>NW_026892732.1:0-600000 GCF_033815535.1 Pezoporus flaviventris | reverse complement strand
CTAAAGGGGAAAGCTGGTGCTGGGAATCGTCAGCACACAGCAACGGTGCCTCCATCATTGCTTTCACTGCTCACTTTCATACATGAAAGTGCATTTGAATGCAACCTCTCCAGAGCCTGCACTCTGCTGCCCAGCAGCACAGTGAGTAGAGCATGAACGTATGGCCTCTGCTCCCAAACCCGAAGAGCCAAGAGGAAAAGCTGGTGTGAGTGATCTTCAGCACACAGTCAGCTTTGCAACGGTGCCTCCATCATTGCTCTCACTGCTCACTTTCATATCTGAGAGTGCATTTGAATGCAACATCTGCAGAGCTTGCTCTCACCTACCCAGCAGCACAGTGACTAGAGCATAAACTTTTGCTCTTTACTCCCACAGCAGAAGAGCCAGGAGGGAAAGCTGGTGCTGGGCCTCTTAAGCGCACCGTCAGCTTTGCAATGGTGTCACCGTCATTGCAGTCTCTCCTCGGTTTCATACCTAAAAGTCCATTTGAATGCAACCTCTCCGGAGCCTGCACTCTGCTGCCCAGCAACACACGGAGTAGAGCATGAATATTTGGCCTCTGCTCCCACAGCAGAAGAGCCACGAGGGAAAGCTGGTGCTGGGATTCTTCAGCTCACAGTCAGCTTTCAAGTGTGTCACCATCATTCCTGTCACCGTTCACTTTCATACCTGAAAGAGCATTTGAATACAACCTCTCTGAAGCCTGCACTTTGCTGCCCAGCAGCACAGTGAGTAGAGCATGAGCGGTCGTTATTTACTGCCACAGCAGAAGAACCAGGAGGGAAAGCTGGTGCTGGGATTCTTCAGCACACAGGCAGCTTTACAACGGTCTCATAATCATTCCTGACACTGCTCACTTTCATACGTGAAAGTCCATTTGAATTGCACCTCTCCGGAGCTTGCTCTAGGGGGCCCAGCAGCACAGCGAGGAGGGCACGAACGTTTGGCCTCTGCTTCCACAGGTGAAGAGCCAGGAGGGAAAGCTGGTGCGAGTGATCTTCAGCACACAGTCAGCTTTGCAACGGTGCCTCCATCATTGCTCTCACTGCTCACTTTCATATCTGAGAGTTCATTTGAATGCATCATCTGCGGAGCTTGCTCTCGCCTACCCAGCAGCACAGTGAGTAGAGCATGAACGTTTGTTCTTTTCTCCCGCAGCAGAAGAGCCAGCAGGGAAAGCTGCTGCTGGGAATCTTCAGCACACAGCTTTGCAACTCTTTCAACATCAATCCTGTCCCTCCTCGGTTTCATACCTAAAAGTCCGTTTGAATGCAACCTATCCAGAGCTTGTTTTCTGCTGCTCGGAAGTAAAAGTGAGCAGAGCATGATCGCTTGGCCTCTGCTCACACAGCCGAAGAGCCAGGAGGGAAACTAGTGCTAGTGATCCTCAGCACACAGTCAGCTTTGCAAAGGTGCCTCCATCATTGCTTTCACCGCTCACTTTCATACATGAAAAACATTTGAATGCAATCTCTGTGGAACCTGCTCTCTGCTGGGCAGCAACACAGTCTGCACAGAATGAACGTTTGGCCTCTGCTCCCACAGCCGAAGAGCCAGGAGGCAAATCTGCTGCTGGGCCTCTTCAGCACACAGTCAGCTTTGCAATGGTGTCACCATCATTGCAGTCTCTCCTCGGTTTCATGCCTAAAAGTCCATTTGAATACAAATTCTCGGGTGGTCACCCTCAGCTGCCAGGCAGCACAGTGAGTATAGCACGAACGTTTGGCCTCTGCTCCCACAGGCGAAGAGGCAGGAGGGAAAGCTGGTGCTGGGCCTGTTCAGCACACAATCACCTTTGCATCGGTGCCTCCATCATTGCTTTCACTGCTCACTTTCAGACAGTAAAAGCTTTTGAATGAAATCAGTCCAGAACCTGCTCTCTGCTGCGCAGCAACACAGTCAGCACAGAATGAACGTTTGGCATCTGCTCCCAGTGCAGAAGGGCCAGCAGGGAAAGCGGGTGCTGGGCCTCTTCAGCACACAGTCAGCTTTGCAACGGTGTCACCATCATTGCAGTCTCTCCTCGGTTCCATACCTAAAAGTCCATTTGAATACAAGTTCTCGGGTGGTCACTCTCAGCTGCCCAGCAGCACAGCGAGTGTAGCACGAATGTTTGGCCTCTGCTCCCACAGCAGAAGAGCCAGGAGGGAAAGCCAGTGCTGGGCTTCTTCAGCACACAGGCAGCTCTGCAACGGTGCCTCCATCATTGCGTTCACTGCTCACTGTCATACATGAAAGTGCATTTGAATGCAACCCCTCCGGAGCCCGCACTCTGCTGCGCGGCAACACATGAGTAGAGCATGAATGTTTGGCGTCTGCTCCAACAGCAGAAGAGCCAGGAGGCAAATCTGGTGCTGGGCCTCTTCAGCACACAGCTTTGCAACGGTGTCACCATCATTGCAGTCTCTCATCGGTTTCATACCTAAAAGTCCATTTGAATACAAATTCTCGGGTGGTCGCCCTCAGCTGCCAGGCAGCACAGTGAGTAGAGCACGAACGTTTGGCCTCTGCTCCCACAGCAGAAGAGCCAGGAGAGAAGGCTGGTGCTGGGCCTGTTCAGCACACAATCACCTTTGCATCGGTGCCTCCATCATTGCTTTTACTGCTCACTTTCATACATGAAAAACATTTGAATGCAATCAGTAGAGAACCTGTTCTCTGCTACGCAGAAACACAGTCAGCACAGAACGAACGTTTGGCATCTGCTCCCACAGCAGAAGGGCCAGCAGGGAAAGCTGGTGCTAGGTCTCTTCAGCACACAGTCAGCTTTGCAACGGTGTCACCATCATTGCAGTCTCTCCTCGGTTTCATACCTAAAAGTCCATTTGCATACAAATTCTCAGGTGGTCGCCCTCAGCTGCCAGGCAGCACAGTGAGTACAGCACGAACGTTTGGCCTCTGCTCCCACAGGCGAAGAGGCAGGAGGGAAAGCTGGTGCTGGGCCTGTTCAGCACACAATCACCTTTGCATCGGTGCCTCCATCATTGCTTTCACTGCACACTGTCATACATGAAAAGCATTTGAATGAAATCAGTCCAGAACCTGCTGTCTGCTGCGCGGCAACGCAGCACAGAATGAACGTTTGGCATCTGCTCAGACAGCAGAAGAGGCAGCAGGGAAAGCTGGTGCTGGGCCTGTTCAGCACACAATCACCTTTGCCTCAGTGCCTCCATCGTTGAAGTCTCTCCTCGGTTTCATACCTAAAAGTCCATTTGAATACAAATCCTTGGGTCATCACCCTCAACTGCCAGGCAGCACAGTGAGTAGAGCACAAACGTTTTTCCTCTGCTCCCACAGGCGAAGAGGCAGGAGGGAAAGCTGGTGCTGGGCCTGTTCAGCAAACAATCACCTTTGCATCGGTGCCTCCATCATTGCTTTCACTGCTCACTTTCATACCTGAAAAGCATTTGAATGCAATCAGTCCAGATCCTGCTCTCTGCTGCGCAGCAACACAGTCAGCACAGAATGAACGTTCGGCATCTGCTCCCAGTGCAGAAGGGCCAGCAGGGAAAGCTGGTGCTGGGCCTCTTCAGCACACAGTCAGCTTTGCATCGGTGCCTCCATCATTGCTTTCACTGCTCAGTTTCATACACAAAAAGCATTTGAATGCAATCAGTCCAGAGCCGGCTTTCTCGTTTGCAGCAACACAGTCAGCACAGAATGAATGTTTGGCCTCTGCTCAGACAGCTGAAGAGCCAGGAGGCAAATCTGGTGCTGGGCTTCCTCAGCACACAGTCAGCTTTGCAACGGTGTCACCATCATTAGTCTCTCCTCTGTTTCATACCTAAAAGTCCATTTGAATACATATTCTCGGGTGGTCGCTCTCAGCTGCCCAGCAGCGCTGTGAGTAGAGCACGAACGTTTGGCCCCTGCTCCCACAGGCGAAGAGGCAGGAGGGAAAGCTAGTGCTGGGCCTCTTCAGCACACAGGCAGCTTTGCAACGGTGTCTCCATCATTGCTTTCACTGCTCACTGTCATACATGAAAGTGCATTTGAATGCAACCTCTCCGGAGCCTGCACTCTGCTGCCCAGCAACACACTGAGTAGAGCATGAATGTTTGGCCTCTGCTCCCACAGCACAAGAGGCACGAAGGAAAGCTGGTGCTGGGATTTTTCAGCTCACAGTGAGCTTTCAAGTGTGTCACCATCATTGCTGTCACCATTCACTTTCATACCTGAAAGAGCATTTGAATACAACCTCTCTGAAGCCTGCACTCTGCTGCCCAGCAGCGCAGTGAGTAGAGCATGAGCGGTCGTTCTTTACTGCCACAGCAGAAGAGCCAGGAGGGAAAGCTGGTGCTGGGATTCTTCAGCACACAGGCAGCTTTACAACGGTGTCACCGTCATTCCTGACCCTGCTCCCTTTCATACGTCAAAGTCCATTTGAATTGTACCTCTCCGGGGCTTGCTCTACGGGGCCCAGAAGCATAGCGTGGAGAGCACGAACGTTTGGCCTCTGCTTCCACAGGTGAAGAGCCAGGAGGGAAAGCTGGTGCGAGTGATCTTCAGCACACATTCAGCTTTGCAACGGTGCCTCCATCATTTGTCTCACTGCTCACTTTCATATCTAAAAGTGCATTTGAATGCAACATCTGCGGAGCTTGCTCTCTCCTACCCAGCAGCACGGTGAGTAGAGCATTAACGTTTGTTCTTTACTC
The DNA here is from genome assembly GCF_033815535.1 of Pezoporus flaviventris. Taxonomy (NCBI): domain Eukaryota; kingdom Metazoa; phylum Chordata; class Aves; order Psittaciformes; family Psittacidae; genus Pezoporus; species Pezoporus flaviventris. The sequence continues at coordinate 595,342 of NW_026892732.1, read as the reverse complement.
CCACAGCAGAAGAGCCAGCAGGGAAAGCTGGTGCTGGGAATCTTCAGCACACAGTCAGCTTTGCAAAGGTGCCTCCATCATTGCTTTCACTGCTCACTGTCATACATGAAAAGCATTTGTACGCAATCTCTCCGAAGCCTGCCCTCTGCTGCGCAGCAACACAGTCAGCCCAGAATGAATGTTTGGCCTCTGATCCCACAGCAGAACAGCCAGGAGGGAAAGCTTTTGCTGGGCCTCTTCAGCACACAATCACCTTTGCATTGGTGCCTCCATCATTGCTTACGCTGCTCACTTTCATACATGAAAAGCATTTGAATGCAATCAGTCCAGAACCTGCTCTCTGCTGCGCAGCAACACAGTTAGCACAGAATGAACGTTTGGCATCTGCTCCCAGTGCAGAAGAGCCAGCAGGGAAAGCTGGTGCTGGGCCTCTTCAGCACACAGTCAGCTTTGCAATGGTGTCACCATTATTGCAGTCTCTCCTTGGTTTCATACCTAAAAGTCCGTTTGAATACAAATTCTCAGGTGGTCGCTCTCAGCTGCCCAGCAGCGCTGTGAGTAGAGCACGAACGTTTGGCCTCTGCTCCCACAGCAGAAGAGCCAGGAGGCAAATCTGGTGCTGGGCCTCTTCAGCACACAGGCAGCTTTGCAACGGTGCCTCCATCATTGCTTTCACTGGTTACTGTCATACATGAAAGTGCATTTGAATGCAACTTCTCCGGAGCCGGCACTCTGCTGCCCAGCAACACATTGAGTAGACTATGAATGTTTGGCCTCTGCTCCCTGTTCGGCCTTTTGCTCTGAGCAAAATAGAGCATGTTCAAGAGCATTCTAATGACCCACAGAGGTTCTCAACCCTAACGCTAACCCTAACCCTCAACCATTTCTCCCCTGTACCTGTAACAAAGTGAGTGTAATATTATATATAGAGATATATAGGAAAACACAGTAAACGTAACAAAGTGAGCAAAATAAAGCATGTTCAAGAGCATTATAATGACCCACAGAGGTTCTCAACCCTAACCCTAAACCTAATCCTAAGAATAACCCTAACCCTAACCCTCAACCCTTTCTCCCCTGTAACGGTAACAAAGTGAGTGTAATACTATATATAGAGATATATAGGAAAACACAGTAAACGTAACAAAGTGAGCAAAAAAAAGCATGTTCAAGAGCATTCTAATAACCCACAGAGGTTCTCAACCCTAACCCTAACCCTAACCCTAACCCTAACCCTAACCCTAATTCTAATCCATTTCTCCCCTGTAACTGTAACAAAGTGAATGTAATACTATATATATAGATATATAGGAAAACACAGTAAACGTAACAAAGTGAGCAAAATAAAGCATGTTCAAGAACATTCTAATGACCCACAGAGGTTCTCAACCCTAACCCTAACCCTAACACTTAACCCTAACCCTAACTCCTAACCGTAACCCTAACGCTAACCCTAACATGTCACCCTAACCCTAACACTTAACCCTAACCATAACCCTATCCCTAATCCTAACTCCTAACCCTAACCCGTAAACCTAACCCTAACACTTAACCCTAACACTAACTCCTAACCCTAACACTAACACTTACCCAACCCCCTAACACTAACCCTAACTTTAAACCCTAACCCCCTAACCCTAACCGTTAACCCTAACCCCTAACGCATAAACCTAACATTAGCTCTAACCCTAACCCTAAACCTAACCCAAACCCTAATATTATCCCTGACCCTAACCCTTACCACTAACCCTAATTTCCTCAACCTAACTGTAAACCCTAACCCTAAACGTAACACTTAACCCCAACCATGACCCTAACACAGAATACACGTGGGCCTTAAGTTAAAACCTAACACTATCCCACCCTAAAACAAACATGAACCCTAAATCTAACCATAACCCATAACCTTAAACCTTACCTAACTCCTAACGTAACCGCTAACTCTAATGGCTGCCCCCTTAACCCTAACCCATGACCCTAACACTAGCCATAACCCCTAACCCTAATGTCTGCAACGTAACTTAATGCTTAACCCTAACCAATCGCAAGAGTAACACATAGAAACCCTAACCCTTACTCTAAACCCTAAAACTAACCCATCGTAAACCTAACACTTACCCTAAACCAAACCATAACCCATAACGTTAACCCTTACCCTAACTCTTAACCCTAACCCTTAACTCCAATGGCTGACACCTTAACCCTAATCCCTGACTCCAACACTATCCATAAGCCATCCTAACCATACACCTAAACCTAACCTCTAATACTTACCCTAACACCTAGCCCTAAACCAAAGCCTAACACATCCTAACCCTTACCCTACCACTAACTCTTATTCTAAACCCTAACCCTTAACTCTAACCCTAAACTTAATCCGTCCTAACCCATAACAATAACCTCTTCTCCATTGGCAAAGAACCTGGCTAGAAAGCTAGTACTGGGAATGTTACCCACAGAGTGAGCTTTGCTACGGTGCAACCCACATTGGTGTCTCTCCTCACTTTCCCACCTAAAAGTCCATTTGAATCCAACCCCTTTGGTGGTAAGTCTTGGCTGTCCAGCAACAGAATGAGTAGAGCACTAATGTTTGGCCTCTCAGAGCCTAAACTAGACTAATCTAATCTAACCCAACAAAGACTCGGCTGGGCTAGGCTAACCCAGGCTAGGCTAGGATAGACTAACCTAATCTAACCCAGGCAGAGCTAGGCTAGGCTCGGCTAATCTAACCCAGGCTAGGCTAATCCAGGCTAGGCTAGGCTAGGTTAATCCAGACAAGGCTAGCCTAGGCTAATCTCACCTAGAAGTGCTAGGCTATGGTAATCTAACAGAAGCTAGGCTAATAAATGCTAGGCTAGTCTATTGTAATCTAAAGCAGGCAGAGCTAGGCTAATCTAACCCAAGATAGGCGAGGTCAAGGTTAGGGTTAGGGCTATGTAATGTAATCTAACCCAGGCAGAGCTAGGGTAGGCTAGGCTAATCTAAGGCAGGCTAGGCTAAAGCAGGCCTAACCTTACCCCTGACCCTAACCCTTACCCCTAACCCTAATGTCTTCAACCTAACTGCAATCCCTAACCGTAAACCTAACACTTAAGCCTAACCATTACCCTAATCATAAGAGTAACACATAAGAACCCTAACCATTACCCTAACCCTTAACACTAACCCATCCTAAACCTGCCCCTTGATCTAAACCTAACCGTAACCCATAACCTTAACCCTTACTCTAACTCTTATTTCGAAGCCCTAACCCTAATGGCTGCCACCTTAACCCAACCCCCTGACCCTAACACTAGCCATAACCCATCCGAACCATACACCTAAACCTAACCCCTAATACTTACCCTAACACCTAACCCTAAACCTAAGCCTAACACATCTTAACACTTGCCCTACCACTAACCTTTACCCTAAACCCTAACCCTAACCCCTAAGTCTAACCCTAACCCTTAGGTAACCTTAATCCATGCTAACCCATAACCCTAACCCTGAACTCCCATAACCAAAGAACCAGGCTAGAAAGCTGGTGCTGGGCATCTTCAGCACACAGTGAGCTTTGCTACGGTGCCGCCGAGATTGGTGTCGCTCCTCACATTCCCACCTAAAAGTCCAGCCTAACCGTAACCCCTAACCGTAACCCCTAACTGTAACCCCTAACCGTAAACCTAACCCTTAACCCTAACCATGACCCTAATTGTAAGAGTAACACATTATTACCCTAACCATTATCCTAAACCCTAACACTAACCCATCCTAAACCTAAACCATACATTAAAACTAACCATAACCCATAACATTAACAATTACTCTAACTCTTTTTTCTAACCCCTAACGCTAATGGCTGCCAGATTAACCCAACCCACGGACCCTAACATTAGCTATAACCCATCCTAACCATAGACCTAACACTAACCCCTAATGCTTACGCTAACACCTAACCCTAAACCTAACACATCCTAAAACTTACCATACCATTAACCCTTAGGCTAAACCCTAACCCTAACCCCTAACTCTAAACCTAACCCTAAACCTTACCCTTAATCCACCCTAATTTGTAACCCTAATCCTCTACACTCATAGCCAAAGAACCAGGCTAGAAAGCTGGTGCTGCGCATCTTCGGCACAGAGTGTGGTTTGCTACGGTGCCACCCACCTTGGGGTTGCTCCTCACTTTCCCACCCAAAAGTCCATTTGAATCCAACCCATTTGGTGGTACCCTAGGCTGCCCAGCAGCACGGTCAGCAGAGCTCTCTAGCCTGGTTCTTTGGCTATGGGAGTACAGGATTAGGGTTACAAGTTAAGGTGTATTAAGGTTAGGGTAAGGTTTAGGGTGATGGTTAGAGTTAGGGGTTGGGGTTACGGTTTAGGTTAGGGGTTATTGGTGTGTTTTAGAATGTGTTAGGCTTAGGTTTAGGGTTAGGTGTTAGGGTAAGTATTAGGGGTTAGGTTTAGGTGTACAGCTAGGATGGGTTATCGCTAGTATTAGGGTCAGCGGTTATGGTTAAGGTGGCAGCGATTACAGTTAAGGGTTAGAAATAAGAGAGTAAGGGTTAAGGTTATGGGTTATGGTTAGGTTTAGGGCAAGGGGCAGATTTAGGATGGGTTAGTGATAGGGGTTAGGGAAACAGGGGTCACATGTGTTACTCTTACGATTAGGGTCATGGTTAGGGTTAAGTGTTAGGTTTACGGTTAGGGGTTATAGTTAGCTTGAAGACATTGGGGTTAGGGGTAAGGGTTAGGGTCAGGGGTAAGGTTAGGCCTGCTTTAGCCTAGCCTGCCTTAGATTAGCCTAGCCTACCCTAGCTCTGCCTGGGTTAGGTTACATTACATTAGCCTAACCTATCCTAGCTTGGCTTAGATTAGCCTAGCTCTGCCTGCTTTAGATTACAATAGCCGAGCCTAGCATCTATTAGCATAGCCTCGGTTAGATTACCATAGCCTAGCTCTGCTAGGTTAGATTAGACTAGCCTATCTTAGTCTGGATTAGCCTAGCCTTGTCTAGATTAGCCTAGCCTTGGTTAGATTAGCTGAGCATAGCCTAGCTCTGCAGGGTTAGATTAGGTTAGATTATCGTAGCCTAGCCTGGGTTAGCCTAGACCAGATGAGTCTGCCTTGGGTTACATTAGATTAGTCTAGTTTAGCCTGTGAGAGGCCAAACATTCGTGCTCTACTCCCTCTGCTGCTGGGCAGCCGAGACCTACCACCAAAGAGGTTGGATTCAAATGGACTTCTAGATGGGAAAGTAAGGAGCGACACCAATCTCTGCGGCACCATAGCAAAGCTCACTGTGTGCTGAAGATGCCCAGCACCAGCTTTCTAGCCTGGTTCTTTGGCTATGGGAGAAGAGGATTAGGGTTACGGGTCAGGATGGATTAAAGTTAGGGTAAGGTTTAGGGTTAGAGTCAGGTTAGGGTTAGGGTTAGGGTTTAGGGTAAGGGTTAGTGGTAGGCCAAGGTTTAGGATGTGTTAGGGTAATTATTAGGGATTAGTGTGAGGTATATGCTTATGATGGCTTTTGGATAGTGTTAGGGTCAGGGGTTAGGGTTAAGGTGGCAGCAATTAGAGTTAGGGGTTAGAAATAAGAGCTATAATAAGGGTTAAGGTTATGGGTTGTGCTTAGCTTTAGGGTAAGTGTTAGGTTTAGGATAGGTTAGTTTTAGTTGTTAGGGTAATGGTTAGAGTTATTCTATGTTACTCTTATGTTTAGGCTCATGGTTAGGGTTAAGGGTAAGGGTTAGGCCTGGTTTAGCCTTGCCTGCCTTATATAAGCCTAGCCTACCCTAGCTCTGTCTGGGTTACATTACATTGCCCTAACCTAGCCTAGCTTTGCCTGCCTTAGATTAGAATAGCCTACCCTAGCTTGTGTTAGCCTAGCCTCGGTTAGATTTTCATAGCCTAGCTCTGCTACCTTAGATTAGACTAGCCTAACCTAGCCTGGCTTACATTAGCCTAGCCTAGTCTGGTTTACCCTAGCCTGGGTTAGAGTAGCCTAGCCTTGCCTACTCTGCCTGCATTAGATTAGATCAGGCTATCCTTGCCTAGCCTGAGTTAGCCTTGCCCAACCAAGCCTGGGTTAGCCTAGCCTGGGTTAGATCAGATTAGCCTAATTTAGCCGGTGAGAGGCCAAACATTCGTGCTCTACTCCCTCTGCTGTTGGGCAGCCAACAGCTACCACCAAAGAAGTTGGATTCAAATGGACTTTTAGGTGGGAAAGTGAGGAGCGACACCTACGTGGGTTGCACCGTAGCAAAGCTCACTGTGTGCTGAAGATGCCTAGCACCAGGTTTCTGGCCTGCTTCTTTGGCTGTGGGTCTAGAAGGTTAGGGTTACGAGTTAGGGTTAGGGTGGAGTAGGCTTAGGGTAAGGTTTAAGTTTAGGGTTATGGATTACAGTTAGTGGGTAGGGATAGGGTTTAAAATTTGGCTTACAGTTAAGGATTATGGTTACCGTTAGGGGTTATAGTTTAGGGTTTAGGGTTAGTGTTAGGGTTAGGATTTAGGGTAAGTGTTAGGGTAAGGTTTATGATGTGTTAGGCTTAGTTTTAGGGTTAGGTGTTAAGGTAAGTATTAGGGGTTATGCTTAGGTGTATGGTTAGGGTTGGTTATATTTAGTGTAAGGGTAGGTGTTTAGGGTTAAGTTAGCACCCATTAGCTTTAGGGGTTAGGGTTAGGATTAGGGTTAGGGTTGGGGTTAGGCCTGGTTTAGCCTAGCCTGCCTTAGATTAGCCTAGCCTACCCTAGCTCTGCCTGGGTTAGACTAGGTTAGACTATCTTAGACTAGCCCACCCGAGTCAGGGTTGTGGTACATTACATTAGCCTGGCTTAGCCAAACATTCATGCTCTACTCACTCTGCTGTTGGGCAGCCGAGAGCTACCACCAAGGACATTGATATCAAATGGACTTTTAGGTGGGAACGTGAGGAGCGACACCAGTCTCGGCGGCACCGTAGCAAAGCTCACTGTGTGCTGAAGATGCCCAGCACCAGCTTTCTAGCCTGGTTCTTTGGCTATGGGAGTTCAGGGTTAGGGTTATGGGTTAGCATGGATTAAGGTTAGCCTAAGGGTTAGGGTTAGGGTTAGACTTAGGGGTTAGGGTTAGGGTTTAGGGTAAGGGTTAGTGGTAGGGCAAGTGTTAAGATGTGTTAGGCTTAGGTTTAGGGTTAGGTGTTAGGGTAAGTATTAGGGGTTAGGTTTAGGTGTATGGTTCGGATGGGTTATGGCTAGTGTTAGGGTCAGGGGGTTGGGTTAAGGTGTGTCCTGGGTTCAGCAGTAGCAGTAGACTTCCAGCCTGAGAACAGTGTTGGTGAAGCCGATGTTTTCGGTTGTTGCTAAGTGATGTTTACCCTGACCAAGGACTTTTTGAGGCTCATGCTCTGCCAGGGAAGAGGGGAAGCCGGGAGGAAGCAGAGATGGGGCGCCTGACTCGGGCTAGCCAGGTAGGTATTCCATACCACAGCACGTCATGTCCGGGGTGGGGGTTGACTGGGAGTTACCCGGAAGGACACGGGCTTCCCGGTGGAACTCGTCTTCTTGGCCGGTGGTATCGTATTCTCTTCCCTTGCTATTTTCCCTTGTCATTGTTGTAGTTGATAGTAGCGGTGGTGATTTGTGTACATTCGTTGCTGGACTGTTCTTGTCTCAACCCGTGGGAGTTGCACTCTTTCGATCCTCCTCCCCATTCCTCCGGGAGTGGGGGCGAGCCCTGGTGGGGGGGGGACACGGACCTCGATTGTTGTCAGCTCGACACCACTCACTGGGAGTGAGTGAACAAGTTACCTGACTGGGTTTAAACCACGACAGTTCTTTTTGGCGCCCAACGTGGGGCACGAGGGGTTGAGATAAGAACAGATCTGACTGGATTGGTAGTCACTCGTCACAATGCTGATTTATTGGCTCTCAAGGTTGTTCCTCTTGATCTCACAGTTTCAGTATATCGTATCTTACGTCCATCCGGTATTTGCTGTATTAGTGTTTTTCAAGTTTGGGGCTTGGGCTAAGGTTTTTGTTCCATTGTACTTTATGGTAATGACTTGTAATACAATAGAATCATTGATCATGAAACTGATCTGGCTTATGTTCCCAGTGTGGTCACCACCTTTATACTTTGGGAGGTATATGATGGAGGTGCTTAGCAATTACACATCTTTTTTCTCCTTCTCAGGTGCTCAACCTGTGAAGGAGACATTCTTTTACCCTCCCAGTCGTCCCCCCAGACCATTTACATTTGAGAGTTTTGAATTTTTTGAATGGCATTTTAATGCTGTTGAGACTTGTTTGCTGATGGTGATGGGAATCACCATGCTAACACGCATACAGAGTGTGTTTTGCCCACTACTGATTTCAAGAGTTAAGCAGAGTCAGGTTTGGGTCTTGTCTGGGGTCAAACGACAATGTAGGAGGACCGAGAGATTTTCCCAGAGGCTGGACAGCCATGAGTGGCAGGGTGTGTGGGATAGTATGGGCAAGTATCTAGGTCAGTGGGCCCCTCCAGTACTTTGGAATTTCACTACCGAACAACTGCAAAATCCAGAAGAATTAGTAAAACACTTAAATGAGGTGTGTGGTCATTCTGGCCATACCAGAGATGGACAAATCACGACAACGTGCTGGGGCTTGGCCTATGCTTACAGGGCCTTGTTCAACACTATCCAGCACCTTCAAAAGGAAAAGAATGTCGGCGGATCTGAGGGCAAAGCGACAGTCGCTACTCAAACTTTGGCTGCAATGAACTGCGCAGCTACCCCAGCAGCAAGTACAGTCGCTACTCAGACTTTGGCCTCAATGAACAGAGCAGCTACCCCAGTGGCAAGTACAGCAGCTGCTCAAACTTCAACTGCAACAGACAGCGCGGTTACCCCAGCTCCAAGTACAGCAGCTACACCACCCCCAGCAACAAGTACAGTTGCTACTCAAACCACAGTGATAATCACTGCAGCCAAACCAGAGGACCAATTCCTACCAATATCGGTTGCCCCTGTACGCAAGAGAACAAGCAAAAAGGAGGCAAAAAGGGTGAAGCAAGATGAAGAACCAATGAATTCACCACCCGGTCCAGAATCTGATCAGGAGTCATCATCACATGACGAAGAAGAAGAAGAAGAGGTAACTTCTCGACCTCGGACCTCAACCGAGCTGCGGAATATGCGAAAAGATTTTACCCGTCAACCAGGGGAGCACATCATCACCTGGTTACTCCGATGCTGGGACAATGGGGCCGATGGTCACGAACTAGAAGGTACAGAAGCCAAGCAGCTGGGATCACTTACTAGAGAAGGGGGAATTGACAAAGCAATCGCAAGAGAGAAAACGTCCCTCAGCCTTTGGAGGTGGCTCTTGGCAGCTGTGAAAGAAAGGTTTCCGTACAAGGACGATGTTACGAGTCGTTCGGCCAAGTGGACTACTATAGACAAAGGCATCCAGTCTCTGAGGGAATCGGCCATCGTAGAGATGCTCTATCACATCAAGCCGAATAACGGGGATACACCTATAGATCCAGATGAAGTTGAATGTACACGACCCATGTGGCGAAAACTTACACGGAATGCACCGTCATCATATGCCCATTCATTGGCAACAGTAACCTGGAATGACATAGTACCACTAACAGTGGATGAAATGGTTCATAAACTCCGAGAGTTCGAAGACAACCTCACCTCTTCCATCATCTCAGCTGTGGAAAAACTGTCCCAGGACCTCAAACAATTGAGGGACGATCTATCTGATTTATCCAGCTCCTCACGTGTACCAACACACGTCTCAGCTATTAACAAAAGGCGTCCTATTGTTCAAGAGAGGAGATACAGGAGGTATACGCCACGGGGTACCGAATGGTTTTACCTGCTGGATCACGGAGAAGACATGACAAAGTGGGATGGAAAACCTACTTCAGCTTTGGAGGAACGGGTGAGTGAACTGAAGAGGGGAGCAAGGGCCAAGACTGATCGTCCCATGAGAGCTACGTCTTCAGTCTCTGGTGAGCAGTTTCCCAGATGGAATGGAAGAGCTGATTTTACTCCAGCTCCTGTGATAACGAAGAATAATCCCTTTCACCACGACGTAAGTGTCCAAAGCTGTGATGACCATTAGAGGGGCCCTGCCTCCAGCCAGGTGGAGGTAGGGGACAATCGGATTTACTGGACTGTGTGGATCAGATGGCCTGGCACATCAGTCCCACAGAAGTATAAGGCTCTAGTAGATACCGGTGCACAGTGTACCCTGATGCCATCAAGCTGTCAAGGGGTGGAGCCCATCTATATTTCTGGAGTAACAGGAGGATCCCAAGAGTTGACTGTGCTGGAGGCTGAAATCAGCCTGACTGGGAGGGAGTGGCAAAAGCACCCTATTGTGACTGGTCCAGAGGCTCCATGCATCCTCGGCATAGACTACCTCAAGAGAGGGTACTTCAAAGACCCAAAAGGGTACCGGTGGGCTTTTGGTATTGCTGCTTTGGAGACTGAGGAAATTGAGCAGCTGTCCACCTTGCCTGGTCTCTCAGAAGATCCCTCTGCTGTGGGGTTGCTGAAAGTTGAAGAACAACAAGTGCCAATTGCGACCACAACAGTGCACCGGCGGCAATATCGCACCAACCGAGACTCCCTGATTCCCATCCATCAGCTGATCCGTAGACTGGAGAGTCAGGGGGTGATCAGCAGGACCCGCTCACCCTTCAATAGCCCCATATGGCCAGTGCGAAAGTCTAATGGAGAATGGAGACTAACAGTAGACTATCGTGGCCTGAATGAAGTCACACCACCCTTGAGTGCTGCCGTACCGGACATGCTAGAACTTCAGTATGAACTAGAGTCAAAGGCAGCCAAGTGGTATGCCACGATTGATATTGCCAATGCATTTTTCTCCATTCCTTTGGCAGCAGAGTGCAGGCCACAGTTTGCTTTTACTTGGAGGGGTGTCCAGTTCACTTGGAACTGACTGCCTCAGGGGTGGAAACACAGCCCTACCATTTGCCACGGACTGATCCAGACTGCACTGGAACAGGGGCAAGCTCCAGAACACCTGCAATACATTAATGACATTATTGTGTGGGGCGATACAGCGGAAGAAATCTTTGAGAAAGGGAGGAAAATAATCCAAATCCTGCTGAAAGCCGGTTTTGCCATAAAACGGAGTAAGGTCAAGGGACCTGCACAGGAGATTCAATTTTTGGGAATAAAATGGCAAGATGGATGTAGACAGATCCCCACAGATGTGATCAACAAGATAACAGCAATGTCTCCACCAACTAATAAGAAAGAAACGCAAGCTTTCTTGGGTGCAGTGGGGTTCTGGAGAATGCACATCCCGAATTATAGTTTGATTGTAAGCCCTCTCTATCATGTGACCCGGAAGAAGAATGATTTTAAATGGGGCCCTGAGCAGCAACAAGCCTTTGAGCAAATTAAACGCGAGATAGTTCACGCAGTAGCCCTTGGACCAGTCCGGACCGGACCAGATGTAAAAAATGTACTGTACACTGCAGCTGGGGAGAACGGTCCTACCTGGAGCCTCTGGCAGAAAGCTCCAGGGGAGACTCGAGGTCTACCCCTCGGCTTTTGGAGTCGGGGATATAAAGGATCTGAGGCCAGCTATACCCCAACTGAGAAAGAGATACTGGCAGCCTATGAAGGGGTTCGAGCTGCTTCGGAAGTGATTGGCACTGAAGCACAGCTCCTTCTGGCACCCCGGTTGCCCGTGCTGGGCTGGATGTTCAAAGGCAGGGTCTCCTCTACACATCATGCAACTGATGCTACATGGAGTAAATGGGCTGCACTAATTACACAACGAACTCGAATAGGAAATCTCAGTCGTCCAGGCATTCTAGAAGTCATCATGGACTGGCCAGAGGGCAAAGATTTTGGAATGTCACCAGAGGAGGAGGTGGTGCGCGCTGAAGAGGCCCCACCATATAATAAACTGTCAGAAAGTGAAAAGCAGTATGCCTTGTTTACTGATGGCTCTTGCCGTATTGTGGGAAAGCATCGGAGATGGAAGGCAGCTGTATGGAGTCCTGGACGACAAGTTGCAGAAACTGCTGAAGGAGAGGGTGAATCGAGTCAGTTTGCCGAGGTGAAAGCCATCCAGCTGGCCCTGGACATTGCTGAACGAGAAAAGTGGCCAGTACTTTATCTCTATACTGACTCATGGATGGTGGCAAATGCCCTGTGGGGGTGGTTGAAGCAATGGAAGCAATGGAAGCAGAGCAACTGGCAACGCAGAGGTAAACCCATCTGGGCTGCTGCACTGTGGAAAGATATTGCTGCCAGGGTGCAGAACCTGGTGGTGAAGGTACGTCATGTAGATGCCCATGTACCCAAGAGTCGGGCCACTGAGGAACACCAGAACAACCAACAAGTGGATAAAGCGGCTAAGATTGAAGTGGCTCAGATGGACTTAGATTGGCAACATAAAGGTGAATTATTTTTGGCCCGGTGGGCCCATGACACTTCAGGCCATCAGGGCAGAGATGCAACATATAGATGGGCCCGTGACCGAGGGGTGGACTTAACAATGGACACTATTGCCCAGGTTATTCATGAGTGTGAAACATGTGCTGCAATTAAACAAGCCAAGCGGTTAAAGCCTCTTTGGTATGGAGGACGATGGTTGAAGTATAAATATGGGGAGGCCTGGCAGATTGACTATATCATGCTGCCACCAACCTGCCAAGGCAAGCGCCATGTGCTTACCATGGTGGAAGCAACCACCGGGTGGCTGGAAACATACGCTGTGCCCCATGCCACTGCCCGGAACACTATCCTGGGCCTTGAGAAACAGATTTTGTGGCGACACGGCACCCCAGAGAGAATTGAGTCAGACAATGGGACTCATTTCCGGAATAACCTTATATATATTTGGGCCAAAGAGCATGGCATTGAGTGGGTATATCACATCCCCTACCATGCACCAGCCTCTGGGAAAATCAAACGGTACAATGGGCTGTTAAAAACTACACTGAGAGAAATGGGTGGGGGAACTTTCAAGCATTGGGATACACACTTACCAAAGGCCACCTGGTTGGTCAACACCAGAGGATCTGCCAACAGGGCTGGCCCAGCCCAGTCAGAACTTTTACATATTGTAGAGGGGGACAAAGTTCCCGTGGTGCATATGAAGAATTTGCTGGGGAAGACAGTCTGGGTTATTCCTGCTTCAGGTAAAGGCAAACCCACTCGTGGGATTGCTTTTGCTCAGGGGCCTGGATATACTTGGTGGGTAATGCGGGAAGATGGGCAAGTCCGATTTATACCTCAAGGGGATTTGATTTTAGGGGAAAACAGCCAGTGAACTCAATTGTATGCTGTTGCCTGCTGTGTAATACTTTTATAGCCCATCAACTAGATGTCTCCAGGTCACCAGTGACTGGCCCTGACTTCCCTCCAGCCATCATCCCAACAGAGAATGAACTTTGAACATCATGGGCAGAATGGACTCGGCAGCATTATAGGGATTGGTCCATGCACTAAGAAAATGATCTTTTCCTCTTGGTCTGTATGTATATGGATGTATATATGTGGGAGAGCGATGGTGTATTGAAAATGTGGGATCTGAGCACGACGTGAATGGTATGGAATAAAGGGTGGATAATGTCCTGGGTTCAGCAGTAGCAGTCATGTTTTTCCTTTGTGTTAGCTGGTGCAGTGCTGTGTTTTGACTTCCAGCCTGAGAACAGTGTTGGTGAAGCCGATGTTTTCAGTTGTTGCTAAGTGATGTTTACCCTGACCAAGGACTTTGTGAGGCTCATGCTCTGCCAGGGAGGAGGGGAAGCTGTGAGGAAGCAGAGATGGGGCGCCTGACCCGGGCTAGCCAGGAAGGTATTCCATACCACAGCACGTCATGCCCGGGGTGGGGGGTAACTGGGAGTTACCTGGAAGGACACGGGCTTCCGGCTGGAACTCGTTTCTTGGCTGGTGGTATCGTATTCTCTTCCTTGTTATTTTCCCTTATCATTGTTGTAGTTGATAGTAGCGGTGGTGATTTGTGTACATTGGTTGCTGGACTGTTCTTGTCTCAACCCGTAGGAGTTGCAGGTTTTCGATCCTCCTCCCCGTTCCTCCGGGAGCGGGGAAGCGGAGAGCACCGGTGGGGGGGGGACATGGACCTCAATTGTTGTCAACTCGGCACCACTCACTGGGAGTGAGTGAACAAGTTACCTGACTGGGTTTAAACCACGACAGCTCCCACAGCAGAAGAGCCAGGAGGGAAAGCTAGTGCTGGGACTCTTCAGCACACAGGCAGCTTTGCAACGGTGTCTCCATCATTGCTTTCACTGCTCACTGTCATACATGAAAGTGCATTTGAATGCAACCTCTCCGGCGCCTGCACTCTGCTGCCCAGCAACACACTGAGTAGAGCATGAATGTTTGGCCTCTGCTCCCACAGCAGAAGAGCCACGAGGGAAAGCTGATGCTGGGATTATTCAGCTCACAGTCAGCTTTCAAGTGTGTCACCATCATTGCTGTCACCATTCACTTTCATACCTGAAAGAGCATTTGAATACAACCTCTCTGAAGCCTGCACTCTGTTGCCCAGCAGCACAGTGAGTACAGCAAGAGCGGTCATTATTTACTGCCACAGCAGAAGAGCCAGGAGGGAAAGCTGGTGGTGGGATTCTTCAGCACACAGGCAGCTTTACAACAGTGTCACCGCCATTGCTGACACTGCTCACTTTCATACGTGAAAGTCCATTAGAATTGTACCTCTCCGGGGCTTGCTCTAGGGGGCCCAGCAGCACAGCGAGGAGAGCACGAACGTTTGCCCTCTGCTTAAAAAACTGAAGAGCCAGGAGGGAAAGCAGGTGCGAGAGATCTACAGCACACAGTCAGCTTTGCATCGGTGTCTCCATCATTGCTTTCACTGCTCACTGTCATACATGAAAAGCATTTGAATGCAATCAGTCCAGAACCTGCTCTCTGCTGCGCAGCAGCACAGTCAGCACAGAATGAGCGTTTGGCCTCTGCTCCCACAGCAGAAGAGCCAGGAGGCAAATCTGGTGCTGGGCCTCTGCAGCACACAGTCAGCTTTGCAATGGTGTCACCATCATTGCAGTCTCACCTCGGTTTCATACCTAAAAGTCCATTTGAATACAAATTCTCAGGTGGTCGCTCTCAGCTGCCCAGCAGCACTGTGAGTACAGCACGAACGATTGGCCTCTGCTCCTACAGCAGAGGAACCAAGAGGGAAAGCTGATGCTGGGCCTCTTCAGCACACACTCACCTTTGCATCGGTGCCTCCATCATTGCTATCACTGCTCACTTTCATACACGAAAAGCAGTTGAATGCAATCAGTCCAGAGCCTGCTCTCTGCTTCTCAGCAACACAGTCAGCACAGAATGAACGCTTCGCCTCTGCTCCAACAGCAGAAAAGCCAGGAGGAAAATCTGGTACTGGGCCTCTTCAGAACACAGTCAGCTTTGCAACAGTGTCACCATCATTGCAGTCTCTCCTCGGTTTCATACCTAAAAGTCCATTTGAATACAAATTCTCAGGTGGTCGCTCTCAGCTGCCAGGCAGCACAGTGCGTAGAGCATGAAAGTTTGGCCTTTGCTCCCACAGCAGAAGAGGCAGTGTCGTGGTTTAAACCTAGTCAGGTAATTCGTTTGCTCACTTCCCCCCCGTTCTTGCCCTCCCCCTGCTCTCGGAGGGACGGAGAGGAGAATCGAAAAGAATGCAACTCCCACGGGTTGAGATAAGAACAGTTTAGTAACTAAGGTATAACACAAATCACTACTGCTACCACCAATGATAATAATGATAAAGGAAATAACCAGGGAAGAGAATACAACACCTCAGCACCAGCTGACCGATAACTCGCCCCCCAAGCCCGACCAAGCTCCGACGGATACCTCCTCCAACCCTGCAGTCTCCCAGCCCTTCCGGCTAACTCCCAGTTACATCCTGGGCATGACGTGCTGTGGTATGGAGTACCTCTTTGGTCACTTTGGGTCAGGTGTCCTGTCTCTGCTTCCTCCTGGCTTCCCCTCCTCCCTGGCAGTGCATGAGGCTCACAAAGTCCTTGGCCAAACCAAAACATCGCTATCAGCTGTGTTCCCGAGCTGAAAGTCAAAACACTGCACTGCACCAGCTACCAAGGAGGAGAAAAATGACTGCTACTACTGAACCCAGGACATTATCCAACCCTTATTCCATACCATTCACGTCGTGCTCAGATCCCACATTTTCAATATACCATCACTCTTATCTCATTGCACTCTTATCTTAGTGCATGGAGCAGTCCCTATAAAGCTGCTGAGTCCATCTGGTCCATGATGTGAGGCTCCATCTCTTGTAACAGTCTTCCAGAGCAGGAGAGACTGTGTGCAGTGTTCACACTCGTGAATAACCTGGGCAATAGTGTCCATTGCTAAGTCCACCCCTCGATCATGAGTCCATCTCTATGTTGCATCTCTGCTCTGATGGCCTGAAGTGCCATGGGCCCACCAGGCTCAAAATAATTCACTGTCCCCTTAAGCAGTTTCTGCAGCTTGTTGTTGGGGACTCCATACAGCTGCCTTCCATCTCCGATGCTTCCAAAGCACTGGAGGGGCCCAGTGGACTAGATACTTGCCCATACTGTCCCACACACCCTGACACTCATGACTGTTCAGCCTTGGGGAAAACCTCTTGATCCCCCTATATTGTCGTCTAACCCCGGAAAAGACCCAAACCTGACTCTGCTTAACTTTTGAGATCAGACAAAATGGTTGTGGGTAGAACACAGCCTGTGTGTGTGCCAACATGCTGATCCCCACCACAATCAGCAGGCAGGTCCCAAGGGTACCCAAAGGCCATTCAAAACCTTCAGAACTCTCAGTTGATGCTGCTGTACTCGTCACTGGGGCTGGTGTAGCTGCTGTGCTTGCCGGCTCTCCCACCGCCAGCTTCTCTTTTCCTGAGCCCAGATCTTCCTCCTCTGCCTTGCTGGGAAATGCTGCCTGGTCTCCTGCATCCTCCTGGGGCTCGGCGGGCGGCTGCCGGGGAATGCTCTCGGCCGTCGCGGGGCTGGGCTCCTCCGCGGGGCTGGGCTCCTCCGCGGGGCTCGGCTCTTCCGCGGGGCTCGGCTCCTCCGCCGCCTTATCCCGATGCTCGGCAGCCGCCTCCTTCCTCTCCTCGACCGCCCCGACCTCCTCCACCGGCAGCCGTCCCCTGGCGGCCTCCGGCCCCGCTCCCGCCGCCGCTTGGTCCCCGGGGCCGCTCTCCCGGGCCGCTTCAGCAGCCGCCGGCTCCCGGGACCGCTCCCCCTCAGTTCCCCGCAGCCTCACGAAGATGGAGAGTAGGGTGAGGGCCAGGACGGTGAAGAGCAGCCGGACGGCCAGGTACAAGTCCACGGCCACGTCCGTCCCGCCCTGCTGCTGGAGCCCGCCCGTATTCCAAGCCATTGCCATAAAGCACAGTGAGACAAGAACCTTAGCCCAAGCCCCACACTTGATAAACACTAACACAGCGAATACCGGCTCTACGTAAGTTACAACGGTCTGAAGCTGTGAGATCAACAAGAACAACTCTGAGAGCCAATAAATCAGCATTGTGACGAGCGACTATTAATCCAGTCAAATCTGTCGTTATCTCAACCCTTCGTGCCCCACGTTGGGCACCAAAAAGAACTGTCGTAGTTTAAACCCAGTCAGGTAATTCGTTCGCTCACTTCCCCCCCGTTCTTGCCCTCCCCCTGCTCCCGGAGGGACGGAGAGGAGAATCGAAAAGAATGCAACTCCCACGGGTTGAGATAAGAACAGTTTAGTAACTAAGGTATAACACAAATCACTACTGCTACCACCAATGATAATAATGATAAAGGAAATAACAAGGGAAGAGAATACAACACCTCAGCACCAGCTGACCGATAACTCGCCCCCCAAGCCCGACCAAGCTCCGACGGATACCTCCTCCAACCCTGCAGTCTCCCAGCCCTTCCGGCTAACTCCCAGTTACATCCTGGGCATGACGTGCTGTGGTATGGAATACCTCTTTGGTCAGTTTGGGTCAGGCGTCCTGTCTCTGCTTCCTCCTGGCTTCCCCTCCTCCCTGGCAGAGCATGAGACTCACAAAGTCCTTGGCCAAACCAAAACATCACTATCAGCTGTGATCCCGAGCTGAAAGTCAAAACACTGCACTGCACCAGCTACCAAGGAGGAGAAAAATGACTGCTACTGCTGAACCCAGGACAGGCAGGAGGGAAAGCTGGTGCTGGGCCTGTTAAGCACACAATCACTTTTGCATCGGTGCCTCCATCATTGCTTTCACTGCTCACTTTCATACATGAAAAGCATTTGAATGCAATTAGTTCAGAACCTGCTCTCTGCTGCGCCGCAACACACTCAGCACAGAATGAACGTTTGGCATCTTCTCCCATAGCAGAAGAGCCAGGAGGCAAATCTGGCTCTGGGCCTCTTCAGCACACAGTAAGCTTTGCAACGGTGTCACCATCATTGCAGTCTCTCCTCGGTTTCATACCTAAAAGTCCATTTGAATACAAATTCTCAGGTGGTCGCTCTCAGCTGCCCAGCAGCACAGTGAGTAAAGGACGAACGTTTGGCCTCTGCTCCCACAAGCTGGCGCTGGGCCTGTTCAGCACACAATCACTTTTAAATCGGTGCCTCCATCATTGCTTTCACTGATCACTTTCATACATGAAAAGCATTTGGATGCAATCAGTCCAGAACCTGCTCACTGCTGCACAGCAACACAGTCAGCACAGAATGAACGTTTGGCATCAGCTCCCAGTGCAGAAGGGCCAGCAGGGAAAGCTGGTGCTGGGCCTCTTCAGCACACAGTCAGCTTTGCAACGGTGTCACCATCATTGCAGTCTCTCCTCGGTTTCATACCTAAAAGTCTATTTGAATACAAATTCTCAGGTGGTCGCTCTCAGCTACCCAGCAGCACTGTGAGTAGAGCACGAACGTTTGGCGTCTGCTGCCACAGGCGAAGAGGCAGGAGGGAAAGCTGGTGCTGGGCCTGTTCAGCACACAATCACCTTTGCATCGGTGCCTCCATCATTGCTTTCACTGCTCACTTTCATACATGAAAAGCATTTGAATGCAATCAGTCCAGAACCTGCTCTCTGCTGCGCAGCAACACAGTCAGCACAGAATGAACATTTGGCATCTGCTCCCAGTGCAGAAGGGCCAGCAGGGAAAGTTGGCGCTGGGCCTCTTTAGAACACAGTCAGCTTTGCATCGGCGCCTCCATCATTGCTTTCACTGCTCACTTTCGTACATGAAAAGCATTTGAATGCAATCAGTCCAGAACCTGCTCTCTGCTGCGCTGCAACACAGTCAGCACAGAATGAATGTTTGGCATCTGCTCCTAGTGCAGAAGAGCCAGCAGGGAAACTGGTGCGGGGCCTCTTCAGCACACAGTCAGCTTTGCAACGGTGTGACCATCATTGCAGTCTCTCCTCGGTTTCATACCTAAAAGTCCATTTGAATACAAATTCTCAGGTGGTCGCTCTCAGCTGCCCAGCAGCACTGTGAGTAGAGCACGAACGTTTGGCTTCTGCTCCCACAGGCGAAGAGGCAGGAGGGAAAGCTGGTGCTGGGCCTGTTCAGCACACAATCACCTTTGCATCGGTGCCTCCATCATTGCTTTCACTGATCACTTTCATACATGAAAAGCATTTGAATGCAAAATGTCGAGAATCTTCTCTATGCTGCGCAGCAACACAGTCAGCACAGAATGAACATTTGGCATCTGCTCCCAGTGCAGAAGGGCCAGCAGGGAAAGCTGGTGCTGGGCCTCTTCAGCACACAGTCAGCTTTGCAACGGTGTCACCATCATTGCAGTCTCTCCTTGGTTTCATACCTAAAAGTCTATTTGAATACGAATTCTCAGGTGGTCGCTCTCAGCTACCCAGCAGCACTGTGAGTAGAGCACGAACGTTTGGCCTCTGCTCCCACAGGCGAAGAGGCAGGAGGGAAAGCTGGTGCTGGGCCTGTTCAGCACACAATCACCTTTGCATCGGTGCCTCCATCATTGCTTTCACTGCTGACTTTCATACATGAAAAGCATTTGAATGCAAAATGTCGAGAACCTTCTCTCTGCTGCGCAGCAACACAATCAGCACAGAATGAACGTTTGGCATCTGCTCCCAGTGCAGAAGGGCCAGCAGGGAAAGCTGGTGCTGGGCCTCTTCAGCACACAGTCAGCTTTGCAACGGTGTCACCATCATTGCAGTCTCTCCTCGTTTTCATACCTAAAAGTCCATTTGAATACAAATTCTCAGGTGGCTGCTCTCAGCTGCCCAGCAGCACTGTGAGTAGAGCATGAACGTTTGGTCTCTACGTCCAGAGGCGAAGAGGCAGGAGGGAAAGCTGGTGCTGGACCTGTTCAGCACACAATCACCTTTGCATCGGTGCCTCCATCATTGCTTTCACTGCTCTCTTTCATACATGAAAAGCATTTGAATTCAATCAGTTCAGAACTTGCTCTCAGCAGCGCAGCAACACAGTCAGCACAGAATGAACATTTGGCATCTGGTCCCAGTGCAGAAGGGCCAGCAGGGAAAGCTGGTGCTGGGCCTCTTAAGCACACAGTCAGCTTTGCATCGGTGCCTCCCTCATTGCTTTCCCTGCTCACTTTCATACATGAAAAGCATTTGAATGCAATCAGTCCAGAACCTGCTCTCTGCTGCGCAGCAACACAGTCAGCACAGAATGAATGTTTGGCATCTGCTCCCACAGCAGAAGGGCCAGCAGGGAAAGCTGGTGCTGGGCCTCTTCTGCACACAGTCAGCTTTGCAGCGGTGTCACCATCATTGCAGTCTCTCCTCGGTTTCATACCTAAAAGTCCATTTGAATGCAAATTCTCAGGTGGTCGCTCTCAGCTGCCCAGCAGCACTGTGAGTAGAGCACGAACGTTTGGCCTCTGCTCCCACAGGCGAAGAGGCAGGAGGGAAAGCTGGTGCTGGGCCTGTTCAGCAGACAATCACCTTTGCATCGGTGCCTCCATCATTGCATTCACTGATCACTTTCATACATGAAAAGCTTTTGAATTCAATCAGTTCAGAACCTGCCCTCTGCTGCGCAGCAACACAGCACAGAATGAACGTTTGGCATCTGCTCCCAGTGCAGAAGAGCCAGCAGGGAAAGCTGGTGCTGGGCCTCTTCAGCACACAGTCAGCTTTGCAACGGTGTCAGCATCATTGCACTCTCTCCTCAGTTTCCTACCTAAATGTCCATGGAATACAAATTCTCAGGTGGTCGCTCTCAGCTGCCCAGCAGCACTGTGAGTAGAGCACGAACATTTTGCCTCTGCTCCCACAGGCGAAGAGGCAGGAGGGAAAGCTGGTGCTGGGCCTGTTCAGCACACAATCACCTTTGCATCGGTGCCTCCATCATTGCTTTCACTGATCACTTTCATACATGAAAAGCATTTGAATGCAATCAGTCCAGAACCTGCTTTCTGCTGCGCAGCAACACAGCACAGAATGAACGTTTGGCATCTGCTCCCAGTGCAGAAGGGCCAGCAGGAAAAGCTGGTGCTGGGCCTCTTCAGCACACTGTCAGCTTTGCAACAATGTCACCATCACTGCAGTCTCTCCTCGGTTTCATACCTAAAAGTCCATTTGAATACAAATTCTCAGGTGGTCACTCTCAGCTGCCCAGCAGCACTGTGAGCAGAGCACGAACGTTTGGCCTCTGCTCCCACAGGCGAAGAGGCAGGAGGGAAAGCTGGTGCTTGGCCAGTTCAGCACACAATCACCTTTGCATCGGTGCCTCCATCATTGCTTTCACTGCTCACTTTCATACACGAAAAGCATTTGAATGCAATCAGTCCAGAACCTGCTCTCTGCTGCGCAGCAACACCGTCAGCACAGAATGAACGTTTGGCATCTGCTCCCAGTGCAGAAGGGCCAGCAGGGAAAGCTGGTGCTGGGCCTCTTCAACACACTGTCAGCTTTGCAACGGTGTCACCATCACTGCAGTCTCTCCTCGGTTTCATACCTAAAAGTCCATTTGAATACAAATTCTCAGGTGGTCGCTCTCAGCTGCCCAGCAGCACTGTGAGTAGAGCACGAAAGTTTGGCCTCTGCTCCCACAGCCGAAGAAGCAGGAGGGAAAGCTGGTACTGGGCCTGTTCAGCACACAATCACCTTTGCATCGGTGCCTCCATCATTGCTTTCACTGATCACTTTCATACATGAAAAGAATTTGAATGCAATCAGTCCAGAACCTGCTCTCTGCTGCGCAGCAACACAGTCAGCACAGAATGAACGTTTGGCATCTGCTCCCAGTGCAGAAGGGCCAGCAGGGAAAGCTGGTGCTGGGCCTCTTCAGCACACAGACAGCTTTGCAACGGTGTCACCATCATTGCAGTCTCCCCTCGGTTTCATACCTAAAAGTCCATTTGAATACAAATTCTCAGGTGGTCGCTCTCAGCTGCCCAGCAGCACTGTGAGTAGAGCACGAACGTTTGGCCTCTGCTCCCACAGGCGAAGAGGCAGGAGGGAAAGCTGGTGCTGGGCCTGTTCAGCACACAATCACCTTTGCATCGGTGCCTCCATCATTGCTTTCACTGCTCACTTTCATACATGAAAAGCATTTGAATGCAATCAGTCCAGAACCTGCTCTCTGCTGCGCAGCAACACATTCAGCACAGAATGAACGTTTGGCATCTGCTCCCAGTGCAGAAGGGCCAGCAGGGAAAGCTGGTGCTGGGCCTCTTCAGCACACAGTCAGCTTTGCAACGGTGCCACCATCATAGCAGTCTCTCCTCGGTTTCATACCTAAAAGTCCATTTGAATACAAATTCTCACGTGGTCGCTCTCAGCTGCCCAGCAGCACAGTGAGTAGAGCACGAAAGTTTGGCCTCTACTCCCACAGGCGAAGAGGCAGGAGGGAAAGCTGGTGCTGGGCCTGTTCAGCACACAATCACCTTTACATCGGTGCCTCCATCATTGCTTTCACTGCTCACTTTCATACACGAAAAGAATTTGAATGCAATCAGTCCAGAACCTGCTCTCTGCTGCTCAGCAACACAGTCAGCACAGAATGAACGTTTGGCATCTGCTCCCAGTGCAGAAGGCCCAGCAGGGAAAGCTGGTGGTGGGCCTCTTCAGCACACAGTCAGCTTTGCAACAATGTCACCATCACTGCAGTCTCTCCTCGGTTTCATACCTAAAAGTCCATTTGAATACAAATTCTCAGGTGGTCGCTCTCAGCTGCCCAGCAGCACTGTGAGTAGAGCACGAAAATTTGGCCTCTGCTCCCACAGCCGAAGAAGCAGGAGGGAAAGCTGGTACTGGGCCTGTTCAGCACACAATCACCTTTGCATCGGTGCCTCCATCATTGCTTTCACTGCTCACTTTCATACATGAAAAGCATTTGAATGCAATCAGTCAAGAACCTGCTCTCTGCTGCGCAGCAACACAGTCAGCACAGAATGAACGTTTGGCATCTGCTCCCAATGCAGAAGGGCCAGCAGGGAAAGCTGGTGCTGGGCCTCTTCAGCACACAGTCAGCTTTGCAACGGTGTCACCATCATAGCAGTCTCTCCTCGGTTTCATACCTAAAAGTCCATTTGAATACAAATTCTCACGTGGTCGCTCTCAGCTGCCCAGCAGCACTGTGAGTAGAGGACGAACGTTTGGCCTCTGCTCCCACAGGCGAAGAGGCAGGAGGGAAAGCTGGTGCGGGGCCTGTTCAGCACACAATCACCTTTGCATCGGTGCCTCCATCATTGCTTTCACTGCTCACTTTCATACACGAAAAGAATTTGAATGCAATCAGACCAGAACCTGCTCTCTGCTGCGCAGCAACATAGTCAGCACAGAATGAACGTTTGGCATCTGCTCCCAGTGCAGAAGGGCCAGCAGGGAAAGATGGTGCTGGGCCTCTTCAGCACACAGTCAGCTTTGCAACAATGTCACCATCACTGCAGTCTCACCTCGGTTTCATACCTAAAAGTCCATTTGAATACAAATTCTCAGGGGGTCGCTCTCTGCTGCCCAGCAGAACTGTGAGTAGAGCATGAAAGTTTGGCCTCTGCTCCCACAGCCAAAGAGGCAGGAGGGAAAGCTGGTGCTGGGCCTCTTCAGCACACAATCACATTTGCATTGGTGCCTCCATCATTGCTTTCACTGCTCACTTTCATACACGAAAAGCATTTGAATGCAATCAGTCAAGAACCTGCTCTCTGCTGCACAGCAACACAGTCAGCACAGAATGAACGTTTGGCATCTGCTCCCAGTGCAGAAGGGCCAGCAGGGAAAGATGGTGCTGGGCCTCTTCAACACACAGTCAGCTTTGCAACGGTGTCACCATCATTGCAGTCTCCCCTCGGTTTCATACCTAAAAGTCCATTTGAATACAAATTCTCAGGTGGTCGCTCTCAGCTGCCCAGCAGCACAGTGAGTAGAGCACGAAAGTTTGGCCTCTGCTCCCACAGGCGAAGAGGCAGGAGGGAAAGCTGGTGCTGGGCCTGTTAAGCACACAATCACCTTTTCATCGGTGCCTCCATCATTGCTTTCACTGCTCACTTTCATACACGAAAAGAATTTGAATGCAATCAGTCCAGAACCTGCTCTCTGCTGCTCAGCAACACAGTCAGCACAGAATGAACGTTTGGCATCTGCTCCCAGTGCAGAAGGGCCAGCAGGGAAAGCTGGTGGTGGGCCTCTTCAGCACACAGTCAGCTTTGCAACAATGTCACCATCACTGCAGTCTCTCCTCGGTTTCATACCTAAAAGTCCATTTGAATACAAATTCTCAGGTGGTCGCTCTCAGCGGCCCAGCAGAACTGTGAGTAGAGGACGAACGTTTGGCCTCTGCTCCCACAGGCGAAGAGGCAGGAGGGAAAGCTCGTGCTGGGCCTCTTCAGCACACAATCACCTTTGCATCGGTGCCTCCATCATTGCTTTCATTGCTCACTTTCATACACGAAAAGCATTTGAATGCAATCAGTCAAGAACCTGCTCTCTGCTGCACAGCAACACAGTCAGCACAGAATGAACGTTTGGCATCTGCTCCCAGTGCAGAAGGGCCAGCAGGGAAAGATGGTGCTGGGCATCTTCAACACACAGTCAGCTTTGCAACGGTGTCACCATCACTGCAGTCTCTCCTCGGTTTCATACCTAAAAGTCCATTTGAATACAAATTCTCAGGTGGTCGCTCTCAGCTGCCCAGCAGCACAGTGAGTAGAGCACGAAAGTTTGGCCTCTGCTCCCACAGCCGAAGAAGCAGGAGGGAAAGCTGGTACTGGGCCTGTTCAGCACACAATCACCTTTGCATCGGTGCCTCCATCATTGCTTTCACTGCTCACTTTCATACATGAAAAGCATTTGAATGCAATCAGTCCAGAACCTGCTCTCTGCTGCGCAGCAACACAGTCAGCACAGAATGAACGTTTGGCATCTGCTCCCAGTGCAGAAGGGCCAGCAGGGAAAGCTGGTGCTGGGCCTCTTCAGCACACAGACAGCTTTGCAACGGTGTCAGCATCATTGCAGTCTCCCCTCGGTTTCATACCTAAAAGTCCATTTGAATACAAATTCTCAGGTGGTCGCTCTCAGCTGCCCAGCAGCACTGTGAGTAGAGCACGAACGTTTGGCCTCTGCTCCCACAGGCGAAGAGGCAGGAGGGAAAGCTGGTGCTGGGCCTGTTCAGCACACAATCACCTTTGCATCGGTGCCTCCATCATTGCTTTCACTGCTCACTTTCATACATGAAAAGCATTTGAATGCAATCAGTCCAGAACCTGCTCTCTGCTGCGCAGCAACACAGTCAGCACAGAATGAATGTTTGGCATCTGCTCCCAGTGCGGAAGGGCCAGCAGGGAAAGCTGGTGCTGGGCCTTTTCAGCACACAGTCAGCTTTGCAACGGTGTCACCATCATAGCAGTCTCTCCTCGGTTTCATACCTAAAAGTCCATTTGAATACAAATTCTCAGGTGGTCGCTCTCAGCTGCCCAGCAGCACTGTGAGTAGAGCACGAACGTTTGGCCTCTGCTCCCACAGGCGAAGAGGCAGGAGGGAAAGCTGGTGCTGGGCCTGTTCAGCACACAATCACCTTTGCATCGGTGCCTCCATCATTGCTTTCACTGCTCACTTTCATACACGAAAAGCATTTGAATGCAATCTGTCCAGAACCTGCTCTCTGCTGCGCAGCAACACAGTCAGCACAGAATGAACGTTTGGCATCTGCTCCCAGTGCAGAAGGGCCAGCAGGGAAAGCTGGTGCTGGGCCTCTTCAACACACAGGCAGCTTTGCAACGGTGTCACCATCACTGCAGTCTCTCCTCGGTTTCATACCTAAAAGTCCATTTGAATACAAATTCTCAGGTGGTCGCTCTCAGCTGCCCCGCAGCACAGTGAGTAGAGCACGAAAGTTTGGCCTCTGCTCCCACAGCCGAAGAAGCAGGTGGGAAAGCTGGTGCTGGGCCTGTTCAGCACACAATCACCTTTGCATCGGTGCCTCCATCATTGCTTTCACTGCTCACTTTCATACATGAAAAGCATTTGAATGCAATCAGTCCAGAACCTGCTCTCTGCTGCGCAGCAACACAGTCAGCACAGAATGAACGTTTGGCATCTGCTCCCAGTGCAGAAGGGCCAGCAGGGAAAGCTGGTGCTGGGCCTCTTCAGCACACAGTCAGCTTTGCATCGGTGCCTCCATCATTGCTTTCACTGCTCACTTTCATACATGAAAAGCATTTGAATTCAATCAGTCCAGAACCTGCTCTCTGCTGCGCAGCAACACAGCACAGAATGAACGTTTGGCATCTGCTCCCAGTGCAGAAGGGCCAGCAGGGAAAGCTGGTGCTGGGCCTCTTCAACACACAGTCAGCTTTGCAACGGTGTCAGCATCATTGCAGTCTCTCCTCGGTTTCATACCTAAAAGTCCATTTGAATACAAATTCTCAGGTGGTCGCTCTCAGCTGCCCAGCAGCATAGTGAGTAGAGCACGAACGTTTGGCCTCTGCTCCCACAGGCGAAGAGGCAGGAGGGAAAGCTGGTGCTGGGCCTGTTCAGCGCACAATCACCTTTGCATCGGTGCCTCCATCATTGCTTTCACTGCTCACTTTCATACATGAAAAGCACTTGAATGCAAACAGTCCAGAACCTGCTCTCTGCTGTGCAGCAACATAGCACAGAATGAACGTTTGGCATCTGCTCCCAGTGCAGAAGGGCCAGCAGGGAAAGCTGGTGCTGGGCCTCATCAGCACACAGTCAGCTTTGCAACGGTGTCACCATCACTGCAGTCTCTCCTCGGTTTCATACCTAAAAGTCCATTTGAATACAAATTCTCAGGTGGTCGCTCTCAGCTGCCCAGCAGCACTGTGAGTAGAGCACGAAAGTTTGGCCTCTGCTCCCACAGGCGAAGAGGCAGGAGGGAAAGCTGGTGCTGGGCCTCTTCAGCACACAATCACCTTTGCATCGGTGCCTCCATCATTGCTTTCACTGATCACTTTCATACACGAAAAGCATTTGAATGCAATCAGTCCAGAACCTGCTCTCTGCTGCACAGCAACACAGTCAGCACAGAATGAACGTTTGGCATCTGCTCCCAGTGCAGAAGGGGCAGCAGGGAAAGATGGTGCTGGGCATCTTCAACACACAGTCAGCTTTGCAACGGTGTCACCATCACTGCAGTCTCTCCTCGGTTTCATACCTAAAAGTCCATTTGAATACAAATTCTCAGGTGGTCGCTCTCAGCTGCCCAGCAGCACAGTGAGTAGAGCACGAAAGTTTGGCCTCTGCTCCCACAGCCGAAGAGGCAGGAGGGAAAGCTGGTACTGGGCCTGTTCAGCACACAATCACCTTTGCATCGGTGCCTCCATCATTGCTTTCACTGATCACTTTCATACATGAAAAGCATTTGAATGCAATCAGTCCAGAACCTGCTCTCTGCTGCGCAGCAACACAGTCAGCACAGAATGAACGTTTGGCATCTGCTCCCAGTGCAGAAGGGCCAGCAGGGAAAGCTGGTGCTGGGCCTCTTCAGCACACAGACAGCTTTGCAACGGTGTCAGCATCATTGCAGTCTCCCCTCGGTTTCATACCTAAAAGTCCATTTGAATACAAATTCTCAGGTGGTCGCTCTCAGCTGCCCAGCAGCACTGTGAGTAGAGCACGAACGTTTGGCCTCTGCTCCCACAGGCGAAGAGGCAGGAGGGAAAGCTGGTGCTGGGCCTGTTCAGCACACAATCACCTTTGCATCGGTGCCTCCATCATTGCTTTCACTGCTCACTTTCATACACGAAAAGCATTTGAATGCAATCAGTCCAGAACCTGCTCTCTGCTGCGCAGCAACACAGTCAGCACAGAATGAACGTTTGGCATCTGCTCCCAGTGCAGAAGGGCCAGCAGGGAAAGCTGGTGCTGAGCCTCTTCAGCACACAGTCAGCTTTGCATCGGTGCCTCCATCATTGCTTTCACTGCTCACTTTCATACATGAAAAGCATTTGAATTCAATCAGTCCAGAACCTGCTCTCTGCTGCGCAGCAACACAGTCAGCACAGAATGAACGTTTGGCATCTGCTCCCAGTGCAGAAGGGCCAGCAGGGAAAGATGGTGCTGGGCCTCTTCAACACACAGGCAGCTTTGCAACAATGTCACCATCACTGCAGTCTCTCCTCGGTTTCATAACTAAAAGTCCATTTGAATACAAATTCTCAGGTGGTCGCTCTCAGCTGCCCAGCAGCACTGTGAGTAGAGCACGAAAGTTTGGCCTCTGCTCCCACAGGCGAAGAGGCAGGAGGGAAAGCTGGTGCTGGGCCTCTTCAGCACACAATCACCTTTGCATCGGTGCCTCCATCATTGCTTTCACTGATCACTTTCATACACGAAAAGCATTTGAATGCAATCAGTCCAGAACCTGCTCTCTGCTGCACAGCAACACAGTCAGCAGAGAATGAATGTCTGGAATCTGCTCCCAGTGCAGAAGGGCCAGCAGGGAAAGCTCGTGCTGGGCCTCTTCCGCACACAGTCAGCTTTGCAACGGTGTCACCATCATAGCAGTCTCTCCTCGGTTTCATACCTAAAAGTCCATTTGAATACAAATTCTCAGGTGGTCGCTCTCAGCTGCCCAGCAGCACTGTGAGTAGAGCACGAACGTTTGGCCTCTGCTCCCACAGGCGAAGAGGCAGGAGGGAAAGCTGGTGCTGGGCCTGTTCAGCACACAATCACCTTTGCATCGGTGCCTCCATCATTGCTTTCACTGATCACTTTCATACACGAAAAGCATTTGAATGCAATCAGTCCAGAACCTGCTCTCTGCTGCGCAGCAACACAGTCAGCACAGAATGAACGTTTGGCATCTGCTCCCAGTGCAGAAGGGCCAGCAGGGAAAGCTGGTGCTGGGCCTCTTCAACACACAGGCAGCTTTGCAACGGTGTCACCATCACTGCAGTCTCTCCTCAGTTTCATACCGAAAAGTCTATTTGAATACAAATTCTCAGGTGGTCGCTCTCAGCTGCCCAGCAGCACAGTGAGTAGAGCACGAAAGTTTGGCCTCTGCTCCCACAGCCGAAGAAGCAGGAGGGAAAGCTGGTGCTGGGCCTGTTCAGCACACAATCACCTTTGCATCGGTGCCTCCATCATTGCTTTCACTGCTCACTTTCATACATGAAAAGCATTTGAATGCAATCAGTCCAGAACCTGCTCTCTGCTGCGCAGCAACACAGTCAGCACAGAATGAACGTTTGGCATCTGCTCCCAGTGCAGAAGGGCCAGCAGGGAAAGCTGGTGCTGGGCCTCTTCAGCACACAGACAGCTTTGCAACGGTGTCACCATCATTGCAGTCTCCCCTCGGTTTCATACCTAAAAGTCCATTTGAATACAAATTCTCAGGTGGTCGCTCTCAGCTGCCCAGCAGCACTGTGAGTAGAGCACGAACGTTTGGCCTCTGCTCCCACAGGCGAAGAGGCAGGAGGGAAAGCTGGTGCTGGGCCTGTTCAGCACACAATCACCTTTGCATCGGTGCCTCCATCATTGCTTTCACTGCTCACTTTCATACATAAAAAGCATTTGAATGCAATCAGTCCAGAACCTGCTCTCTGCTGCGCAGCAACACAGTCAGCACAGAATGAACGTTTGGCATCTGCTCCCAGTGCAGAAGGGCCAGCAGGGAAAGCTGGTGCTGAGCCTTTTCAGCACACAGTCAGCTTTGCAACGGTGTCACCATCATAGCAGTCTCTCCTCGGTTTCATACCTAAAAGTCCATTTGAATACAAATTCTCAGGTGGTCGCTCTCAGCTGCCCAGCAGCATAGTGAGTAGAGCACGAACGTTTGGCCTCTGCTCCCACAGGCGAAGAGGCAGGAGGGAAAGCTGGTGCTGGGCCTGTTCAGCGCACAATCACCTTTGCATCGGTGCCTCCATCATTGCTTTCACTGCTCACTTTCATACATGAAAAGCACTTGAATGCAAACAGTCCAGAACCTGCTCTCTGCTGTGCAGCAACATAGCACAGAATGAACGTTTGGCATCTGCTCCCAGTGCAGAAGGGCCAGCAGGGAAAGCTGGTGCTGGGCCTCATCAGCACACAGTCAGCTTTGCAACGGTGTCACCATCACTGCAGTCTCTCCTCGGTTTCATACCTAAAAGTCCATTTGAATACAAATTCTCAGGTGGTCGCTCTCAGCTGCCCAGCAGCACTGTGAGTAGAGCACGAAAGTTTGGCCTCTGCTCCCACAGGCGAAGAGGCAGGAGGGAAAGCTGGTGCTGGGCCTCTTCAGCACACAATCACCTTTGCATCGGTGCCTCCATCATTGCTTTCACTGATCACTTTCATACACGAAAAGCATTTGAATGCAATCAGTCCAGAACCTGCTCTCTGCTGCACAGCAACACAGTCAGCACAGAATGAACGTTTGGCATCTGCTCCCAGTGCAGAAGGGCCAGCAGGGAAAGCTGGTGCTGGGCCTCTTCAGCACACAGTCAGCTTTGCAACGGTGTCACCATCACTGCAGTCTCTCCTCGGTTTCATACCTAAAAGTCCATTTGAATACAAATTCTCAGGTGGTCGCTCTCAGCTGCCCAGCAGCACTGTGAGTAGAGCACGAACGTTTGGCCTCTGCTCCCACAGGCGAAGAGGCAGGAGGGAAAGCTGGTGCTGGGCCTGTTCAGCGCACAGTCACCTTTGCATCGGTGCCTCCATCATTGCTTTCACTGCTCACTTTCAGAAATGAAAAGGATTTGAATGGAATCAGTCCAGAACCTGCTCTCTGCTGCGCAGCAACACAGTCAGCACAGAATGAACGTTTGGCATCTGCTCCCGGTGCAGAAGGGCCAGCAGGGATAGATGGTGCTGGGCCTCTTCAACACACAAGCAGCTTTGCAACGGTGTCACCATCATTGCAGTCTCTCCTCGGTTTCATACCTAAAAGTTCATTTGAATAGAATCTCTCTTGGGGTCGCTCTCAGCTGCCCAGCAGCACAGTGAGTAGAGCACGAATGTTTAGGTTCTGATGCAACAGCAGAAGAGCCAGGATTGAAAGCTGGTGCTGGGCCTGTTCAGCACACAATCGCCTTTACGTCGGTGCCTCCATCGTTGCTTTCACTGCTCACTTTCATAAAGGAGAAGCATTTGAATAGAATCAGTCCAGAGCCTGCTCTCTGCTGCGCAGCAACACAGTCAGCACAGAATGAACAGTGGCATCTGCTCCCACAGCAGAAGGACCAGCAGGGAAAGCTTGTGCTGGGACTCTTCAGCACACAGGCAGCTTTGCAACGGTGCCACCATCATTGCAGTCTCTCCTTGGTTACATACCTAAAAGTCCATTTGAATAAAAATTCTCGGGTGGTCTCTCTCAGCTGCCCAGCAGCACAGAGAGAACAGCACGAACGTTTGGCCTCTGCTCCCACAGCAGAAGAGCCAGGAGGGAAAGCTGGTGCTGGGCCTGTTCAGCACACAATCACCTTTACATCGGTGTCTCCTTCGCTGCTTTCACTGCTCACATTCATAGAGGAAAAGCATTTGAATGG
Organism: Pezoporus flaviventris; assembly: GCF_033815535.1. Taxonomy (NCBI): domain Eukaryota; kingdom Metazoa; phylum Chordata; class Aves; order Psittaciformes; family Psittacidae; genus Pezoporus; species Pezoporus flaviventris. The sequence goes on along the minus strand of NW_026892732.1, from coordinate 563,432 downwards.
AATCAGTCCAGAGCCTGCTCTCTGCTGCGCAGCAACACAGTCAGCACAGAATGAACAGTGGCATCTGCTCCCACAGCAGAAGGACCAGCAGGGAAAGCTTGCGCTGGGAGTCTCCAGCACACAGGCCGCTTTGCAACGGTGTCACCATCATTGCAGTCTCTCCTCGATTTCATACCTAAAAGTTCATTTGAATACAAATTCTCTTGGGGTCGCTCTCAGTTGCCCAGCAGCACAGTGAGTACAGCACGAATGTTTGGCCTCTGCTCCCACAGCAGAAGAGGCAGGATTGAAAGCTGGTGCTGGGCCTGTTCAGCACACAATCACCTTTACATCGGTGTCTCCTTCGCTGCTTTCACTGCTCACATTCATACAGGAAAAGCATTTGAATGGAATCAGTCCAGAACCTGCTCTCTGCTGCGCAGCAACACAGTCAGCACAGAATGAACACTGGCATTTGCTCCCACAGCAGAAGGACCAGCAGGGAAAGCTTGCGCTGGGACTCTCCAGCACACAGGCAGCTTTGCAATGGTGCCGCCATTATTGCAGTCTCTCCTTGGTTTCATACCTAAAAGTCCATTTGAATCCAAATTCTCGGGTGGTCTCTCTCACCTGCCCAACAGCACGAACGTTTGGCCTCTGCTCCCACAGCAGAAGAGCCAGTAGGGAAAGCTAGTGCTGGGCCTGTTCAGCACACAATCACCTTTACATCGGTGCCTCCATCGTTGCTCTCACTGCTCACTTTCATACAGGAAAAGCATTTGAATGGAATCAGTCCAGAGCCTGCTCTCTGCTGCGCAGCAACACAGTCAGCACAGAATGAACAGTGGCATCTGCTCCCACAGCAGAAGGACCAGCAGGGAAAGCTAGTGCTGGGCCTCTTCAACACACAGGCAGCTTTGCAACGGTGTCACCATCATTGCACTCTCTCCTCGGTTTCATACCTAAAAGTCCATTTGAATACAAATTCTCTTGGGGTCGCTCTCAGCTGCCCAGCAGCACAGTGAGTACAGCACGAACGTTTGGCCTCTGCTCCCACAGCAGAAGAGGCAGGATTGAAAGCTGGTGCTGGGCCCCTTCAGCACAGAATCACCTTTACATCGGTGCCTCCTTCGCTGCTTTCACTGCTCGCTTTCATACAGGAAAAGCGTTTGAATGGAATCAGTCCAGAGCCTGCTCTCTGCTGCGCAGCAACACAGTCAGCACAGAATGAACAGTAGCATCTGCTCCCACAGCAGAAGGACCAGCAGGGAAAGCTAGTGCTGGCCCTCTTCAACACACAGGCAGCTTTGCAACGGTGTCACCATCATTGCAGTCTCTCCTCGGTTTCATACCTAAAAGTTCATTTGAATACAAATTCTCAGGTGGTGTCTCTCAGCTGCCCGGCAGCAGAGTGAGTACAGCACGAACGTTTGGCCTCTGCTCCCACAGCAGAAGAGCCAGGAGGGAAAGCTGGTGCTGGGCCTGTTCAGCACACAATCACCTTTACATCGGTGCCTCCATCGTTGCTCTCACTGCTCACTTTCATACAGGAAAAGCATTTGAATGGAATCAGTCCAGAGCCTGCTCTCTGCTGCGCAGCAACATAGTCAGCACAGAATGAACAGTGGCATCTGCTCCCACAGCAGAAGGACCAGCAGGGAAAGCTGGTGCTGGGACTCTTCAACACACAGGCAGCTTTGCAACGGTGTCACCATCATTGCACTCTTTCCTCGGTTTCATACCTAAAAGTCCATTTGAATACAAATTCTCTTGGGGTCGCTATCAGCTGCCCAGCAGCACAGTGAGTACAGCACGAACGTTTGGCCTCTGCTCCCACAGCAGAAGAGCCAGGATTGAAAGCTGGTGCTGGGCCTGTTCAGCACACAATCACCTTTACATCGGTGCCTCCATCGCTGCTTTCACTGCTCACTTTCATAGAGGAAAAGCATTTGAATGGAATCAGTCCAGAGCCTGCTCTCTGCTGCGCAGCAACACAGTCAGCACAGAATGAACAGTGGCATCTGCTCCCACAGCAGAAGGACCAGCAGGGAAAGCTTGCGCTGGGACTCTCTAGCACACAGGCTGCTTTGCAACGGTGCCACCATCATTGCAGTCTCTCCTTGGTTTCATACCTAAAAGTCCATTTGAATACAAATTCTCGCGTGGTCTCACTCAGCTGCCCAGCAGCACAGTGAGTACAGCACGAACGTTTGGCCTCTGCTCCCACAGCAGAAGAGCCAGGATTGAAAGCTGGTGCTGGGCCTCTTCAGCACACAATCACCTTTACATCGGTGCCTCCATCAGTGCTTTCACTGCTCACTTTCATACAGGTAAAGAATTTGATTGGAATCAGTCCAGAGCCTGCTGTCTGCTGCGCAGCAACACAGTCAGCACAGAATGAACAGTGGCATCTGCTCCCACAGCAGAAGGACCAGCAGGGAAAGCTGGTGGTAGTCCTCTTCAGCAAACAGGCAGCTTTGCAATGGTGTCACCATCATTGCAGTCTCTCCTCGATTTCATACCTAAAAGTTCATTTGAATACAAATTCTCAGGTGTTCTTTCTCAGCTGACCCAGAAGCACAGTGAGTACAGCACGAACGTTTGGCCTCTGCTCCCAGAGCAGAAGAGCCAGGGTTGAAAGCTGGTGCTGGGCCTGTTCAGCACACAATCACCTTTACATCGGTGCCTCCTTCGTTGCTCTCACTGCTCACTTTCATACAGGAAAAGCATTTGAATGGAATCAGTCCAGAGCCTGCTCTCTGCTGCGCAGCAACACAGCAAGGAATGAACAGTGGCATCTGCTCCCACAGCTGAAGGACGAGCAGGGAAAGCTTGTGCTGGGACTCTCCAGCACACAGGCAGCTTTGCAACGGTGCCCCCATCATTTCAGTCTCTCCTCGGTTTCATACCTAAAAGTCCATTTGAATAAAAATTCTCTTTGGGTCGCTCTCACCTGCCCAGCAGCACAGTGAGTACAGCACAAACGTTTGGCCTCTGCTCCCAGAGCAGAAGAGCCAGGGTTGAAAGCTGGTGCTGGGCCTGTTCAGCACACAATTGCCTTTACATCGGTGCCTCCATCAGTGCTTTCACTGCTCACTTTCATACAGGAAAAGCATTTGAATGGAATCAGTCCAGAGCCTGCTCTCTGCTGCGCAGCAACACAGTCAGCCCAGAATGAACAGTGGCATCTGCTCCCACAGCAGAAGGACCAGCAGGGAAAGCTGGTGCTGGGCCTCTTCAACACACAGGCAGCTTTGCAACGGTGTCACCATCATTGCAGTCTCTCCTCGGTTTCATACCTAAAAGTCCATTTGAATACAAATTCTCTTGGGGTCGCTCTCAGCGGCCCAGCAGCACAGTGAGTACAGCACGAACGTTTGGCCTCTGCTTCCACAGCAGACGAGCCAGGATTGAAAGCTGGTGCTGGGCCTCTTCAGCACACAGTCAGCTTTGCAACGGTGTCACCACCATTGCAGTCTCTCCTCGGTTTCATACCTAAAAGTCCATTTGAATACAAATTCTCAGGTGGTCGCTCTCAGCTGCCCAGCAGCACTGTGAGTAGAGCATGAACGTTTGGCCTCTGCTCCCACAGGCGCACAGGCAGGATTGAAAGCTGGTGCTGGGCCTGTTCAGCACATAGTCACCTTTGCATCGGTGCCTCCATCATTGCTTTCACTGCTCACTTTCATACATGAAAAGCATTTGAATGCAATCTGTCCAGAACCTGCTCTCTGCTGCGCAGCAACACAGCACAGAATGAACGTTTGGCATCTGCTCCCAGTGCAGAAGGGCCAGCAGGGAAAGCTGGTTCTGGGCCTCTTTAGCACACAGTCAGCTTTGCAACGGCGTCACCATCATTGCAGTCTGTCCTGGGTTCAGCAGTAGCAGTCATGTTTCTCCTCCTTGGTAGCTGGTGCAGTGCATTGTTTTGAGTTTCGGCTCGGGAACAGAGCTTATAGAGATGTTTTGGTTTGGCCAAGGACTTTGTGAGCCTCACGCTCTGCCAGGGGGGAGGGGAAGCCAGGAGGAAGCAGAGACAGGACACCTGACCCAAACTGACCAAAGAGCTATTCCATACCACAGCACGTCATGCCCAGGAGGTAACTGGGAGTTAGCCGGAAGGGCTGGGGGACTGCAGGGTTGGAGGAGGTATCGGTCGGAGCTTGGTCGGGCTTGGGGGGCGAGTTATCGGTCAGTGGGTGGTGAGGTGTTGTATTCTGTTCCCTTGTTATTTCCTTTATCATTATTATCATTGGTGGTAGCAGTAGTGATTTGTGTTATACCTTAGTTACTAAACTGTTCTTATCTCAACCCGTGGGAGTTGCATTCTTTTGATTCTCCTCTCCGTCCCTCCGAGAGCAGGGGGAGGGCAAGAAAGGGGGGGAGTGAGTGAACAAGTTACCTGACTGGGTTTAAACCACGACAGTTCTTTTTGGCGCCCAACGTGGGGCACGAAGGGTTGAGATAGCGACAGATTTGACTGGATTAATAGTCACTCATCACAATGACGATTTATTGGCTCTCAGAGTTGTTTCTCTTGATCTCACAGCTTCAGAATGTTGTAACTTACGTAGAGCCGGTATTTGCTGTGTTAGTGTTTATCAAGTGTGGGGCCTGGGCTAAGGTTCTTGTCTCACTGTGCTTTATGGCAATGGCTTGGAATACGGGCGGGCTCCAGCAGCAGGGCGGGACGGACGTGGCTGTGTACTTGTACCTGGCCCTCCGGCTGCTCTTCACCGTCCTGGCCCTCACCCTACTCTCCATCTTCGTGAGGCTGCGGGGAGCCGAGGGGGAGCGGCCCCGGGAGCCGGCGGCAGCCGAAGCGGCCCAGGAGAGCGGCCCCAGGGACCAAGCGGCGGCGGGAGCGGGGCCGGAGGCCGCGAGGGGACGGCTGCCGGTGGAGGAGATCGGGGCGGTCGAGGAGAGGAAGGAGGCGGCTGCAGAGCAGCGGGAGAAGGCGGCGGAGGAGCCGAGCCCCGCGGAGGAGCCGAGCCCCGCGGCCGACCCCAGCCCCGCGACGGCCGAGAGCATCCCCCGGCAGCCGTCCGCCGAGCCCCAGGAGGACGCAGGAGACCACGCAGCATTTCCCAGCAAGGCAGAGGAGGAAGAGCTGGACTCAGGAAAAGAGAAGCTGGTGGTGGGAGAGCCGGCAAGCACAGCAGCTACACTAGCCCCAGTGACAAGTACAGCAGCATCATTTGAGAGTTCTGAAGGTTTTGAATGGCCTTTGGGTATCCTTGGGACCTGCCTGCTGATCGTGATGGGGATCAGCATGTTGGCACACACACAGACTGTGTTCTACCCACCACCATTTTGTCTGATCTCAAAAGTTAAGCAGAGTCAGGTTTGGGTCTTGTCTGGGGTTAGACGACAGTATAGGGGGACCAAGAGATTTTTCCCAAGGCTGGACAGTCATGAGTGGCAGGGTGTGTGGGACAGTATGGGCAAGTATCTAGTCCACTGGGCCCCTCCAGTGCTTTGGAAGCGTCGGAGATGGAAGGCAGCTGTATGGAGTCCCCAGCAACAAGCTGCAGAAACTGCTGAAGGGGACAGTGAATTATTTTAAGCCTGGTGGGCCCATGGCACTTCAGGCCATCAGAGCAGAGATGCAACACAGAGATGGACTCATGATCGAGGGGTGGACTTAAGAATGGACACTATTGCCCAGGTTATTCACGAGTGTGAACACTGCACACAGTCTCTCCTGCTCTGGAAGACTGTTACAAGAGATGGAGCCTGACATGGACCAGATGGACGCAGCAGCTTTATAGGGACTGGTCCATGCACTAAGATAAGAGTGCACCGAGATAAGAGTGATGGTATATTGAAAATGTGGGATCTGAGCATGACATGAATGGTATGGAATAAGGGGTGGATAATGTCCTGGGTTCAGCAGTAGCAGTCATGTTTCTCCTCCTTGGTAGCTGGTGCAGTGCAGTGTTTTGACTTTCGGCTCGGGAACAGAGCTGATAGAGATGTTTTGGTTTGGCCAAGGACTTTGTGAGCCTCACGCTCTGCCAGGGGGGAGGGGAAGCCAGGAGGAAGCAGAGACAGGACACCTGACCCAAACTGACCAAAGAGCTATTCCATACCACAGCACGTCATGCCCAGGAGGTAACTGGGAGTTAGCCGGAAGGGCTGGGGGACTGCAGGGTTGGAGGAGGTATCGGTCGGAGCTTGGTCGGGCTTGGGGGGCGAGTTATCGGTCAGTGGGTGGTGAGGTGTTGTATTCTGTTCCCTTGTTATTTCCTTTATCATTATTATCATTGGTGGTAGCAGTAGTGATTTGTGTTATACCTTAGTTACTTAACTGTTCTTATCTCAACCCGTGGGAGTTGCATTCTTTTGATTCTCCTCTCCGTCCCTCCGAGAGCAGGGGGAGGGCAAGAAAGGGGGGGAGTGAGTGAACGAGTTACCTGACTGGGTTTAAACCACGACACAGTCTCTCCTCGGTTTCATGCCTAAAAGTCCATTTGAATACAAATTCTCAGGTGGTTGCTCTCAGCTGCCCAGCAGCACTGTGAGTAGAGCACGAACGTTTGGCCTCTGCTCCCACAGCCAAAGAGGCAGGAGGGAAAGCTGGTGCTGGGCCTGTTCAGCACACAATCACCTTTGCATCGGTGCCTCCATCCTCCATCATTGCTTTCACTGCTCACTTTCATACATGAAAAGCATTTGAATGCAATCAGTCCAGAACCTGCTCTCTGCTGCGCAGCAACACAGTCAGCACAGAATGAACGTTTGGCATCTGCTCCCACAGCAGAAAGGCCAGCAGGGAAAGCTGGTGCTGGGCCTCTTCAGCACACAGTCAGCTTTGCAACGGTGTCACCATCATTGCAGTCTCTCCTCGGTTTCATACCTAAAAGTCCTTTTGAATACAAATTCTCAGGTGGTCGCGCTCAGCTGCCCAGCAGCACTGTGAGTACAGCACGAACGTTTGACCTCTGCCCCCACAGGCGAAGAGGCAGGAGGGAAAGCTGGTGCTGGGCCTGTTCAGCACACAATCACCTCTGCATCGGTGCCTCCATCATTGCTTTCACTGCTCACTTTCATACATGAAAAGCATTTGAATGCAATCAGTCCAGAACCTGCTCTCTCCTGCGCAGCAACACAGTCAGCACAGAATGAATGCTTGTCATCTGCTCCCAGTGCAGAAGGGCCAGCAGGGAAAGCTGGTGCTGGGCCTCTTCAGCACACAGTCAGCTTTGCAACGGTGTCACCATCATTGCAGTCTCTCCTCGATTTCATACCTAAAAGTCCATTTGAATACAAATTCTCATGTGGTCGCCCTCACTTGACAGGCAGCACTGTGAGTACAGCACGAATGTTTGGCCTCTGCTCCCATAGCCGAAGAGCCAGCAGGGAAAGCTGGTGCTGGGCCTCTTCAGCACACAGTCAGCTTTGCAACAATGTCACCATTCACTGCAGTCTCTCCTCGGTTTCATACCTAAAAGTCCATTTGAATACAAATTCTCAGGTGGTCGCTCGCAACTGCCCAGCAGCACTGTGAGTAGAGCACGAAAGTTTGGCCTCTGCTCCCACAGGCGAAGAGGCAGGAGGGAAAGCTGGTGCTGGGCCTGTTCAGCACACAATCACCTTTACGTCGGTGCCTCCATCATTGCTTTCACTGCTCACTTTCATACAGGAAAAGCATTTGAATGGAATCAGTCCAGGGCCTGCTCTCTGCTGCGCAGCAACACAGTCAGCACAGAATGAACAGTGGCATCTGCTCCCACAGCAGAAGGACCAGCAGGGAAAGCTAGTGCTGGGCCTCTTCAACACACAGGCAGCTTTGCAACGGTGTCACCATCATTGCAGTCTCTCCTCGGTTTCCTACCTAAAAGTCCATTTGAATCCAAATTCTCAGGTGGTGTCTCTCAGCTGCCCAGCAGCACAGTTAGTACAGCACGAACGTTTGGCCTCTGCTCCCACAGCAGAAGAGCCAGGATTGAAAGCTGGTGCTGGACCTGTTCAGCACACAATCCCCTTTACATTGGTGCCTCCATCGTTGCTTTCACTGCTCACATTCATACAGGAAAAGAATTTGATTGGAATCAGTCCAGAGCCTGCTGTCTGCTGCGCAGCAACACAGCACAGAATGAACAGTGGCATCTGCTCCCACAGCAGAAGGACCAGCAGGGAAAGCTGGTGGTAGTCCTCTTCAGCAAACAGGCAGCTTTGCAACGGGGTCACCATCATTGCAGTCTCTCCTCGATTTCATACCTAAAAGTTCATTTGAATACAAATTCTCTTGGGGTCGCTCTCAGCTGCCCAGCAGCACAGTGAGTACAGCACGAACGTTTGGCCTCTGCTCCCACAGCAGAAGAGGCAGGATTGAAAGCTGGTGCTGGGCCTGTTCAGCACACAATCACCTTTACATCGGTGTCTCCTTCGCTGCTTTCACTGCTCACTTTCATACAGGAAAAGCATTTGAACGGAATCAGTCCAGAGCCTGCTCTCTGCTGCGCAGCAACACAGTCAGCACAGAATGAACACTGGCATTTGCTCCCACAGCAGAAGGACCAGCAGGGAAAGCTTGCGCTGGGACTCTCCAGCACACAGGCAGCTTTGCAATGGTGCCGCCATTATTGCAGTCTCTCCTTGGTTTCATACCTAAAAGTCCATTTGAATCCAAATTCTCGGGTGGTCTCTCTCACCTGCCCAGCAGCACAGTGAGTACAGCACGAACGTTTGGCCTCTGCTCCCACAGCAGAAGAGCCAGGAGGGAAAGCTGGTGCTGGGCCTGTTCAGCACACAATCACCTTTACATCGGTGCCTCCATCATTGCTCTCACTGCTCACTTTCATACAGGAAAAGAATTTGAATGGAATCAGTCCAGAGCCTGCTCTCTGCTGCGCATCAACACAGTCAGCACAGAATGAACAGTGGCATCTGCTCCCACGGCAGAAGGACGAGCAGGGAAAGCTTGTGCTGGGCCTCTTCAACACACAGGCAGCTTTGCAACGGTATCACCATCATTGCAGTCTCTCCTCGGTTTCATACCTAAATGTCCATTTGAATACAAATTCTCTTGGGGTCGCTCTCAGGTGCCCAGCAGCACAGTGAGTACAGCACGAACGTTTGGCCTCTGCTCCCACAGCAGAAGAGCCAGGATTGAAAGCTGGTGCTAGACCTGTTCAGCACACAATCACCTTTACATCGGTGCCTCCTTCGCTGCTTTCACTGCTCACTTTCATAGAGGAAAAGCATTTGAATGGAATCAGTCCAGAGCCTGCTGTCTGCTGTGCAGCAACACAGTCGGCACAGAATGAACAGTGGCATCTGCTCCAACAGCAGAAGGACCAGCAGGGAAAGCTGGTGCTGGGCCTCTTCAACACACAGGCAGCTTTGCAACGGTGTCACCATCATTGCAGTCTCTCCTCGATATCATAACTAAAAGTTCATTTGAATACAAATTCTCAGGTGTTCTTTCTCTGATGACCCAGAAGCACAGTGAGTACAGCACGAACGTTTGGCCTCTGCTCCCACAGCAGAAGAGCCAAGATTGAAAGCTGGTGCTGGGCTTGTTTAGCACACAATCACCTTTGCATCGGTGCCTCCATCGGTGCTTTCACTGCTCACTTTCATACAGGAAAAGCATTTGAATGGAATCAGTCCAGAGCCTGCTCTCTGCTGCGCAGCAACACAGTCAGCACAGAATGAACAGTGGCATTTGCTCCCACAGCAGAAGGGCCAGCAGGGAAAGTTGGTGCTGGGCCTCTTCAACACACAGACAGCTTTGCAACGGTGTCACCATCATTGCAGTCTCTCCTCAGTTTCATACGGAAAAGTCCATTTGAATACAAATTCTCGGGTGGTCGTTCTCAGCTGCCCAGCAGCACAGTGAGTACAGCACGAACGTTTGGCCTCTGCTCCCACAGCAGAAGAGCCAGGATTGAAAGCTGGTGCTGGACCTGTTCAGCACACAATCACCTTTACATTGGTGCCTCCAGCGTTGCTTTCACTGCTCACTTTCATACAGGAAAAGCATTTGAATGGAATCAGTCCAGAGCCTGCTGTCTGCTGCACAGCAACACAGCCAGCACAGAATGAACAGTGGCATCTGCTCCCACAGCAGAAGGACGAGCAGGGAAAGCTAGTGCTGGGCCTCTTCAGCACACAAACAGCTTTGCAATGGTGTCACCATCATTGCAGTCTCTCCTCAGTTTCATACCTATAGGTCCATTTGTATCGAAATTCTAAGGTTGTCTCTCTCAGCTGCCAAGCAGCACAGTGGAGAACACCACGAACGTTTGGCCTCTGCTCCCACAGCAGAAGAGCCAGGAGGGAAAGCTGGTGCTGGGCCTGTTCAGCACACAATCACCTTTACATCGATGTCTCCTTCGCTGCTTTCACTGCTCACTTTCATAGAGGAAAAGCATTTGAATGGAATCAGTCCAGAGCCTGCTCTCTGCTGCGCAGCAACACAGTCAGCACAGAATGAACAGTGGCATCTGCTCCCACAGCAGAAGGACCAGCAGGGAAAGCTTGCGCTGGGACTCTCCAGCACACAGGCCGCTTTGCAACGGTGCCACCATCATTGCAGTCTCTCCTTGGTTTCATACCTAAAAGTCCATTTTAATAAAAATTCTCAGGTGGTCTCTCTCAGCTGCCCAGCAGCACAGTGAGTACAGCACGAACGTTTGGCCTCTGCTCCCACAGTAGAAGAGGCAGGATTGAAAGCTGGTGCTGGGCCTGTTCAGCACACAATCCCCTTTACATTGGTGCCTCCAGCGTTGCTTTCACTGCTCACTTTCATACAGGAAAAGAATTTGATTGGATTCAGTCCAGAGCCTGCTGTCTGCTGCGCAGCAACACAGTCAGCACAGAATGAACAGTGGCATCTGCTCCCACAGCAGAAGGACCAGCAGGGAAAGCTGGTGGTAGTCCTCTTCAGCAAACAGGCAGCTTTGCAACGGTGTCACCATCTTTGCAGTCTCTCCTCGATTTCATACCTAAAAGTTCATTTGAATACAAATTCTCTTGGGGTCGCTCTCAGCTGCCCAGCAGCACAGTGAGTACAGCACGAACGTTTGGCCTCTGCTCCCACAGCAGAAGAGGCAGGATTGAAAGCTGGTGCTGGGCCTGTTCAGCACACAATCACCTTTACATCGGTGTCTCCTTCGCTGCTTTCACTGCTCACTTTCATACAGGAAAAGCATTTGAATGGAATCAGTCCAGAGCCTGCTCTCTGCTGCGCAGCAACACAGTCAGCACAGAATGAACACTGGCATTTGCTCCCACAGCAGAAGGACCAGCAGGGAAAGCTTGCGCTGGGACTCTCCAGCACACAGGCAGCTTTGCAATGGTGCCGCCATTATTGCAGTCTCTCCTTGGTTTCATACCTAAAAGTCCATTTGAATCCAAATTCTCGGGTGGTCTCTCTCACCTGCCCAACAGCACAGTGAGTACAGCACGAACGTTTGGCCTCTGCTCCCACAGCAGAAGAGCCAGTAGGGAAAGCTAGTGCTGGGCATCTGCTCCCACAGCAGAAGGAACAGTAGGGAAAGCTGGTGCTGGGCCTCTTCAACACACAGGCAGCTTTGCAACGGTGTCACCATCATTGCAGTCTCTCCTCGGTTTAATACCTAAAAGTCCATTTGAATACAAATTCTCTTGGGGTCGCTCTCAGCGGCCCAGCAGCACAGTGAGTACAGCACGAACGTTTGGCCTCTGCTCCCACAGCAGACGAGCCAGGATTGAAAGCTGGTGCTGGGCCTGTTCAGCACACAATCACCTTTACATCGGTGTCTCCTTCGTTGCTTTCACTGCTCACTTTCATACAGGAAAGGAATTTGAATGGAATCAGTCCAGAGCCTGCTCTCTGCTGCGCAGCAACACAGTCAGCACAGAATGAACAGTGGCATTTGCTCCCACAGCAGAAGGGCCAGCAGGGAAAGTTGGTGCTGGGCCTCTTCAACACACAGACAGCTTTGCAACGGTGTCACCATCATTGCAGTCTCTCCTCAGTTTCATACGGAAAAGTCCATTTGAATACAAATTCTCGGGTGGTCGTTCTCAGCTGCCCAGCAGCACAGTGAGTACAGCACGAACGTTTGGCCTCTGCTCCCACAGCAGAAGAGCCAGGATTGAAAGCTGGTGCTAGACCTGTTCAGCACACAATCACCTTTACATCGGTGTCTCCTTCGTTGCTTTCACTGCTCACTTTCATACAGGAAAGGAATTTGAATGGAATCAGTCCAGAGCCTGCTCTCTGCTACGCAGCAACACAGTCAGCACAGAATGAACAGTGGCATCTGCTCCCACGGCAAAAGGTCCAGCAGGGAAAGCTAGTGCTGGGCGTCTTCAGTACAAAAGCAGCCTTGCAACGGTGTCACCATCATTGCAGTCTCTCCTCGGTTTCATACCTAAAAGTCCATTTGAATCCAAATTCTCAGGTGGTGTCTCTCAGCAGCCCAGCAGCACAGTGAGTACAGCACGAACGTTTGGCCTCTGCTCCCACAGCAGAAGAGCCAGGATTGAAAGCTGGTGCTGGACCTGTTCAGCACACAATCACCTTTACATTGGTGCCTCCATCGTTGCTTTCGTTGCTAACATTCATACAGGAAAAGCATTTGAATGGAATCAGTCCAGAGCCTGCTCTCTGCTGCGCAGCAACACAGTCAGCACAGAATGAACTGTGGCATCTGCTCCCACAGCAGAAGGACCAGCAGGGAAATCTAGTGCTGGGCCTCTTCAGCACACAAACAGCTTTGCAATGGTGTCACCATCATTGCAGTCTCTCCTCATTTTCATACCTATATGTCCATTTGTATCCAAATTCTCAGGTGGTGTCTCTCAGCTGCCCAGCAGCACAGTGAGAACAGCACGAACGTTTGGCCTCTGCTCCCACAGCAGAAGAGCCAGGATTGAAAGCTGGTGCTGGACCTGTTCAGCACACAATCCCCTTTACATTGGTGCCTCCATCGTTGCTTTCACTGCGCTCATTCATACAGGAAAAGCATTTGAATGGAATCAGTCCAGAGCCTGCTCTCTGCTGTGCAGCAACACAGTCAGCCCAGAATGAACAGTGGCATCTGCTCCCACAGCAGACGGACCAGCAGGGAAAGCTAGTGCTGGGCCTCTTCAGCACACAAGCAGCTTTGCAACGGTGTCACCATCATTGCAGTCTCTCCTCGGTTTCATACCTAAAAGTCCATTTGAATCCAAATTCTCAGGTGGTCTCTCTCAGCTGCCCAGCAGCACAGTGAGTACAGCACGAACGTTTGGCCTCTGCTCCCACAGCAGAAGAGCCAGGATTGAAAGCTGGTGCTGGACCTGTTCAGCACACAATCACCTTTACATTGGTGCCTCCATCGTTGCTTTCACTGCTCACATTCATACAGGAAAAGCATTTGAATGGAATCAGTCCAGAGCCTTCTGTCTGCTGCGCAGCAACACAGTCAGCACAGAATGAACAGTGGCCTCTGGTCCCACGGCAGAAGGACCAGCAGGGAAAGCTAGTGCTGGGCCTCTTCAGCACACAAGCAGCTTTGCAACGGTGTCACCATCATTGCAGTCTCTCCTCGGTTTCATACCTAAAAGTCCATTTGAATCCAAATTCTCAGGTGGTGTCTCTCAGCTGCCCAGCAGCACAGTGAGTACAGCACGAACGTTTGGCCTCTGCTCCCACAGCAGAAGAGCCAGAATTGAAAGCTGGTGCTGGACCTGTTCAGCACACAATCACCTTTACATTGGTGCCTCCATCGTTGCTTTCACTGCTCACATTCATACAGGAAAAGCATTTGAATGGAATCAGTCCAGAGCCTGCTCTCTGCTGCGCAGCAACACAGTCAGCCTAGAAGGATAAGTGGCATCTGCTCCCACAGCAGAAGGACCAGCAGGGAAAGCTAGTGCTGGGCCTCTTCAGCACACAAGTAGCTTTGCAACGGTGTGTCCATCATTGCAGTCTCTCCTCGGTTTCATACCTAAAAGTCCATTTGAATCCAAATTCTCAGGTGGTGTCGCTCAGCTGCCAGGCGGCACAGTGAGTACAGCACGAACGTTTGGCCTCTGCTCCCACAGCAGAAGAGCCAGGATTGAAAGCTGGTGCTGGACCTGTTCAGCACACAATCACCTTTACATTGGTGCCTCCATCGTTGCTTTCACTGCTCACATTCATACAGGAAAAGCATTTGAATGGAATCAGTCCAGAGCCATCTCTCTGCTGCGCAGCAACACAGTCAGCACAGAATGAAAAGTGGTATCTGCTCACACGGCAGAAGGACCAGCAGGGAAAGCTAGTGCTGGGCCTCTTCAGCACACAAGCAGCATTGCAACGGTGTCACCATCATTGCAGTCTCTCCTCGGTTTCATACCTAAAAGTCCATTTGAATCCAAATTCTCAGGTGGTGTCTCTCAGCTGCCCAGCAGCACAGTGAGTACAGCACGAATGTTTGGCCTCTGCTCCCACAGCAGAAGAGCCAGGATTGAAAGCTAATGCTGGACCTGTTCAGCACACAATCACCTTTACATTGGTGCCTCCATCGTTGCTTTCACTGCTCACATTCATACAGGAAAAGCATTTGAATGGAATCAGTCCAGAGCCTGCTCTCTGCTGCGCAGCAACACAGTCAGCACAGAATGAACAGAGGCATCTGCTCCCACGGCAGAAGGACCAGCAGGGAAAGCTAGTGCTGGGCCTCTTCAGCACACAAGCAGCATTGCAACGGTGTCACCATCATTGCAGTCTCTCCTCGGTTTCATACCTAAAAGTCCATTTGAATCCAAATTCTCAGGTGGTGTCTCTCAGCTGCCCAGCAGCACAGTGAGTACAGCACGAATGTTTGGCCTCTGCTCCCACAGCAGAAGAGCCAGGATTGAAAGCTAATGCTGGACCTGTTCAGCACACAATCACCTTTACATTGGTGCCTCCATCGTTGCTTTCACTGCTCACATTCATACAGGAAAAGCATTTGAATGGAATCAGTCCAGAGCCTGCTCTCTGCTGCGCAGCAACACAGTCAGCACAGAATGAACAGAGGCATCTGCTCCCACGGCAGAAGGACCAGCAGGGAAAGCTAGTGCTGGGCCTCTTCAGCACACAAGCAGCTTTGCAATGGTGTCACCATCATTGCAGTCTCTCCTCGGTTTCATTCCTAAAAGTATATTTGAATCCAAATTCTCAGGTGGTGTCTCTCAGCTGCCCAGCAGCACAGTGAGAACAGCACGAACGTTTGGCCTCTGCTCCCACAGCAGAAGAGCCAGGATTGAAAGCTGGTGCTGGACCTGTTCAGCACACAATCACCTTTACATTGGTGCATCCATCGTTGCTTTCACTGCTCACATTCATTCACGAAAAGCATTTGAATGGAATCAGTCCAGAGCCTGCTCTCTGCTGCGCAGCAACACAGTCAGCACAGAAAGAACAGTGGCATCTGCTCCCACGGCAGAAGGACCAGCAGGGAAAGCTAGTGCTGGGCATTTTCAGCACACAAGCAGCTTTGCAACGGTGTCACCATCATTGCAGTCTCTCCTCGGTTTCATACCTAAAAGTCCATTTGAATCCAAATTCTCAGGTGGTTTCTCTCAGCTGCCCAGCAGCACAGTGAGTAGAGCACGAACGTTTGGCCTCTGCTCCCACAGCAGAAGAGCCAGGATTGAAAGCTGGTGCTGGACCTGTTCAGCACACAATCACCTTTACATTGGTGCGTCCATCGTTGCTTTCACTGCTCACATTCATACAGGAAAAGCATTTGAATGGAATCAGTCCAGAGCCTTCTCTCTGCTGCGCAGCAACACAGTCAGCACAGAATGAACAGTGGCATCTGCTCCCACAGCAGAAGGACCAGCAGGGAAAGCTAGTGCTGGGCCTCTTCAGCACACAAGGAGCTTTGCAACGGTGTCACCATCATTGCAGTCTCTCCTCGGTTTCATACCTAAATGTCCATTTGAATCCAAATTCTCAGGTGGTCTCTCTCAGCTGCCCAGCAGCACAGAGAGAACAGCACGAACGTTTGGCCTCTGCTCCCACAGCAGAAGAGCCAGGATTGAAAGCTAATGCTGGACCTGTTCAGCACACAATCACCTTTACATTGATGCCTCCAGCGTTGCTTTCAATGCTCACATTCATACAGGAAAAGCATTTGAATGGAATCAGTCCAGAGCCTTCTCTCTGCTGCGCAGCAACACAGTCAGCACAGAATGAACAGTGGCATCTGCTCCCACAGCAGAAGGACCAGCAGGGAAAGCTAGTGCTGGGCCTCTTCAGCACACAAGCATCTTTGCAACGGTGTCACCATCATTGCAGTCTCTCCTCGGTTTCATACCTAAAAGTCCATTTGAATCCAAATTCTCAGGTGGTCTCTCTCAGCTGCCCGGCAGCACAGTGAGTACAGCACGAACGTTTGGCCTCTGCTCCCACAGCAGAAGAGCCAGGATTGAAAGCTGGTGCTGGACCTGTTCAGCACACAATCACCTTTACATTGATGCCTCCATCGTTGCTTTCACTGATCACATTCATACAGGAAAAGCATTTGAATGGAATCAGTCCAGAGCCTGCTCTCTGCTGCGCAGCAACACAGTCAGCCCAGAATGAACAGTGGCATCTGCTCCCACAGCAGAAGGACCAGCAGGGAAAGCTAGTGCTGGGCCTCTACAGCACACAAGCAGCTTTGCAACGGTGTCACCATCATTGCAGTCTCTCCTCGGTTTCATACCTAAATGTCCATTTGAATCCAAATTCTCAGGTGGTCTCTCTCAGCTGCGCAGCAGCACAGTGTGTACAGCACGAACGTTTGGCCTCTGCTCCCACAGCAGAAGAGCCAGGATTGAAAGCTGGTGCTGGACCTGTTCAGCACACAATCACCTTTACATTGGTGCCTCCATCGTTGCTTTCAATGCTCACATTCATACAGGAAAAGCATTTGAATGGAATCAGTCCAGAGCCTGCTCTCTGCTGCGCAGCAACACAGTCAGCACAGAATGAACAGTGGCATCTGCTCCCACAGCAGAAGGACCAGCAGGGAAAGGTAGTGCTGGGCCTCTTCAGCACACAAGGAACTTTGCAACGGTGTCACCATCATTGCAGTCTCTCCTCGGTTTCATACCTAAATGTCCATTTGAATCCAAATTCTCAGGTGGTCTCTCTCAGCTGCCCAGCAGCACAGAGAGAACAGCACGAACGTTTGGCCTCTGCTCCCACAGCAGAAGAGCCAGGATTGAAAGCTGGTGCTGGACCTGTTCAGCACACAATCACCTTTACATTGGTGCCTCCAGCGTTGCTTTCAGTGCTCACATTCATTCAGGAAAAGCATTTGAATGGAATCAGTCCAGAGCCTGCTCTCTGCTGCGCAGCAACACAGTCAGCACAGAATGAACAGTGGCATCTGCTCCCACAGCAGAAGGACCAGCAGGGAAAGCTAGTGCTGGGCGTCTTCAGCACACAAGCAGCTTTGCAACGGTGTCACCATCATTGCAGTCTCTCCTCGGTTTCATACCTAAAAGTCCATTTGAATCCAAATTCTCAGGTGGTCTCTCTCAGCTGCCCGGCAGCACAGTGAGTACAGCACGAACGTTTGGCCTCTGCTCCCACAGCAGAAGAGCCAGGATTGAAAGCTGGTGCTGGACCTGTTCAGCACACAATCCCCTTTACATTGGTGCCTCCATCGTTGCTTTCACTGCTCACATTCATACAGGAAAAGCATTTGAATGGAATGAGTCCAGAGCCTGCTCTCTGCTGCGCAGCAACACAGTCAGCACAGAATGAACAGTGGCATCTGTTCCCACGGCAGAAGGACCAGCAGGGAACGCTAGTGCTGGGCCTCTTCAGCACACAAGCAGCTTTGCAACGGTGTCACCATCATTGCAGTCTCTCCTCGGTTTCATACCTAAAAGTCCATTTGAATCCAAATTCTCAGGTGGTCTCTCTCAGCTGCCCGGTAGCACAGTGAGTACAGCACGAACGTTTGGCCTCTGCTCCCACAGCAGACGAGCCAGGATTGAAAGCTGGTGCTGGACCTGTTCAGCACACAATCCCCTTTACATTGGTGCCTCCATCGTTGCTTTCACTGCTCACATTCATACAGGAAAAGCATTTGAATGGAATCAGTCCAGAGCCTGCTCTCTGCTGCGCAGCAACACAGTCAGCACAGAATGAACAGTGGCATCTGCTCCCACAGCAGAAGGACCAGCAGGGAAAGCTAGTGCTGGGCCTCTTCAGCACACAAGCAGCTTTGCAACGGTGTTCACCATCATTGCAGTCTCTCCTCGGTTTCATACCTAAAAGTCCATTTGAGTCCAAATTCTCAGGTGGTCTCTATCAGCTGCCCAGCAGCACAGTGAGTACAGCACGAACGTTTGGCCTCTGCTCCCACAGCAGACGAGCCAGGATTGAAAGCTGGTGCTGGACCTGTTCAGCACACAATCACCTTTACATTGGTGCCTCCAGCGTTGCTTTCACTGCTCACATTCATTCAGGAAAAGCATTTGAATGGAATCAGTCCAGAGCCTGCTCTCTGCTGCGCAGCAACACAGTCAGCACAGAATGAACAGTGGCATCTGCTCCCACAGCAGAAGGACCAGCAGGGAAAGCTAGTGCTGGGCCTCTTCAGCACACAAGCATCTTTGCAACGGTGTCACCATCATTGCAGTCTCTCCTCGGTTTCATACCTAAAAGTCCATTTGAATCCAAATTCTCAGGTGGTCTCTCTCAGCTGCCCGGCAGCACAGTGAGTACAGCACGAACGTTTGGCCTCTGCTCCCACAGCAGAAGAGCCAGGATTGAAAGCTGGTGCTGGACCTGTTCAGCACACAATCACCTTTACATTGGTGCCTCCATCGTTGCTTTCACTGATCACATTCATACAGGAAAAGCATTTGAATGGAATCAGTCCAGAGCCTGCTCTCTGCTGCGCAGCAACACAGTCAGCCCAGAATGAACAGTGGCATCTGCTCCCACAGCAGAAGGACCAGCAGGGAAAGGTAGTGCTGGGCCTCTTCAGCACACAAGGAGCTTTGCAACGGTGTCACCATCATTGCAGTCTCTCCTCGGTTTCATACCTAAATGTCCATTTGAATCCAAATTCTCAGGTGGTCTCTCTCAGCTGCCCAGCAGCACAGAGAGAACAGCACGAACGTTTGGCCTCTGCTCCCACAGCAGAAGAGCCAGGATTGAAAGCTGGTGCTGGACCTGTTCAGCACACAATCACCTTTACATTGGTGCCTCCAGCGTTGCTTTCAATGCTCACATTCATACAGGAAAAGCATTTGAATGGAATCAGTCCAGAGCCTTCTCTCTGCTGCGCAGCAACACAGTCAGCACAGAATGAACAGTGGCATCTGCTCCCACAGCAGAAGGACCAGCAGGGAAAGCTAGTGCTGGGCCTCTTCAGCACACAAGCATCTTTGCAACGGTGTCACCATCATTGCAGTCTCTCCTCGGTTTCATACCTAAAAGTCCATTTGAATCCAAATTCTCAGGTGGTGTCTCTCAGCTGCCCGGCAGCACAGTGAGTACAGCACTAACGTTTGGCCTCTGCTCCCACAGCAGAAGAGCCAGGATTGAACGCTGGTGCTGGACCTGTTCAGCACACAATCACCTTTACATTGGTGCCTCCATCGTTGCTTTCAATGCTCACATTCATACAGGAAAAGCATTTGAATGGAATCAGTCCAGAGCCTGCTCTCTGCTGCGCAGCAACACAGTCAGCACAGAATGAACAGTGGCATCTGCTCCCACAGCAGAAGGACCAGCAGGGAAAGCTAGTGCTGGGCCTCTTCAGCACACAAGGAACTTTGCAACGGTGTCACCATCATTGCAGTCTCTCCTCGGTTTCATACCTAAAAGTCCATTTGAGTCCAAATTCTCAGGTGGTGTCTCTCAGCTGCCCAGCAGCACAGAGAGAACAGCACGAACGTTTGGCCTCTGCTCCCACAGCAGAAGAGCCAGGATTGAAAGCTGGTGCTGGACCTGTTCAGCACACAATCACCTTTACATTGGTGCCTCCAGCGTTGCTTTCAGTGCTCACATTCATTCAGGAAAAGCATTTGAATGGAATCAGTCCAGAGCCTGCTCTCTGCTGCGCAGCAACACAGTCAGCACAGAATGAACAGTGGCATCTGCTCCCACAGCAGAAGGACCAGCAGGGAAAGCTAGTGCTGGGCGTCTTCAGCACACAAGCAGCTTTGCAACGGTGTCACCATCATTGCAGTCTCTCCTCGGTTTCATACCTAAAAGTCCATTTGAATCCAAATTCTCAGGTGGTCTCAGTCAGCTGCCCAGCAGCACAGTGAGTACAGCACGAACGTTTGGCCTCTGCTCCCACAGCAGAAGAGCCAGGATTGAAAGCTGGTGCTGGACCTGTTCAGCACACAATCCCCTTTACATTGGTGCCTCCATCGTTGCTTTCACTGCTCACATTCATACAGGAAAAGCATTTGAATGGAATCAGTCCAGAGCCTGCTCTCTGCTGCGCAGCAACACAGTCAGCACAGAATGAACAGTGGCATCTGCTCCCACAGCGGAAGGACCAGCAGGGAAAGCTAGTGCTGGGCGTCTTCAGCACACAAGCAGCTTTGCAACGGTGTCACCATCATTGCAGTCTCTCCTCGGTTTCATACCTAAAAGTCCATTTGAGTCCAAATTCTCAGGTGGTCTCTATCAGCTGCCCAGCAGAACAGTGAGTACAGCACGAACGTTTGGCCTCTGCTCCCACAGCAGACGAGCCAGGACTGAAAGCTGGTGCTGGACCTGTTCAGCACACAATCACCTTTACATTGGTGCCTCCAGCGTTGCTTTCACTGCTCACATTCATTCAGGAAAAGCATTTGAATGGAATCAGTCCAGAGCCTGCTCTCTGCTGCGCAGCAACACAGTCAGCACAGAATGAACAGTGGCATCTGCTCCCACAGCAGAAGGACCAGCAGGGAAAGCTAGTGCTGGGCCTCTTCAGCACACAAGGAGCTTTGCAACGGTGTCACCATCATTGCAGTCTCTCCTCGGTTTCATACCTAAAAGTCCATTTGAATCCAAATTCTCAGGTGGTGTCTCTCAGCTGCCCGGCAGCACAGTGAGTACAGCACGAACGTTTGGCCTCTGCTCCCACAGCAGAAGAGCCAGGATTGAACGCTGGTGCTGGACCTGTTCAGCACACAATCACCTTTACATTGGTGCCTCCAGCGCTGCTTTCAATGCTCACATTCATACAGGAAAAGCATTTGAATGGAATCAGTTCAGAGCCTGCTCTCTGCTGGCAGCAACACAGTCAGCACAGAATGAACAGTGGCATCTGCTCCCACAGCAGAAGGACCAGCAGGGAAAGGTAGTGCTGGGCCTCTTCAGCACAGAAGGAGCTTTGCAACGGTGTCACCATCAATGCAGTCTCTCCTCGGTTTCATACCTAAAAGTCCATTTGAATCCAAATTCTCAGGTGGTCTCTCTCAGCTGCCCGGCAGCACAGTGAGTACAGCACGAACGTTTGGCCTCTGCTCCCACAGCAGAAGAGCCAGGATTGAAAGCTGGTGCTGGACCTGTTCAGCACACAATCACCTTTACATTGGTGCCTCCATCGTTGCTTTCACTGCTCACATTCATACAGGAAAAGCATTTGAATGGAATCAGTCCAGAGCCTTCTCTCTGCTGCGCAGCAACACAGTCAGCACAGAATGAACAGTGGCATCTGCTCCCACAGCAGAAGGACCAGCAGGGAAAGCTAGTGCTGGGCCTCTTCAGCACACAAGCAGCATTGCAACGGTGTCACCATCATTGCAGTCTCTCCTCGGTTTCATACCTAAAAGTCCATTTGAGTCCAAATTCTCAGGTGGTCTCTATCAGCTGCCCAGCAGAACAGTGAGTACAGCACGAACGTTTGGCCTCTGCTCCCACAGCAGACGAGCCAGGATTGAAAGCTGGTGCTGGACCTGTTCAGCAGACAATCACCTTTACATTGGTGCCTCCAGCGTTGCTTTCACTGCTCACATTCATTCAGGAAAAGCATTTGAATGGAATCAGTCCAGAGCCTGCTCTCTGCTGCGCAGCAACACAGTCAGCACAGAATGAACAGTGGCATCTGCTCCCACGGCAGAAGGACCAGCAGGGAAAGCTAGTGCTGGGCCTCTTCAGCACACAAGGAGCTTTGCAACGGTGTCACCATCATTGCAGTCTCTCCTCGGTTTCATACCTAAATGTCCATTTGAATCCAAATTCTCAGGTGGTGTCTCTCAGCTGCCCAGCAGCACAGAGAGAACAGCACGAACGTTTGGCCTCTGCTCCCACAGCAGAAGAGCCAGGATTGAAAGCTGGTGCTGGACCTGTTCAGCACACAATCACCTTTACATTGGTGCCTCCAGCGTTGCTTTCACTGCTCACTTTCATACAGGAAAAGCATTTGAATGGAATCAGTCCAGAGCCTCCTATCTGCTGCGCAGCAACACAGTCAGCCCAGAATGAACAGTGGCATCTGCTCCCACAGCAGAAGGACCAGCAGGGAAAGCTAGTGCTGGGCCTCTTCAGCACACAAGCAGCTTTGCAACGGTGTCACCATCATTGCAGACTCTCCTCGGTTTCATACCTAAAAGTCCATTTGAATCCAAATTCTCAGGTGGTCTCTCTCAGCTGCCCGGCAGCACAGTGAGTACAGCACGAACGTTTGGCCTCTGCTCCCACAGCAGAAGAGCCAGGATTGAACGCTGGTGCTGGACCTGTTCAGCACACAATCCCCTTTACATTGGTGCCTCCATCGTTGCTTTCACTGCTCACATTCATACAGGAAAAGCATTTGAATGGAATCAGTCCAGAGCCTGCTCTCTGCTGCGCAGCAACACAGTCAGCACAGAATGAACAGTGGCATCTGCTCCCACGGCAGAAGGACCAGCAGGGAAAGCTAGTGCTGGGCCTCTTCAGCACACAAGGAGCTTTGCAACGGTGTCACCATCATTGCAGTCTCTCCTCGGTTTCATACCTAAATGTCCATTTGAATCCAAATTCTCAGGTGGTGTCTCTCAGCTGCCCAGCAGCACAGAGAGAACAGCACGAACGTTTGGCCTCTGCTCCCACAGCAGAAGAGCCAGGATTGAAAGCTGGTGCTGGACCTGTTCAGCACACAATCACCTTTACATTGGTGCCTCCAGCGTTGCTTTCAGTGCTCACATTCATTCAGGAAAAGCATTTGAATGGAATCAGTCCAGAGCCTGCTCTCTGCTGCGCAGCAACACAGTCAGCACAGAATGAACAGTGGCATCTGCTCCCACAGCAGAAGGACCAGCAGGGAAAGCTAGTGCTGGGCCTCTTCAGCACACAAGCATCTTTGCAACGGTGTCACCATCATTGCAGTCTCTCCTCGGTTTCATACCTAAAAGTCCATTTGAATCCAAATTCTCAGGTGGTCTCTCTCAGCTGCCCGGCAGCACAGTGAGTACAGCACTAACGTTTGGCCTCTGCTCCCACAGCAGAAGAGCCAGGATTGAAAGCTGGTGCTGGACCTGTTCAGCACACAATCACCTTTACATTGGTGCCTCCATCGTTGCTTTCACTGCTCACATTCATACAGGAAAAGCATTTGAATGGAATCAGTCCAGAGCCTCCTATCTGCTGCGCAGCAACACAGTCAGCACAGAATGAACAGTGGCATCTGCTCCCACAGCAGAAGGACCAGCAGGGAAAGCTAGTGCTGGGCCTCTTCAGCACACAAGCATCTTTGCAACGGTGTCACCATCATTGCAGTCTCTCCTCGGTTTCATACCTAAAAGTCCATTTGAATCCAAATTCTCAGGTGGTGTCTCTCAGCTGCCCGGCAGCACAGTGAGTACAGCACGAACGTTTGGCCTCTGCTCCCACAGCAGAAGAGCCAGGATTGAAAGCTGGTGCTGGACCTGTTCAGCACACAATCACCTTTACATTGATGCCTCTATCGTTGCTTTCACTGCTCACATTCATACAGGAAAAGCATTTGAATGGAATCAGTCCAGAGCCTTCTCTCTGCTGCGCAGCAACACAGTCAGCCCAGAATGAAAAGTGGCATCTGCTCCCACAGCAGAAGGACCAGCAGGGAAAGCCAGTGCTGGGCCTCTTCAGCACACAAGCAGCTTTGCAACGGTGTCACCATCATTGCAGTCTCTCCTCGGTTTCATACCTAAAAGTCCATTTGAGTCCAAATTCTCAGGTGGTCTCTCTCAGCTGCCCAGCAGAACAGTGAGTACAGCACGAACATTTGGCCTCTGCTCCCACAGCAGAAGAGCCAGGATTGAAAGCTGGTGCTGGACCTGTTCAGCACACAATCACCTTTACATTGGTGCCTCCATCGTTGCTTTCACTGATCACATTCATACAGGAAAAGCATTTGAATGGAATCAGTCCAGAGCCTGCTCTCTGCTGCGCAGCAACACAGTCAGCACAGAATGAACAGTGGCATCTGCTCCCACAGCAGAAGGACCAGCAGGGAAAGGTAGTGCTGGGCCTCTTCAGCACACAAGGAGCTTTGCAACGGTGTCACCATCATTGCAGTCTCTCCTCGGTTTCATACCTAAATGTCCATTTGAATCCAAATTCTCAGGTGGTGTCTCTCAGCTGCCCAGCAGCACAGAGAGAACAGCACGAACGTTTGGCCTCTGCTCCCACAGCAGAAGAGCCAGGATTGAAAGCTGGTGCTGGACCTGTTCAGCACACAATCACCTTTACATTGGTGCCTCCAGCGTTGCTTTCAATGCTCACATTCATACAGGAAAAGCATTTGAATGGAATCAGTCCAGAGCCTGCTCTCTGCTGCGCAGCAACACAGTCAGCACAGAATGAACAGTGGCATCTGCACCCACAGCAGAAGGACCAGCAGGGAAAGCTAGTGCTGGGCCTCTTCAGCACACAAGCAGCTTTGCAACGGTGTTCACCATCATTGCAGTCTCTCCTCGGTTTCATACCTAAAAGTCCATTTGAGTCCAAATTCTCAGGTGGTCTCTATCAGCTGCCCAGCAGCACAGTGAGTACAGCACGAACGTTTGGCCTCTGCTCCCACAGCAGACGAGCCAGGATTGAAAGCTGGTGCTGGACCTGTTCAGCACACAATCACCTTTACATTGGTGCCTCCAGCGTTGCTTTCACTGCTCACATTCATTCAGGAAAAGCATTTGAATGGAATCAGTCCAGAGCCTGCTCTCTGCTGCGCAGCAACACAGTCAGCACAGAATGAACAGTGGCATCTGCTCCCACAGCAGAAGGACCAGCAGGGAAAGCTAGTGCTGGGCCTCTTCAGCACACAAGCATCTTTGCAACGGTGTCACCATCATTGCAGTCTCTCCTCGGTTTCATACCTAAAAGTCCATTTGAATCCAAATTCTCAGGTGGTCTCTCTCAGCTGCCCGGCAGCACAGTGAGTACAGCACGAACGTTTGGCCTCTGCTCCCACAGCAGAAGAGCCAGGATTGAAAGCTGGTGCTGGACCTGTTCAGCACACAATCACCTTTACATTGGTGCCTCCATCGTTGCTTTCACTGATCACATTCATACAGGAAAAGCATTTGAATGGAATCAGTCCAGAGCCTGCTCTCTGCTGCGCAGCAACACAGTCAGCCCAGAATGAACAGTGGCATCTGCTCCCACAGCAGAAGGACCAGCAGGGAAAGGTAGTGCTGGGCCTCTTCAGCACACAAGGAGCTTTGCAACGGTGTCACCATCATTGCAGTCTCTCCTCGGTTTCATACCTAAATGTCCATTTGAATCCAAATTCTCAGGTGGTCTCTCTCAGCTGCCCAGCAGCACAGAGAGAACAGCACGAACGTTTGGCCTCTGCTCCCACAGCAGAAGAGCCAGGATTGAAAGCTGGTGCTGGACCTGTTCAGCACACAATCACCTTTACATTGGTGCCTCCAGCGTTGCTTTCAATGCTCACATTCATACAGGAAAAGCATTTGAATGGAATCAGTCCAGAGCCTTCTCTCTGCTGCGCAGCAACACAGTCAGCACAGAATGAACAGTGGCATCTGCTCCCACAGCAGAAGGACCAGCAGGGAAAGCTAGTGCTGGGCCTCTTCAGCACACAAGCATCTTTGCAACGGTGTCACCATCATTGCAGTCTCTCCTCGGTTTCATACCTAAAAGTCCATTTGAATCCAAATTCTCAGGTGGTGTCTCTCAGCTGCCCGGCAGCACAGTGAGTACAGCACTAACGTTTGGCCTCTGCTCCCACAGCAGAAGAGCCAGGATTGAACGCTGGTGCTGGACCTGTTCAGCACACAATCACCTTTACATTGGTGCCTCCATCGTTGCTTTCAATGCTCACATTCATACAGGAAAAGCATTTGAATGGAATCAGTCCAGAGCCTGCTCTCTGCTGCGCAGCAACACAGTCAGCACAGAATGAACAGTGGCATCTGCTCCCACAGCAGAAGGACCAGCAGGGAAAGCTAGTGCTGGGCCTCTTCAGCACACAAGGAACTTTGCAACGGTGTCACCATCATTGCAGTCTCTCCTCGGTTTCATACCTAAAAGTCCATTTGAGTCCAAATTCTCAGGTGGTGTCTCTCAGCTGCCCAGCAGCACAGAGAGAACAGCACGAACGTTTGGCCTCTGCTCCCACAGCAGAAGAGCCAGGATTGAAAGCTGGTGCTGGACCTGTTCAGCACACAATCACCTTTACATTGGTGCCTCCAGCGTTGCTTTCAGTGCTCACATTCATTCAGGAAAAGCATTTGAATGGAATCAGTCCAGAGCCTGCTCTCTGCTGCGCAGCAACACAGTCAGCACAGAATGAACAGTGGCATCTGCTCCCACAGCAGAAGGACCAGCAGGGAAAGCTAGTGCTGGGCGTCTTCAGCACACAAGCAGCTTTGCAACGGTGTCACCATCATTGCAGTCTCTCCTCGGTTTCATACCTAAAAGTCCATTTGAATCCAAATTCTCAGGTGGTCTCAGTCAGCTGCCCAGCAGCACAATGAGTACAGCACGAACGTTTGGCCTCTGCTCCCACAGCAGAAGAGCCAGGATTGAAAGCTGGTGCTGGACCTGTTCAGCACACAATCCCCTTTACATTGGTGCCTCCATCGTTGCTTTCACTGCTCACATTCATACAGGAAAAGCATTTGAATGGAATCAGTCCAGAGCCTGCTCTCTGCTGCGCAGCAACACAGTCAGCACAGAATGAACAGTGGCATCTGCTCCCACAGCGGAAGGACCAGCAGGGAAAGCTAGTGCTGGGCGTCTTCAGCACACAAGCAGCTTTGCAACGGTGTCACCATCATTGCAGTCTCTCCTCGGTTTCATACCTAAAAGTCCATTTGAGTCCAAATTCTCAGGTGGTCTCTATCAGCTGCCCAGCAGAACAGTGAGTACAGCACGAACGTTTGGCCTCTGCTCCCACAGCAGACGAGCCAGGACTGAAAGCTGGTGCTGGACCTGTTCAGCACACAATCACCTTTACATTGGTGCCTCCAGCGTTGCTTTCACTGCTCACATTCATTCAGGAAAAGCATTTGAATGGAATCAGTCCAGAGCCTGCTCTCTGCTGCGCAGCAACACAGTCAGCACAGAATGAACAGTGGCATCTGCTCCCACAGCAGAAGGACCAGCAGGGAAAGCTAGTGCTGGGCCTCTTCAGCACACAAGGAGCTTTGCAACGGTGTCACCATCATTGCAGTCTCTCCTCGGTTTCATACCTAAAAGTCCATTTGAATCCAAATTCTCAGGTGGTGTCTCTCAGCTGCCCGGCAGCACAGTGAGTACAGCACGAACGTTTGGCCTCTGCTCCCACAGCAGAAGAGCCAGGATTGAACGCTGGTGCTGGACCTGTTCAGCACACAATCACCTTTACATTGGTGCCTCCAGCGCTGCTTTCAATGCTCACATTCATACAGGAAAAGCATTTGAATGGAATCAGTTCAGAGCCTGCTCTCTGCTGGCAGCAACACAGTCAGCACAGAATGAACAGTGGCATCTGCTCCCACAGCAGAAGGACCAGCAGGGAAAGGTAGTGCTGGGCCTCTTCAGCACAGAAGGAGCTTTGCAACGGTGTCACCATCAATGCAGTCTCTCCTCGGTTTCATACCTAAAAGTCCATTTGAATCCAAATTCTCAGGTGGTCTCTCTCAGCTGCCCGGCAGCACAGTGAGTACAGCACGAACGTTTGGCCTCTGCTCCCACAGCAGAAGAGCCAGGATTGAAAGCTGGTGCTGGACCTGTTCAGCACACAATCACCTTTACATTGGTGCCTCCATCGTTGCTTTCACTGCTCACATTCATACAGGAAAAGCATTTGAATGGAATCAGTCCAGAGCCTTCTCTCTGCTGCGCAGCAACACAGTCAGCACAGAATGAACAGTGGCATCTGCTCCCACAGCAGAAGGACCAGCAGGGAAAGCTAGTGCTGGGCCTCTTCAGCACACAAGCAGCATTGCAACGGTGTCACCATCATTGCAGTCTCTCCTCGGTTTCATACCTAAAAGTCCATTTGAGTCCAAATTCTCAGGTGGTCTCTATCAGCTGCCCAGCAGAACAGTGAGTACAGCACGAACGTTTGGCCTCTGCTCCCACAGCAGACGAGCCAGGATTGAAAGCTGGTGCTGGACCTGTTCAGCAGACAATCACCTTTACATTGGTGCCTCCAGCGTTGCTTTCACTGCTCACATTCATTCAGGAAAAGCATTTGAATGGAATCAGTCCAGAGCCTGCTCTCTGCTGCGCAGCAACACAGTCAGCACAGAATGAACAGTGGCATCTGCTCCCACGGCAGAAGGACCAGCAGGGAAAGCTAGTGCTGGGCCTCTTCAGCACACAAGGAGCTTTGCAACGGTGTCACCATCATTGCAGTCTCTCCTCGGTTTCATACCTAAATGTCCATTTGAATCCAAATTCTCAGGTGGTGTCTCTCAGCTGCCCAGCAGCACAGAGAGAACAGCACGAACGTTTGGCCTCTGCTCCCACAGCAGAAGAGCCAGGATTGAAAGCTGGTGCTGGACCTGTTCAGCACACAATCACCTTTACATTGGTGCCTCCAGCGTTGCTTTCACTGCTCACTTTCATACAGGAAAAGCATTTGAATGGAATCAGTCCAGAGCCTCCTATCTGCTGCGCAGCAACACAGTCAGCCCAGAATGAACAGTGGCATCTGCTCCCACAGCAGAAGGACCAGCAGGGAAAGCTAGTGCTGGGCCTCTTCAGCACACAAGCAGCTTTGCAACGGTGTCACCATCATTGCAGACTCTCCTCGGTTTCATACCTAAAAGTCCATTTGAATCCAAATTCTCAGGTGGTCTCTCTCAGCTGCCCGGCAGCACAGTGAGTACAGCACGAACGTTTGGCCTCTGCTCCCACAGCAGAAGAGCCAGGATTGAACGCTGGTGCTGGACCTGTTCAGCACACAATCCCCTTTACATTGGTGCCTCCATCGTTGCTTTCACTGCTCACATTCATACAGGAAAAGCATTTGAATGGAATCAGTCCAGAGCCTGCTCTCTGCTGCGCAGCAACACAGTCAGCACAGAATGAACAGTGGCATCTGCTCCCACGGCAGAAGGACCAGCAGGGAAAGCTAGTGCTGGGCCTCTTCAGCACACAAGGAGCTTTGCAACGGTGTCACCATCATTGCAGTCTCTCCTCGGTTTCATACCTAAATGTCCATTTGAATCCAAATTCTCAGGTGGTGTCTCTCAGCTGCCCAGCAGCACAGAGAGAACAGCACGAACGTTTGGCCTCTGCTCCCACAGCAGAAGAGCCAGGATTGAAAGCTGGTGCTGGACCTGTTCAGCACACAATCACCTTTACATTGGTGCCTCCAGCGTTGCTTTCAGTGCTCACATTCATTCAGGAAAAGCATTTGAATGGAATCAGTCCAGAGCCTGCTCTCTGCTGCGCAGCAACACAGTCAGCACAGAATGAACAGTGGCATCTGCTCCCACAGCAGAAGGACCAGCAGGGAAAGCTAGTGCTGGGCCTCTTCAGCACACAAGCATCTTTGCAACGGTGTCACCATCATTGCAGTCTCTCCTCGGTTTCATACCTAAAAGTCCATTTGAATCCAAATTCTCAGGTGGTCTCTCTCAGCTGCCCGGCAGCACAGTGAGTACAGCACTAACGTTTGGCCTCTGCTCCCACAGCAGAAGAGCCAGGATTGAAAGCTGGTGCTGGACCTGTTCAGCACACAATCACCTTTACATTGGTGCCTCCATCGTTGCTTTCACTGCTCACATTCATACAGGAAAAGCATTTGAATGGAATCAGTCCAGAGCCTCCTATCTGCTGCGCAGCAACACAGTCAGCACAGAATGAACAGTGGCATCTGCTCCCACAGCAGAAGGACCAGCAGGGAAAGCTAGTGCTGGGCCTCTTCAGCACACAAGCATCTTTGCAACGGTGTCACCATCATTGCAGTCTCTCCTCGGTTTCATACCTAAAAGTCCATTTGAGTCCAAATTCTCAGGTGGTCTCTCTCAGCTGCCCAGCAGAACAGTGAGTACAGCACGAACATTTGGCCTCTGCTCCCACAGCAGAAGAGCCAGGATTGAAAGCTGGTGCTGGACCTGTTCAGCACACAATCACCTTTACATTGGTGCCTCCATCGTTGCTTTCACTGATCACATTCATACAGGAAAAGCATTTGAATGGAATCAGTCCAGAGCCTGCTCTCTGCTGCGCAGCAACACAGTCAGCACAGAATGAACAGTGGCATCTGCTCCCACAGCAGAAGGACCAGCAGGGAAAGGTAGTGCTGGGCCTCTTCAGCACACAAGGAGCTTTGCAACGGTGTCACCATCATTGCAGTCTCTCCTCGGTTTCATACCTAAATGTCCATTTGAATCCAAATTCTCAGGTGGTGTCTCTCAGCTGCCCAGCAGCACAGAGAGAACAGCACGAACGTTTGGCCTCTGCTCCCACAGCACAAGAGCCAGGATTGAAAGCTGGTGCTGGACCTGTTCAGCACACAATCACCTTTACATTGGTGCCTCCAGCGTTGCTTTCAATGCTCACATTCATACAGGAAAAGCATTTGAATGGAATCAGTCCAGAGCCTTCTCTCTGCTGCGCAGCAACACAGTCAGCCCAGAATGAACAGTGGCATCTGCTCCCACAGCAGAAGGACCAGCAGGGAAAGCTAGTGCTGGGCCTCTTCAGCACACAAGCATCTTTGCAACGGTGTCACCATCATTGCAGTCTCTCCTCGGTTTCATACCTAAAAGTCCATTTGAATCCAAATTCTCAGGTGGTGTCTCTCAGCTGCCCGGCAGCACAGTGAGTACAGCACGAACCTTTGGCCTCTGCTCCCACAGCAGAAGAGCCAGGATTGAACGCTGGTGCTGGACCTGTTCAGCACACAATCACCTTTACATTGGTGCCTCCATCGTTGCTTTCAATGCTCACATTCATACAGGAAAAGCATTTGAATGGAATCAGTCCAGAGCCTGCTCTCTGCTGCGCAGCAACACAGTCAGCACAGAATGAACAGTGGCATCTGCTCCCACAGCAGAAGGACCAGCAGGGAAAGGTAGTGCTGGGCCTCTTCAGCACACAAGGAACTTTGCAACGGTGTCACCATCATTGCAGTCTCTCCTCGGTTTCATACCTAAATGTCCATTTGAATCCAAATTCTCAGGTGGTGTCTCTCAGCTGCCCAGCAGCACAGAGAGAACAGCACGAACGTTTGGCCTCTGCTCCCACAGCAGAAGAGCCAGGATTGAAAGCTTGTGCTGGACCTGTTCAGCACACAATCACCTTTACATTGGTGCCTCCATCGTTGCTTTCACTGCTCACTTTCATACAGGAAAAGCATTTGAATGGAATCAGTCCAGAGCCTGCTCTCTGCTGCGCAGCAACACAGTCAGCCCAGAATGAACAGTGGCATCTGCTCCCACAGCAGAAGGACCAGCAGGGAAAGCTAGTGCTGGGCCTCTTCAGCACACAAGCAGCTTTGCAACGGTGTCACCATCATTGCAGTCTCTCCTCGGTTTCATACCTAAAAGTCCATTTGAGTCCAAATTCTCAGGTGGTCTCTATCAGCTGCCCAGCAGAACAGTGAGTACAGCACGAACGTTTGGCCTCTGCTCCCACAGCAGAAGAGCCAGGATTGAAAGCTGGTGCTGGACCTGTTCAGCACACAATCACCTTTACATTGGTGCCTCCAGCGTTGCTTTCACTGCTCACATTCATTCAGGAAAAGCATTTGAATGGAATCAGTCCAGAGACTGCTCTCTGCTGCGCAGCAACACAGTCAGCACAGAATGAACAGTGGCATCTGCTCCCACGGCAGAAGGACCAGCAGGGAAAGGTAGTGCTGGGCCTCTTCAGCACAGAAGGAGCTTTGCAACGGTGTCACCATCAATGCAGTCTCTCCTCGGTTTCATACCTAAAAGTCCATTTGAATCCAAATTCTCAGGTGGTCTCTCTCAGCTGCGCAGCAGCACAGTGAGTACAGCACGAACGTTTGGCCTCTGCTCCCACAGCAGAAGAGCCAGGATTGAAAGCTAATGCTGGACCTGTTCAGCACACAATCACCTTTACATTGGTGCCTCCATCGTTGCTTTCACTGCTCACATTCATACAGGAAAAGCATTTGAATGGAATCAGTCCAGAGCCTGCTCTCTGCTGCGCAGCAACACAGTCAGCACAGAATGAACAGTGGCATCTGCTCCCACAGCAGAAGGACCAGCAGGGAAAGGTAGTGCTGGGCCTCTTCAGCACACAAGCACCTTTGCAACGGTGTCACCATCATTGCAGTCTCTCCTCGGTTTCATACCTAAAAGTCCATTTGAGTCCAAATTCTCAGGTGGTCTCTATCAGCTGCCCAGCAGAACAGTGAGTACAGCACGAACGTTTGGCCTCTGCTCCCACAGCAGACGAGCCAGGATTGAAAGCTGGTGCTGGACCTGTTCAGCACACAATCACCTTTACATTGGTGCCTCCAGCGTTGCTTTCACTGCTCACATTCATTCAGGAAAAGCATTTGAATGGAATCAGTCCAGAGCCTGCTCTCTGCTGCGCAGCAACACAGTCAGCACAGAATGAACAGTGGCATCTGCTCCCACAGCAGAAGGACCAGCAGGGAAAGCTAGTGCTGGGCCTCTTCAGCACACAAGCATCTTTGCAACGGTGTCACCATCATTGCAGTCTCTCCTCGGTTTCATACCTAAAAGTCCATTTGAGTCCAAATTCTCAGGTGGTGTCTCTCAGCTGCCTGGCAGCACAGTGAGTACAGCACGAACGTTTGGCCTCTGCTCCCACAGCAGAAGAGCCAGGATTGAACGCTGGTGCTGGACCTGTTCAGCACACAATCACCTTTACATTGGTGCCTCCAGCGTTGCTTTCACTGCTCGCTTTCATACAGGAAAAGCATTTGAATGGAATCAGTCCAGAGCCTGCTCTCTGCTGCGCAGCAACACAGTCAGCACAGAATGAACAGTGGCATCTGCTTCCACAGCAGAAGGACCTGCAGGGAAAGCTAGTGCTGGGCCTCTTCAGCACACAAGCAGCATTTCAACGGTGTCACCATCATTGCAGTCTCTCCTCGGTTTCATACCTAAAAGTCCATTTGAATCCAAATTCTCAGGTGGTGTCTCTCAGCTGCCCAGCAGCACAGTGAGTACAGCACGAACATTTGGCCTCTGCTCCCACAGCAGACGAGCCAGGATTGAAAGCTGGTGCTGGACCTGTTCAGCACACAATCCCCTTTACATTGGTGCCTCCATCGTTGCTTTCACTGCTGACATTCATACAGGAAAAGCATTTGAATGGAATCAGTCCAGAGCCTGCCCTCTGCTGCGCAGCAACACAGTCAGCACAGAATGAACAGTGGCATCTGCTCCCGCGGCAGACGGACCAGCAGGGAAAGCTAGTGCTGGGCTCTTCAGCACACAAGCAGCTTTGCAATGGTGTCACCATCATTGCAGTCTCTCCTCGGTTTCATACCTAAAAGTCCATTTGAATCCAAATTCTCAGGTTTTCTCTGACAGCTGCCCAGCAGCACAGTGAGTACAGCACGAACGTTTGGCCTCTGTTCCCACAGCAGAAGAGCCAGGATTGAAAGCTGGTGCTGGACCTGT
This sequence comes from Pezoporus flaviventris, assembly GCF_033815535.1. Lineage (NCBI taxonomy): Eukaryota > Metazoa > Chordata > Aves > Psittaciformes > Psittacidae > Pezoporus > Pezoporus flaviventris. The sequence goes on along the minus strand of NW_026892732.1, from coordinate 529,502 downwards.
TCAGCACACAATCACCTTTACATTGGTGCCTCCATCGTTGCTTTCGCTGCTAACATTCATACAGGAAAAGCATTTGAATGGAATCAGTCCAGAGCCTGCTCTCTGCTGCGCAGCAACACAGTCAGCACAGTATGAACAGTGGCATCTGCTCCCACGGCAGAAGGACCAGCAGGGAAAGCTAGTGCTGGGCCTCTTCAGCACACAAGCAGCTTTGCAACGGTGTCACCATCATTGCAGTCTCTTTTCGGTTTCATACCTAAAAGTCCATTTGAATCCAAATTCTCAGGTGGTCTCTCTCAGCTGCCCAGCAGCACAGTGAGTACAGCACGAATGTTTGGCCTCTGCTCCCACAGCAGACGAGCCAGGATTGAAAGCTGGTGCTGGACCTGTTCAGCAGACAATCACCTTTACATTGGTGCCTCCATCGTTGCTTTCACTGCTCACATTCATACAGGAAAAGCATTTGAATGGAATCAGTCCAGAGCCTGCTCTCTGCTGCGCAGCAACACAGTCAGCACAGAATGAACAGTGGCATCTGCTCCCACAGCAGAAGGACCAGCAGGGAAAGCTAGTGCTGGGCGTCTTCAGCACACAAGCAGCTTTGCAACGGTGTCACCATCATTGCAGTCTCTCCTCGGTTTCATACCTAAAAGTCCATTTGAATCCAAATTCTCAGGTGGTGTCTCTCAGCTGCCCAGCAGCACAGTGAGAAAAGCACGAACGTTTGGCCTCTGCTCCCACAGCAGAAGAGCCAGGATTGAAAGCTGGTGCTAGACCTGTTCAGCACACAATCACCTTTACATTGGTGCCTCCATCGTTGCTTTCGCTGCTAACATTCATACAGGAAAAGCATTTGAATGGAATCAGTTCAGAGCCTGCTCTCTGCTGCGCAGCAACACAGTCAGCACAGTATGAACAGTGGCATCTGCTCCCACGGCAGAAGGACAAGCAGGGAAGTCTAGTGCTGGGTCTCTTCAGCACACAAGCAGCTTTGCAACTGTGTCACCATCAATGCAGTCTCTTTTCGGTTTCATACCTAAAAGTCCATTTGAATCCAAATTCTCAGGTGGTGTCTCTCAGCTGCCCAGCAGCACAGTGAGAACAGCACGAACGTTTGGCCTCTGCACCCACAGCAGAAGAGCCAGGATTGAAAACTGGTGCTGGACCTGTTCAGCACACAATCACCTTTACATTGGTGCCTCCATCATTGCTTTCACTGCACACATTCATACAGGAAAAACATTTGAATGGAATCAGTCCAGAGCCTTCTCTCTGCTGCGCAGCAACACAGTCAGCACAGAATGAACAGTGGCATCTGCTCCCACGGCAGAAGGACCAGCAGCTAAAGGTAGTGCTGGGCCTCTTCAGCACACAAGCGGCTTTGCAACGGTCTCACCATCATTGCAGTCTCTCCTCGGTTTCATACCTAAAAGTCCATTTGAATCCAAATTCTCAGGTGGTCTCTCTCAGCTGCCCAGCAGCATAGTGAGTACAGCAATAACGTTTGGCCTCTGCTCCCACAGCAGAAGAGCCAGGATTGAAAGCTGGTGCTGGACCTGTTCAGCACACAATCACCTTTACATTGGTGCCTCCATCGTTGCTTTCACTTCTCACATTCATACAGGAAAAGCATTTGAATGGAATCAGTCCAGAGCCTTCTCTCTGCTGCGCAGCAACACAGTCAGCACAGAATGAACAGTGGCATCTGCTCCCACGGCAAAAGGACCAGCAGGGAAAGCTAGTGCTGGGCGTCTTCAGCACACAAGCAGCTTTGCAACGGTGTCACCATCATTGCAGTCTCTCCTCGGTTTCATACCTAAAAGTCCATTTGAATCCAAATTCTCAGGTGGTGTCTCTCAGCTGCCGTGCAGCACAGTGAGTACAGCACGAACGTTTGGCCTCTGCTCCCACAGCAGAAGAGCCAGGATTGAAAGCTGGTGCTGGACCTGTTCAGCACACAATCACCTTTACATTGGTGCCTCCAGCGTTGCTTTCACTGCTCACATTCATAAGGAAAAGCATTTGAATGGAATCAGTCCAGAGGCTGCTCTCGGCTGTGCAGCAACACAGTCAGCACAGAATGAACAGTGGCATCTGCTCCCACGGCAGAAGGACCAGCAGGGAAAGCTAGTGCTGGGCGTCTTCAGCACACAAGAGGATTTGCAACGGTGTCACCATCATTGCAGTCTCTCCTCGGTTTCATACCTAAAAGTCCATTTGAATCCAATTCTCAGGTGGTCTCTGTGAGCTGCCCAGCAGCACAGTGAGTACCGCACGAACGTTTGGCCTCTGCTCCCACAGCAGAAGAGCCAGGACTGAAAGCTGGTGCTGGACCTGTTCAGCACACAATCCCCTTTACATTGGTGCCTCCATCGTTGCTTTCACTGCTCACATTCATTCAGGAAAAGAATTTGAATGGAATCAGTCCAGAGCCTTCTCTCTGCCGTGCAGCAACACAGTCAGCCCAGAATGAACAGTGGCATCTGCTCCCACAGCAGAAGGACCAGCAGGGACAGCTAGTGCTGGGCCTCTTCAGACCACAAGCGGCTTTGCAACGGTCTCACCATCATTGCAGTCTCTCCTCCGGTTTCATACCTAAAAGTCCATTTGAATCCAAATTCTCAGGTGGTTTCTCTCAGCTGTCCCGCAGAACAGTGAGTACAGCACGAACGTTTAGCCTCTGCTCCCACAGCAGACGAGCCAGGATTGAAAGCTGGTGCTGGACCTGTTCAGCACACAATCACCTTTACATTGGTGCCTCCAGCGTTGCTTTCACTGCTCACTTTCATACAGGAAAAGCATTTGAATGGAATGTGTCCAGAGCCTTCTGTCTGCTGGCAGCAACACAGTCAGCCCAGAATGAACAGTGGCATCTGCTCACACGGCAGAAGGACCAGCAGGGAAAGCTAGTGCTGGGCCTCTTCAGCACACAAGCAGCTTTGCAACGGTGTCACCATCATTGCAGTCTCTCCTCGGTTTCATACCTAAAAGTCCATTTGAGTCCAAGTTCTCAGGTGGTCTCTCTCAGCTGCCCAGCAGCACAGTGAGTACAGCACGAACGTTTGGCCCCTGCTCCCACAGCAGAAGAGCCAGGATTGAAAGATGGTGCTGGACATGTTCAGCACACAATCACCTTTACATTGGTGCCTCCATCGTTGCTTTCACAGCTCACATTCATACAGGAAAAGCATTTGAATGGAATGTGTCCAGAGCCTTCTGTCTGCTGTGCAGCAACACAGTCAGCACAGAATGAACAGTGGCATCTGCTCCCACGGCAGAAGGACCAGCAGGGGAAAGCTAGTGCTGGGCGTCTTCAGCGCACAAGCAGCTTTGCAACGGTGTCACCATCATTGCAGTCTCTCCTCGGTTTCATACCTATATGTCCATTTGAATCCAAATTCTCAGGTGTCTCTCTCAGCAGCCCAGCAGCACAGTGAGCACAGCACGAACGTTTGGCCTCTGCTCCCACAGCAGAAGAGCCAGAATTGAAAGCTGGTGCTGGACCTGTTCAGCACACAATCACCTTTACATTGGTGCCTCCATCGTTGCTTTCACTGCTCACATTCATACAGGAAAAGCATTTGAATGGAATCAGTTCGGAGCCTGCTCTCTGCTGGCAGCAACACAGTCAGCACAGAATGAACAGTGGCATCTGCTCCCACGGCAGAAGGACCAGCAGGGAAAGGTAGTGCTTGGCCTCTTCAGCACACAAGAGGATTTGCAACGGTGTCACCATCATTGCAGTCTCTCCTCGGTTTCATACCTAAAAGTCCATTTGAGTCCAAATTCTCAGGTGGTCTCTCTCAGCTGCCCAGCAGCACAGTGAGTACAGCACGAACGTTTGGCATCTGCTCCCACAGCAGAAGAGCCAGGATTGAAAGCTGGTGCTGGACCTGTTCAGCACACAATCACCTTTACATTAGTGCCTCCATCGTTGCTTTCACTGCTCACTTTCATACAGGAAAAGCATTTGAATGGAATCAGCCCAGAGCCTGCTCTCTGCTGCGCAGCAACACAGTCAGCACAGAATGAACAGTGGCATCTGCTCCCACAGCAAAAGGACCAGCAGGGAAAGCTAGTGCTGGGCTTCTTCAGCACACAAGCAGCTTTGCAATGGTGTCACCATCATTGCAGTCTCTCTGCGGTTTCATACCTAAAAGTCCATTTGAATCCAAATTCTCAGGTGGTGTCTCTCAGCTGCCCAGCAGCACAGTGAGAACAGCATGAAAGTTGGCCTCTGCTCCCACAGCACAAGAGCCAGGATTGAAAGCTGGTGCTGGACCTGTTCAGCACACAATCACCTTTACATTGGTGCCTCCAGCGTTGCTTTCACTGCTGACATTCATACAGGAAAAGCATTTGAATGGAATCAGTCCAGAGCCTGCTCTCTGCTGCGCAGCAACACAGTCAGCACAGAATGAACAGTGGCATCTGCTCCCACGGTAGAAGGACCAGAAGGGAAAGGTAGTGCTGGGCCTCTTCAGCACACAAGAGGCTTTGCAACGGTGTGACCATCATTGCAGTCTCTCCTCGGTTTCATACCTAAAAGTCCATTTGAATCCAAATTCTGGGGTGGTCTCTCTCAGCTGCCCAGCAGCACAGTGAGTACAGCACGAACGTTTGGCCTCTGCTCCCACAGCAGAAGAGCCAGGATTGAAAGCTGGTGCTGGACCTGTTCAGCACACAATCACCTTTACATCGCTGCCTCCATCGTTGCTTTCACTGCTGACATTCATACAGGAAAAGCATTTGAATGGAATCAGTCCAGAGCCTGCTCTCTGCTGCGCAGCAACACAGCACAGAATGAACAGTGGCATCTGCTCCCACAGCAGAAGGACCAGCAGGGAAAGCTAGTGCTGGGCGTCTGCAGCACACAAGCAGCTTTGCAACGGTGTCACCATCATTGCAGTCTCTCCTCGGTTTCATACCTAAAAGTCCATTTGAATCCAAATTCTCAGGTGGTCTCTCTCAGCTGCCCAGCAGCACAGTGAGTACAGCACGAACGTTTGGCCTCTGCTCCCACAGCAGAAGAGCCAGGATTGAAAGCTGGTGCTGGACCTGTTCAGCACACAATCACCTTTACATTGGTGCCTCCATCGTTGCTTTCACTGCTCACATTCATACAGGAAAAGCATTTGAATGGAATCAGTCCAGAGCCTGCTCTCTGCTGCGCAGCAACACAGTCAGCACAGAATGATCAGTGGCGTCTGCTCCCACAGCAGAAGGACCAGCAGGGAAAGCTAGTGCTGGGCGTCTTCAGCACACAAGCAGCTTTGCAACGGTGTCACCATCATTGCAGTCTCTCCTCAGTTTCATACCTAAAAGTCTATTTGAGTCCAAATTCTCAGGTGGTCTCTGTCAGCTGCCCAGCAGCACAGTGAGTACAGCACGAACGTTTGGCCTCTGCTCCCACAGCAGAAGAGCCAGGATTGAAAGCTGGTGCTGGACCTGTTCAGCACACACTCACCTTTACATTGGTGCCTCCATCGTTGCTTTCACTGCCAACATTCAAACAGGAAAAGCTTTTGAGTGGAATCAGTCCAGAGCCTGCTCTCTGCTGCGCAGCAACACAGTCAGCACAGAATGAACAGTGGCATCTGCTCCCACGGCAGAAGGACCAGCAGGGAAAGCTAGTGCTGGGCGTCTTCAGCACACAAGCAGCTTTGCAACGGTGTCACCATCATTGCAGTCTCTCCTCGGTTTCATACCTAAAAGTCCATTTGAGTCCAAATTCTCAGGTGGTCTCTGTCAGCTCCCCAGCAGCACAGAGAGTACAGCACGAACATTTGGCCTCTGCTCCCACAGCAGAAGAGCCAGGATTGAAAGCTGGTGCTGGACCTGTTCCGCACACAATCACCTTTACATTGGTGCCTCCATCGTTGCTTTCACTGCTGAGATTCATACAGGAAAAGCATTCGAATGGAATCAGTCCAGAGCCTGCTCTCTGCTGCGCAGCAACACAATCAGCACAGAATGAACAGTGGCATCTGCTCCCACAGCAGAAGGACCAGCAGGGAAAGGTAGTGCTGGGCCTCTTCAGCACACAGTCAGCTTTGCAACGGTGTCACCATCATTGCAGTCTCTCCCCGGTTTCATACCTAAAAGTCCATTTGAATCCAAATTCTCAGGTGGTGTCTCTCAGCTGCCCAGCAGCACAGTGAGTACAGCACGAACGTTTGGCCTCTGCTCCCACAGCAGAAGAGCCAGGATTGAAAGCTGCTGCTGGACCTGTTCAGCACACAATTGTAGAGAGCTTAACAACAGAATGGCTAAGTAACTGAGGTCATGATACTGTGCAGCTGGTGGAAATATAGGCCTCAAGGCTACGGTAATCTTGTGGTTAATGTTCACCCTGAGTTGCTCAAGAAACCGGATGTACATCTTGCTGAGATGGCGCCACGGTATCTTGCTGAGATAGCGCAACGGTAATGCTTGGGCAAGCTGGGACAAGCCGGGACATGTCGAGGCATGTTGAAGCAGGAGGCGGTCACGGTTGCTTGGGAGGCCCCTGCGTCAGCACGGGCTGACCAATGATTTTGCTGTATCCTAGCAGGAAATGTATCTAACACTGCAGGCTATAAAAGGGGTTGTATCTTGCTAAATAAACGAGACTTGCTGACCATGAGAGCATGAGGCTTGTCTCCCGCGACTCCAACAATTGGCGCCCGAACAGGGACTCGAACAGGGAACGGGGATCCCTCCTTCTGCCTAGAGGAGTTGCGTTGGGTGCAGGTCTCGACATAAAGACGGCTTCTGCAGGACTGCAGTGACACATCGGTGGGCTGCTTGCTTTCTGCTTTGGCCCAGAGCGCAGCATCGGCTGGCTCTGCTGCTACGCGCTGCCGACGCCTGGAGGGTGCAACGGATCCGGTAAATATGGACAGGCAAGCAGCGTATGATCTTTTTACAGGGCCCCGACTAGCGGGGACCCGGATTACAGGGACCCGACTAGCGGGGACCCGGAATACAGGGCCCCGACTAGCGGGGACCCGGATACAGGGACCCGGTCGACGGGGACCCAGATACAGGGCCCCGACTAGCGGGGACCCGGATCCAGGGCCCCGGTCGACGGGGACCCGGAACGGCGAGTGAGCGGCGCCGGCGGCAGCGGCCGGGAAGCGTGGGCAGTGCTGCTGCGGTGGCGTGACGGACCCGAGTGCTTGGACTAACCGAAAGAAATCCGCCGCTGGGGTGAACCAGACACTGCTGCGTCGGAAGGCCGATCCGGAGACCGAGGTTACAGGACGACCCAGAAGAAGACGATCCGGAAAAGGCTGGCCATGAAAATGGACCGAGAGGTAGCCCTGGACTTATTACAGTGCTTTTTATAAAAGCGGGGAACTGAGCCCTGAACTTTTTGCAGTGCTTTTTATAAAAGCGGGGAATTGAGCCTGAGACTCTGAAGCAGCTAGCAGGTCTAGTGGCTAGGGAAGGCTAAGATTTTTTTTGCAGATCCTAATACAATATTTGAGGAGAGTAAGTGGCGAAAGTTTGGTGATGAACTATTTGACTCAATGCTTAATGATGATAAAACAGCAAAGAAACTCGGTAAACCACGGAGAGAAGTAATAAACTGTATAAAAAGAGACAAGGCGGAAAAGAAAACTGCCGCGGTAGCAACGGAGAAACTAGGAACAGACGTCCCCGGTCGGTTGAAACCGGGGGAAGATTACAACTCGTTTCCCCCAACTCGCGGGAGCACAAGGTTTCCCCACCCCGCACCCCCCCCTTCCTTTTCTCCCCCACCCATCAGAAGGTGCCGCGGAGGAGGTGTAACCCCCTGCTCCCCCACCACCCCAGTTCCGAAAGTAGGGACTTTGAAAAGGACAGAGAAAGTATATTAGAAGGTATACGCATGATAAATGTCGAGGAATCCGAAAGAAAGAGGGCGGTGCCTCGGCGCCGGATCGATTGCGGCGCCACTGTGAAGCACGCAGTAGAAAATAGGGATCATGCGCGAGCGGGAGATTTAAAGGAACCGCGAGCCTCTCCAGCCCACTACGCCCTAGAGTGAAAAAAAAAAAAAAAAAAAATTTGTAACTCAGTCACGGAGGAGCCAGGTCTGCAGATGGCTACATACCGAACGAGAGACATCTGATAAGAAAGACACAGCTGCGAGCAACGGAGACCCCGAGTTCGGCGCAGGATCAGCCCCCGAATCCCCTGAATCCGAGCCAGATTTATATCCTCTGCTTCCAGACCCTGACTCTTTGTCTCCCGGGTCGGTCTGCTCAGACTTACTGGCCCTGGAGACGCTCGGTTGTAACAATGGGTAACCAAATATTTGATCATTACTGGGGAATTTTCTGCAATGGGCATCTTTGCATATCCTGTGTTTACTACACAGCAGGGGGCTAAAGAGTGGGAAGCTCTTGATCTCAAAATAGTTAAGGAGGCCTGACAAACAGTGACCACGTATGCGTTAAAATCCTCTTATACTCAAGCTGTATATGTTATGATTTTTTCTTGCAATTGACAGGGGGAGCCCATACAGTTTCTCTGTGATACTCGTGTATTAGAAGTTGGTAAAAATAAGTATGTCCAGGTTTCTATCAACCCTTGGAGACCTCTGTAGATACTGCTGGCCACTTCTTCCAGCACAGGCTGGCCACCTGTGTCGGAATGAGTGTGCATTTTGGTCAGTATAAAAGCCCAAGCCTCATGCGATGTGGGGGAGGCAGAGCCTCTGCGGGGACGCCCGCTAAGGTTGAGCCCGCCACCTCGCACTGCAGTGATGCTTCTCGGAGCTGGTTTGCTGTTAGTCTCCACAGGGTCCTTGTGCCACGTTCTGTAGGTGGAACTGTAGTGGGAATAATGATAGCTTTTGCAGGAAAAAAAAAAAAAAATAAAAAAAAAAAAGAGGGGGGAGAGAGAGAGTAATGATGTTACATTTAACTTTAACCTGTCTACTTCTGAAGAACTGATAACCTGGGGGAGGCGGTATATTTGTGCCCTTCTGCCTACAGGTCCATGGCGACTGTCTGCAAAGTTTGTGAAGCCCTGCCATGAGCTGGACAGACGAATGGATAAACCTGATGCCTCAGCTACAGGAGCTGACCGTGATTACCCCAAGCAGAATGAGATAGAGGAAGAGAAAGAACAAATAACTGCAAAACATCACTTGGGGGCAACTGAAAAGTAACATCCTGAATATGTGTGCTTGTAAAGTAGCTATTATTAGAGGTTGTGATTTTGTGTATAAAACCACCTGTATTTACTAGCTAGTTGCTAAGCAGACAATTCTATATCGAAGTCAATTCCTGATTTGTTTTAATGTTGACTCTGGAAGACATGCAACACTGCAGAACCTTTTGTTGTTGGAACAGGGACATGGATGTGAAGAGTTTGATGGAATGTGTTGTATGAGTCTCTCTGATCACTCTAATTCCATTCATAAGCAATTGGCACTATTGAAAGACAATATGCACAAATTACAAGAGACAAGTGATCCTTTCACAAACTGGTTAGCGTCCTTTGGATTATCTCCCTGGTTAATTACTTTGATAGAAAAAATTGTTTTGGTGTTGGCTATAATCTTGTTTGCAATTTTGCTTTTACCATGTATTATACAGTGTTTGCAAAAAATGATATCGAATACCTTTAATCATAATATGGCTATGCTTGCTACTAAAGAAAACGGGGGAAGTGTAGAGAGCTTAACAACAGAATGGCTAAGTAACAGAGGTCATGATACTATGCAGCTGGTGGAAATATAGGCCTCAAGGCTACGGAAATCATGTGGTAAATGCTCACCCTGAGTTGCTCAAGAAACAGGATGTACATCTTGCTGAGATGGCGCCACGGTATCTTGCTGAGATGGCGCCACGGTATCTTGCTGAGATAGCGCAACGGTAATGCATGGGCAAGCTGGGACAAGCCGGGACATGTCGAGGCATGTTGAAGCAGGAGGCGGTCACGGTTGCTTGGGAGGCCTCTGCGTCAGCACGGGCTGACCAATGATTTTGCTGTATCCTAGCAGGAAATGTATCTAACACTGCAGGCTATAAAAGGGGTTGTATCTTGCTAAATAAACTAGACTTGCTGACCATGAGAGCATGAGGCTTGTCTCCCGCGACTCCAACACACAATCACCTTTACATTGGTGCCTCCATCGTTGCTTTCACTGCTAACATTCATACAGGAAAAGCATTTGAATGGAATCAGTCCAGAGCCTGCTCTCTGCTGTGCAGCAACACAGTCAGCACAGAATGAACAGTGGCATCTGCTCCCACAGCAGAAGGACCAGCAGGGAAAGCTAGTGCTGTGCCTCTTCAGCACACAAGCAGCTTTGCAACGGTGTCACCATCATTGCAGTCTCTCCTCGGTTTCATACCTAAAAGTCCATTTGAATCCAAATTCTCAGGTGGTGTCTCTCAGCTGCCCAGCAGCACAGTGAGTACAGCACGAACGTTTGGCCTCTGCTCCCACAGCAGAAGAGCCAGGATTGAAAGCTGGTGCTGGACCTGTTCAGCACACAATCACCTTTACATTGGTGCCTCCATCGTTGCTTTCACTGCTAACATTCATACAGGAAAAGCATTTGAATGGAATCAGTCCAGAGCCTGCTCTCTGCTGCGCAGCAACACAGCACCGAATGAACAGTGGCATCTGCTCCCACGCAGAAGGACCAGCAGAGAAAGCTAGTGCTGGGCCTCTTCAGCACACAAGCAGCTTTGCAACGGTGTCACCATCATTGCAGTCTCTCCTCGGATTCATACCTAAAAGTCCATTTGAATCCAAATTCTCTGGTGGTGTCTCTCAGCTCCCCAGAAGCACAGTGAGTACAGCACGAACGTTTGGCCTCTGCTCCCATAGCAGTATAGCCTCTTTTGAAACCTGGTGCTGGACCTGTTCAGCACACAATCACCTTTACATTGGTGCCTCCATCGTTTCTTTCACTGCTCACATTCATACAGGAAAAGCATTTGAATGGAATCAGTCCAGAGCCTGCTCTCTGCTGTGCAGCAACACAGCACAGAATGAACAGTGGCATCTGCTCCCACAGCAGAAGGACCAGCAGGGAAAGCTAGTGCTCGGCCTCTTCAGCACACAAGCAGCTTTGCAACGGTGTCACCATCATTGCAGTCTCTCCTCGGTTTCATACCTAAAAGTCCATTTGAATCCAAATTCTCAGGTGGTGTCTCTCAGCTGCCCAGCAGCACAGTGAGTACAGCACGAACGTTTGGCCTCTGCTCCCACAGCAGAAGAGCCAGGATTGAAAGCTGGTGCTGGACCTGTTCAGCACACAATCACCTTTACATTGGTGCCTCCATCGTTGCTTTCACTGCTAACATTCATACAGGAAAAGCATTTGAATGGAATCAGTCCAGAGCCTGCTCTCTGCTGCGTAGAAACAGAGAACAGAATGAACAGTGGCATCTGCCCCACGGCAGAAGGACCAGCAGGGAAAGCTAGTGCTGGGCCTCTTCAGCACACAAGCAGCTTTGCAACGGTGTCACCATCATTGCAGTCTCTCCTAGGTTTCATACCTAAAAGTCCATTTGAATCCAAATTCTCAGGTGGTCTCTCTCAGCTGCCCGGCAGCACAGTGAGTACAGCACGAACGTTTGGCCTCTGCTCCCACAGCAGAAGAGGCAGGATTGAAAGCTGGTGCTGGACCTGTTCAGCACACAATCACCTTTACATTGGTGCCTCCATCGTTGCTTTCACTGCTCACATTCATTCAGGAAAAGCATTTGAATGGAATCAGTCCAGAGCCTGCTCTCTGCTGCGCAGCAACACAGTCAGCACAGAATGAACAGTGGCATCTGCTCACACGGCAGAAGGAGCAGCAGGGAAAGCTAGTGCTGGGCCTCTTCAGCACACTGTCAGCTTTGAAAAGGGGTCACCATCATTGCAGTCTCTCCTCGGTTTCATACCTAAAAGTCCATTTGAATCCAAATTCTCAGGTGGTGTCTCTCAACTGCACAGCCGCACAGTGAGTACAGCACGAATGTTTGGCCTCTGCTCCCACAGCAGAAGAGCCAGGATTGAAAGCTGGTGCTGGACCTGTTCAGCACACAATCACCTTTACATTGGTGCATCCATCGTTGCTTTCACTGCTAACATTCATACAGGAAAAGCATTTGAATGGAATCAGTACAGAGCCTGCTCTCTGCTGCGCAACAACACAGTCAGCACAGAATGAACAGTGGCATCTGCTCCCACGGCAGAAGGACCAGCAGGGAAAGCTAGTGCTGGGTCTCTTCAGCACACAAGCAGCTTTCCAACGGTGTCACCATCATTGCAGTCTCTCCTCGGTTTCATACCTAAAAGTCCATTTGAATCCAAATTCTCAGGTGGTGTCTCTCAGCTGCCCAGCAGCACAGTGAGTACAGCACGAACGTTTGGCCTCTGCTCCCATAGCAGAAGAGCCAGGATTGAAAGCTGGTCCTGGGCCTGTTCAGCACACAATCACCTTTACATTGGTGCCTCCATCGTTGCTTTCACTGCTCACATTCATACAGGAAAAGCATTTGAATGGAATCAGTCCAGAGCCTGCTCTCTGCTGGCAGCGACACAGTCAGCACAGAATGAACAGTGGCATCTGCTCCCACGGCAGAAGGACCAGCAGGGAAAGCTAGTGCTGGGTCTCTTCAGCACACAGTCAACTTTGCAACGGGGTCACCATCATTGCAGTCTCTCCTCGGTTTCATACCTAAAAGTCCATTTGAATTTAAATTCTCAGGTGGTCTCTCTCAGCTGCCCAGCAGCACAGTGAGTACAGCACGAACGTTTGGCCTCTGCTCCTATAGCAGAAGAGCCAGGAATGAAAGCTGGTGCTGGGCCTGTTCAGCACACAATCACCTTTACATTGGTGCCTCCATCGTTGCTTTCACTGCTCACATTCATACAGGAAAAGCATTTGAATGGAATCAGTCCAGAGCCTGCTCTCTGTTGGCAGCAACACAGTCAGCACAGAATGAACAGTGGCATATGCTCCCACGGCAGAAGGACCAGCAGGGAAATATAGTGCTGGGCCTCTTCAGCACACAGTCAGCTTTGAAAAGGGGTCACCATCATTGCAGTCTCTCCTCGGTTTCATACCTAAAAGTCCATTTGAATCCAAATTCTCAGGTGGTCTCTCTCAGCTGCCCAGCAGCACAGTGAGTACAGCACGAACGTTTGGCCTCTGCTCCCATAGCAGAAGAGCCAGGATTGAAAGCTGGTCCTGGGCCTGTTCAGCACACAATCACCTTTACATTGGTGCCTCCGTAGTTGGTTTCACTGCTCACATTCATACAGGAAAAGCATTTGAATGGAATCAGTCCAGAGCCTGCTCTCTGCTGGCAGCAACACAGTCAGCACAGAATGAACAGTGGCCTCTGCTCCCACGGCAGAAGGACCAGCAGGGAAAGCTAGTGCTGGGCCTCTTCAGCACACAAGCAGCTTTGCAACGGTGTCACCATCATTGCAGTCTCTCCTCGGTTTCATACCTAAAAGTCCATTTGAATCCAAATTCTCAGGTGGTGTCTCTCAGCTGCCCAGCAGCACAGTGAGTACAGCACGAACGTTTGGCCTCTGCTCCCACAGCAGAAGAGCCAGGATTGAAAGCTGGTGCTGGACCTGTTCAGCACACAATCACCTTGACATTGGTGCCTCCATCGTTGCTTTCACTGCTAACATTCATACAGGAAAAGCATTTGAATGGAATCAGTCCAGAGCCTGCTCTCTGCTGGCAGCAACACAGCACAGAATGAACAGTGGCATCTGCTCCCACGGCAGAAGGACCAGCAGGGAAAGCTAGTGCTGGGCCTCTTCAGCACACAAGCAGCTTTGCAACGGTGCCACTGTCATTGCAGTCTCCCCTCGGTTTCATGCCTAAAAGTCCATTTGAATCCAAATTCTCAGGTGGTGTCTCTCAGCTGCCCAGCAGCACAGTGAGTACAGCACGAACGTTTGGCCTCTGCTCCCACAGCAGAAGAGCTAAGATTGAAAGCTGGTTCTGGACCTGTTCAGCACACAATCACCTTTACATTGGTGCCTCCATCGTTGCTTTCACTGCTAACATTCATACAGGAAAAGCATTTGAATGGAATCAGTCCAGAGCCTGCTCTCTGCTGCGCAGCAACACAGCACAGAATGAACAGTGGCATCTGCTCCCACGGCAGAAGGACCAGCAGGGAAAGCTAGTGCTGGGCCTCTTCAGCACACAGTCAGCTTTGCAACGGGGTCACCATCATTGCAGTCTCTCCTCGGTTTCATACCTAAAAGTCCATTTGAATCCAAATTCTCAGGTGGTCTCTCTCAGCTGCCCAGCAGCACAGTGAGTACAGCACGAACGTTTGGCCTCTGCTCCCACAGCAGAAGAGCAAGGATTGAAAGCGATGCTGGACCGGTTCAGCACACAATCACCTCGACATTGGTGCATCCATCGTTGCTTTCACTGCTCACATTCATACAGGAAAAGCATTTGAATGGATTCAGTCCAGAGCCTGCTCAATGTTGCGCAGCAACACAGTCAGCACAGAATGAACAGTGGACTCTGCTAACACAGCAGAAGGACCAGCAGGGAAAGCTAGTGCTGGGCCTCTTCAGCACACAAGCAGCTTTGAAAAGGGGTCACCATCATTGCAGTCTCTCCTCGGTTTCATACCTAAAAGTCCATTTGAATCCAAATTCTCAGGTGGTGTCTCTCAGCTGCCCAGCAGCACAGTGAGTACAGCAGGAACATTTGGCCTCTGCTCCCATAGCAGAAGAGCCAGGATTGAAAGCTGGTCCTGGGCCTGTTCAGCACACAATCACCTTTACATTGGTGCCTCCATAGTTGCTTTCACTGCTCACATTCATACAGGAAAAGCATTTGAATGGAATCAGTCCAGAGGCTGCTCTCTGCTGCGCAGCAACACAGTCAGCACAGAATGAAAAGTGGCATCTGCACCCACGGCAGAAGGACCAGCAGGGAAAGCTAGTGCTGGGCCTCTTCAGCACACTGACAGCTTTGAAAAGGGGTCACCATCATTGCAGTCTCTCCTCGGTTTCATACCTAAAAGTCCATTTGAATCCAAATTCTCAGGTGGTGTCTCTCAACTGCACAGCCGCACAGTGAGTACAGCACGAACGTTTGGCCTCTGCTCCCACAGCAGAAGAACCAGGATTGAAAGCTGGTGCTGGACCTGTTCAGCACACAATCACCTTTACATTGGTGCCTCCATCGTTGCTTTCACTGCTAACATTCATACAGGAAAAGCATTTGAATGGAATCAGTCCAGAGCCTGCTCTCTGCTGCGCAACAACACAGTCAGCACAGAACGAACAGTGGCATCTGCTCCCACGGCAGAAGGACCAGCAGGGAAAGCTAGTGCTGGGCCTCTTCAGCACACAAGCAGCTTTGCAACGGGGTCACCATCATTGCAGTCTCTCCTCGGTTTCATACCTAAAAGTCCATTTGAATCCAAATTCTCAGGTGGTGTCTCTCAGCTGCCCAGCAGCACAGTGAGTACAGCACGAACGTTTGGCCTCTTCTCCCACAGCAGAAGAGCCAGGATTGAAAGCTGGTGCTGGACCTGATCAGCACACAATCACCTTTACATTGGTGCCTCCATCTTTGCTTTCACTGCTCACATTCATTCAGGAAAAGCATTTGAATGGAATCAGTCCAGAGCCTGCTCTCTGTTGGCAGCAACACAGTCAGCACAGAATGAACAGTGGCATCTGCTCCCACGGCAGAAGGACCAGCAGGGAAAGCTAGTCCTGGGCCTCTTCAGCACACAGTCAGCTTTGAAAAGGGGTCACCATCATTGCAGTCTCTCCTCGGTTTCATACCTAAAAGTCCATTTGAATCCAAATTCTCAGGTGCTGTCTCAGAGCTGCCCAGCAGAACAGTGAGTACAGCAGGAACGTTTGGCCTCTGCTCCCACAGCAGAAGAGCCAGGATTGAAAGCTGGTGCTGGACCTGTTCCGCACACAATCACCTTTACATTGGTGCCTCCATCGTTGCTTTCACTGCTCACTTTCATACAGGAAAAGCATTTGAATGGAATTAGTCCAGAGCCTGCTCTCTGCTGCGCAGGAACACAGTCAGCACAGAATGAACAGTGGCATCTGCTCACACGGCAGAAGGACCAGCAGGGAAAGCTAGTGCTCTGCTTCTTCAGCACACAAGCAGCTTTGCAACGGGGTCACCATCATTGCAGTCTCTCCTCGGTTTCATACCTAAAAGTCCATTTGAATCCAAATTCTCAGGTGGTCTCTCTCAGCTGCCCAGCAGCACAGTGAGGACAGCACGAACGTTTGGCCTCTGCTCCCACAGCAGAATAGCAAGGATTGAAAGCTGGTGCTGGACCTGTTCAGCACACAATCACCTTTACATTGGTGCATCCATCGTTGCTTTCACTGCTCACTTTCATTCAGGAAAAGCATTTGAATGGAATCAGTCCAGAGCCTGCTCTCTGCTGCGCAGCAACACAGTCAGCACAGAATGAACAGTGGACTCTGCTAACACAGCAGAAGGACCAGCAGGGAAAGCTAGTGCTGGGCTTCTTCAGCACACAAGCAGCTTTGCAACGGGGTCACCTGTTGGAGTCGCGGGAGACACGCCTCATGCTCTCATGGTCAGCAAGTCTCGTTTATTTAGCAAGATACAACCCCTTTTATAGCCTGCAGTGTTAGATACATTTCCTGCTAGGATACAGCAAAATCATTGGTCAGCCCGTGCTGACGCAGGGGCCTCCCAAGCAACCGTGACCGCCTCCTGCTTCAACATGCCTCGACATGTCCCGGCTTGTCCCAGCTTGCCCAAGCATTACCGTTGCGCTATCTCAGCAAGATACCGTGGCGCCATCTCAGCAAGATACCGTGGTGCCATCTCAGCAAGATACCGTGGCGCTATCTCAGCAAGATACCGTGGCGCCACCTTCCGCAAGATGTACATCCTGTTTCTTGAGCAACTCAGGGTGAACATTAACCACAAGATTACCGTAGCCTTGAGGCCTATATTTCCACCAGCTGCACAGTATCATGACCTCTGTTACTTAGCCATTCCGTTGTTAAGCTCTCTACACTTCCCCCGTTTTCTTTAGTAGCAAGCATAGCCATATTATGATTAAAGGTATTCGATATCATTTTTTGAAAACACTGCATAATACATGGTAAAAGCAAAATTGCAAACAAGATTATAGCCAACACCAAAACAATTTTTTCTATCAAAGTAATTAACCAGGGAGATAATCCAAAGGATGCTAACCAGTTTGTGAAAGGATCACTTGTCTCTTGTAATTTTCGCATATTGTCTTTCAATAGCGCCAATTGCTTATGAATGGAATTAGAGTGATCAGAGAGACTCATACAACACATTCCATCAAACTCTTCACATCCATGTCCCTGTTCCAACAACAAAAGGTTCTGCAGGCAGTTTCTTATTAGCAACTAGCTAGTAAATACAGGTGGTTTTATACACAAAATCACAACCTCTAATAATAGCTACTTTACAAGCACACATATTCAGGATGTTACTTTTCAGTTGCCCCCAAGTGATGTTTTGCAGTTATTTGTTCTTTCTCTTCCTCTATCTCATTCTGCTTGGGGTAATCACGGTCAGCTCCTGTAGCTGAGGCATCAGGTTTATCCATTCGTCTGTCCAGCTCATGGCAAGGCTTGACAAACTTTGCAGGCAGTCACCATGGACCTGTAGGCAGGAGGACACAAATATACCGCCTCCCCCAGGTTATCAGTTCTTCAGAAGTAGACAGGTTAGACAGGTTAAAGTTAAATGTAACATCATTACTCTCTCTCTCCCCTCTTTTTTTTTTTTGTTTTTTTTTTTTGTTTTTTGTTTTTTGTTTTTCACTCTAGGTCGTAGTGGGTTGGAGAGGCTCGCGGTTCCTTTAAATCTCCCGCTAGCGCATGATCTCTATTTTCTACTGCGTGCTTCACAGTGGCGCCGCCATCGATCCGGCACTGAGGCACCGCCTTTTTTCTTTCGGGGGGTGCGGGGTGGGGAAACCTTGTGCTCCCGCGAGTTGGGGGAAACGAGTTGTAATCTTCCCCCGGTTTCAACCGACCGGGGACGTCTGTTCCTAGTTTCTCCATTGCTACTGCGGCAGTTTTCTTTTCTGCCTTGTATCTTTTTATACAGTTCATTACTTCCCTCCGTGGTTTAGCGAGTTTCTTTGCCTTTTTATAATCATTAAGCACTGAGTCAAATAACTCATCACCAAACTTTCGCCACTTACTCTCCTCAAATATTGTATTAGGATCTGCAAAAAATATCTTAGTCTTCCCTAGCCACTAGACCTGCTAGCTGCTTTAGAGTCTCAGGCTCAATTCCCCGTTTTTATAAAAAGCACTGTAAAAAGTTCAGGGCTCAGTTCCCCGCTTTTATAAAAAGCACTGTAATAAGTCCAGGGCTACCTCTCGGTCCATTTTCATGGCCAGCCTTTTCCGGATCGTCTTCTTCTGGATCGTCCTGTAACCTCGGTCTCCGGATCGGCCTCCCGACGCAGCAGTGTCTGGTTCGCCCCAGCGGCGGACTCCCTCGGCCAGTCGAAGCACCCGGGTCCGTCACGCCACCGCAGCAGCACTGCCCGCGCTTCCCGGCCGCTGCCGCCGGCGCCGCTCACTCGCCATTCCGGGTCCCCGTCGACCGGGGCCCTGGATCCCGGGTCCCCGCTAGTCGGGGCCCTGTATCCGGGTCCCCGTCGACCGGGTCCCTGTATCCGGGTCCCCGCTAGTCGGGGCCCTGTATTCCGGGTCCCCACTAGTCGGGGCCCTGTGAAAAGATCGTACGCTGCTTGCCTGTCCATATTTACCGGATCCGTTGCACCCTCCAGGCGTCGGCAGCGCGTAGCAGCAGAGCCAGCCGATGCTGCACTCTGGGCCAAAGCAGAAAGCAAGCAGCCCACCGATGTGTCACTGCAGTCCTGCAGAAGCCGTCTTTAAGTCGAGACCTGCACCCAACGCAACTCCTTCGGGTCCCTGTTCGGGTGCCAGTTGTTGGAGTCGCGGGAGACAAGCCTCATGCTCTCATGGTCAGCAAGTCTCGTTTATTTAGCAAGATACAACCCCTTTTATAGCCTGCAGTGTTAGATACATTTCCTGCTAGGATACAGCAAAATCATTGGTCAGCCCGTGCTGACGCAGGGGCCTCCCAAGCAACCGTGACCGCCTCCTGCTTCAACATGCCTCGACATGTCCCGGCTTGTCCCAGCTTGCCCAAGCATTACCGTTGCGCTATCTCAGCAAGATACCGTGGCGCTACCTCAGCAAGATACCGTGGCGCCATCTCAGCAAGATACCGTGGTGCCATCTCAGCAAGATACCGTGGCGCTATCTCAGCAAGATACCGTGGCGCCACCTTCAGCAAGATGTACATCCTGTTTCTTGAGCAAATCAGGGTGAACATTAACCACAAGATTACCGTAGCCTTGAGGCCTATATTTCCACCAGCTGCACAGTATCATGACCTCTGTTACTTAGCCATTCCGTTGTTAAGCTCTCTACAGTCACCATCATTGCAGTCTCTCCTCGGTTTCATACCTAAAAGTCCATTTGAATCCAAATTCTCAGGTGGTCTCTCTCAGCTGCCCAGCAGCACAGTGAGTACAGCACGAACGTTTGGCCTCTGCTCCCACAGCAGAAGAGCCAGGATTGAAAGCTGGTGCTGGACCTGTTCAGCACACAATCACCTTTACATTGGTGCCTCCATCGTTGCTTTCACTGCTAACACTCATACAGGAAAAGCATTTGAATAGAATCAGTCCAGAGCCTGCTCCCTGCTGGCAGCAACACAGCACAGAATGAACAGTGGCATCTGCTCACACGGCAGAAGGACCAGCAGGGAAAGCTTGTGCTGTGTCCCTTCAGCACACAAGCAGCTTTGCAACGGGGTCACCATCATTGCAGTCTCTTCTCGGTTTCATACCTAAAAGTCCATTTGAATCCAAATTCTCAGGTGGTCTCTCTCAGCTGCCCAGCAGCACAGTGAGTACAGCACGAACGTTTGGCATCTGCTCCCACAGCAGAAGAGCAAGGATTGAAAGCTGGTGCTGGACCTGTTCAGCACACAATCACCTTTACATTGGTGCCTCCATCGTTGCTTTCACTGCTCACTTTCATACAGGAAAAGCATTTGAATGGAATCAGTCCAGAGCCTGCTCTCTGCTGCGCAGCAACACAGTCAGCACAGAATGAACAGTGGCATCTGCTCCCACGGCAGAAGGACCAGCAGGGAAAGCTAGTGCTCTGCTTCTTCAGCACACAAGCAGCTTTGCAACGGGGTCACCATCATTGCAGTCTCTCCTCGGTTTCATACCTAAAAGTCCATTTGAATCCAAATTCTCAGGTGGTCTCTCTCAGCTGCCCAGCAGCACAGTGAGTACAGCACGAACGTTTGGCCTCTGCTCCCACAGCAGAAGAGCCAGGATTGAAAGCTGGTGCTGGACCTGTTCAGCACACAATCACCTTTACATTGGTGCCTCCATCGTTGCTTTCACTGCTAACACACATACAGGAAAAGCATTTGAATAGAATCAGTCCAGAGCCTGCTCCCTGCTGGCAGCAACACAGCACAGAATGAACAGTGGCATCTGCTAACACAGCAGAAGGACCAGCAGGGAAAGCTAGTGCTGGGCTTCTTCAGCAGACAAGCAGCTTTGCAACGGGGGCACCATCATTGCAGTCTCTCCTCGGTTTCATACCTAAAAGTCCATTTGAATCCAAATTCTCAGGTGGTCTCTCTCAGCTGCCCAGCAGCACAGTGAGTACAGCACGAACGTTTGGCATCTGCTCCCACAGCAGAAGAGCAAGGATTGAAAGCTGGTGCTGGACCTGTTCAGCACACAATCACCTTTACATTGGTGCCTCCATCGTTGCTTTCACTGCTCACTTTCATACAGGAAAAGCATTTGAATGGAATCAGTCCAGAGCCTGCTCTCTGCTGCGCAGCAACACAGTCAGCACAGAATGAACAGTGGCATCTGCTCCCACGGCAGAAGGACCAGCAGGGAAAGCTAGTGCTCTGCTTCTTCAGCACACAAGCAGCTTTGCAACGGTGTCACCATCATTGCAGTCTCTCCTTGGTTTCATGCCTAAAAGTCCATTTGAATCCAAATTCTCAGGTGGTCTCTCTCAGCTGCCCAGCAGCACAGTGAGTACAGCACGAACGTTTGGCCTCTGCTCCCACAGCAGAAGAGCCAGGATTGAAAGCTGGTGCTGGACCTGTTCAGCACACAATCACCTTTACATTGGTGCCTCCATCGTTGCTTTCACTGCTAACACACATACAGGAAAAGCATTTGAATAGAATCAGTCCAGAGCCTGCTCCCTGCTGGCAGCAACACAGCACAGAATGAACAGTGGCATCTGCTAACACAGCAGAAGGACCAGCAGGGAAAGCTAGTGCTGGGCTTCTTCAGCAGACAAGCAGCTTTGCAACGGGGGCACCATCATTGCAGTCTCTCCTCGGTTTCATACCTAAAAGTCCATTTGAATCCAAATTCTCAGGTGGTCTCTCTCAGCTGCCCAGCAGCACAGTGAGTACAGCACAAACGTTTGGCATCTGCTCCCACAGCAGAAGAGCAAGGATGGAAAGCTGGTGCTGGACCTGTTCAGCACACAATCCCCTTTACATTGGTGCCTCCATCGTTGCTTTCACTGCTCACTTTCATACAGGAAAAGCATTTGAATAGAATCAGTCCAGAGGCTGCTCTCTGCTGCGCAGCAACACAGCACAGAATGAACAGTGGCATCTGCTCACACGGCAGAATGATCATCAGTGAAAGCTAGTGCTGTGCCTCTTCAGCACAGAAGCAGCTTTGCAACGGGGTCACCATCATTGCAGTCTCTCCTCGGTTTCATACCTAAAAGTCCATTTGAATCCAAATTCTCAGGTGGTGTCTCTCAGCTGCCCAGCAGCACAGTGAGTACAGCACGAACGTTTGGCCTCTGCTCCCACAGCAGAAGAGCCAGGATTGAAAGCTGGTGCTGGACCTGTTCAGCATACAATCCCCTTTACATTGGTGCCTCCATCGTTGCTTTCACTGCTCACTTTCACACAGGAAAAGCATTTGAATGGAATCAGTCCAGAGCCTGCTCTCTGCTGCGCAGCAACACAGTCAGCACAGAATGAACAGTGGCATCTGCTAACACAGCAGAAGGACCAGCAGGGAAAGCTAGTGCTGGGCTTCTTCAGCACACAAGCAGCTTTGCAACGGTGTCACCATCATTGCAGTCTCTCCTCGGTTTCATACCTAAAAGTCCATTTGAATCCAAATTCTCAGGTGGTGTCTCTGAGCTGCCCAGCAGCACAGTGAGTACAGCACGAACGTTTGGCATCTGCTCCCACAGCAGAAGAGCAAGGATTGAAAGCTGGTGCTGGACCTGTTCAGCACACAATCCCCTTTACATTTGTGCCTCCATTGTTGCTTTCACTGCTCACTTTCATACAGGAAAAGCATTTGAATAGAATCAGTCCAGAGCCTGCTCTCTGCTGCGCAGCAACACAGTCAGCACAGAATGAACAGTGGCATCTGCTCACACGGCAGAAGGATCATCAGGGAAAGCTAGTGCTGGGCCTCTTCAGCACACAAGCAGCTTTGCAACGGTGTCACCATTATTGCAGTCTCTCCTCTGTTTCATACCTAGAAGTCCATTTGAATCCAAATTCTCAGGTGGTCTCTCTCAGCTGCCCAGCAGCACAGTGAGTACAGCACAAACGTTTGGCCTCTGCTCCCACAGCAGAAGAGCCAGGATTGATAGCTGGTGCTGGACCTGTTCAGCACACAATCACCTTTACATTGGTGCCTCCATCGTTGCTTTCACTGCTCACTTTCATTCAGGAAAAGCATTTGAATGGAATCAGTCCAGAGCCTGCTCTCTGATGCGCAGAAACACAGTCAGCACAGAATGAACAGTGGACTCTGCTAACACAGCAGAAGGACCAGCAGGGAAAGCTAGTGCTGGGCCTCTTCAGCACACAAGCAGCTTTGCAACGGTGTCACCATCATTGCAGTCTCTCCTCGATTTCTTACCTAAAAGTCCATTTGAATCCAAATTCTCAGGTGGTGTCTCTCAGCTGCCCAGCAGCACAGTGAGTACAGCACGAACGTTTGACCTCTGCTCCCACAGCAGAAGAGCCAGGATTGAAAGCTGGTGCTGGACCTGTTCAGCACACAATCACCTTTACATTGGTGCCTCCATCGTTGCTTTCACTGCTCACATTCATACAGGAAAAGCATTTGAATGGAATCAGTGCAGAGCCTGCTCTCTGCTGCGCAGCAACACAGCACAGAATGAACAGTGGCATCTGCTCCCACGGCAGAAGGACCAGCAGGGAAAGCTAGTGCTGGGCCTCTTCAGCACACAGTCAGCTTTGAAAAGGGGTCACCATCATTGCAGTCTCTCCTCGGTTTCATACCTAAAAGTCCATTTGAATCCAAATTCTCAGGTGGTCTCTCTCAGCTGCCCTGCAGCACAGTGAGTACAGCACGAACGTTTGGCTTCTGCTCCCACAGCAGAAGAGCCAGGATTGAAAGCTGGTGCTGGACCTGTTCAGCACACAATCACCTTTACATTGGTGCCTCCATCGTTGCTTTCACTGCTAACATTCATACAGGAAAAGCATTTGAATGAAATCAGTCCAGAGCCTGCTCTCTGCTGGCAGCAACACAGCACAGTGTCGTGGTTTAAACCCAGTCAGGTAACTTGTTCACTCACTCCCAGTGAGTGGTGCCGAGCTGACAACAATCAAGGTCCGTGTCCGTCTCCCCCCCCCCTGCACCGGGGCTCTCCCCCTCCTCGCTCCCGGAGGAACGGGGAGGAGGATCGAGAGAGTGCAACTCCTACGGGTTGAGACAAGAACAGTCCAGCAACAAATCACCACCGCTACTATCAGCTAAATCAATTATAAGGGAAAATAACAAGGGAAGAGAATACGATACCACCGGCCAAGAAAACGAGTTCCACCCGGAAGCTCCTGTCCTTCCGGGTAACTCCCAGTTACCCCCCCACCCCGGGCATGACGTGCTGTGGTATGGAATACCTCCCCGGCTAGCCCGGGTCAGGCGCCCCGTCTCTGCTTCCTCACAGCTTCCCCTCCTCCCTGGCAGAGCATGAGCCTCACAGAGTCCTTGGTCAGGGTAAACATCACTTAGCAACAACCGACAACATCGGCTTTACCAACAGTGTTCTCAAACTAGAAGTCAAAACACAGCACTGCACCAGTTAACACAAAGGAAAAAACATGACTGCTACTGCTGAACCCAGGACATTATCCACCCCTTATTCCATACCATTCACGTCGTGCTCAGATCCCACATTTTCAATACACCATCGCTCTCCCACATATATACATCCATATACAGACAGACCAAGAGGAAAAAATCATTTTCTTAGTGCATGGACCAATCTCTATAATGCTGCCGAGTCCATTCGGTCCATGATGTTCCAAGTTCATTCTCTGTTGGGATGATGGCTGGAGGGAAGTCAGGGCCAGTCGCTGGTGACCTGGAGACATCTAGTTGATGGGCTATAAAAGCATTACACAGCAGGCAACAGCATACAATTGAGTTCACCGGCTGTTTTCCCCTAAAATCAAATCCCCTTGAGGTATACATCGGACTTCCCCATCTTCCCGCATTACCCACCAAGTATATCCAGGTCCCTGAGCAAAAGCAATCCCACGAGTGGGTTTGCCTTTACCTGAAGCAGGAATAACCCAGACTGTCTTCCCCAGCAAATTCTTCATATGCACCACGGGAACTTTGTCCCCCTCTACAATATGTAAAAGTTCTGACTGGGCTGGGCCAGCCCTGTTGGCAGATCCTCTGGTGTTGACCAACCAGGTGGCCTTTGGTAAATGTGTATCCCAATGCTTGAAAGTTCCCCCACCCATCGCTCTCAGTGTAGTTTTTAACAGCCCATTGTACCGTTTGATTTTCCCAGAGGCTGGTGCATGGTAGGGGATGTGATATACCCACTCAATGCCATGCTCTTTGGCCCAAATATCTATAAGGTTATTCCGGAAATGAGTCCCATTGTCTGACTCAATTCTCTCTGGGGTGCCGTGTCGCCACAAAATCTGTTTCTCAAGGCCCAGGATGGTGTTCCGGGCAGTGGCATGGGGCACAGCGTATGTTTCCAGCCACCCGGTGGTTGCTTCCACCATGGTAAGCACATGGCGCTTGCCTTGGCGGGTTGGTGGCAGTGTGATATAGTCAATCTGCCAGGCCTCCCCATATTTATACTTCAACCATCGTCCTCCATACCAAAGAGGCTTTAACCGCTTGGCTTGTTTAATTGCAGCACATGTTTCACACTCATGAATAACCTGGGCAATAGTGTCCATTGTTAAGTCCACCCCTCGGTCACGGGCCCATCTATATGTTGCATCTCTGCCCTGATGGCCTGAAGTGTCATGGGCCCACCGGGCCAAAAATAATTCACCTTTATGTTGCCAATCTAAGTCCATCTGAGCCACTTCAATCTTAGCCGCTTTATCCACTTGTTGGTTGTTCTGGTGTTCCTCAGTGGCCCGACTCTTGGGTACATGGGCATCTACATGACGTACCTTCACCACCAGGTTCTGCACCCGGGCAGCAATATCTTTCCACAGTGCAGCAGCCCAGATGGGTTTACGTCTGCGTTGCCAGTTGCTCTGCTTCCATTGCTTCAACCACCCCCACAGGGCATTTGCCACCATCCATGAGTCAGTATAGAGATAAAGTACTGGCCACTTTTCTCGTTCAGCAATGTCCAGGGCCAGCTGGATGGCTTTCACCTCGGCAAATTGACTCGATTCACCCTCTCCTTCAGCAGTTTCTGCAACTTGTCGTCCAGGACTCCATACAGCTGCCTTCCATCTCCGATGCTTTCCCACAATACGGCAAGAGCCATCAGTAAACAAGGCATACTGCTTTTCACTTTCTGACAGTTTATTATATGGTGGGGCCTCTTCAGCACGCACCACCTCCTCCTCTGGTGACATTCCGAAATCTTTGCCCTCTGGCCAGTCCATGATGACTTCTAGAATGCCTGGACGACTGGGATTTCCTATTCGAGTTCCTTGTGTAATTAGTGCAGCCCATTTACTCCATGTAGCATCAGTTGCATGATGTGTAGAGGAGACCCTGCCTTTGAACATCCAGCCCAGCACGGGCAGCCGGGGTGCCAGGAGGAGCTGTGCTTCAGTGCCAATCACTTCCGAAGCAGCTCGAACCCCTTCATACGCTGCCAGTATCTCTTTCTCAGTTGGGGTATAGCTGGCCTCAGATCCTTTGTATCCCCGACTCCAAAAGCCGAGGGGTCAACCTCGAGTCTCCCCTGGAGCTTTCTGCCAGAGGCTCCAGGTAGGACCGTTCTCCCCAGCTGCAGTGTACAGCACATTTTTTACATCTGGCCCGGTCCGGACTGGTCCAAGGGCTACTGCATGAACTATCTCACGTTTAATTTGCTCAAAGGCTTGTTGCTGCTCAGGGCCCCATTTAAAATCATTCTTCTTCCAGGTCACATGATAGAGAGGGCTTACAATCGAACTGTAATTTGGGATGTGCATTCTCCAGAACCCCACTGCACCCAAGAAAGCTTGCGTTTCTTTCTTATTAGTTGGTGGAGACATTGCTGTTATCTTGTTGATCACATCTGTGGGGATCTGTCTACGTCCATCTTGCCATTTTATTCCCAAAAATTGAATCTCCTGTGCAGGTCCCTTGACCTTACTCCGTTTTATGGCAAAACCGGCTTTCAGCAGGATTTGGATTATTTTCCTCCCTTTCTCAAAGACTTCTTCCGCTGTATCGCCCCACACAATAATGTCATCAATGTATTGCAGGTGTTCTGGAGCTTGCCCCTGTTCCAGTGCAGTCTGGATCAGTCCATGGCAAATGGTAGGGCTGTGTTTCCACCCCTGGGGCAGTCGGTTCCAAGTGAACTGGACACCCCTCCAAGTAAAAGCAAACTGTGGCCTGCACTCTGCTGCCAAAGGAATGGAGAAAAATGCATTGGCAATATCAATCGTGGCCTACCACTTGGCTGCCTTTGACTCTAGTTCATACTGAAGTTCTAGCATGTCCGGTACGGCAGCACTCAATGGTGGTGTGACTTCATTCAGGCCACGATAGTCTACTGTTAGTCTCCATTCTCCATTAGACTTTCGCACTGGCCATATGGGGCTACTGAAGGGTGAACGGGTCCTGCTGATCACCCCCTGACTCTCCAGTCTACGGATCAGCTGATGGATGGGAATCAGGGAGTCTCGGTTGGTGCGATATTGCCGCCGGTGCACTGTTGTGGTCGCAATTGGCACTTGTTGTTCTTCAACTTTCAGCAACCCCACAGCAGAGGGATCTTCTGAGAGACCAGGCAAGGTGGACAGCTGCTCAATTTCCTCAGTCTCCAAAGCAGCAATACCAAAAGCCCACCGGTACCCTTTTGGGTCTTTGAAGTACCCTCTCTTGAGGTAGTCTATGCCGAGGATGCATGGAACCTCTGGACCAGTCACAATAGGGTGCTTTTGCCACTCCCTCCCAGTCAGGCTGATTTCAGCCTCCAGCACAGTCAACTCTTGGGATCCTCCTGTTACTCCAGAAATATAGATGGGTTCCACCCCTTGACAGCTTGATGGCATCAGGGTACACTGTGCACCGGTATCTACTAGAGCCTTATACTTCTGTGGGACTGATGTGCCAGGCCATCTGATCCACACAGTCCAGTAAATCCGATTGTCCCCTACCTCCACCTGGCTGGAGGCAGGGCCCCTCTAATGGTCGTCACAGCATTGGACACTTAAGTCGTGTTGAAAGGGATTATTCTTCGTTATCACAGGAGCTGGAGTAAAATCAGCTCTTCCACTCCATCTGGGAAACTGCTCACCAGAGACTGAAGCCGTAGCTCTCATGGGACGATCAGTCTTGGCCCTTGCTCCCCTCTTCAGTTCACTCACCCGTTCCTCCAAAACTGAAGTAGGTTTTCCATCCCACTTTGTCATGTCTTCTCCGTGATCCAGCAGGTAAAACCATAGGGTACCCCGTGGCGTATACCTTCTGTATCTCCTCTCTTGAATAATAGGACGTCTTTTGTTAATAGCTGAGACGTGTGTTGGTACACGTGAGGAGCTGGATAAATCAGATACATCGTCCCTCAATTTGTCGAGGTCCTGGGACAGTTTTTTCACAGCTGAGATGATGGAAGGAGTGAGATTGTCTTCGAACTCTCGGAGTTTATGAACCATTTCATCCACTGTTAGTGGTACTATGTCATTCCAGGTCACTGTTGCCAATGAATGGGCATATGATGACGGTGCATTCCGTGTAAGTTTTCGCCACATGGGTCGTGTACATTCAACTTCATCTGGATCTATAGGTGTATCCCCGTTATTCGGCTTGATGTGATAGATCATCTCTACGATGGCCGATTCCCTCAGAGACTGGATGCCTTTGTCTATAGTAGTCCACTTGGCCGAACGACTCGTAACATCGTCCTTGTACGGAAACCTTTCTTTCACAGCTGCCAAGAGCCTCCTCCAAAGGCTGAGGGACTTTTTCTCTCTTGCAATTGCTTTGTCAATTCCCCCTTCTCTAGCAAGTGATCCCAGCTGCTTGGCTTCTGTACCTTCTAGTTCGTGACCATCGGCCCCATTGTCCCAGCATCGGAGTAACCAGGTGATGATGTGCTCCCCTGGTTGACGGGTAAAATCTTTTCGCATATTCCGCAGCTCGGTTGAGGTCCGAGGTCGAGAAGTTACCTCTTCTTCTTCTTCGTCATGTGAGGATGACTCCTGATCAGATTCTGGACCGGGTGGTGAATTCATTGGTTCTTCATCTCGCTTCACCCTTTTTGCCTCCTTTTTGCTTGTTCTCTTGCGTACAGGGGCAACGGATATTGGTACGAATTGGTCCTCTGGTTTGGCTGCAGTGATTATCACTGTGGTTTGAGTAGCGACTGTACTTGTTGCTGGGGGTGGTGTAGCTACCGTGCTTGGAGCTGGGGTAACCGCGCTGTCTGTTGCAGTTGAAGTTTGAGCAGCTGCTGTACTTGCCACTGGGGTAGCTGCGCAGTTCATTGCAGCCAAAGTTTGAGTAGCGACTGTCGCTTTGCCCTCAAATCCGCCGATATTCTTTTCCTTTTGAAGGTGCTGGATAGTGTTGAACAAGGCCCTGTAAGCATAGGCCAAGCCCCAGCACGTTGCCGTGATTTGTCCATCTCTGGTATGGCCAGAATGACCACACACCTCATTTAAGTGTTTTGCTAATTCTTCTGGATTTTGCAGTTGTTCGGTAGTGAAATTCCAAAATACTGGAGGGGCCCACTGACCTAGATACTTGCCCATACTATCCCACACACCCTGCCACTCATGGCTGTCCAGCCTCTGGGAAAATCTCTCGGTCCTCCTACATCGTCTTTTGACCCCAGACAAGACCCAAACCTGACTCTGCTTAACTCTTGAAATCAGTAGTGGGCAAAACACACTCTGTATGCGTGTTAGCATGGTGATTCCCATCACCATCAGCAAACAAGTCTCAACAGCATTAAAAGGCCATTCAAAAAATTCAAAACTCTCAAATGTAAATGGTCTGGGGGGACGACTAGGAGGGTAAAAGGATGTCTCCTTCACAGGTTGAGCACCTGAGAAGGAGAAAAAAGATGTGTAATTGCTAAGCACCTCCATCATATACCTCCCAAAGTATAAAGGTGGTGACCACACTGGGAACATAAACCAGATCAGTTTCATGATCAATGATTCTATTGTATTACAAGTCATTACCATAAAGTACAATGGGATAAAAACCTTAGCCCAAGCCCCACACTTGAAAAACACTAATACAGCCAATACCGGATGGACGTAAGATATGGTATACTGAAACTGTGAGATCAAGAGGAAAAACCTTGAGAGCCAATAAATCAGCATTGTGACGAGTGACTATCAATCCAGTCAGATCTGTTCTTATCTCAACCCCTCGTGCCCCACGTTGGGCGCCAAAAAGAACTGTCGTGGTTTAAACCCAGTCAGGTAACTTGTTCACTCACTCCCAGTGAGTGGTGCCGAGCTGACAACAATCAAGGTCCGTGTCCGTCTCCCCCCCCCCTGCACCGGGGCTCTCCCCTTCCCCGCTCCCGGAGGAACGGGGAGGAGGATCGAGAGAGTGCAAATCCTACGGGTTGAGACAAGAACAGTCCAGCAACAAATCACCACCGCTACTATCAGCTAAAACAATGATAAGGGAAAATAACAAGGGAAGAGAATACGATACCACCGGCCAAGAAAACGAGTTCCACCCGGAAGCTCCTGTCCTTCCGGGAAACTCCCAGTTACCCCCCCACCCCGGGCATGACGTGCTGTGGTATGGAATACCTCCCCGGCTAGCCCGGGTCAGGCGCCCCGTCTCTGCTTCCTCACAGCTTCCCCTCCTCCCTGGCAGAGCATGAGCCTCACAGATCCCATGGTCAGGGTAAAAATCACTTAGCAACAACCGACAACATCGGCTTTACCAACACTGTTCTCAAACTAGAAGTCAAAACACAGCACTGCACCAGTTAACACAAAGGAAAAAACAAGACTGCTACTGCTGAACCCAGGACACACAGAATGAACAGTGGCATCTGCTCCCACGGCAGAAGGACGAGCAGGGAAAGCTAGTGCTGGGCCTCTTCAGCACACAAGCAGCTTTGCAACGGTGTCACCATCATTGCAGTCTCTCCTCGGTTTCAAACCTAAAAGTCCATTTGAATCCAAATTCTCAGGTGGTCTCTCTCAGCGGCCCAGCAGCACAGTGAGTACAGCACGAATGTTTGGCCTCTGCTCCCACAGCAGAAGAGCCAGGATTGAAAGCTGGTGCTGGACCTGTTCAGCACACAATCACCTTTACATTGGTGCCTCCATCATTGCTTTCACTGCTAACATTCATACAGGAAAAGCATTTGAATGGAATCAGTACAGAGCCTACTCTCTGCTGCGCAGCAACAGAGCACAGAATGAACAGTGGCGTCTGCTCCCACGGCAGAAGGACCAGCAGGGAAAGCTAGTGCTGGGCCTCTTCAGCACACAAGCACCTTTGAAAAGGGGTCACCATCATTGCAGTCTCTCCTCGGTTTCATACCTAAAAGTCCATTTGAATCCAAATTCTCAGGTGGTCTCTGTCAGCTGCCCAGCAGCACAGTGAGTACAGCACGAACGTTTGGCCTCTGCTCCCACAGCAGAAGAGCCAGGATGGAAAGCTGGTGCTGGACCTGTTCAGCACACAATCACCTTTACATTGGTGCCTCCATCGTTGCTTTCACTGCTCACATTCATACAGGAAAAGCATTTGAATGGAATCAGTCCAGAGCCTGCTCTCTGATGGCAGCAACACAGTCAGCACAGAATGAACAGTGGCATCTGCTCCCACGGCAGAAGGACCAGCAGGGAAAGCTCGGGCTGTGTCTCTACAGCACACAAGCAGCTTGGCAACGGGGTCACCATCATTGCAGTCTCTCCTCGGTTTCATACCTAAAAGTCCATTTGAATCCAATTTCTCAGGTGGTGTCTCTCAGCTGCCCAGCAGCACAGTGAGTACAGCACGAACGTTTGGCCTCTGCTCCCACAGCAGAAGAGCCAGGATTGAAAGCTGGTGCTGGACCTGTTCAGCACACAATCCCCTTTACATTGGTGCCTCCATCGTTGCTTTCACTGCTCACTTTCATTCAGGAAAACCATTTGAATGGAATCAGTCCAGAGCCTGCTCTCTGCTGCGCAGCAACACAGTCAGCACAGAATGAACAGTGGCATCTGCTCACACGGCAGAAGGACCCGCAGGGAAAGCTAGTGCTGGGCCTCTTCAGCACACAGTCAGCTTTGAAAAGGGGTCACCATCATCGCAGTCTCTCCTCGGTTTCCTACCTAAAAGTCCATTTGAATCCAAATTCTCAGGTGGTGTCTCTCAGCTGCCCAGCAGCACAGTTAGTACAGAACGAACGTTTGG
This sequence comes from Pezoporus flaviventris, assembly GCF_033815535.1. Taxonomy (NCBI): domain Eukaryota; kingdom Metazoa; phylum Chordata; class Aves; order Psittaciformes; family Psittacidae; genus Pezoporus; species Pezoporus flaviventris. Next base: position 497,613 of record NW_026892732.1, on the reverse strand, counting down.
CATCTGCTCCCACAGCAGAAGAGCAAGGATTGAAAGCTGGTGCTGGACCTGTTCAGCACACAATCCCCTTTACATTGGTGCCTCCATCGTTGCTTTCACTGCTAACACTCATACAGGAAAAGCATTTGAATGGAATCAGTCCAGAGCCTGCTCTCTGCTGCGCAGCAACACAGTCAGGTCAGAATGAACAGTGGCATCTGCTCACACGGCAGAAGGAGCAGCAGGGAAAGCTAGTGCTCTGCTTCTTCAGCACACAAGAAGCTTTGCAACGGGGTCACCATCATTGCAGTCTCTCCTCGGTTTCATACCTAAAAGTCCATTTGAATCCGAATTCTCAGGTGGTGTCGCTCAGCTGCCCAGCAGCACAGTGAGTACAGCAAGAACGTTTGGCCTCTGCTCCCACAGCAGAAGAGCCAGGATTGAAAGCTGGTGCTGGACCTGTTCAGCACACAATCCCCTTTACATTGGTGCCTCCATCGTTGCTTTCACTGCTCACTTTCATACAGGAAAAGCATTTGAATAGAATCAGTCCAGAGCCTGCTCCCTGCTGGCAGCAACACAGCACAGAATGAACAGTGGCATCTGCTCACACGGCAGAAGGACCAGCAGGGAAAGCTAGTGCTGTGTCTCTTCAGCACACAAGCAGCTTTGCAACGGGGTGACCATCATTGCAGTCTCTCCTCGGTTTCATACCTAAAAGTCCATTTGAATCCAAATTCTCAGGTGGTCTCTCTCAGCTGCCCAGCAGCACAGTTAGTACAGCACGAACGTTTGGCCTCTGCTCCCACAGCAGAAGAGCCAGGATTGAAAGCTGGTGCTGGACCTGTTCAGCACACAATCACCTTTACATTGGTGCCTCCATCGTTGCTTTCACTGCTAACACTCATACAGGAAAAGCATTTGAATAGAATCAGTCCAGAGCCTGCTCCCTGCTGGCAGCAACACAGCAGAGAATGAACAGTGGCATCTGCTCACACGGCAGAAGGACCAGAACGGAAAGCTAGTGCTGTGTCTCTTCAGCACACAAGCAGCTTTGCAACGGGGTCACCATCATTGCAGTCTCTCCTCGGTTTCATACCTAAAAGTCCATTTGAATCCAAATTCTCAGGTGGTGTCTCTCAGCTGCCCAGCAGCACAGTGAGTACAGCACGAACGTTTGGCATCTGCTCCCACAGCAGAAGAGCCAGGATTGAAAGCTGGTGCTGGACCTGTTCAGCACACAATCACCTTTACATTGGTGCCTCCATCGTTGCTTTCACTGCTCACTTTCATACAGGAAAAGCATTTGAATAGAATCAGTCCAGAGCCTGCTCCCTGCTGGCAGCAACACAGCACAGAATGAACAGTGGCATCTGCTCACACGGCAGAAGGACCAGCAGGGAAAGCTAGGGCTGTGTCTCTTCAGCACACAAGCAGCTTTGCAACGGGGTCACCATCATTGCAGTCTCTCCTCGGTTTCATACCTAAAAGTCCATTTGAATCCAAATTCTCAGGTGGTCTCTCTCAGCTGCCCAGCAGCACAGTTAGTACAGCACGAACGTTTGGCATCTGCTCCCACAGCAGAAGAGCCAGGATTGAAAGCTGGTGCTGGACCTGTTCAGCACACAATCCCCTTTACATTGGTGCCTCCATCGTTGCTTTCACTGCTCACTTTCATACAGGAAAAGCATTTGAATGGAATCAGTCCAGAGCCTGCTCTCTGCTGCGCAGGAACACAGTCAGCACAGAATGAACAGTGGCATCTGCTCACACGGCAGAAGGAGCAGCAGGGAAAGCTAGTGCTCTGCTTCTTCAGCACACAAGCAGCTTTGCAACGGGGTCACCATCATTGCAGTCTCTCCTCGGTTTCATACCTAAAAGTCCATTTGAATCCAAATTCTCAGGTGGTCTCAGCTGCCCAGCAACACAGTGAGTACAGCACGAACGTTTGGCATCTGCTCCCACAGCAGAAGAACCAGGATTGAAAGCTGGTGCTGGACCTGTTCAGCACACAATCCCCTTTACATTGGTGACTCCATCGTTGCTTTCACTGCTCACATTCATACAGGAAAATCATTTGAATGGAATCAGTCCACAGCCTGCTCTCTGCTGCGCAGCAACACAGTCAGCACAGAATGAACAGTGGCATCTGCTCCCACAGCAGAAGGACCAGCAGGGAAAGCTAGTGCTGGGCCTCTTCAGAGAACAAGCTGCTTTGCAACGGTGTCACCATCATTGCAGTCTCTCCTCGGTTTCATACCTAAAAGTCCATTTGAATCCAAATTCTCAGGTGTTGTCTCTCAGCTGCCCAGCAGCACAGTGAGTACAGCACGAACGTTTGGCCTCTGCTCCCACAGCAGAAGAGCCAGGATTGAAAGCTGGTGCTGGACCTGTTCAGCACACAATCACCTTTACATTAGTGCCTCCATCGTTGCTTTCACTGCTCACATTCATACAGGAAAAGCATTTGAATGGAATCAGTCCAGAGGCTTCTCTCTGCTGCGCAGCAACACAGTGAGCACAGAATGAACAGTGGCATCTGCTCCCACAGCAGAAGGACCAGCAGGGAAAGCTAGTGCTGGGCCTCTTCAGCGCACAGTCAGCTTTGCAAAGGGGTCACCATCATTGCAGCCTCTCCTCGGCTTCATACCTAAAAGTCCATTTGAATCTGAATTCTCAGGTGGTGTCGCTCAGCTGCCCAGCAGCACAGTGAGTACAGCACGAACGTTTGGCCTCTGCTCCCACAGCAGAAGAGCCAGGATTGAAAGCTGGTGCTGGACCTGTTCAGCACACAATCACTTTTACATTGGTGCCTCCATCGTTGCTTTCACTGCTCACTTTCATACAGGAAAAGCATTTGAATAGAATCAGTCCAGAGCCTGCTCCCTGCTGGCAGCAACACAGCACAGAATGAACAGTGGCATCTGCTCACACGGCAGAAGGACCAGCAGGGAAAGCTAGTGCTGTGTCTCTTCAGCACACAAGCAGCTTTGCAACGGGGTCACCATCATTGCAGTCTCTCCTCGGTTTCATACCTAAAAGTCCATTTGAATCCAAATTCTCAGGTGGTCTCTCTCAGCTGCCCAGCAGCACAGTGAGTACAGCACGAGCGTTTGGCATCTGCTCCCACAGCAGAAGAGCCAGGATTGAAAGCTGGTGCTGGACCTGTTCAGCACACAATCCCCTTTACATTTGTGCATCCATCTTTGCTTTCACTGCTCATTTTCATTCAGGAAAAGCATTTGAATGGAATCAGTCCAGAGGCTGCTCATTGCTGCGCAGCAACACAGTCAGCACAGAATGAACAGTGGCATCTGCTCACACGGCAGAAGGAGCAGCAGGGAAAGCTAGTGCTCTGCTTCTTCAGCACACAAGCAGCTTTGCAACGGGGTCACCATCATTGCAGTCTCTCCTCGGTTTCATACCTAAAAGTCCATTGGAATCCAAATTCTCAGGTGGTCTCTCTCAGCTGCCCAGCAGCACAGTGAGTACAGCACGAACGTTTGGCATCTGCTCCCACAGCAGAAGAGCAAGGATTGAAAGCTGGTGCTGGACCTGTTCAGCACACAATCCCCTTTGCATTGGTGCCTCCATCCTTGTTTCACTGCTCACTTTCATACAGGAAAAGCATTTGAATAGAATCAGTCCAGAGCCTGCTCCCTGCTGGCAGCAACACAGCACAGAATGAACAGTGGCATCTGCTCCCACAGCAGAAGGACCAGCAGGGAAAGCTAGTGCTCTGCTTCTCCAGCACACAAGCAGCTTTGCAACGGGGTCACCATCATTGCAGTCTCTCCTCGGTTTCCTACCTAAAAGTCCAATTGAATCCAAATTCTCAGGTGGTGTCTCTCAACTGCCCAGCAGCACAGTTAGTACAGCACGAACGTTTGGCCTCTGCTCCCACAGCAGAAGAGCCAGGATTGAAAGCTGGTGCTGGACCTGTTCAGCACACAATCCCCTTTACATTGGTGCCTCCATCGTTGCTTTCACTGCTCACTTTCATACAGGAAAAGCATTTGAATGGAATCAGTCCAGAGCCTGCTCTCTGCTGCGCAGCAACACAGTCAGCACAGAATGAACAGTGGCATCTGCTCACACGGCAGAAGGAGCAGCAGGGAAAGCTAGTGCTGTGTCTCTTCAGCACACAAGCAGCTTTGCAACGGGGTCACCATCATTGCAGTCTCTCCTCGGTTTCATACCTAAAAGTCCATTTGAATCCAAATTCTCAGGTGGTGTCGCTCAGCTGCCCAGCAGCACAGTGAGTACAGCACGAACGTTTGGCCTCTGCTCCCACAGCAGAAGAGCCAGGATTGAAAGCTGGTGCTGGACCTGTTCAGCACACAATCCCGTTTACATTGGTGCATCCATCGTTGCTTTCACTGCTCACTTTCATACAGGAAAAGCATTTGAATAGAATCAGTCCAGAGCCTGCTCCCTGCTGGCAGCAACACAGCACAGAATGAACAGTGGCATCTGCTCACACGGCAGAAGGACCAGCAGGGAAAGCTAGTGCTGTGTCTCTTCAGCACACAAGCAGCTTTGCAACGGGGTCACCATCATTGCAGTCTCTCCTCGGCTTCATACATAAAAAGTCCATTTGAATCCGAATTCTCAGGTGGTGTCTCTCAGCTGCCCAGCAGCACAGTGAGTACAGCACGAACGTTTGGCTCTGCTCCCACAGCAGAAGAGCCAGGATTGAAAGCTGGTGCTGGACCTGTTCAGCACACAATCCCCTTTACATTGGTGCCTCCATCGTTGCTTTCACTGCTCACTTTCATACAGGAAAAGCATTTGAATAGAATCAGTCCAGAGCCTGCTCCCTGCTGGCAGCAACACAGCACAGAATGAACAGTGGCATCTGCTCACACGGCAGTAGGAGCAGCAGGGAAAGCTAGTGCTCTGCTTCTCCAGCGCACAAGCACCTTTGCAACGGGGTCACCATCATTGCAGTCTCTCCTCGGTTTCATACCTAAAAGTCCATTTGAATCTAAATTCTCATTTGGTCTCAGCTGCCCAGTAGCACAGTGAGTACAGCACGAACGTTTGGCATCTGCTCCCACAGCAGAAGAGCAAGGATTGAAAGCTGGTGCTGGACCTGTTCAGCACACAATCCCCTTTACATTGGTGCCTCCATCGTTGCTTTCACTGCTAACACTCATACAGGAAAAGCATTTGAATAGAATCAGTCCAGAGGCTGCTCTCTGCTGCGCAGCAACACAGTCAGGTCAGAATGAACAGTGGCATCTGCTCACACGGCAGAAGGACCAGCAGGGAAAGCTAGTGCTGTGTCTCTTCAGCACACAAGCAGCTTTGCAACGGGGTCACCATCATTGCAGTCTCTCCTCGCTTTCCTACCGAAAAGTCCATTTGAATCCAAATTCTCAGGTGGTGTCTCTCAGCTGCCCAGCAGCACAGTTAGTACAGCACGAACGTTTGGCCTCTGCTCCCACAGCAGAAGAGCCAGGATTGAAAGCTGGTGCTGGACCTGTTCAGCACACAATCCCCTTTACATTGGTGCCTCCATCGTAGCTTTCACTGCTAACACTCATACAGGAAAAGCATTTGAATAGAATCAGTCCAGAGCCTGCTCTCTGCTGGCAGCAACACAGCACAGAATGAACAGTGGCATCTGCTCACACGGCAGAAGGACCAGCAGGGAAAGCTAGTGCTGTGTCTCGTCAGCACACAAGCAGCTTTGCAACGGGGTCACCATCATTGCAGTCTCTCCTCGGCTTCATACCTAAAAGTCCATTTGAATCCGAATTCTCAGGTGGTCTCTCTCAGCTGCCCAGCAGCACAGTGAGTACAGCACGAACGTTTGGCCTCTGCTCCCACAGCAGAAGAGCCAGGATTGAAAGCTGGTGCTGGACCTGTTCAGCACACAATCCCCTTTACATTGGTGCCTCCATCGTTGCTTTCACTGCTAACACTCATACAGGAAAAGCATTTGAATGGAATCAGTCCAGAGGCTGCTCTCTGCTGCGCAGGAACACAGTCAGCACAGAATGAACAGTGGCATCTGCTCACACGGCAGAAGGACCAGCAGGGAAAGCTAGTGCTCTGCTTCTTCAGCACACAAGCAGCTTTGCAACGGGGTCACCATCATTGCAGTCTCTCCTCGGCTTCATACCTAAAAGTCCATTTGAATCCGAATTCTCAGGTCGTGTCGCTCAGCTGCCCAGCAGCACAGTTAGTACAGCACGAACGTTTGGCCTCTGCTCCCACAGCAGAAGAGCCAGGATTGAAAGCTGGTGCTGGACCTGTTCAGCACACAATCCCCTTTACATTGGTGCCTCCATCGTTGCTTTCACTGCTCACTTTCATACAGGAAAAGCATTTGAATGGAATCAGTCCAGAGCCTGCTCTCTGCTGCGCAGCAACACAGTCAGCACAGAATGAACAGTGGCATCTGCTCACACGGCAGAAGGAGCAGCAGGGAAAGCTAGTGCTCTGCTTCTTCAGCACACAAGCAGCTTTGCAACGGGGTCACCATCATTGCAGTCTCTCCTCGGTTTCATACCTAAAAGTCCATTTGAATCCAAATTCTCAGGTGGTCTCTCTCAGCTGCCCAGCAGCACAGTGAGTACAGCACGAACGTTTGGCCTCTGCTCCCACAGCAGAAGAGCCAGGATTGAAAGCTGGTGCTGGACCTGTTCAGCACACAATCCCCTTTACATTGGTGCCTCCATCGTTGCTTTCACTGCTCACTTTCATACAGGAAAAGCATTTGAATGGAATCAGTCCAGAGGCTGCTCTCTGCTGCGCAGCAACACAGTCAGCACAGAATGAACAGTGGCATCTGCTCACACGGCAGAAGGAGCAGCAGGGAAAGCTAGTGCTGTGTCTCTTCAGCACACAAGCAGCTTTGCAACGGGGTCACCATCATTGCAGTCTCTCCTCGGTTTCATACCTAAAAGTCCATTTGAATCCAAATTCTCAGGTGGTGTCGCTCAGCTGCCCAGCAGCACAGTGAGTACAGCACGAACGTTTGGCCTCTGCTCCCACAGCAGAAGAGCCAGGATTGAAAGCTGGTGCTGGACCTGTTCAGCACACAATCCCGTTTACATTGGTGCATCCATCGTTGCTTTCACTGCTCACTTTCATACAGGAAAAGCATTTGAATAGAATCAGTCCAGAGCCTGCTCCCTGCTGGCAGCAACACAGCACAGAATGAACAGTGGCATCTGCTCACACGGCAGAAGGACCAGCAGGGAAAGCTAGTGCTGTGTCTCTTCAGCACACAAGCAGCTTTGCAACGGGGTCACCATCATTGCAGTCTCTCCTCGGCTTCATACATAAAAAGTCCATTTGAATCCGAATTCTCAGGTGGTGTCTCTCAGCTGCCCAGCAGCACAGTGAGTACAGCACGAACGTTTGGCCTCTGCTCCCACAGCAGAAGAGCCAGGATTGAAAGCTGGTGCTGGACCTGTTCAGCACACAATCCCCTTTACATTGGTGCCTCCATCGTTGCTTTCACTGCTCACTTTCATACAGGAAAAGCATTTGAATAGAATCAGTCCAGAGCCTGCTCCCTGCTGGCAGCAACACAGCACAGAATGAACAGTGGCATCTGCTCACACGGCAGAAGGAGCAGCAGGGAAAGCTAGTGCTCTGCTTCTCCAGCGCACAAGCACCTTTGCAACGGGGTCACCATCATTGCAGTCTCTCCTCGGTTTCATACCTAAAAGTCCATTTGAATCTAAATTCTCATTTGGTCTCAGCTGCCCAGTAGCACAGTGAGTACAGCACGAACGTTTGGCATCTGCTCCCACAGCAGAAGAGCAAGGATTGAAAGCTGGTGCTGGACCTGTTCAGCACACAATCCCCTTTACATTGGTGCCTCCATCGTTGCTTTCACTGCTAACACTCATACAGGAAAAGCATTTGAATAGAATCAGTCCAGAGGCTGCTCTCTGCTGCGCAGCAACACAGTCAGGTCAGAATGAACAGTGGCATCTGCTCACACGGCAGAAGGACCAGCAGGGAAAGCTAGTGCTGTGTCTCTTCAGCACACAAGCAGCTTTGCAACGGGGTCACCATCATTGCAGTCTCTCCTCGCTTTCCTACCTAAAAGTCCATTTGAATCCAAATTCTCAGGTGGTGTCTCTCAGCTGCCCAGCAGCACAGTTAGTACAGCACGAACGTTTGGCCTCTGCTCCCACAGCAGAAGAGCCAGGATTGAAAGCTGGTGCTGGACCTGTTCAGCACACAATCCCCTTTACATTGGTGCCTCCATCGTTGCTTTCACTGCTAACACTCATACAGGAAAAGCATTTGAATAGAATCAGTCCAGAGCCTGCTCTCTGCTGGCAGCAACACAGCACAGAATGAACAGTGGCATCTGCTCACACGGCAGAAGGACCAGCAGGGAAAGCTAGTGCTGTGTCTCGTCAGCACACAAGCAGCTTTGCAACGGGGTCATCATCATTGCAGTCTCTCCTCGGCTTCATACCTAAAAGTCCATTTGAATCCGAATTCTCAGGTGGTCTCTCTCAGCTGCCCAGCAGCACAGTGAGTACAGCACGAACGTTTGGCCTCTGCTCCCACAGCAGAAGAGCCAGGATTGAAAGCTGGTGCTGGACCTGTTCAGCACACAATCCCCTTTACATTGGTGCCTCCATCGTTGCTTTCACTGCTAACACTCATACAGGAAAAGCATTTGAATGGAATCAGTCCAGAGGCTGCTCTCTGCTGCGCAGGAACACAGTCAGCACAGAATGAACAGTGGCATCTGCTCACACGGCAGAAGGACCAGCAGGGAAAGCTAGTGCTCTGCTTCTTCAGCACACAAGCAGCTTTGCAACGGGGTCACCATCATTGCAGTCTCTCCTCGGCTTCATACCTAAAAGTCCATTTGAATCCGAATTCTCAGGTCGTGTCGCTCAGCTGCCCAGCAGCACAGTGAGTACAGCACGAACGTTTGGCCTCTGCTCCCACAGCAGAAGAGCCAGGATTGAAAGCTGGTGCTGGACCTGTTCAGCACACAATCCCCTTTACATTGGTGCCTCCATCGTTGCTTTCACTGCTCACTTTCATACAGGAAAAGCATTTGAATGGAATCAGTCCAGAGCCTGCTCTCTGCTGCGCAGCAACACAGTCAGCACAGAATGAACAGTGGCATCTGCTCACACGGCAGAAGGAGCAGCAGGGAAAGCTAGTGCTCTGCTTCTTCAGCACACAAGCAGCTTTGCAACGGGGTCACCATCATTGCAGTCTCTCCTCGGTTTCATACCTAAAAGTCCATTTGAATCCAAATTCTCAGGTGGTCTCTCTCAGCTGCCCAGCAGCACAGTGAGTACAGCACGAACGTTTGGCCTCTGCTCCCACAGCAGAAGAGCCAGGATTGAAAGCTGGTGCTGGACCTGTTCAGCACACAATCACCTTTACATTGGTGCCTCCATCGTTGCTTTCACTGCTCACTTTCATACAGGTAAAGCATTTGAATAGAATCAGTCCAGAGCCTGCTCCCTGCTGGCAGTAACACAGCACAGAATGAACAGTGGCATCTGCTCACACGGCAGAAGGAGCAGCATGGAAAGCTAGTGCTCTGCTTCTTCAGCACACAAGCAGCTTTGCAACGGGGTCACCATCATTGCAGTCTCTCCTCGGTTTCCGACCTAAAAGTCCAATTGAATCCAAATTCTCAGGTGGTGTCTCTCAGCTGCCCAGCAGCACAGTTAGTACAGCACGAACGTTTGGCCTCTGCTCCCACAGCAGAAGAGCCAGGATTGAAAGCTGGTGCTGGACCTGTTCAGCACACAATCCCCTTTACATTGGTGCCTCCATCGTTGCTTTCACTGCTCACTTTCATACAGGAAAAGCATTTGAATGGAATCAGTCCAGAGCCTGCTCTCTGCTGCGCAGCAACACAGTCAGCACAGAATGAACAGTGGCATCTGCTCACACGGCAGAAGGAGCAGCAGGGAAAGCTAGTGCTATGTCTCTTCAGCACACAAGCAGCTTTGCAACGGGGTCACCATCATTGCAGTCTCTCCTCGGCTTCATACCTAAAAGTCCATTTGCATCTGAATTCTCAGGTGGTGTCTCTCAGCTGCCCAGCAGCACAGTGAGTACAGCACGAACGTTTGGCCTCTGCTCCCACAGCAGAAAAGCCAGGATTGAAAGCTGGTGCTGGACCTGTTCAGCACACAATCCCCTTTACATTGGTGCCTCCATCGTTGCTTTCACTGCTAACACTCATACAGGAAAAGCATTTGAATAGAATCAGTCCAGAGCCTGCTCCCTGCTGGCAGCAACACAGCACAGAATGAACAGTGGCATCTGCTCACACGGCAGAAGGAGCAGCAGGGAAAGCTAGTGCTCTGCTTCTTCAGCACACAAGCAGCTTTGCAACGGGGTCACCATCATTGCAGTCTCTCCTCGGATTCCTACCTAAAAGTCCATTTGAATCCAAATTCTCAGGTGGTGTCTCTCAGCTGCCCAGTAGCACAGTGAGTACAGCACGAACGTTTGGCCTCTGCTCCCACAGCAGAAGAGCCATGATTGAAACCTGGTGCTGGACCTGTTCAGCACACAATCCCCTTTACATTGGTGCCTCCATCGTTGCTTTCACTGCTAACACTCATACAGGAAAAGCATTTGAATAGAATCCGTCCAGAGCCTGCTCCCAGCTGGCAGCAACACAGCACAGAATGAACAGTGGCATCTGCTCCCACGGCAGAAGGACCAGCAGGGAAAGCTTGGGATGTGTCTCTTCAGCACACAAGTAGCTTTGCAACGGGGTTACCATCATTGCAGTCTCTCCTCGGTTTCCTACCTAAAAGTCCATTTGAATCCAAATTCTCAGGTGGTGTCTCTCAGCTGCCCAGCAGCACAGTTAGTACAGCATGAACGTTTGGTCTCTGCTCCCACAGCAGAAGAGACAGGATTGAAAGCTGGTCCTGGACCTGTTCAGCACACAATCACTTTTACATTGGTGCCTCCATCGTTGCTTTCACTGCTCACTTTCATACAGGAAAAGCATTTGAATGGAATCCGTCCAGAGCCTGCTCTCTGCTGCGCAGCAACACAGTCAGCACAGAATGAACAGTGGCATCTGCTCACACGGCAGAAGGAGCAGCAGGGAAAGCTAGTGCTCTGCTTCTCCAGCGCACAAGCAGCTTTGCAACGGGGTCACCATCATTGCAGTCTCTCCTCGGTTTCATACCTAAAAGTCCATTTGAATCCAAATTCTCAGGTGGTCTCTCTCAGCTGCCCAGCAGCACAGTGAGAACAGCACGAACGTTTGGCCTCTGCTCCCACAGCAGAAGAGCCAGGATTGAAAGCTGGTGCTGGACCTGTTCAGCACACAATCCCCTTTACATTGGTGCCTCCATCGTTGCTTTCACTGCTCACTTTCATACAGGAAAAGCATTTGAATAGAATCAGTCCAGAGCCTGCTCCCTGCTGCGCAGCAACACAGTCAGCACAGAATGAACAGTGGCATCTGCTCACACGGCAGAAGGACCAGCAGGGAAAGCTAGTGCTGTGTCTCTTCAACACACAAGCAGCTTTGCAACGGGGTCACCATCATTGCAGTCTCTCCTCGGTTTCATACCTGAAAGTCCATTTGAATCCAAATTCTCAGGTGGTGTCTCTCAGCTGCCCAGCAGCACACTTAGTACAGCACGAACGTTTGGCCTCTGCTCCCACAGCAGAAGAGCCAGGATTGAAAGCTGGTGCTGGACCTGTTCAGCACACAATCCCCTTTACATTGGTGCCTCCATCGTTGCTTTCACTGCTCACTTTCATACAGGAAAAGCATTTGAATAGAATCAGTCCAGAGCCTGCTCTCTGCTGCGCAGCAACACAGTCAGCACAGAATGAACAGTGGCATCAGCTCACACGGCAGAAGGAGCAGCAGGGAAAGCTAGTGCTCTGCTTCTTCAGCACACAAGCAGCTTTGCAACGGGGTCACCATCATTGCAGTCTCTCCTCGGTTTCCTACCTAAAAGTCCATTTGAATCCAAATTCTCAGGTGGTCTCTCTCAGCTGCCCCGCAGCACAGTGAGAACAGCACGAACGTTTGGCATCTGCTCCCACAGAAGATGAGCCAGGATTGAAAGCTGGTGCTGGACCTGTTCAGCACACAATCCCCTTTATATTGGTGCCTCCATCGTTGCTTTCACTGCTCACTTTCATACAGGAAAAGCATTTGAATAGAATTAGTCCAGAGGCTGCTCTCTGCTGCGCAGCAACACAGTCAGCACAGAATGAACAGTGGCATCTGCTCACACAGCAGAAGGACCAGCAGGGAAAGCTAGTGCTGGGCTTCTTCAGCACACAAGCAGCTTTGCAACGGGGTTACCATCATTGCAGTCTCTCCTCGGTTTCATACCTAAAAGTCCATTTGAATCCAAATTCTCAGGTGGTGTCTCTCAGCTGCCCAGCAGCACAGTTAGTACAGCACGAACGTTTGGCCTCTGCTCCCACAGCAGAAGAGCCAGGATTGAAAGCTGGTGCTGGACCTGTTCAGCACACAATCCCCTTTACATTGGTGCATCCATCGTTGCTTTCACTGCTCACTTTCATACAGGAAAAGCATTTGAATAGAATCAGTCCAGAGCCTGCTCTCTGCTGGCAGCAACACAGCACAGAATGAACAGTGGCATCTGCTCACACGGCAGAAGGACAAGCAGGGAAAGCTAGTGCTGGGCCTCTTCAGCACACAAGCAGCTTTGCAACGGGGTCACCATCATTGCAGTCTCTCCTCGGTTTCATACCTAAAAGTCCATTTGAATCCAAATTCTCAGGTGGTGTCTCTCAGCTGCCCAGCAGCACAGTGAGTACAGCACGAATGTTTGGCCTCTGCTCCCACAGCAGAAGAGCCAGGATTGAAAGCTGGTGCTGGACCTGTTCAGCACACAATCCCCTTTACATTGGTGCATCCATCGTTGCTTTCACTGCTCACTTTCATACAGGAAAAGCATTTGCATGGAATCAGTCCAGGGGCTGCTCTCTGCTGCGCAGCAACACTGTCAGCACAGAATGAACAGTGGCATCTGCTCACACGGCAGAAGGACCAGCAGGGAAAGCTAGTGCTCTGCTTCTTCAGCACACAAGCAGCTTTGCAACGGGGTCACCATCATTGCAGTCTCTCCTCGGCTTCATACCTAAAAGTCCATTTGAATCCAAATTCTCAGGTGGTGTCTCTCAGCTGCCCAGCAGCACAGTTAGTACAGCACGAACGTTTGGCCTCTGCTCCCACAGCAGAAGAGCCAGGATTGAAAGCTGGTGCTGGACCTGTTCAGCACACAATCACTTTACATTGGTGCCTCCATCGTTGCTTTCACTGCTCACTTTCATACAGGAAAAGCATTTGAATGGAATCCGTCCAGAGACTGCTCTCTGCTGCGCAGGAACACAGTCAGCACAGAATGAACAGTGGCATCTGCTCACACGGCAGAAGGAGCAGCAGGGAAAGCTAGTGCTCTGCTTCTCCAGCGCACAAGCAGCTTTGCAACGGGGTCACCATCATTGCAGTCTCTCCTCGGTTTCATACCTAAAAGTCCATTTGAATCCAAATTCTCAGGTGGTCTCTCTCAGCTGCCCAGCAGCACAGTGAGAACAGCACGAACGTTTGGCATCTGCTCCCACAGCAGAAGAGCCAGGATTGAAAGCTGGTGCTGGACCTGTTCAGCACACAATCACCTTTACATTGGTGCCTCCATCGTTGCTTTCACTGCTCACTTTCATACAGGAAAAGCATTTGAATAGAATCAGTCCAGAGCCTGCTCTCTGCTGCGCAGCAACACAGCACAGAATGAACAGTGGCATCTGCTCACACGGCAGAAGGAGCAGCAGGGAAAGCTAGTGCTCTGCTTCTTCAGCACACAAGCAGCTTTGCAACAGGGTTACCATCATTGCAGTCTCTCCTCGGTTTCGTACCTAAAAGTCCATTTGAATCCAAATTCTCAGGTGGTGTCTCTCAGCTGCCCAGCAGCACAGTTAGTACAGCACGAACGTTTGGCCTCTGCTCCCACAGCAGAAGAGCCAGGATTGAAAGCTGGTGCTGGACCTGTTCAGCACACAATCCCCTTTACATTGGTGCCTCCATCGTTGCTTTCACTGCTCACTTTCATACAGGAAAAGCATTTGAATGGAATCAGTCCAGAGCCTGCTCTCTGCTGCGCAGCAAAACAGTCAGCACAGAATGAACAGTGGCATCTGCTCACACGGCAGAAGGACCAGCAGGGAAAGCTAGTGCTGTGTCTCTTCAGCACACAAGCAGCTTTGCAACGGGGTCACCATCATTGCAGTCTCTCCTCGGTTTCATACCTAAAAGTCCATTTGAATCCAAATTCTCAGGTGGTCTCTCTCAGCTGCCCAGCAGCACAGTTAGTACAGCACGAACGTTTGGCCTCTGCTCCCACAGCAGAAGAGCCAGGATTGAAAGCTGGTGCTGGACCTGTTCAGCACACAATCCCCTTTATATTGGTGCCTCCATCGTTGCTTTCACTGCTCACTTTCATACAGGAAAAGCATTTGAAGGGAATCAGTCCAGAGGCTGCTCTCTGCTGCGCAGGAACACAGTCAGCACAGAATGAACAGTGGCATCTGCTCACACGGCAGAAGGACCAGCAGGGAAAGCTAGTGCTCTGCTTCTTCAGCACACAAGCAGCTTTGCAACGGGGTCACCATCATTGCAGTCTCTCCTCGGTTTCATACCTAAAAGTCCAATTGAATCCAAATTCTCAGGTGGTCTAAGCTGCCCAGCAGCACAGTGAGTACAGCACGAACGTTTGGCATCTGCTCCCACAGCAGAAGAGCAAGGATTGAAAGCTGGTGCTGGACCTGTTCAGCACACAATCCCCTTTACATTGGTGCCTCCATCGTTGCTTTCACTGCTCACTTTCATACAGGAAAAGCATTTGAATAGAATCAGTCCAGAGCCTGCTCTCTGCTGCGCAGCAACACAGTCAGCACAGAATGAACAGTGGCATCTGCTCACACGGCAGAAGGAGCAGCAGGGAAAGCTAGTGCTCTGCTTCTTCAGCACACAAGCAGCTTTGCAACGGGGTTACCATCATTGCAGTCTCTCCTCGGTTTCCTACCTAAAAGTCCATTTGAATCCAAATTCTTAGGTGGTGTCTCTCAGCTGCCCAGCAGCACAGTGAGTACAGCACGAACGTTTGGCATCCGCTCCCACAGCAGAAGAGCCAGGATTGAAAGCCGGTGCTGGACCTGTTTAGCACACAATCCCCTTTACATTGGTGCCTCCATCGTTGCTTTCACTGCTCACTTTCATACAGGAAAAGCATTTGAATGGAATCAGTCCAGAGCCTGCTCTCTGCTGCGCAGCAACACAGTCAGCACAGAATGAACAGTGGCATCTGCTCACACGGCAGAAGGACCAGCAGGGAAAGCTAGTGCTGTGTCTCTTCAGCACACAAGAAGCTTTGCAACGGGGTCACCATCATTGCAGTCTCTCCTCGGTTTCATACCTAAAAGTCCATTTGAATCCAAATTCTCAGGTGGTCTCTCTCAGCTGCCCAGCAGCACAGTGAGTACAGCACGAACGTTTGGCCTCTGCTCCCACAGCAGAAGAGCCAGGATTGAAAGCTGGTGCTGGACCTGTTCAGCACACAATCCCCTTTACATTGGTGCCTCCATCGTTGCTTTCACTGCTCACTTTCATACAGGAAAAGCATTTGAAGGGAATCAGTCCAGAGGCTGCTCTCTGCTGCGCAGGAACACAGTCAGCACAGAATGAACAGTGGCATCTGCTCACACGGCAGAAGGACCAGCAGGGAAAGCTAGTGCTCTGCTTCTTCAGCACACAAGCAGCTTTGCAACGGGGTCACCATCATTGCAGTCTCTCCTCGGTTTCATACCTAAAAGTCCATTTGAATCCAAATTCTCAGGTGGTGTCTCTCAGCTGCCCAGCAGCACAGTGAGTACAGCACGAACGTTTGGCATCTGCTCCCACAGCAGAAGAGCAAGGATTGAAAGCTGGTGCTGGACCTGTTCAGCACACAATCCCCTTTACATTGGTGCCTCCATCGTTGCTTTCACTGCTAACACTCATACAGGAAAAGCATTTGAATAGAATCAGTCCAGAGCCTGCTCCCTGCTGGCAGCAAGACAGCACAGAATGAACAGTGGCATCTGCTCACACGGCAGAAGGACCAGCATGGAAAGCTCGGGCTGTGTCTCTTCAGCACACAAGCAGCTTTGCAACGGGGTTACCATCATTGCAGTCTCTCCTCGGTTTCCTACCTAAAAGTCCAATTGAAACCAAATTCTCAGGTGGTGTCTCTCAGCTGACCAGCAGCACAGTTAGTACAGCACGAACGTTTGGCCTCTGCTCCCACAGCAGAAGAGCCAGGATTGAAAGCTGGTGCTGGACCTGTTCAGCACACAATCCCCTTTACATTGGTGCCTCCATCGTTGCTTTCACTGCTCACTTTCATACAGGAAAAGCATTTGAATGGAATCAGTCCAGAGTCTGCTCTCTGCTGCGCAGGAACACAGTCAGCACTGAATGAACAGTGGCATCTACTCACACGGCAGAAGGAGCAGCAGGGAAAGCTAGTGCTCTGCTTCTTCAGCACACAAGCAGCTTTGCAACGGGGTCACCATCATTGCAGTCTCTCCTCGGTTTCCTACCTAAAAGTCCAATTGAAACCAAATTCTCAGGTGGTGTCTCTCAGCTGCCCAGCAGCACAGTTAGTACAGCACGAACGTTTGGCCTCTGCTCCCACAGCAGAAGAGCCCGGATTGAAAGCTGGTGCTGGACCTGTTCAGCACACAATCCCCTTTACATTGGTGCCTCCATCGTTGCTTTCACTGCTAACACTCATACAGGAAAAGCATTTGAATGGAATCAGTCCAGAGGCTGCTCTCTGCTGCGCAGCAACACAGCACAGAATGAACAGTGGCATCTGCTCACACGGCAGAAGGAGCAGCAGGGAAAGCTAGTGCTCTGCTTCTTCAGCACACAAGCAGCTTTGCAACGGGGTCACCATCATTGCAGTCTCTCCTCGGCTTCATACCTAAAAGTCCATTTGAATCCGAATTCTCAGGTCGTGTCGCTCAGCTGCCCAGCAGCACAGTTAGTACAGCACGAACGTTTGGCCTCTGCTCCCACAGCAGAAGAGCCAGGATTGAAAGCTGGTGCTGGACCTGTTCAGCACACAATCCCCTTTACATTGGTGCCTCCATCGTTGCTTTCACTGCTCACTTTCATACAGGAAAAGCATTTGAATGGAATCAGTCCAGAGCCTGCTCTCTGCTGCGCAGCAACACAGTCAGCACAGAATGAACAGTGGCATCTGCTCACACGGCAGAAGGAGCATCAGGGAGAGCTAGTGCTCTGCTTCTTCAGCACACAAGCAGCTTTGCGACGGGGTCACCATCATTGCAGTCTCTCCTCGGTTTCCTACCTAAAAGTCCAATTGAATCCAAATTCTCAGGTGGTGTCTCTCAGCTGCCCAGCAGCACAGTTAGTACAGCACGAACGTTTGGCCTCTGCTCCCACAGCAGAAGAGCCAGGATTGAAAGCTGGTGCTGGACCTGTTCAGCACACAATCACTTTTACATTGGTGCATTCATCGTTGCTTTAACTGCTCACTTTCATACAGGAAAAGCATTTGAATGGAATCAGTCCAGAGCCTGCTCTCTGCTGCGCAGCAACACAGTCAGCACAGAATGAACAGTGGCATCTGCTCACACGGCAGAAGGACCAGCAGGGAAAGCTAGTGCTGTGTCTCTTCAGCACACAAGCAGCTTTGCAACGGGGTCACCATCATTGCAGTCTCTCCTCGGTTTCCTACCTAAAAGTCCATTTGAATCCAAATTCTCAGGTGGTGTCTCTCAGCTGCCCAGCAGCACAGTTAGTACAGCACGAACGTTTGGCCTCTGCTCCCACAGCAGAAGAGCCAGGATTGAAAGCTGGTGCTGGACCTGTTCAGCACACAATCACCTTTACATTGGTGCCTCCATCGTTGCTTTCACTGCTAACACTCATACAGGAAAAGCATTTGAATAGAATCCGTCCAGAGCCTGCTCCCTGCTGGCAGCAACACAGCAGAGAATGAACAGTGGCATCTGCTCACACGGCAGAAGGAGCAGCAGGGAAAGCTAGTGCTCTGCTTCTTCAGCACACAAGCAGCTTTGCAACGGGGTCACCATCATTGCAGTCTCTCCTCGGTTTCATACCTAAAAGTCCATTTGAATCCAAATTCTCAGGTGGTGTCTCTCAGCTGCCCAGCAGCACAGTGAGTACAGCACGAACGTTTGGCATCTGCTCCCACAGCAGAAGAGCAAGGATTGAAAGCTGGGGCTGGACCTGTTCAGCACACAATCCCCTTTACATTGGTGCCTCCATCGTTGCTTTCACTGCTAACACTCATACAGGAAAAGCATTTGAATAGAATCAGTCCAGAGCCTGCTCCCTGCTGGCAGCAACACAGCACAGAATGAACAGTGGCATCTGCTCACACGGCAGAAGGACCAGCATGGAAAGCTCGGGCTGTGTCTCTTCAGCACACAAGCAGCTTTGCAACGGGGTTACCATCATTGCAGTCTCTCCTCGGTTTCCTACCTAAAAGTCCAATTGAAACCAAATTCTCAGGTGGTGTCTCTCAGCTGACCAGCAGCACAGTTAGTACAGCACGAACGTTTGGCCTCTGCTCCCACAGCAGAAGAGCCAGGATTGAAAGCTGGTGCTGGACCTGTTCAGCACACAATCCCCTTTACATTGGTGCCTCCATCGTTGCTTTCACTGCTCACTTTCATACAGGAAAAGCATTTGAATGGAATCAGTCCAGAGTCTGCTCTCTGCTGCGCAGGAACACAGTCAGCACTGAATGAACAGTGGCATCTACTCACACGGCAGAAGGAGCAGCAGGGAAAGCTAGTGCTCTGCTTCTTCAGCACACAAGCAGCTTTGCAACGGGGTCACCATCATTGCAGTCTCTCCTCGGTTTCCTACCTAAAAGTCCAATTGAAACCAAATTCTCAGGTGGTGTCTCTCAGCTGCCCAGCAGCACAGTTAGTACAGCACGAACGTTTGGCCTCTGCTCCCACAGCAGAAGAGCCCGGATTGAAAGCTGGTGCTGGACCTGTTCAGCACACAATCCCCTTTACATTGGTGCCTCCATCGTTGCTTTCACTGCTAACACTCATACAGGAAAAGCATTTGAATGGAATCAGTCCAGAGGCTGCTCTCTGCTGCGCAGCAACACAGCACAGAATGAACAGTGGCATCTGCTCACACGGCAGAAGGAGCAGCAGGGAAAGCTAGTGCTCTGCTTCTTCAGCACACAAGCAGCTTTGCAACGGGGTCACCATCATTGCAGTCTCTCCTCGGCTTCATACCTAAAAGTCCATTTGAATCCAAATTCTCAGGTGGTGTCTCTCAGCTGCCCAGCAGCACAGTGAGTACAGCACGAACGTTTGGCATCTGCTCCCACAGCAGAAGAGCCAGGATTGAAAGCTGGTGCTGGACCTGTTCAGCACACAATCCCCTTTACATTGGTGCCTCCATCGTTGCTTTCACTGCTCACTTTCATACAGGAAAAGCATTTGAATGGAATCAGTCCAGAGCCTGCTCTCTGCTGCGCAGCAACACAGTCAGCACAGAATGAACAGTGGCATCTGCTCACACGGCAGAAGGAGCATCAGGGAAAGCTAGTGCTCTGCTTCTTCAGCACACAAGCAGCTTTGCGACGGGGTCACCATCATTGCAGTCTCTCCTCGGTTTCCTACCTAAAAGTCCAATTGAATCCAAATTCTCAGGTGGTGTCTCTCAGCTGCCCAGCAGCACAGTTAGTACAGCACGAACGTTTGGCCTCTGCTCCCACAGCAGAAGAGCCAGGATTGAAAGCTGGTGCTGGACCTGTTCAGCACACAATCACTTTTACATTGGTGCATTCATCGTTGCTTTAACTGCTCACTTTCATACAGGAAAAGCATTTGAATGGAATCAGTCCAGAGCCTGCTCTCTGCTGCGCAGCAACACAGTCAGCACAGAATGAACAGTGGCATCTGCTCACACGGCAGAAGGACCAGCAGGGAAAGGTAGTGCTGGGCGTCTTCAGCGCACAAGCAGCTTTGCAACGGTGTCACCATCATTGCAGTCTCTCTTTGGTTTCATACCTATATGTCCATTTGAGTCCAAATTCTCAGGTGGTGTCTCTCAGCTGCCCAGCAGCACAGTGAGTACAGCACGAACGTTTGGCCTCTGCTCCCACAGCAGAAGAGCCAGGATTGAAAGCTGGTGCTGGACCTGTTCAGCACACAATCACCTTTACATTGGTGCCTCCAGCGTTGCTTTCACTGCTCACTTTCATAAAGGAAAAGCATTTGAATGGAATCAGTCCAGAGCCTGCTCTCTGCTGCGCAGCAACACCGTCAGCACAGAATGAACAGTGGCATCTGCTCCCACAGCAGAAGGACCAGCAGGGAAAGCTAGTGCTGGGCCTCTTCAGCACACAAGCAGCTTTGCAACGGTGTCACCATCATTGCAGTCTCTCCTCGGTTTCATACCTAAAAGTCCATTTGAATTCAAATTCTCAGTTTGTGTCACACAGCTGCCCAGCAGCACAGTGAGTACAGCACGAACGTTTGGCCTCTGCTCCCACAGCAGAAGAGCCAGGATTGAAAGCTGGTGCTGGACCTGTTCAGCACACAATCCCCTTTACATTGGTGCCTCCATCGTTGCTTTCACTGCTCACTTTCATACAGGAAAAGCATTTGAATGGAATCAGTCCAGAGTCTGCTCTCTGCTGCGCAGGAACACAGTCAGCACTGAATGAACAGTGGCATCTACTCACACGGCAGAAGGAGCAGCAGGGAAAGCTAGTGCTCTGCTTCTTCAGCACACAAGCAGCTTTGCAACGGGGTCACCATCATTGCAGTCTCTCCTCGGTTTCCTACCTAAAAGTCCAATTGAAACCAAATTCTCAGGTGGTGTCTCTCAGCTGCCCAGCAGCACAGTTAGTACAGCACGAACGTTTGGCCTCTGCTCCCACAGCAGAAGAGCCCGGATTGAAAGCTGGTGCTGGACCTGTTCAGCACACAATCCCCTTTACATTGGTGCCTCCATCGTTGCTTTCACTGCTAACACTCATACAGGAAAAGCATTTGAATGGAATCAGTCCAGAGGCTGCTCTCTGCTGCGCAGCAACACAGCACAGAATGAACAGTGGCATCTGCTCACACGGCAGAAGGAGCAGCAGGGAAAGCTAGTGCTCTGCTTCTTCAGCACACAAGCAGCTTTGCAACGGGGTCACCATCATTGCAGTCTCTCCTCGGCTTCATACCTAAAAGTCCATTTGAATCCAAATTCTCAGGTGGTGTCTCTCAGCTGCCCAGCAGCACAGTGAGTACAGCACGAACGTTTGGCATCTGCTCCCACAGCAGAAGAGCCAGGATTGAAAGCTGGTGCTGGACCTGTTCAGCACACAATCCCCTTTACATTGGTGCCTCCATCGTTGCTTTCACTGCTCACTTTCATACAGGAAAAGCATTTGAATGGAATCAGTCCAGAGCCTGCTCTCTGCTGCGCAGCAACACAGTCAGCACAGAATGAACAGTGGCATCTGCTCACACGGCAGAAGGACCAGCAGGGAAAGGTAGTGCTGGGCGTCTTCAGCGCACAAGCAGCTTTGCAACGGTGTCACCATCATTGCAGTCTCTCTTTGGTTTCATACCTATATGTCCATTTGAGTCCAAATTCTCAGGTGGTGTCTCTCAGCTGCCCAGCAGCACAGTGAGTACAGCACGAACGTTTGGCCTCTGCTCCCACAGCAGAAGAGCCAGGATTGAAAGCTGGTGCTGGACCTGTTCAGCACACAATCACCTTTACATTGGTGCCTCCAGCGTTGCTTTCACTGCTCACTTTCATAAAGGAAAAGCATTTGAATGGAATCAGTCCAGAGCCTGCTCTCTGCTGCGCAGCAACACCGTCAGCACAGAATGAACAGTGGCATCTGCTCCCACAGCAGAAGGACCAGCAGGGAAAGCTAGTGCTGGGCCTCTTCAGCACACAAGCAGCTTTGCAACGGTGTCACCATCATTGCAGTCTCTCCTCGGTTTCATACCTAAAAGTCCATTTGAATTCAAATTCTCAGTTTGTGTCACACAGCTGCCCAGCAGCACAGTGAGTACAGCACGAACGTTTGGCCTCTGCTCCCACAGCAGAAGAGCCAGGATTGAAAGCTGGTGCTGGACCTGTTCAGCACACAATCCCCTTTACATTGGTGCCTCCATCGTTGCTTTCACTGCTAATATTCATACAGGAAAAGCATTTGAATGGAATCAGTCCAGAGGCTGCTCTCTGCTGTGCAGCAACACAGTCAGCACAGAATGAACAGTGGCATCTGCTCCCACAGCAGAAGGACCAGCAGGGAAAGGTAGTGCTGGGCGTCTTCAGCACACAAGCAGCTTTGCAACGGTGTCACCATCATTGCAGTCTCTCCTCAGTTTCATACCTAAAAGTCCATTTGAGTCCAAATTCTCAGGTGGTCTCTGTCAGCTGCGCAGCAGCACAGTTAGTACAGCACGAACGTTTGGCCTCTGCTCCCACAGCAGAAGAGCCAGGATTGAAAGCTGGTGCTGGACCTGTTCAGCACACACTCACCTTTACATTGGTGCCTCCATCGTTGCTTTCACTGCCAACATTCAAACAGGAAAAGCATTTGAATGGAATCAGTCCAGAGCCTGCTCTCTGCTGCGCAGCAACACAGTCAGCACAGAATGAACAGTGGCATCTGCTCGGACGGCAGAAGGACCAGCAGGGAAAGCTAGTGCTGGGCGTCTTCAGCACACAAGCAGCTTTGCAACGGTGTCACCATCATTGCAGTCTCTCCTCGGTTTCATACCTAAAAGTCCATTTGAGTCCAAATTCTCAGGTGGTCTCTGTCAGCTCCCCAGCAGCACAGTGAGTACAGCACGAACATTTGGCCTCTGCTCCCACAGCAGAAGAGCCAGGACTGAAAGCTGGTGCTGGACCTGTTCAGCACACAATCACCTTTACATTGGTGCCTCCATCGTTGCTTTCACTGCTGAGATTCATACAGGAAAAGCATTCGAATGGAATCAGTCCAGAGCCTGCTCTCTGCTGCGCAGCAACACAATCAGCACAGAATGAACAGTGGCATCTGCTCCCACAGCAGAAGGACCAGCAGGGAAAGGTAGTGCTGGGCCTCTTCAGCACACAGTCAGCTTTGCAACGGTGTCACCATCATTGCAGTCTCTCCCCGGTTTCATACCTAAATGTCCATTTGAATCCAAATTCTCAGGTGGTGTCTCTCAGCTGCCCAGCAGCACAGTGAGTACAGCACGAACGTTTGGCCTCTGCTCCCACAGCAGAAGAGCCAGGATTGAAAGCTGGTGCTGGACCTGTTCAGCACACAATTTTAGAGAGCTTAACAAGAGAATGGCTAAGTAACAGAGGTCATGATACTGTGCAGCTGGTGGAAATATAGGCCTGAAGGCTGCGGTAATCTTGTGGTTAATGTTCACCCTGAGTTGCTCAAGAAACAGGATGTACATCTTGCTGAGATGGCGCCACGGTATCTTGCTGAGATAGCGCAACGGTAATGCATGGGCAAGCTGGGACAAGCCGGGACATGTCGAGGCATGTTGAAGCAGGAGGCGGTCACGGTTGCTTGGGAGGCCCCTGCGTCAGCACGGGCTGACCAATGATTTTGCTGTATCCTAGGAGGAAATGTATCTAACACTGCAGGCTATAAAAGGGGTTGTATCTTGCTAAATAAATGAGACTTGCTGACCATGAGAGCATGAGGCTTGTCTCCCGCGACTCCAACAATTGGCGCCCGAACAGGGACTCGAACAGGGAACGGGGATCCCTCCTTCTGCCTAGAGGAGTTGCGTTGGGTGCAGGTCTCGACATAAAGACGGCTTCTGCAGGACTGCAGTGACACATCGGTGGGCTGCTTGCTTTCTGCTTTGGCCCAGAGCGCAGCATCGGCTGGCTCTGCTGCTACGCGCTGCCGACGCCTGGAGGGTGCAACGGATCCGGTAAATATGGACAGGCAAGCAGCGTATGATCTTTTTACAGGGCCCCGACTAGCGGGGACCCGGATTACAGGGACCCGACTAGCGGGGACCCGGAATACAGGGCCCCGACTAGCGGGGACCCGGATACAGGGACCCGGTCGACGGGGACCCAGATACAGGGCCCCGACTAGCGGGGACCCAGATCCAGGGCCCCGGTCGACGGGGACCCGGAACGGCGAGTGAGCGGCGCCGGCGGCAGCGGCCGGGAAGCGTGGGCAGTGCTGCTGCGGTGGCGTGACGGACCCGAGTGCTTGGACTAACCGAAAGAAATCCGCCGCTGGGGTGAACCAGACACTGCTGCGTCGGAAGGCCGACCCGGAGACCGAGGTTACAGGACGACCCAGAAGAAGACGATCCGGAAAAGGCTGGCCATGAAAATGGACCGAGAGGTAGCCCTGGACTTATTACAGTGCTTTTTATAAAAGCGGGGAACTGAGCCCTGAACTTTTTGCAGTGCTTTTTATAAAAGCGGGGAATTGAGCCTGAGACTCTGAAGCAGCTAGCAGGTCTAGTGGCTAGGGAAGGCTAAGATTTTTTTTGCAGATCCTAATACAATATTTGAGGAGAGTGAGTGGCGAAAGTTTGGTGATGAACTATTTGACTCAATGCTTAATGATGATAAAACAGCAAAGAAACTCGGTAAACCACGGAGAGAAGTAATAAACTGTATAAAAAGAGACAAGGCGGAAAAGAAAACTGCCGCGGTAGCAACGGAGAAACTAGGAACAGACGTCCCCGGTCGGTTGAAACCGGGGGAAGATTACAACTCGTTTCCCCCAACTCGCGGGAGCACAAGGTTTCCCCACCCCGCACCCCCCCCTTCCTTTTCTCCCCCACCCATCAGAAGGTGCCGCGGAGGAGGTGTAACCCCCTGCTCCCCCACCACCCCAGTTCCGAAAGTAGGGACTTTGAAAAGGACAGAGAAAGTATATTAGAAGGTATACGCATGATAAATGTCGAGGAATCCGAAAGAAAGAGGGCGGTGCCTCGGCGCCGGATCGATTGCGGCGCCACTGTGAAGCACGCAGTAGAAAATAGGGATCATGCGCGAGCGGGAGATTTAAAGGAACCGCGAGCCTCTCCAGCCCACTACGCCCTAGAGTGAAAAAAAAAAAAAAAAAAAATTTGTAACTCAGTCACGGAGGAGCCAGGTCTGCAGATGGCTACATACCGAACGAGAGACATCTGATAAGAAAGACACAGCTGCGAGCAACGGAGACCCCGAGTTCGGCGCAGGATCAGCCCCCGAATCCCTGAATCCGAGCCAGATTTATATCCTCTGCTTCCAGACCCTGACTCTTTGTCTCCCGGGTCGGTCTGCTCAGACTTACTGGCCCTGGAGACGCTCGGTTGTAACAATGGGTAACCAAATATTTGATCATTACTGGGGAATTTTCTGCAATGGGCATCTTTGCATATCCTGTGTTTACTACACAGCAGGGGGCTAAAGAGTGGGAAGCTCTTGATCTCAAAATAGTTAAGGAGGCCTGACAAACAGTGACCACGTATGCGTTAAAATCCTCTTATACTCAAGCTGTATATGTTATGATTTTTTCTTGCAATTGACAGGGGGAGCCCATACAGTTTCTCTGTGATACTCGTGTATTAGAAGTTGGTAAAAATAAGTATGTCCAGGTTTCTATCAACCCTTGGAGACCTCTGTAGATACTGCTGGCCACTTCTTCCAGCACAGGCTGGCCACCTGTGTCGGAATGAGTGTGCATTTTGGTCAGTATAAAAGCCCAAGCCTCATGCGATGTGGGGGAGGCAGAGCCTCTGCGGGGACGCCCGCTAAGGTTGAGCCCGCCACCTCGCACTGCAGTGATGCTTCTCGGAGCTGGTTTGCTGTTAGTCTCCACAGGGTCCTTGTGCCACGTTCTGTAGGTGGAACTGTAGTGGGAATAATGATAGCTTTTGCAGGAAAAAAAAAAAAAAATAAAAAAAAAAAGAGGGGGGAGAGAGAGAGTAATGATGTTACATTTAACTTTAACCTGTCTACTTCTGAAGAACTGATAACCTGGGGGAGGCGGTATATTTGTGCCCTTCTGCCTACAGGTCCATGGCGACTGTCTGCAAAGTTTGTGAAGCCCTGCCATGAGCTGGACAGACGAATGGATAAACCTGATGCCTCAGCTACAGGAGCTGACCGTGATTACCCCAAGCAGAATGAGATAGAGGAAGAGAAAGAACAAATAACTGCAAAACATCACTTGGGGGCAACTGAAAAGTAACATCCTGAATATGTGTGCTTGTAAAGTAGCTATTATTAGAGGTTGTGATTTTGTGTATAAAACCACCTGTATTTACTAGCTAGTTGCTAAGCAGACAATTCTATATCGAAGTCAATTCCTGATTTGTTTTAATGTTGACTCTGGAAGACATGCAACACTGCAGAACCTTTTGTTGTTGGAACAGGGACATGGATGTGAAGAGTTTGATGGAATGTGTTGTATGAGTCTCTCTGATCACTCTAATTCCATTCATAAGCAATTGGCACTATTGAAAGACAATATGCACAAATTACAAGAGACAAGTGATCCTTTCACAAACTGGTTAGCGTCCTTTGGATTATCTCCCTGGTTAATTACTTTGATAGAAAAAATTGTTTTGGTGTTGGCTATAATCTTGTTTGCAATTTTGCTTTTACCATGTATTATACAGTGTTTGCAAAAAATGATATCGAATACCTTTAATCATAATATGGCTATGCTTGCTACTAAAGAAAACGGGGGAAGTGTAGAGAGCTTAACAACAGAATGGCTAAGTAACAGAGGTCATGATACTATGCAGCTGGTGGAAATATAGGCCTGAAGGCTACGGAAATCTTGTGGTTAACGTTCACCCTGAGTTGCTCAAGAAACAGGATGTACATCTTGCTGAGATGGCGCCACGGTATCTTGCTGAGATAGCGCAACGGTAATGCATGGGCAAGCTGGGACAAGCCGGGACATGTCGAGGCATGTTGAAGCAGGAGGCGGTCACGGTTGCTTGGGAGGCCTCTGCGTCAGCACGGGCTGACCAATGATTTTGCTGTATCCTAGCAGGAAATGTATCTAACACTGCAGGCTATAACAGGGGTTGTATCTTGCTAAATAAACGAGACTTGCTGACCATGAGAGCATGAGGCTTGTCTCCCGCGACTCCAACACACAATCACCTTTACATTGGTGCCTCCATCGTTGCTTTCACTGCTAACATTCATACAGGAAAAGCATTTGAATGGAATCAGTCCAGAGCCTGCTCTCTGCTGTGCAGCAACACAGTCAGCACAGAATGAACAGTGGCATCTGCTCCCACAGCAGAAGGACCAGCAGGGAAAGCTAGTGCTCGGACTCTTCAGCACACAAGAGGCTTTGCAACGGTGTCACCATCATTGCAGTCTCTCCTCGGTTTCATACCTAAAAGTCCATTTGAATCCAAATTCTCAGGTGGTGTGTCTTAGCTGCCCAGCAGCACAGTGAGTACAGCACGAACGTTTGGCCTCTGCTCCCACAGCAGAAGAGCCAGAATTGAAAGCTGGTGCTGGACCTGTTCAGCACACAATCACCTTTACATTCGTGCCTCCATCGCTTATTTCACTGCTCACATTCATACAGGAAAAGCATTTGAATGGAATCAGTCCAGAGCCTGCTCTCTGCTGCGCAGCAACACAGTCAGCCCAGAATAATCAGTGGCGTCTGCTCCCACAGCAGAAGGACCAGCAGGGAAAGGTAGTGCTGGGCGTCTTCAGCACACAAGCAGCTTTGCAACGGTGTCACCATCATTGCAGTCTCTCCTCGGTTTCATACCTAAAAGTCCATTTGAATCCAAATTCTCAGGTGGTGTCTCTCAGCTGCCCAGCAGCACAGTGAGTACAGCACGAACGTTTGGCCTCTGCTCCCACAGCAGAAGAGCCAGGATTGAAAGCTGGTGCTGGACCTGTTC
This sequence comes from Pezoporus flaviventris, assembly GCF_033815535.1. Classification (NCBI taxonomy): domain Eukaryota; kingdom Metazoa; phylum Chordata; class Aves; order Psittaciformes; family Psittacidae; genus Pezoporus; species Pezoporus flaviventris. The sequence continues at coordinate 469,683 of NW_026892732.1, read as the reverse complement.
AGCACACAATCACCTTTACATTGGTGCCTCCAGCGTTGCTTTCACTGCTCGCATTCATTCAGGAAAAGCATTTGAATGGAATCAGTCCAGAGCCTGCTCTTTGCTGCGCAGCAACACAGTCAGCACAGAATGAACAGTGGCATCTGCTCCCACGGCAGAAGGACCAGGAGGGAAAGCTAGTGCTGGGCCTCTTCAGCACACAAGCAGCTTTGCAATGGTGTCACCATCATTGCAGTCTCTCCTCGGTTTCATATTTAAAGTCCATTTGAATCCAAATTCTCAGGTGGTGTCTCTCAGCTGCCCAGCAGCACAGTGAGTACAGCACGAACGTTTGGCCTCTGCTCCCACAGCAGAAGAGCCAGGATTGAAAGCTGGTGCTGGACCTGTTCAGCACACAATCACCTTTACATTGGTGCCTCCATCGTTGCTTTCACTGCTCACATTCATTCAGGAAAAGCATTTGAATGGAATCAGTCCAGACGATGATCACTTCTGCGCAGCAACACAGTCAGCACAGAATGAACAGTGGCATCTGCTCACACGGCAGAAGGACCAGCAGGGAAAGCTACTGCTGGGCCTCTTCAGCAAACAAGCTGCTTTGCAACGGTGTCACCATCATTGCAGTCTCTCCTCGGTTTCATACCTAAAAGTCCATTTGAATCCAAATTCTCAGGTGGTGTCTCTCAGCTGCCCAGCAGCACAGTGAGTACAGCACGAACGTTTGGCCTCTGCTCCCACAGCAGAAGAACCAGGATTGAAAGCTGGAGCTGGACCTGTTCAGCACACAATCACCTTTACATTGGTGCCTCCATCGTTGCTTTCACTGCTCACATTCATTCAGGAAAAGCATTTGAATGGAATCAGTCCAGAGCCTGCTCTGTGCTGCGCAGCAACACAGCACAGAATGAACAGTGGCATCTGCTCACACGGCAGAAGGACCAGCAGGGAAAGCTAGTGCTGGGCCTCTTCAGAACACAAGCTGCTTTGCAACGGTGTCACCAACATTGCAGTCTCTCCTCGGTTTCATACCTAAAAGTCCATTTGAATCCAGATTCTCAGGTGATGTCTCTCAGCTGCCCAGCAGCACAGTGAGTACAGCACGAACGTTTGGCCTCTGCTCCCACAGCAGAAGAGCCAGGATTGAAAGCTGGTGCTGGACCTGTTCAGCACACAATCACCTTTACATTGGTGCATCCATCGTTGCTTTCACTGCTCACATTCATACAGGAAAAGCATTTGAATGGAATCAGTCCAGAGCCTGCTCTCGGCTGCGCAGCAACAAAATCAGTACAGAATGAACAGTGGCATCTGCTCCCACAGCAGAGGGACCAGCAGGGAAAGCTAGTGCTGGGCCTCTTCAGAACACAAGCTGCTTTGCAACGGTGTCACCATCACTGCAGTCTCTCCTCGGTTTCATACCTAATAGTCTATTTGAATACAAATTCTCAGGTGGCCTCTCTCAGCTGCCCAGCAGCACAGTGAGTACAGCACGAACGTTTGGCCTCTGCTCCCATAGCAGAAGAGCCAGGATTGAAAGCTGGTGCTGGACCTGTTCAGCACACAATCACCTTTACATTGGTGCCTCCATCGTTGCTTTCACTGCTAACATTCATACAGGAAAAGCATTTGAATGGAATCAGTCCAGAGGCTGCTCTCTGGTGCTCAGCAACACTGAATGAACAGTGGCATCTGCTCCCACGGCAGAAGGACCAGCAGGGAAAGCTAGTGCTGGGCCTCTTCAGCACACAAGCAGCTTTGCAACGGTGTCACCATCATTGCAGTCTCTCCTAGGTTTCATACCTAAAAGTCCATTTGAATCCAAATTCTCAGGTGGTGTCTCTCAGCTGCCCAGCAGCACAGTGAGAAAAGCACGAACGTTTGGCCTCTGCTCCCACAGCAGAAGAGCCAGGATTGAAAGCTGGTGCTGGGCCTGTTCAGCACACAATCAATTTTACATTGGTGCCTCCATCGTTGCTTTCACTGCTCACATTCATTCAGGAAAAGCATTTGAATGGAATCAGTCCAGAGCCTGCTCTCTGCTGGCAGCAACACAGTCAGCACAGAATGAACAGTGGCATCTGCTCACACGGCAGAAGGACCAGCAGGGAAAGCTAGTGCTGGGCCTCTTCAGAACACAGTCAGCTTTGCAACGGTGTCACCATCATTGCAGTCTCTCCTCGGTTTCATACCTAAAAGTCCATTTGAATCCAAATTCTCAGGTGGTGTCTCTCAGCTGCCCAGCAGCACAGTGAGTACAGCACGAACGTTTGGCCTCTGCTCCAATAGCAGAAGAGCCAGGATTGAAAGCTGGTCCTGGGCCTGTTCAGCACACAATCACCTTTACATTGGTGCCTCCATCGTTGCTTTCACTGCTCACATTCATACAGGTAAAGCATTTGAATGGAATCAGTCCAGAGCCTGCTCTCTGCTGCGTAGAAACAGAGCACAGAATGAACAGTGGCATCTGCTCCCACGGCAGAAGGACCAGCAGGGAAAGCTAGTGCTGGGCCTCTTCAGCACACAAGCAGCTTTGCAACGGTGTCACCATCATTGCAGTCTCTCCTCGGTTTCATACCTAAAAGTCCATTTGAATCCAAATTCTCAGGTGGTCCCTCTCAGCTGCCCAGCAGCACAGTGAGTACAGCACGAACGTTTGGCCTCTGCTCCCACAGCAGAAGAGCAAGGATTGAAAGCGATGCTGGACCTGTTCAGCACACAATCACCTTTACATTGGTGCCTCCATCGTTGCTTTCACTGCTCACATTCATTCAGGAAAAGCATTTGAATGGAATCAGTCCAGAGCCTGCTCTCTGCTGCGCAGCAACACAGTCAGCACAGAATGAACAGTGGCATCTGCTCCCACGGCAGAAGGACCAGCAGGGAAAGCTAGTGCTGGGCCTCTTCAGCACACAGTCAGCTTTGCAACGGGGTCACCATCATTGCAGTCTCTCCTCGGTTTCATACCTAAAAGTCCATTTGAATCCAAATTCTCAGGTGGTCTCTCTCAGCTGCCCAGCAGCACAGTGAGTACAGCACGAACGTTTGGCCTCTGCTCCCATAGCAGAAGAGCCAGGATTGAAAGCTGGTCCTGGGCCTGTTCAGCACACAATCACCTTTACATTGGTGCCTCCATCGTTGCTTTCACTGCTCACATACATACAGGAAAAGCATTTGAATGGAATCAGTCCAGAGCCTGCTCTCTGCTGCGCAGCAACACAGTCAGCACAGAATGAACAGTGGCATCTGCTCCCACGGCAGAAGGACCAGCAGGGAAAGCTAGTGCTGGGCCTCTTCAGCACAGAGTCAGCTTTGAAAAGGGGTCACCATCATTGCAGTCTCTCCTCGGTTTCATACCTAAAAGTCCATTTGAATCCAAATTCTCAGGTGCTGTCTCAGAGCTGCCCAGCAGAACAGTGAGTACAGCACGAACGTTTGGCCTCTGCTCCCACAGCAGAAGAGCCAGGATAGAAAGCTGGTGCTGGACATGTTCAGCACACAATCACCTTTACATTGGTGCCTCCATCGTTGCTTTCACTGCTCACATTCATACAGGAAAAGCATTTGAATGGAATCAGTCCAGAGCCTGCTCTCTGCTGGCAGCAACACAGCACAGAATGAACAGTGGCATCTGCTCCCACGGCAGAAGGACCAGCAGGGAAAGCTAGTGCTGGGCCTCTTCAGCACACAGTCAGCTTTGAAAAGGCGTCACCATCATTGCAGTCTCTCCTCGGTTTCATACCTAAGAGTCCATTTGAATCCAAATTCTCAGGTGGTGTCTCTCAGCTGCCCAGCAGCACAGTGAGTACAGCACGAACGTTTGGCCTCTGCTCCCACGGCAGAAGGACCAGCAGGGAAAGCTAGTGCTGGGCCTCTTCAGCACACAAGCGGCTTTGCAACGGTGTCACCATCATTGCAGTCTCTCCTTCGTTTCATACCTAAAAGTCCATTTGAATCCAAATTCTCAGGTGCTGTCTCAGAGCAGCCCAGCAGAACAGTGAGTACAGCACGAACGTTTGGCCTCTGCTCCCACAGCAGAAGAGCCAGGATTGAAAGCTGGTGCTGGACCTGTTCCGCACACAATCACCTTTACATTGGTGCCTCCATCGTTGCTTTCACTGCTCACATTCATACAGGAAAAGCATTTGAATGGAATCAGTCCAGAGCCTGCTCTCTGCTGGCAGCAACACAGCACAGAATGAACAGTGGCATCTGCTCCCACGGCAGAAGGACCAGCAGGGAAAGCTAGTGCTGGGCCTCTTCAGCACACAGTCAGCTTTGAAAAGGGGTCACCATCATTGCAGTCTCTCCTCGGTTTCATACCTAAAAGTCCATTTGAATCCAAATTCTCAGATGGTGTCTCTCAGCTGCCAGGCAGCACAGTGAGTACAGCACGAACGTTTGGCCTCTGCTCCCACAGCAGAAGAGCCAGGATTGAAAGCTGGTGCTGGACCTGTTCAGCACACAATCACCTCGACATTGGTGCATCCATCGTTGCTTTCACTGCTCACATTCATACAGGAAAAGCATTTGAATGGAATCAGTCCAGAGCCTGCTCTCTGCTGCGCAGCAACACACCACAGAATGAACAGTGGCATCTGCTCCCACGGTAGAAGGACCAGCAGGGAAAGCTACTGCTGGGCCTCTTCAGCACACAAGCAGCTTTGCAACGGTGTCACCATCATTGCAGTCTCTCTTCGGTTTCATACCTAAAAGTCGATTTGAATCCAAATTCTCAGGTGGTGTCTCTCAGCTGCCCAGCAGCACAGTGAGTGCAGCACGAACGTTTGGCCTCTGCTCCCACAGCAGAAGAGCCAGGATAGAAAGCTGGTGCTGGACCTGTTCAGCACACAATCACCTTGACATTGGTGCCTCCATCGTTGCTTTCACTGCTAACATTCCTACAGGAAAAGCATTTGAATGTAATCAGTCGAGAGCCTGCTCTATGCTGGCAGCAACACAGTCAGCACAGAATGAACAGTGGCATCTGCTCCCACGGCAGAAGGACCAGCAGGGAAAGCTAGTGCTCTGCTTCTTCAGCACACAAGCAGCTTTGCAACGGTGTCACCATCATTGCAGTCTCTCCTCGGTTTCATACCTAAAAGTCCATTTGAATCTATATTCTCAGGTGGGGTCTCTCAGCTGCCCAGCAGCACAGTGAGTACAGCACGAACGTTTGGCCTCTGCTCCCACAGCAGAAGAGCCAGGATTGAAAGCTGGTGCTGGACCTGTTCAGCACACAATCAACTTTACATTGGTGCCTCCATCGTTGCTTTCACTGCTCACATTCCTACAGGAAAAGCATTTGAATGGAATCAGTCCAGAGCCTGCTCTATGCTGGCAGCAACACAGTCAGCACAGAATGAACAGTGGCATCTGCTCCCACGGCAGAAGGACCAGCAGGGAAAGCTAGTGCTGGGCCTCTTCAGCACACAAGCAGCTTTGAAAAGGGGTCACCATCATAGCAGTCTCTCCTCGGTTTCATACCTAAAAGTCCCTTTGAATCCAAATTCTCAGGTGGTGTCTCTCAGCTGCCCAGCAGCACAGTGAGTACAGCACGAACGTTTGGCCTCTGCTCCCATAGCAGAAGAGCCAGGATTGAAAGCTGGTCCTGAGCCTGTTCAGCACGCAATCACCTTTACATTGGTGCCTCCATCGTTGCTTTCACTGCTCACATTCATACAGGAAAAGCATTTGAATGGAATCAGTCCAGAGCCTGCTCTCTCCTGCGCAGCAACACAGCACAGAATGAACAGTGGCATCTGCTCCCACGGCAGAAGGACCAGCAGGGAAAGCTAGTGCTGGGCCTCTTCAGCACACAGTCAGCTTTGAAAAGGGGTCACCATCATTGCAGTCTCTCCTCGGTTTCATACCTAAAAGTCCATTTGAATCCAAATTCTCAGGTGATGTCTCTCAGCTGCCCAGCAGCACAGTGAGTACAGCACGAACGTTTGGCCTCTGCTCCCATAGCAGAAGAGCCAGGATTGAAAGCTGGTCCTGGGCCTGTTCAGCACACAATCACCTTTACATTGGTGTCTCCATCGTTGCTTTCACTGCTCACATTCATACAGGAAAAGCATTTGAATGGAATCAGTCCAGAGCCTGCTCTCTGCTGCGCAGGAACACAGTCAGCACAGAATGAACAGTGGCATCTGCTCCCACAGCAGAAGGACCAGCAGGGAAAGCTAGTTCTGGGCCTCTTCAGCACACAAGCAGCTTTGCAACGGGGTCACCATCATTGCAGTCTCTCCTCGGTTTCATACCTAAAAGTCCATTTCAATCCAAATTCTCAGGTGGTCTCTCTCAGCTGCCCAGCAGCACAGTGAGTACAGCACGAACGTTTGGCCTCTGCTCCCATAGCAGAAGAGCAAGTATTGAAAGCGATGCTGGACCTGTTCAGCACACAATCACCTCGACATTGGTGCATCCATCGTTGCTTTCACTGCTCACATTCATACAGGAAAAGCATTTGAATGGAATCAGTCCAGAGCCTGCTCTCTGTTGCGCAGCAACACAGCACAGAATGAAGAGTGGCATCTGCTCCCACGGCAGAAGGACCAGCAGGGAAAGCTAGTGCTGGGCCTCTTCAGCACACAAGCAGCTTTGAAAAGGGGTCACCATCATTGCAGTCTCTTTTCGGTTTCATACCTAAAAGTCCATTTGAATCCAAATTCTCAGGTGGTCTCTCTCAGCTGCCCAGCAGCACAGTGAGTACAGCACGAACGTTTGGCCTCTGCTCCCACAGCAGAAGAGCCAGGATTGAAAGCTGGTCCTGGGCCTGTTCAGCACACAATTACCTTTACCTTGGTGCCTCCATCGTTGCTTTCACTGGTCACTTTCATACAGGAAAAACATTTGAATGGAATCAGTTCAGAGCCTGCTCTCTGCTGCGCAGCAACACAGTCAGCCCAGAATGAACAGTGGCATCTGCTCCCACAGCAGAAGGTCGAGCAGGGAAAGCTAGTGCTGGGCCTCTTCAGCACACTGTCAGCTTTGCAACGGTGTCACCATCATTGCAGTCTCTCCTCGGTTTCATACCTAAAAGTCCATTTGAATCCAAATTCTCAGGTGGTGTCTCTCAGCTGCCCAGCAGCACAGTGAGTACAGCACGAACGTTTGGCATCTGCTCCCACAGCAGAAGAGCCAAGATTGAAAGCTGGTTCTGGACCTGTTCAGCACACAATCACCTTTACATTGGTGCATCCATCGTTGCTTTCACTGCTCACATTCATACAGGAAAAGCATTTGAATGGAATCAGTCCAGAGCCTGCTCTCTGTTGCGCAGCAACACAGCACAGAATGAACAGTGGCATCTGCTCCCACGGCAGAAGGACCAGCAGGGAAAGCTAGTGCTGGGCCTCTTCAGCATACAGTCAGCTTTGCAACGGGGTCACCATCATTGCAGTCTCTCCTCGGTTTCCTACCTAAAAGTCCATTTGAATCCAAATTCTCAGGTGGTGTCTCTCAGCTGCCCAGCAGCACAGTGAGTACAGCACGAACGTTTGACCTCTGCTCTCACAGCAGAAGAGCCAGGATTGAAAGCTGGGGCTGGACCTGTTCAGCACACAATCACCTTTACATTGGTGCCTCCATCGTTGCTTTCACTGCTCACTTTCATACAGGAAAAGCATTTGAATGGAATTAGTCCAGAGCCTGCTCTCTGCTGCGCAGGAACACAGTCAGCACAGAATGAACAGTGGCATCTGCTCACACGGCAGAAGGACCAGCAGGGAAAGCTAGTGCTCTGCTTCTTCAGCACACAAGCAGCTTTGCAACGGGGTCACCATCATTGCAGTCTCTCCTCGGTTTCATACCTAAAAGTCCATTTGAATCCAAATTCTCAGGTGGTCTCTCTCAGCTGCCCAGCAGCACAGTGAGGACAGCACGAACGTTTGGCCTCTGCTCCCACAGCAGAATAGCAAGGATTGAAAGCTGGTGCTGGACCTGTTCAGCACACAATCACCTTTACATTGGTGCATCCATCGTTGCTTTCACTGCTCACTTTCATTCAGGAAAAGCATTTGAATGGAATCAGTCCAGAGCCTGCTCTCTGCTGCGCAGCAACACAGTCAGCACAGAATGAACAGTGGACTCTGCTAACACAGCAGAAGGACCAGCAGGGAAAGCTAGTGCTGGGCTTCTTCAGCACACAAGCAGCTTTGCAACGGGGTCACCTGTTGGAGTCGCGGGAGACACGCCTCATGCTCTCATGGTCAGCAAGTCTTGTTTATTTAGCAAGATACAACCCCTTTTATAGCCTGCAGTGTTAGATACATTTCCTGCTAGGATACAGCAAAATCATTGGTCAGCCCGTGCTGACGCAGGGGCCTCCCAAGCAACCGTGACCGCCTCCTGCTTCAACATGCCTCGACATGTCCCGGCTTGTCCCAGCCTGCCCAAGCATTACCGTTGCGCTATCTCAGCAAGATACCGTGGCGCCATCTCAGCAAGATACCGTGGTGCCATCTCAGCAAGATACCGTGGCGCTATCTCAGCAAGATACCGTGGCGCCACCTTCCGCAAGATGTACATCCTGTTTCTTGAGCAACTCAGGGTGAACATTAACCACAAGATTACCGTAGCCTTGAGGCCTATATTTCCACCAGCTGCACAGTATCATGACCTCTGTTACTTAGCCATTCCGTTGTTAAGCTCTCTACACTTCCCCCGTTTTCTTTAGTAGCAAGCATAGCCATATTATGATTAAAGGTATTCGATATCATTTTTTGAAAACACTGCATAATACATGGTAAAAGCAAAATTGCAAACAAGATTATAGCCAACACCAAAACAATTTTTTCTATCAAAGTAATTAACCAGGGAGATAATCCAAAGGATGCTAACCAGTTTGTGAAAGGATCACTTGTCTCTTGTAATTTTCGCATATTGTCTTTCAATAGCGCCAATTGCTTATGAATGGAATTAGAGTGATCAGAGAGACTCATACAACACATTCCATCAAACTCTTCACATCCATGTCCCTGTTCCAACAACAAAAGGTTCTGCAGGCAGTTTCTTATTTGCAACTAGCTAGTAAATACAGGTGGTTTTATACACAAAATCACAACCTCTAATAATAGCTACTTTACAAGCACACATATTCAGGATGTTACTTTTCAGTTGCCCCCAAGTGATGTTTTGCAGTTATTTGTTCTTTCTCTTCCTCTATCTCATTCTGCTTGGGGTAATCACGGTCAGCTCCTGTAGCTGAGGCATCAGGTTTATCCATTCGTCTGTCCAGCTCATGGCAAGGCTTGACAAACTTTGCAGGCAGTCACCATGGACCTGTAGGCAGGAGGACACAAATATACCGCCTCCCCCAGGTTATCAGTTCTTCAGAAGTAGACAGGTTACACAGGTTAAAGTTAAATGTATCTCCCGCTAGCGCATGATCTCTATTTTCTACTGCGTGCTTCACAGTGGCGCCGCCATCGATCCGGCGCTGAGGCACCGCCTTTTTTCTTTCGGGGGGTGCGGGGTGGGGAAACATTGTGCTCCCGCGAGTTGGGGGAAACGAGTTGTAATCTTCCCCCGGTTTCAACCGACCGGGGACGTCTGTTCCTAGTTTCTCCATTGCTACTGCGGCAGTTTTCTTTTCTGCCTTGTATCTTTTTATACAGTTCATTACTTCCCTCCGTGGTTTACCGAGTTTCTTTGCCTTTTTATAATCATTAAGCACTGAGTCAAATAACTCATCACCAAACTTTCGCCACTCACTCTCCTCAAATATTGTATTAGGATCTGCAAAAAATATCTTAGTCTTCCCTAGCCACTAGACCTGCTAGCTGCTTTAGAGTCTCAGGCTCAATTCCCCGCTTTTATAAAAAGCACTGTAAAAAGTTCAGGGCTCAGTTCCCCGCTTTTATAAAAAGCACTGTAATAAGTCCAGGGCTACCTCTCGGTCCATTTTCATGGCCAGCCTTTTCCGGATCGTCTTCTTCTGGATCGTCCTGTAACCTCGGTCTCCGGATCGGCCTCCCGACGCAGCAGTGTCTGGTTCGCCCCAGCGGCGGACTCCCTCGGCCAGTCGAAGCACCCGGGTCCGTCACGCCACCGCAGCAGCACTGCCCGCGCTTCCCGGCCGCTGCCGCCGGTGCCGCTCACTCGCCGTTCCGGGTCCCCGTCGACCGGGGCCCTGGATCCCGGGTCCCCGCTAGTCGGGGCCCTGTATCCGGGTCCCCGTCGACCGGGTCCCTGTATCCGGGTCCCCGCTAGTCGGGGCCCTGTATTCCGGGTCCCCACTAGTCGGGGCCCTGTGAAAAGATCATACGCTGCTTGCCTGTCCATATTTACCGGATCCGTTGCACCCTCCAGGCGTCGGCAGCGCGTAGCAGCAGAGCCAGCCGATGCTGCACTCTGGGCCAAAGCAGAAAGCAAGCAGCCCACCGATGTGTCACTGCAGTCCTGCAGAAGCCGTCTTTAAGTCGAGACCTGCACCCAACGCAACTCCTTCGGGTCCCTGTTCGGGTGCCAGTTGTTGGAGTCGCGGGAGACAAGCCTCATGCTCTCATGGTCAGCAAGTCTCGTTTATTTAGCAAGATACAACCCCTTTTATAGCCTGCAGTGTTAGATACATTTCCTGCTAGGATACAGCAAAATCATTGGTCAGCCCGTGCTGACGCAGGGGCCTCCCAAGCAACCGTGACCGCCTCCTGCTTCAACATGCCTCGACATGTCCCGGCTTGTCCCAGCCTGCCCAAGCATTACCGTTGCGCTATCTCAGCAAGATACCGTGGCGCTACCTCAGCAAGATACCGTGGCGCCATCTCAGCAAGATACCGTGGTGCCATCTCAGCAAGATACCGTGGCGCTATCTCAGCAAGATACCGTGGCGCCACCTTCAGCAAGATGTACATCCTGTTTCTTGAGCAACTCAGGGTGAACATTAACCACAAGATTACCGTAGCCTTGAGGCCTATATTTCCACCAGCTGCACAGTATCATGACCTCTGTTACTCAGCCATTCCGTTGTTAAGCTCTCTACAGTCACCATCATTGCAGTCTCTCCTCGGTTTCATACCTAAAAGTCCATTTGAATCCAAATTCTCAGGTGGTCTCTCTCAGCTGCCCAGCAGCACAGTGAGTACAGCACGAACGTTTGGCCTCTGCTCCCACAGCAGAAGAGCCAGGATTGAAAGCTGGTGCTGGACCTGTTCAGCACACAATCACCTTTACATTGGTTCCTCCATCGTTGCTTTCACTGCTAACACTCATACAGGAAAAGCATTTGAATAGAATCAGTCCAGAGCCTGCTCCCTGCTGGCAGCAACACAGCACAGAATGAACAGTGGCATCTGCTCACACGGCAGAAGGACCAGCAGGGAAAGCTTGTGCTGTGTCCCTTCAGCACACAAGCAGCTTTGCAACGGGGTCACCATCATTGCAGTCTCTTCTCGGTTTCATACCTAAAAGTCCATTTGAATCCAAATTCTCAGGTGGTCTCTCTCAGCTGCCCAGCAGCACAGTGAGTACAGCACGAACGTTTGGCATCTGCTCCCACAGCAGAAGAGCCAGGATTGAAAGCTGGTGCTGGACCTGTTCAGCACACAATCACCTTTACATTGGTGCCTCCATCGTTGCTTTCACTGCTCACTTTCATACAGGAAAAGCATTTGAATGGAATCAGTCCAGAGCCTGCTCTCTGCTGCGCAGCAACACAGTCAGCACAGAATGAACAGTGGCATTTGCTCACACGGCAGAAGGACCAGCAGGGAAAGCTAGTGCTCTGCTTCTTCAGCACACAAGCAGCTTTGCAACGGTGTCACCATCATTGCAGTCTCTCCTCGGTTTCATACGTAAAAGTCCATTTGAATCCAAATTCTCAGGTGGTGTCTCTCAGCTGCCCAGCAGCACAGTGAGTACAGCACGAACGTTTGGCCTCTGCTCCCACAGCAGAAGAGCCAGGATTGAAAGCTGGTGCTGGACCTGTTCAGCACACAATCCCCTTTACATTGGTGCCTCCATCGTTGCTTTCACTGCTAACACACATACAGGAAAAGCATTTGAATAGAATCAGTCCAGAGCCTGCTCCCTGCTGGCAGCAACACAGCACAGAATGAACAGTGGCATCTGCTAACACAGCAGAAGGACCAGCAGGGAAAGCTAGTGCTGGGCTTCTTCAGCACACAAGCAGCTTTGCAACGGGGGCACCATCATTGCAGTCTCTCCTCGGTTTCATACCTAAAAGTCCATTTGAATCCAAATTCTCAGGTGGTGTCTCTCAGCTGCCCAGCAGCACAGTGAGTACAGCACGAACGTTTGGCATCTGCTCCCACAGCAGAAGAGCAAGGATTGAAAGCTGGTGCTGCACCTGTTCATCACACAATCCCCTTTACATTGGTGCCTCCATCGTTGCTTTCACTGCTCACTTTCATACAGGAAAAGCATTTGAATAGAATCAGTCCAGAGGCTGCTCTCTTCTGCGCAGCAACACAGCACAGAATGAACAGTGGCATCTGCTCACACGGCAGAAGGACCAGCAGGGAAAGCTAGTGCTGTGCCTCTTCAGCACAGAAGCAGCTTTGCAACGGGGTCACCATCATTGCAGTCTCTCCTCGGTTTCATACCTAAAAGTCCATTTGAATCCAAATTCTCAGGTGGTGTCTCTCAGCTGCCCAGCAGCACAGTTAGTACAGCACAAACGTTTGGCCTCTGCTCCCACAGCAGAAGAGCCAGGATTGAAAGCTGGTGCTGGACCTGTTCAGCATACAATCCCCTTTACATTGGTGCCTCCATCGTTGCTTTCACTGCTCACTTTCACACAGGAGAAGCATTTGAATGGAATCAGTCCAGAGCCTGCTCTCTGCTGCGCAGCAACACAGTCAGCACAGAATGAACAGTGGCATCTGCTAACACAGCAGAAGGACCAGCAGGGAAAGCTAGTGCTGGGCTTCTTCAGCACACAAGCAGCTTTGCAACAGGGTCACCATCATTGCAGTCTCTCCTCGGTTTCATACCTAAAAGTCCATTTGAATCCAAATTCTCAGGTGGTCTCTCTCAGCTGCCCAGCAGCACAGTGAGCACAGCACGAACGTTTGGCATCTGCTCCCACAGCAGAAGAGCAAGGATTGAAAGCTGTTGCTGGACCTGTTCAGCACACAATCCCCTTTACATTGGTGCCTCCATCGTTGCTTTCACTGCTCACTTTCATACAGGAAAAGCATTTGAATGGAATCAGTCCAGAGCCTGCTCTCTGCTGCGCAGCAACACAGTCAGCACAGAATGATCAGTGGCATCTGCTAACACAGCAGAAGGACCAGCACGGAAAGCTAGTGCTGGGCTTCTTCAGCACACAAGCAGCTTTGCAACGGTGTCACCATCATTGCAGTCTCTCCTCGGTTTCATACCTAAAAGTCCATTTGAATCCAAATTCTCAGGTGGTCTCTCTCAGCTGCCCAGCAGCACAGTGAGTACAGCACGAACGTTTGGCATCTGCTCCCACAGCAGAAGAGCAAGGATTGAAAGCTGGTGCTGGACCTGTTCAGCACACAATCCCCTTTACATTGGTGCCTCCATTGTTGCTTTCACTGCTCACTTTCATACAGGAAAAGCATTTGAATAGAATCAGTCCAGAGCCTGCTCTCTGCTGCGCAGCAACACAGTCAGCACAGAATGAACAGTGGCATCTGCTCACACGGCAGAAGGATCATCAGGGAAAGCTAGTGCTGGGCCTCTTCAGCACACAAGCAGCTTTGCAACGGTGTCACCATTATTGCAGTCTCTCCTCTGTTTCATACCTAAAAGTCCATTTGAATCCAAATTCTCAGGTGGTCTCTCTCAGCTGCCCAGCAGCACAGTGAGTACAGCACGAACGTTTGGCCTCTGCTCCCACAGCAGAAGAGCCAGGATTGATAGCTGGTGCTGGACCTGTTCAGCACACAATCCCCTTTACATTGGTGCCTCCATCGTTGCTTTCACTGCTCACTTTCATTCAGGAAAAGCATTTGAATGGAATCAGTCCAGAGCCTGCTCTCTGCTGCGCAGCAACACAGTCAGCACAGAATGAACAGTGGACTCTGCTAACACAGCAGAAGGACCAGCAGGGAAAGCTAGTGCTGGGCCTCTTCAGCACACAAGCAGCTTTGCAATGGTGTCACCATCATTGCAGTCTCTCCTATGTTTCATACCTAAAAGTCCATTTGAATCCAAATTCTCAGGTGGTGTCTCTCAGCTGCCCAGCAGCACAGTGAGTACAGCATGAACGTTTGGCCTCTGCTCCCACAGCAGAAGAGCCAGGATTGAAAGATGGGGCTGGACCTGTTCAGCACACAATCACCTTTACATTGGTGCCTCCATCGTTGCTTTCACTGCTCACTTTCATACAGGAAAACATTTGAATGGAATCAGTCCAGAGCCTGCTCTCTGCTGGCAGCAACACAGCACAGAATGAACAGTGGACTCTGCTAACACAGCAGAAGGACCAGCAGGGAAAGCTAGTGCTGGCTTCTTCAGCACACAAGCAGCTTTGCAACGGTGTCACCATTATTGCAGTCTCTCCTCGGTTTCATACCTAAAAGTCCATTTGAATCCAAATTCTCAGGTGGTCTCTCTCAGCTGCCCAGCAGCACAGTGAGCACAGCACGAACGTTTGGCATCTGCTCCCACAGCAGAAGAGCCAGGATTGAAAGCTGGTGCTGGACCTGTTCAGCACACAATCACCTTGACATTGGTGCCTCCATCGTTGCTTTCACTGCTAACATTCATACAGGAAAATCATTTGAATAGAATCAGTCCAGAGCCTTCTCTCTGCTGCGCAGCAACACAGCACAGAATGAACAGTGGCATCTGCTCACACGGCAGAAGGACCAGCAGGGAAAGCTAGTGCTGGGCCTCTTCAGCACACAAGCAGCTTTGCAACGGTGTCACCATCATTGCAGTCTCTCCTCGGTTTCTTACCTAAAAGTCCATTTGAATCCAAATTCTCAGGTGGTGTCTCTCAGCTGCCCAGCAGCACAGTGAGTACAGCACGAACGTTTGGCTTCTGCTCCCACAGCAGAAGAGCCAGGATTGAAAGCTGGTGCTGGACCTGTTCAGCACACAATCACCTTTACATTGGTGCCTCCATCGTTGCTTTCACTGCTAACATTCATACAGGAAAAGCATTTGAATGAAATCAGTCCAGAGCCTGCTCTCTGCTGGCAGCAACACAGCACAGTGTCGTGGTTTAAACCCAGTCAGGTAACTTGTTCACTCACTCCCAGTGAGTGGTGCCGAGCTGACAACAATCAAGGTCCGTGTCCGTCTCCCCCCCCCCTGCACCGGGGCTCTCCCCTTCCCCGCTCCCGGAGGAACGGGGAGGAGGATCGAGAGAGTGCAACTCCTACGGGTTGAGACAAGAACAGTCCAGCAACAAATCACCACCGCTACTATCAGCTAAATCAATTATAAGGGAAAATAACAAGGGAAGAGAATACGATACCACCGGCCAAGAAAACGAGTTCCACCCGGAAGCTCCTGTCCTTCCGGGTAACTCCCAGTTACCCCCCCACCCCGGGCATGACGTGCTGTGGTATGGAATACCTCCCCGGCTAGCCCGGGTCAGGCGCCCCGTCTCTGCTTCCTCACAGCTTCCCCTCCTCCCTGGCAGAGCATGAGCCTCACAGAGTCCTTGGTCAGGGTAAACATCACTTAGCAACAACCGACAACATCGGCTTTACCAACACTGTTCTCAAACTAGAAGTCAAAACACAGCACTGCACCAGTTAACACAAAGGAAAAAACATGACTGCTACTGCTGAACCCAGGACATTATCCACCCCTTATTCCATACCATTCACGTCGTGCTCAGATCCCACATTTTCAATACACCATCGCTCTCCCACATATATACATCCATATACAGACAGACCAAGAGGAAAAAATCATTTTCTTAGTGCATGGACCAATCTCTATAATGCTGCCGAGTCCATTCGGTCCATGATGTTCCAAGTTCATTCTCTGTTGGGATGATGGCTGGAGGGAAGTCAGGGCCAGTCGCTGGTGACCTGGAGACATCTAGTTGATGGGCTATAAAAGCATTACACAGCAGGCAACAGCATACAATTGAGTTCACCGGCTGTTTTCCCCTAAAATCAAATCCCCTTGAGGTATACATCGGACTTCCCCATCTTCCCGCATTACCCACCAAGTATATCCAGGTCCCTGAGCAAAAGCAATCCCACGAGTGGGTTTGCCTTTACCTGAAGCAGGAATAACCCAGACTGTCTTCCCCAGCAAATTCTTCATATGCACCACGGGAACTTTGTCCCCCTCTACAATATGTAAAAGTTCTGACTGGGCTGGGCCAGCCCTGTTGGCAGATCCTCTGGTGTTGACCAACCAGGTGGCCTTTGGTAAATGTGTATCCCAATGCTTGAAAGTTCCCCCACCCATCGCTCTCAGTGTAGTTTTTAACAGCCCATTGTACCGTTCGATTTTCCCAGAGGCTGGTGCATGGTAGGGGATGTGATATACCCACTCAATGCCATGCTCTTTGGCCCAAATATCTATAAGGTTATTCCGGAAATGAGTCCCAGTGTCTGACTCAATTCTCTCTGGGGTGCCGTGTCGCCACAAAATCTGTTTCTCAAGGCCCAGGATAGTGTTCCGGGCAGTGGCATGGGGCACAGCGTATGTTTCCAGCCAGCCGGTGGTTGCTTCCACCATGGTAAGCACATGGCGCTTGCCTTGGCGGGTTGGTGGCAGTGTGATATAGTCAATCTGCCAGGCCTCCCCATATTTATACTTCAACCATCGTCCTCCATACCAAAGAGGCTTTAACCGCTTGGCTTGTTTAATTGCAGCACATGTTTCACACTCATGAATAACCTGGGCAATAGTGTCCATTGTTAAGTCCACCCCTCGGTCACGGGCCCATCTATATGTTGCATCTCTGCCCTGATGGCCTGAAGTGTCATGGGCCCACCGGGCCAAAAATAATTCACCTTTATGTTGCCAATCTAAGTCCATCTGAGCCACTTCAATCTTAGCCGCTTTATCCACTTGTTGGTTGTTCTGGTGTTCCTCAGTGGCCCGACTCTTGGGTACATGGGCATCTACATGACGTACCTTCACAACCAGGTTCTGCACCCGGGCAGCAATATCTTTCCACAGTGCAGCAGCCCAGATGGGTTTACCTCTGCGTTGCCAGTTGCTCTGCTTCCATTGCTTCAACCACCCCCACAGGGCATTTGCCACCATCCATGAGTCAGTATAGAGATAAAGTACTGGCCACTTTTCTCGTTCAGCAATGTCCAGGGCCAGCTGGATGGCTTTCACCTCGGCAAACTGACTCGATTCACCCTCTCCTTCAGCAGTTTCTGCAACTTGTCGTCCAGGACTCCATACAGCTGCCTTCCATCTCCGATGCTTTCCCACAATACGGCAAGAGCCATCAGTAAACAAGGCATACTGCTTTTCACTTTCTGACAGTTTATTATATGGTGGGGCCTCTTCAGCACGCACCACCTCCTCCTCTGGTGACATTCCGAAATCTTTGCCCTCTGGCCAGTCCATGATGACTTCTAGAATGCCTGGACGACTGGGATTTCCTATTCGAGTTCCTTGTGTAATTAGTGCAGCCCATTTACTCCATGTAGCATCAGTTGCATGATGTGTAGAGGAGACCCTGCCTTTGAACATCCAGCCCAGCACGGGCAGCCGGGGTGCCAGGAGGAGCTGTGCTTCAGTGCCAATCACTTCCGAAGCAGCTCGAACCCCTTCATAGGCTGCCAGTATCTCTTTCTCAGTTGGGGTATAGCTGGCCTCAGATCCTTTGTATCCCCGACTCCAAAAGCCGAGGGGTCAACCTCGAGTCTCCCCTGGAGCTTTCTGCCAGAGGCTCCAGGTAGGACCGTTCTCCCCAGCTGCAGTGTACAGCACATTTTTTACATCTGGCCCGGTCCGGACTGGTCCAAGGGCTACTGCATGAACTATCTCACGTTTAATTTGCTCAAAGGCTTGTTGCTGCTCAGGGCCCCATTTAAAATCATTCTTCTTCCGGGTCACATGATAGAGAGGGCTTACAATCGAACTGTAATTTGGGATGTGCATTCTCCAGAACCCCACTGCACCCAAGAAAGCTTGCGTTTCTTTCTTATTAGTTGGTGGAGACATTGCTGTTATCTTGTTGATCACATCTGTGGGGATCTGTCTACGTCCATCTTGCCATTTTATTCCCAAAAATTGAATCTCCTGTGCAGGTCCCTTGACCTTACTCCGTTTTATGGCAAAACCAGCTTTCAGCAGGATTTGGATTATTTTCCTCCCTTTCTCAAAGACTTCTTCCGCTGTATCGCCCCACACAATAATGTCATCAATGTATTGCAGGTGTTCTGGAGCTTGCCCCTGTTCCAGTGCAGTCTGGATCAGTCCATGGCAAATGGTAGGGCTGTGTTTCCACCCCTGGGGCAGTCGGTTCCAAGTGAACTGGACACCCCTCCAAGTAAAAGCAAACTGTGGCCTGCACTCTGCTGCCAAAGGAATGGAGAAAAATGCATTGGCAATATCAATCGTGGCCTACCACTTGGCTGCCTTTGACTCTAGTTCATACTGAAGTTCTAGCATGTCCGGTACGGCAGCACTCAATGGTGGTGTGACTTCATTCAGGCCACGATAGTCTACTGTTAGTCTCCATTCTCCATTAGACTTTCGCACTGGCCATATGGGGCTACTGAAGGGTGAACGGGTCCTGCTGATCACCCCCTGACTCTCCAGTCTACGGATCAGCTGATGGATGGGAATCAGGGAGTCTCGGTTGGTGCGATATTGCCGCCGGTGCACTGTTGTGGTCGCAATTGGCACTTGTTGTTCTTCAACTTTCAGCAACCCCACAGCAGAGGGATCTTCTGAGAGACCAGGCAAGGTGGACAGCTGCTCAATTTCCTCAGTCTCCAAAGCAGCAATACCAAAAGCCCACCGGTACCCTTTTGGGTCTTTGAAGTACCCTCTCTTGAGGTAGTCTATGCCGAGGATGCATGGAACCTCTGGACCAGTCACAATAGGGTGCTTTTGCCACTCCCTCCCAGTCAGGCTGATTTCAGCCTCCAGCACAGTCAACTCTTGGGATCCTCCTGTTACTCCAGAAATATAGATGGGTTCCACCCCTTGACAGCTTGATGGCATCAGGGTACACTGTGCACCGGTATCTACTAGAGCCTTATACTTCTGTGGGACTGATGTGCCAGGCCATCTGATCCACACAGTCCAGTAAATCCGATTGTCCCCTACCTCCACCTGGCTGGAGGCAGGGCCCCTCTAATGGTCGTCACAGCATTGGACACTTAAGTCGTGGTGAAAGGGATTATTCTTCGTTATCACAGGAGCTGGAGTAAAATCAGCTCTTCCACTCCATCTGGGAAACTGCTCACCAGAGACTGAAGCCATAGCTCTCATGGGACGATCAGTCTTGGCCCTTGCTCCCCTCTTCAGTTCACTCACCCGTTCCTCCAAAGCTGAAGTAGGTTTTCCATCCCACTTTGTCATGTCTTCTCCGTGATCCAGCAGGTAAAACCATAGGGTACCCCGTGGCGTATACCTTCTGTATCTCCTCTCTTGAATAATAGGACGTCTTTTGTTAATAGCTGAGACGTGTGTTGGTACACGTGAGGAGCTGGATAAATCAGATACATCGTCCCTCAATTTGTCGAGGTCCTGGGACAGTTTTTTCACAGCTGAGATGATGGAAGGACTGAGATTGTCTTCGAACTCTCGGAGTTTATGAACCATTTCATCCACTGTTAGTGGTACTATGTCATTCCAGGTCATTGTTGCCAATGAATGGGCATATGATGACGGTGCATTCCGTGTAAGTTTTCGCCACATGGGTCGTGTACATTCAACTTCATCTGGATCTATAGGTGTATCCCCGTTATTCGGCTTGATGTGATAGATCATCTCTACGATGGCCGATTCCCTCAGAGACTGGATGCCTTTGTCTATAGTAGTCCACTTGGCCGAACGACTCGTAACATCATCCTTGTACGGAAATCTTTCTTTCACAGCTGCCAAGAGCCTCCTCCAAAGGCTGAGGGACTTTTTCTCTCTTGCAATTGCTTTGTCAATTCCCCCTTCTCTAGCAAGTGATCCCAGCTGCTTGGCTTCTGTACCTTCTAGTTCGTGACCATCGGCCGCATTGTCCCAGCATCGGAGTAACCAGGTGATGATGTGCTCCCCTGGTTGACGGGTAAAATCTTTTCGCATATTCCGCAGCTCGGTTGAGGTCCGAGGTCGAGAAGTTACCTCTTCTTCTTCTTCTTCGTCATGTGATGATGACTCCTGATCAGATTCTGGACCGGGTGGTGAATTCATTGGTTCTTCATCTCGCTTCACCCTTTTTGCCTCCTTTTTGCTTGTTCTCTTGCGTACAGGGGCAACCGATATTGGTACGAATTGGTCCTCTGGTTTGGCTGCAGTGATTATCACTGTGGTTTGAGTAGCGACTGTACTTGTTGCTGGGGGTGGTGTAGCTACCGTGCTTGGAGCTGGGGTAACCGCGCTGTCTGTTGCAGTTGAAGTTTGAGCAGCTGCTGTACTTGCCACTGGGGTAGCTGCGCAGTTCATTGCAGCCAAAGTTTGAGTAGCGACTGACGCTTTGCCCTCAAATCTGCCGATATTCTTTTCCTTTTGAAGGTGCTGGATAGTGTTGAACAAGGCCCTGTAAGCATAGGCCAAGCCCCAGCACGTTGCCGTGATTTGTCCATCTCTGGTATGGCCAGAATGACCACACACCTCATTTAAGTGTTTTACTAATTCTTCTGGATTTTGCAGTTGTTCGGTAGTGAAATTCCAAAATACTGGAGGGGCCCACTGACCTAGATACTTGCCCGTACTATCCCACACACCCTGCCACTCATGGCTGTCCAGCCTCTGGGAAAATCTCTCGGTCCTCCTACATCGTCTTTTGACCCCAGACAAGACCCAAACCTGAATCTGCTTAACTCTTGAAATCAGTAGTGGGCAAAACACACTCTGTATGCGTGTTAGCATGGTGATTCCCATCACCATCAGCAAACAAGTCTCAACAGCATTAAAAGGCCATTCAAAAAATTCAAAACTCTCAAATGTAAATGGTCTGGGGGGACGACTAGGAGGGTAAAAGGATGTCTCCTTCACAGGTTGAGCACCTGAGAAGGAGAAAAAAGATGTGTAATTGCTAAGCACCTCCATCATATACCTCCCAAAGTATAAAGGTGGTGACCACACTGGGAACATAAACCAGATCAGTTTCATGATCAATGATTCTATTGTATTACAAGTCATTACCATAAAGTACAATGGGATAAAAACCTTAGCCCAAGCCCCACACTTGAAAAACACTAATACAGCCAATACCGGATGGACGTAAGATATGGTATACTGAAACTGTGAGATCAAGAGGAACAACCTTGAGAGCCAATAAATCAGCATTGTGACGAGTGACTATCAATCCAGTCAGATCTGTTCTTATCTCAACCCCTCGTGCCCCACGTTGGGATCCAAAAAGAACTGTCGTGGTTTAAACCCAGTCAGGTAACTTGTTCACTCACTCCCAGTGAGTGGTGCCGAGCTGACAACAATCAAGGTCCGTGTCCGTCTCCCCCCCCCTGCACCGGGGCTCTCCCCTTCCCCGCTCCCGGAGGAACGGGGAGGAGGATCGAGAGAGTGCAACTCCTACGGGTTGAGACAAGAACAGTCCAGCAACAAATCACCACCGCTACTATCAGCTAAAACAATGATAAAAGAAAATAACAAGGGAAGAGAATACGATACCACCGGCCAAGAAAACGAGTTCCACCCGGAAGCCCCTGTCCTTCCGGGTAACTCCCAGTTACCCCCCACCCCGGGCATGACGTGCTGTGGTATGGAATACCTCCCCGGCTAGCCCTGGTCAGGCGCCCCGTCTCTGCTTCCTCACAGCTTCCCCTCCTCCCTGGCAGAGCATGAGCCTCACAGAGTCCTTGGTCAGGGTAAACATCACTTAGCAACAACCGACAACATCGCCTTCACCAAAACTGTTCTCAAACTAGAAGTCAAAACACAGCACTGCACCAGTTAACACAAAGGAAAAAAACATGACTGCTACTGCTGAACCCAGGACAGTGCCTCCATCGTTGCTTTCAGGGCTCACTTTCATACAGGAAAAGCATTTGAATAGAATCAGTGCAGAGCCTGCTCTCTGCTGCGCAGCAACACAGTCAGCACAGAATGAAGAGTGGCATATGCTCCCACAGCAGAAGGACCAGCAGGGAAAGCTAGTGCTGGGCCTCTTCAGCACACAGTCAGCTATGCAACGGTGTCACCATCATTGCAGTCTCTCCTCGGTTTCATACCTAAAAGTCCATTTGAATCCAAATTCTCAGGTGGTGTCTCTCAGCTGCCCAGCAGCACAGGGAGTACAGCACGAACGTTTGGCCTCTGCTCCCACAGCAGAAGAGCCAGGATTGAAAGCTGGTGCTGGACCTGTTCAGCACACAATCCCCTTTACATTGGTGCCTCCATCGTTGCTTTCACTGCTCACTTTCATACAGGAAAAGAATTTGAATGGAATCAGCCCAGAGCCTGCTCTCTGCTGGCAGCAACACAGTCAGCACAGAATGAACAGTGGCATCTGCTCCCGCAGCAGAAGGACCAGCAGGGAAAGCTAGTGCTGGGCCTCTTCAGCATACAGTCAGCTTTGCAACGGTGTCACCATCATTGCAGTCTCTCCTCGGTTTCATACCTAAAAGTCCATTTGAATCCAAATTCTCAGGTGGTCTCTCTCAGCTGCCCAGCAGCACAGTGAGTACAGCACGAACGTTTGGCCTCTGCTCCCACAGCAGAAGAGCCAGGATTGAAAGCTGGTGCTGGACCTGTTCAGCACACAATCTCCTTTACATTGGTGCCTCCATCGTTGCTTTCACAGCAAACACTCGTACAGGAAAAGCATTTGAATGGAATCAGTCCAGAGCCTGCTCCCTGCTGGCAGCAACACAGCACAGAATGAACTGTGGCATCTGCTCACACGGCAGAAGGACCAGCAGGGAAAGCTAGTGCTGGGTCTCTTCAGCACACAAGCAGCTTTGCAACAGTGACACCATCATCGCAGTCTCTCCTCGGTTTCATACCTAAAAGTCCATTTGAATCCAAATTCTCAGGTGGTCTCTCTCAGCTGCCCAGCAGCACAGTGAGTACAGCACGAACGTTTGGCCTCTGCTCCCACAGCAGAAGAGCCAGGATTGAAAGCTGGTGCTGGACCTGTTCAGCACACAATCCCCTTTACATTGGTGCCTCCATCGTTGCTTTCACTGCTCACTTTCATACAGGAAAAGCATTTGAATGGAATCAGTCCAGAGCCTGCTCTCGGCTGGCAGCAACACAGTCAGCACAGAATGAACAGTGGCATCTGCTCCCACAGCAGAAGGACCAGCAGGGAAAGCTAGTGCTGGGCCTCTTCAGCACACAAGCAGCTTTGCAACGGTGTCACCATCATTGCAGTCTCTCCTCGGTTTCATACCTAAAAGTAGATTTGAATCCAAATTCTCAGGTGGTGTCTCTCAGCTGCCCAGCAGCACAGAGAGTACAGCACGAACGTTTGGCCTCTGCTCCCACAGCCGAAGAGCCAGGATTGAAAGCTGGTGCTGGACCTGTTCAGCACACAATCACCTTTACATTGGTGCCTCCAGCGTTGCTTTCACTGCTCACTTTCATACAGGAAAAGCATTTGAATGGAATCAGTCCAGAGCCTGCGCTCTGCTGCGCAGCAATACAGTCAGCACAGAATGAACAGTGGCATCTGCTCCCACGGCAGAAGGACCAGCAGGGAAAGCTAGTGCTCTGCTTCTTCAGCACACAGTCAGCCTTGCAACGGGGTCACCATCATTGCAGTCTCTCCTCGGTTTCATACCTAAAAGTCCATTTGAATCCAAATTCTCAGGTGGTCTCTCTCAGCTGCCCAGCAGCAGAGTGAGTACAGCAAGAAAGTTTGGCCTCTGCTCCCACAGCAGAAGAGCCAGGATTGAAAGCTGGTGCTGGACCTGTTCAGCACACAATCACCTTTACATTGGTGCCTCCATCGTTGCTTTCACTGCTCACTTTCATACAGGGAAAGCATTTGAATAGAATCAGTCCAGAGCCT
The DNA here is from genome assembly GCF_033815535.1 of Pezoporus flaviventris. Lineage (NCBI taxonomy): Eukaryota > Metazoa > Chordata > Aves > Psittaciformes > Psittacidae > Pezoporus > Pezoporus flaviventris. Next base: position 445,616 of record NW_026892732.1, on the reverse strand, counting down.
GCTCTCTGCTGCGCAGCAACACAGTCAGCACAGAAAGAACAGTGGCATCTGCTCACACGGCAGAAGGACCAGCAGGGAAAGCTAGTGCTGGGCCTCTTCAGCACACAAGCAGCTTTGCAACGGTGTCGCCATCATTGCAGTCTCTCCTCGGTTTCATACCTAAAAGTCCATTTGAATCCAAATTCTCAGGTCGTCTCTCTCAGTTGCCCAGCAGCACAGTGAGTACAGCACGAACGTTTGGCCTCTGCTCCCACAGCAGAAGAGCCAGGATTGAAAGCTGGTGCTGGACCTGTTCAGCACACAATCCCCTTTACATTGGTGCCTCCATTGTTGCTTTCACTGCTCACTTTCATACAGGAAAAGCATTTGAATAGAATCAGTCCAGAGCCTGCTCTCGGCTGGCAGCAACACAGTCAGCACAGAATGAACAGTGGCATCTGCTCCCGCAGCAGAAGGACCAGCAGGGAAAGCTAGTGCTGGGCTTCTTCAGCACACAAGCAGCTTTGCAACGGTGTTACCATCATTGCAGTCTCTCCTCGGTTTCATACCTAAAAGTCCATTTGACTCCAAATTCTCTTGTGGTGTCTCTCAGCTGCCCAGTAGCACAGTGAGTACAGCACGAACGTTTGGCCTCTGTTCCCACAGCAGAAGAGCCAGGATTGAAAGCTGGTGCTGGACCTGTTCAGCACACAATCACCTTTACATTCGTGCCTCCATTGTTGCTTTCACTGCTCACTTTCATACAGGAAAAGCATTTGAATGGAATCAGTCCAGAGCCTGCTCTCTGCTGCACAGCAACACAGTCAGCACAGAATGAACAGAGGACTATGCTAGCACAGCAGAAGGACCAGCAGGGAAAGCGAGTGCTGGGCTTCTTCAGCACACAAGCAGCTTTGCAATGGGGTCACCATCATTGCAGTCTCTCCTCGGTTTCATACCTAAAAGTCCATTTGAATCCAAATTCTCAGGTGGTCTGTCTCAGCCGCCCGGCAGCACAGTGAGTACAGCACGTGCGTTTGGCCTCTGCTCCCACAGCAGAAGAGCCAGGATTGAAAGCTAGTCCTGGACCAGTTCAGCACACAATCATCTTTACATTGGTGCCTCCATCGTTGCTTTCACTGCTCACTTTCATACAGGAAAAATAATTGAATGGAATCAGTCCAGAGCCTGCTCTCAGCTGCGCAGCAACACAGTCAGCACAGAATGAACAGTGGCATTTGCTCCCACGACAGTTGAACCAGCAGGGAAAGCTAGTGCTGGGCCTCTTCAGCACACAAGCAGCTTTGCAACGGGGTCACCATCATTGCAGTCTCTAATCGGTTTCCTACCTAAAAGTCCATTTGAATCCAAATTCTCAGGTGGTCTCTCTCAGCTGCCCAGCAGCACAGTGAGTACAGCACGAACGTTTGGCCTCTGCTCCCACAGCAGAAGAGCAAGGATTGAAAGCTGGTGCTGGACCTGTTCAGCACACAATCATCTTTACATTGGTGCCTCCATCGTTGCTTTCACTGCTCACTTTCATAAGGGAAAAGCATTTGAATGGAATCAGTCCAGAGCCTGCTCTCTGCTGCGCAGCAACACAGTCAGCACAGAATGAACAGTGGCATCTGCTCACACGGCAGAAGGAGCAGCAGGAAAAGCTAGTGCTCTGCTTCTTCAGCACACAAGCAGCTTTGCAACGGGGTCACCATCATTGCAGTCTCTCCTCGGTTTCATACCTAAAAGTCCATTTGAATCCAAATTCTCAGGTGGTGTCGCTCAGCTGCCCAGCAGCACAGTGAGTACAGCACGAACGTTTGGCCTCTGCTCCCACAGCAGAAGAGCAAGGATTGAAAGCTGGTGCTGGACCTGTTCAGCACACAATCCCCTTTACATTGGTGCCTCCATCGTTGCTTTCACTGCTAACACTCATACGGGAAAAGCATTTGAATAGAATCAGTCCAGAGCCTGCTCCCTGCTGGCAGCAACACAGCACAGAATGAACAGGGGCATCTGCTCACACGGCAGAAGGAGCAGCAGGGAAAGCTAGTGCTCTCCTTCTTCAGCACACAAGCAGCTTTGCAACGGGGTCACCATCATTGCAGTCTCTCCGCGGCTTCATACCTAAAAGTCCATTTGAATCCGAATTCTCAGGTGGTGTCGCTCAGCTGCCCAGCGGCACAGTGAGTACAGCACGAACGTTTGACCTCTGCTCCCACAGCAGAAGAGCCAGGATTGAAAGCTGGTGCTGGACCTGTTCAGCACACAATGCCCTTTACATTGGTGCCTCCATCGTTGCTTTCACTGCTAACACTCATACAGGAAAAGCATTTGAATAGAATCAGTCCAGAGCCTGCTCCCTGCTGGCAGCAACACAGCACAGAATGAACAGTGGCATCTGCTCACACGGCAGAAGGACCAGCAGGGAAAGCTAGTGCTGTGTCTCTTCAGCACACAAGCAGCTTTGCAACGGGGTTACCATCATTGCAGTCTCTCCTCGGTTTCCTACCTAAAAGTCCATTTGAATCCAAATTCTCAGGTGGTGTCTCTCAGCTGCCCAGCAGCACAGTGAGTACAGCACGAACGTTTGGCCTCTGCTCCCACAGCAGAAGAGCCAGGATTGAAAGCCGGTGCTGGACGTGTTCAGCACACAATCACCTTTACATTGGTGCCTCCATCGTTGCTTTCACTGCTAACACTCATACAGGAAAAGCATTTGAATAGAATCAGTCCAGAGCCTGCTCCCTGCTGGCAGCAACACAGCACAGAATGAACAGTGGCATCTGCTCACACGGCAGAAGGACCAGCAGGGAAAGCTAGTGCTGTGTCTCTTCAGCACACAAGCAGCTTTGCAACGGGGTCACCATCATTGCAGTCTCTCCTCGGTTTCCTACCTAAAAGTCCATTTGAATCCAAATTCTCAGGTGGTGTCTCTCAGCTGCCCAGCAGCACAGTTAGTACAGCACGAACGTTTGGCCTCTGCTCCCACAGCAGAAGAGCCAGGATTGAAAGCTGGTGCTGGACCTGTTCAGCACACAATCACCTTTACATTGGTGCATCCATCGTTGCTTTCACTGCTCACTTTCATACAGGAAAAGCATTTGAATGGAATCAGTCCTGAGACTGCTCTCTGCTGCGCAGCAACACAGTCAGCACAGAATGAACAGTGGCATCTGCGCACACGGCAGAAGGACCAGCAGGGAAAGCTCGGGTTGTGTCTCTTCAGCACACAAGAAGCTTTGCAAGGGGGTCACCATCATTGCAGTCTCTCCTCGGTTTCCTACCTAAAAGTCCATTTGAATCCAAATTTTCAGGTGGTGTCTCTCAGCTGCCCAGCAGCACAGTTAGTACAGCACGAACGTTTGGCCTCTGCTCCCACAGCAGAAGAGCCAGGATTGAAAGCTGGAGCTGGACCTGTTCAGCACACAATCCCCTTTACATTGGTGCATCCATCGTTGCTTTCACTGCTCACTTTCATACAGGAAAAGCATTTGAATGGAATCAGTCCAGAGGCTGCTCTCTGCTGCGCAGCAACACAGTCAGCACAGAATGAACAGTGGCATCTGCTCACACGGCAGAAGGAGCAGCAGGGAAAGCTAGTGCTCTGCTTCTTCAGCACACAAGCAGCTTTGCAACGGGGTCACCATCATTGCAGTCTCTCCTCGGTTTCCTACCTAAAAGTCCATTTGAATCCAAATTCTCAGGTGGTGTCTCTCAGCTGCCCAGCAGCACAGTTAGTACAGCACGAACGTTTGGCCTCTGCTCCCACAGCAGAAGAGCCAGGATTGAAAGCTGGTGCTGGACCTGTTCAGCACACAATCCCCTTTACATTGGTGCATCCATCGTTGCTTTCACTGCTCACTTTCATACAGGAAAAGCATTTGAATGGAATCAGTCCAGAGACTGCTCTCTGCTGCGCAGCAACACAGTCAGCACAGAATGAACAGTGGCATCTGCTCACACGGCAGAAGGACCAGCAGGGAAAGCTAGTGCTCTGCTTCTTCAGCACACAAGCAGCTTTGCAACGGGGTCACCATCATTGCAGTCTCTCCTCGGTTTCCTACCTAAAAGTCCATTTGAATCCAAATTCTCAGGTGGTGTCTCTCAGCTGCCCAGCAGCACAGGGAGTACAGCACGAACGTTTGGCCTCTGCTCCCACAGCAGAAGAGCCAGGATTGAAAGCCTGTTCAGGACCTGTTCAGCACAGAATCCCCTTTACATTGGTGCCTCCATCGTTGCTTTCACTGCTCACTTTCATACAGGAAAAGCATTTGAATGGAATCAGTCCAGAGGCTGCTCTCTGCTGGCAGCAACACAGTCAGCACAGAATGAAAAGTGGCATCTGCTCACACGGCAGAAGGAGCAGCAGGGAAAGCTAGTGCTGTGTCTCTTCAGCACACAAGCAGCTTTGCAACGGGGTCACCATCATTGCAGTCTCTCCTCGGTTTCCTACCTAAAAGTCCATTTGAATCCAAATTCTCAGGTGGTGTCTCTCAGCTGCCCAGCAGCACAGTGAGTACTGCACGAACGTTTGGCCTCTGCTCCCACAGCAGAAGAGCCAGGATTGAAAGCTGGTGCTGGACCTGTTCAGCACACAATCCCCTTTACATTGGTGCCTCCATTGTTGCTTTCACTGCTCACATTCATACAGGAAAAGCATTTGAATAGAATCCGTCCAGGGCCTGCTCCCTGCTGGCAGCAACACAGCACAGAATGAACAGTGGCATCTGCTCACACGGCAGAAGGAGCAGCAGGGAAAGCTAGTGCTCTGCTTCTTCAGCACACAAGCAGTTTTGCAACGGGGTCACCATCATTGCAGTCTCTCCTCGGCTTCATACCTAAAAGTCCATTTGAATCTGAATTCTCAGGTGGTGTCGCTCAGCTGCCCAGCAGCACAGTGAGTACAGCACGAACGTTTGGCCTCTGCTCCCACAGCAGAAGAGCCAGGATTGAAAGCTGATGCTGGACATGTTCAGCACACAATCCCCTTTACATTGGTGCCTCCATTGTTGCTTTCACTGCTAACACTCATACAGGAAAAGCATTTGAATAGAATCCCTCCAGAGCCTGCTCCCTGCTGGCAGCAACACAGCACAGAATGAACAGTGGCATCTGCTCACACGGCAGAAGGACCAGCAGGGAAAGCTCGGGCTGTGTCTCTTCAGCACACAAGCAGCTTTGCAACGGGGTCACCATCATTGCAGTCTCTCCTCGGTTTCCTACCTAAAAGTCCATTTGAATCCAAATTCTCAGGTGGTGTCTCTCAGCAGCCCAGCAGCACAGTTAGTACAGCACGAACGTTTGGCCTCTGCTCCCACAGCAGAAGAGCCAGGATTGAAAGCTGGTGCTGGACCTGTTCAGCACACAATCCCCTTTACATTGGTGCCTCCATGGTTGCTTTCACTAACACTCATACAGGAAAAGCATTTGAATAGAATCAGTCCAGAGCCTGCTCCCTGCTGGCAGCAACACAGCACAGAATGAACAGTGGCATCTGCTCACACGGCAGAAGGACCAGCAGGGAAATCTAGTGCTGTGTCTCTTCAGCACACAAGCAGCTTTGCAACGGGGTTACCATCATTGCAGTCTCTCCTCGGTTTCCTACCTAAAAGTCCATTTGAATCCAAATTCTCAGGTGGTGTCTCTCAGCTGCCCAGCAGCACAGTGAGTACAGCACGAACGTTTGGCCTCTGCTCCCACAGCAGAAGAGCCAGGATTGAAAGCTGGTGCTGGACCTGTCCAGCACACAATCACTTTTACATTGGTGCATTCATCGTTGCTTTCACTGCTCACTTTCATACAGGAAAAGCATTTGAATGGAATCAGTCCAGAGCCTTCTCTCTGCTGCGCAGGAACACAGTCAGCACAGAATGAACAGTGGCATCTGCTCACACGGCAGAAGGAGCAGCAGGGAAAGCTAGTGCTCTGCTTCTTCAGCACACAAGCAGCTTTGCAACGGGGTCACCATCATTGCAGTCTCTCCTCGGTTTCATACCTAAAAGTCCATTTGAATCCAAATTCTCAGGTGGTCTCTCTCAGCTGCCCAGCAGCACAGTGAGAACAGCACGAACGTTTGGCCTCTGCTCCCACAGCAGAAGAGCAAGGATTGAAAGCTGGTGCTGGACCTGTTCAGCACAGAATCCCCTTTACATTGGTGCCTCCATCGTTGCTTTCACTGCTCACTTTCATACAGGAAAAGCATTTGAATGGAATCAGTCCAGAGGCTGCTCTCTGCTGGCAGCAACACAGTCAGCACAGAATGAAAAGTGGCATCTGCTCACACGGCAGAAGGAGCAGCAGGGAAAGCTAGTGCTGTGTCTCTTCAGCACACAAGCAGCTTTGCAACGGGGTCACCATCATTGCAGTCTCTCCTCGGTTTCCTACCTAAAAGTCCATTTGAATCCAAATTCTCAGGTGGTGTCTCTCAGCTGCCCAGCAGCACAGTGAGTACTGCACGAACGTTTGGCCTCTGCTCCCACAGCAGAAGAGCCAGGATTGAAAGCTGGTGCTGGACCTGTTCAGCACACAATCCCCTTTACATTGGTGCCTCCATTGTTGCTTTCACTGCTCACATTCATACAGGAAAAGCATTTGAATAGAATCCGTCCAGGGCCTGCTCCCTGCTGGCAGCAACACAGCACAGAATGAACAGTGGCATCTGCTCACACGGCAGAAGGAGCAGCAGGGAAAGCTAGTGCTCTGCTTCTTCAGCACACAAGCAGCTTTGCAACGGGGTCACCATCATTGCAGTCTCTCCTCGGTTTCCTACCTAAAAGTCCATTTGAATCCAAATTCTCAGGTGGTCTCAGCTGCCCAGCAGCACAGTGAGTACAGCACGAACGTTTGGCATCTGCTCCCACAGCAGAAGAGCCAGGATTGAAAGCTGGTGCTGGACGTGTTCAGCACACAATCCCCTTTACATTGGTGCATCCATCGTTGCTTTCACTGCTAACACTCATACAGGAAAAGCATTTGAATAGAATCAGTCCAGAGCCTGCTCCCTGCTGGCAGCAACACAGCACAGAATGAACAGTGGCATCTGCTCACACGGCAGAAGGACCAGCAGGGAAAGCTCGGGCTGTGTCTCTTCAGCACACAAGAAGCTTTGCAAGGGGGTCACCATCATTGCAGTCTCTCCTCGGTTTCCTACCTAAAAGTCCATTTGAATCCAAATTCTCAGGTGGTGTCTCTCAGCTGCCCAGCAGCACAGTGAGTACAGCACGAACGTTTGGCCTCTGCTCCCACAGCAGAAGAGCCAGGATTGAAAGCTGGAGCTGGACCTGTTCAGCACACAATCACCTTTACATTGGTGCCTCCATCGTTGCTTTCACTGCTAACACTCATACAGGAATAGCATTTGAATAGAATCCGTCCAGAGCCTGCTCCCTGCGGGCAGCAACACAGCACAGAATGAACAGTGGCATCTGCTCACAGGGCAGAAGGAGCAGCAGGGAAATCTCGGGCTGTGTCTCTTCAGCACACAAGCAGCTTTGCAACGGGGTTACCATCATTGCAGTCTCTCCTCGGTTTCCTACCTAAAAGTCCATTTGAATCCAAATTCTCAGGTGGTGTCTCTCAGCTGCCCAGCAGCACAGTTAGTACAGCACGAACGTTTGGCCTCTGCTCCCACAGCAGAAGAGCCAGGATTGAAAGCTGGTGCTGGACCTGTTCAGCACACAATCACTTTTACATTGGTGCCTCCATCGTTGCTTTCACTGCTCACTTTCATACAGGAAAAGCATTTGAATGGAATCAGTCCAGAGCCTGCTCTCTGCTGCGCAGCAACACAGTCAGCACAGAATGAACAGTGGCATCTGCTCACACGGCAGAAGGAGCAGCAGGGAAAGCTAGTGCTCTGCTTCTTCAGCACACAAGCAGCTTTGCAACGGGGTCACCATCATTGCAGTCTCTCCTCGGCTTCATACCTAAAAGTCCATTTGAATCTGAATTCTCAGGTGGTGTCGCTCAGCTGCCCAGCAGCACAGTGAGTACAGCACGAACGTTTGGCCTCTGCTCCCACAGCAGAAGAGCCAGGATTGAAAGCTGATGCTGGACATGTTCAGCACACAATCCCCTTTACATTGGTGCCTCCATTGTTGCTTTCACTGCTAACACTCATACAGGAAAAGCATTTGAATAGAATCCCTCCAGAGCCTGCTCCCTGCTGGCAGCAACACAGCACAGAATGAACAGTGGCATCTGCTCACACGGCAGAAGGACCAGCAGGGAAAGCTCGGGCTGTGTCTCTTCAGCACACAAGCAGCTTTGCAACGGGGTCACCATCATTGCAGTCTCTCCTCGGTTTCCTACCTAAAAGTCCATTTGAATCCAAATTCTCAGGTGGTGTCTCTCAGCTGCCCAGCAGCACAGTTAGTACAGCACGAACGTTTGGCCTCTGCTCCCACAGCAGAAGAGCCAGGATTGAAAGCTGGTGCTGGACCTGTTCAGCACACAATCCCCTTTACATTGGTGCCTCCATGGTTGCTTTCACTAACACTCATACAGGAAAAGCATTTGAATAGAATCAGTCCAGAGCCTGCTCCCTGCTGGCAGCAACACAGCACAGAATGAACAGTGGCATCTGCTCACACGGCAGAAGGACCAGCAGGGAAATCTAGTGCTGTGTCTCTTCAGCACACAAGCAGCTTTGCAACGGGGTTACCATCATTGCAGTCTCTCCTCGGTTTCCTACCTAAAAGTCCATTTGAATCCAAATTCTCAGGTGGTGTCTCTCAGCTGCCCAGCAGCACAGTTAGTACAGCACGAACGTTTGGCCTCTGCTCCCACAGCAGAAGAGCCAGGATTGAAAGCTGGTGCTGGACCTGTCCAGCACACAATCCCCTTTACATTGGTGCATTCATCGTTGCTTTCACTGCTCACTTTCATACAGGAAAAGCATTTGAATGGAATCAGTCCAGAGCCTGCTCTCTGCTGCGCAGGAACACAGTCAGCACAGAATGAACAGTGGCATCTGCTCACACGGCAGAAGGAGCAGCAGGGAAAGCTAGTGCTCTGCTTCTTCAGCACACAAGCAGCTTTGCAACGGGGTCACCATCATTGCAGTCTCTCCTCGGTTTCATACCTAAAAGTCCATTTGAATCCAAATTCTCAGGTGGTCTCAGCTGCCCAGCAGCACAGTTAGTACAGCGCGAACGTTTGGCCTCTGCTCCCACAGCAGAAGAGCCAGGATTGAAAGCTGGTGCTGGACCTGTTCAGCACACAATCACCTTTACATTGGTGCCTCCATCGTTGCTTTCACTGCTAACACTCATACAGGAAAAGCATTTGAATAGAATCAGTCCAGAGCCTGCTCCCTGCTGGCAGCAACACAGCACAGAATGAACAGTGGCATCTGCTCACACGGCAGAAGGAGCAGCAGGGAAAGCTAGTGCTCTGCTTCTTCAGCACACAAGCAGCTTTGCAACGGGGTCACCATCATTGCAGTCTCTCCTCGGTTTCATACCTAAAAGTCCATTTGAATCCAAATTCTCAGGTGGTCTCTCTCAGCTGCCCAGCAGCACAGTGAGAACAGCACGAACGTTTGGCCTCTGCTCCCACAGCAGAAGAGCAAGGATTGAAAGCTGGTGCTGGACCTGTTCAGCACACAATCCCCTTTACATTGGTGCCTCCATTGTTGCTTTCACTGCTCACTTTCATACAGGAAAAGCATTTGAATAGAATCAGTCCAGAGCCTGCTCCCTGCTGGCAGCAACACAGCACAGAATGAACAGTGGCATCTGCTCACACGGCAGAAGGAGCAGCAGGGAAAGCTAGTGCTCTCCTTCTTCAGCACACAAGCAGCTTTGCAACGGGGTCACCATCATTGCAGTCTCTCCTCGGCTTCATACCTAAAAGTCCAGTTGAATCTGAATTCTCAGGTGGTGTCGCTCAGCTGCCCAGCAGCACAGTGAGTACAGCACGAACGTTTGGCCTCTGCTCCCACAGCAGAAGAGCCAGGATTGAAAGCTGGTGCTGGACCTGTTCAGCACACAATCACCTTTACATTGGTGCCTCCATCGTTGCTTTCACTGCTCACTTTCATACAGGAAAAGCATTTGAATGGAATCAGTCCAGAGCCTGCTCTCTGCTGCGCAGGAACACAGTCAGCACAGAATGAACAGTGGCATCTGCTCACACGGCAGAAGGACCAGCAGGGAAAGCTAGTGCTCTGCTTCTTCAGCACACAAGCAGCTTTGCAACGGGGTCACCATCATTGCAGTCTCTCCTCGGTTTCATACCTAAAAGTCCATTTGAATCCAAATTCACAGTATCACAGTATCACAGTATGTTAGAGATTGGAAGGGACCTCGAAAGATCATCTAGTCCAATCCCCCTGCCGGAGCAGGAACACCTAGATAATGTTACACAGGAATGCGTCCAGGCGGGTTTTGAATGTCTCCAGGGAAGGAGACTCCACAACCTCCCTGGGCAGCCTGTTCCAGTGTTCCGTCACCCTCACTGAGAAGAAGTTTCTTCTCAAGTTTAAGTGGAACCTCTTGTGTTCCAGTTTGTACCCATTACCCCTTGTCCTATCATTGTTTGCCACTGAGTAGAGCCTGGCTCCGTCCTCGTGACACTCCCCCTTTATATATTTATAGACACTCATAAGGTCACCCCTCAGTCTCCTCTTCTCCAAACTATAGAGACCCAGCTCCCTCAGTCTTTCCTCATAAGGGAGATGTTCCACTCCCTTAATCATCTTTGTTGCCCTGCGCTGGACTCTCTCCAGCAGCTCCCTGTCCTTCTTGAACTGAGGGGCCCAGAACTGGACACAATACTCCAGATGGGGTCTCACCAGGGCAGAGTAGAGGGGAAGGAGGACCTCTCTCGACCTACTAACCACCGCCCTTCTAATACACCCCAGGATGCCATTGGCCTTCTTAGCCACAAGGGCACAGTGTTGGCTCATGGTCATCCTGTTGTCCACTAGGACCCCCAGGTCCCTCTCCCCTACACTGCTCTCTAACAGGTCATTCCCCAACCTATACTGGAACCTGGGGTTGTTCCTGCCCAGATGCAGGACTCTACACTTTCCCTTGTTATATTTCATCAAGTTACTCCCTGCCCAACTCTCCAGCCTATCCAGGTCTCGCTGGATGGCAGCACAGCCTTCTGGCGTATCAGCCACTCCTCCCAGCTTAGTGTCATCAGCAAACTTGCTGATAGTACACTCAATTCCCTCATCTAAATCATTGATGAATATATTAAATAATACCGGTCCCAGTACTGACCCTTGAGGCACTCCACTAGTTACAGGCCTCCAACTAGACTCAGCCCCATAGACTACAACTCTCTGGCTTCTCTCCTTCAGCCAGTTCGCAGTCCACCTCACTACCTGATCATCCAGTCCACACTTCCTCATTTTAGCCGCGAGGATGCTGTGGGAGACTGTGTCAAATGCTTTGCTGAGGTCAAGGTAGACCACATCCACCGCTCTGCCATCATCCATCCACCGTGTTATTTCCTCATAAAAGGCTAAGAGATTGGTCAAACATGATTTCCCCCTGGTGAAGCCATGTTGACTGCCCCTCATAACCTTCTTATCCTTGATATGCCTTAAGATGGTATCAAGGATAAGGTGTTCCATCACTTTCCCAGGGATGGAGGTGAGGCTGACCGGTCTGTAGTTACCCGGGTCCTCCTTCTTGCCCTTTTTGAAGACTGGAGTGACATTTGCTTTCCTCCAGTCCTCAGGCACCTCTCCCGTTTCCCAAGACTTGGTAAAGATGATGGAGAGTGGTCTAGCAATGACTTCCGCCAGTTCCCTCAGCACCCGCGGGTGCATCCCATCTGGACCCATGGATTTATGGATGTCCAGATTGCTCAACTGGTCTCTAACCCATTCCTCATCGACTAAGGCAAACCGCTCCATCGACCTGACTTCATCTAAGGTCTCAGGGGTACAGGGCTCTTCAGGACTGCCCGCAGCAGAGTAGACAGAGACAAAGAAGGCATTCAGTAACTCTGCCATCTCTTTATCTTCTGTCACCAGGGCACCCATCCCGTTCATCAGTGGGCCTACATTGCCTCTGGTGTTAGTTTTGTCTGCCATGTATTTAAAAAAGCTCTTTTTGCTGTCCTTGACCCTTCTTGCCAGGTTTAATTCTAAGGATGCCTTAGTCCTCCTAGCTGCCTTCCTACATCCTCTAGCAGCAGCCTTATATTCCTCCCAAGTGGCCAGCCCCTCCTTCCATGACCTGTAAACTCTCCTCTTCCACTTGAGCATACCCAGCAATTCCCTGTTTAGCCACGCAGGTCTCTTGGCCCTCTTCCTTGACTTCCTACGTGTCGGGATGCTCCGATCTTGAGCACGGAAAAAGCAGTCCTTGAATGTCAACCAACTATCTTGGGCCCCTTTACCTTCAAGCAGCCCTGCCCATGGGATTTCCCCTAGCAATTGCTTGAAAAGGCCAAAGTTTGCCCTGCTAAAGTCCAGGGTTGCAATTCTACTTGGTATTCTACTAGTCCTGCCACACAAGATCCTGAACTCCACCATCTCGTGGTCGCTGCAACCAAGGCAGCCCTCAACCCTTACTGCTTCGACCAGATCCTCCTTGTTAGTGAGGATGAGATCCAGCAGCGCTCCTCTCCTGGTCGGCTCATCCACCATTTGCAGGAGGAAGTTATCATCCATACACTGGAGGAACCTCCTGGACTGTGGCTGGGTTGCCGAGTGGTCCTTCCAGCAAACATCAGGGAAGTTAAAATCCCCCACGACGACCACGGCCTGTGACTGTGAGGCCGCTCTCAGCTGCCTGTAGAAGGTCTCGTCAACTTCCTCACCCTGATCCGGTGGTCTGTAACAGACACCTACAACAGTATCCCCCCTGCCAGCCTGCCCCTTAATTCTCACCCACAGACTCTCAACTCGCTCATCATCTGTCCCTGGACAGAACTCTGTGCACTGTAGTTCCTCCCGCACATAAAGAGCAACCCCACCACCCCGCCTGGCTGGCCTGTCTTTCCTGAAAAGGACATAGCCCTCCATGACTATATTCCAGTCATGTGAGCTGTCCCACCACGTCTCTGTAATTGCCACCAGATCATAATCTCCTGACTTAACACAGGTTTCCAACTCCTCCTGCTTATTTCCCATGCTGCGCGCATTGGTGTACAGGCATTTCAGGGAGCGAGCTGAGCACACCGATTTCACCCTAGGATTGTAGGAGGCCTCCCAGTCTTCATTAATTCTGGAGCGCTGCCCCACTGGGGCAAGCCCAGCTACAAGCCCATCCCCCTTCGAATCTAGTTTAAAGCTCTCCAAATGAGCCCTGCTAATTCGTGCCCCAGCATCCTTTTCCCTCTGTGAGACAAACCTTTCTCACTTGTCATTGTCCAGACTGGTGCCCTATAAAACCAGCCGTTATCAAAGAATCCAAAGCCCTGCCTGTAGCACCAGTCTCGAAGCCAATTGTTCATGAACTGAATCTTCCCATTCCTTCCCACATCAGTGGAAGATGGAAGGAGAGAGGAGAAGATCACTTGAGCCCCAGACTCTTTCACCATCCGCCCCAAGGCCCTGTAGTCTTTCTTCATCCCCCTCAGACTGTGGGAAGCAGCTTCCTCCCCACCTGTCTGGAAGACCAGCAGCGGGTAATAGTCTGTCGGGTGCACCAGGTTGGGGAGCGCCCTGGTGATATCCCTGATCCGGGCTCCAGGCAGACTACACACTTCCCTATGATGAGGGTCTACTCTGCATATCGGGCCCTCTGTTCCTCTCAGAAGGGAATCCCCTACTACAATGACCCTTCTTTCTTTCTTAACAGAGGCAGTCTTGAGGTGCAAAGTTGACTCCCTTTTCCTATGTGGCCTTGTGGGCTGGCCTTGCCCCACATTCTCACCTACCTCTCCTTCAAGATCCAGGGCCTCGAACCTATTACGGAGGGACACCTGGGGAAGCAGGGCAGGAAGGGGGGAGGGTTTCCCACGACGTCGAACTGGAACTCGCTTCCAACCCTCGTCGTCTTTTTGGTCCCCTACCTCTGCGCAACAGCTACAGAGCAGGGGCTGCCTCGGGCCATCCCCCTCTGTGTGAGAAGGCAGGGGGTCCTTCCCCTTTTGGGGGGTATCTCCCTGGAACCGTTTCGACTGGCCCGCCAGGGAGTTACTCCACCAGTCGATTTCCCTTTCACACTCCCTGATGGTCCTCAGCGTCTCAACCTCCTCCTTAAGTCTTGCCACCAGGCTAAGCAGATCTTCTACCTGCTCACACCTCACGCAGGTGGAATGCTGTCCTCCCTCCCCCGGCAGCAGCAGGCTCTGGCACTCCCTGCACCCAGAGACCTGAACAGCCACGGTCTGGGACGGGGTCTCTGTCTGAGTTGCTGTAGTCACCTTACTGCAAGCTCTCTTTCTGGAGGCAACCATATTGGTGCGCAGTCTGGGACACCAGCAACACGACCTGCTTGTTCCTCCCTGTGCCCGGTGGCAGCGACCGGTCGCTGCCCTCTCAAAGGCTTTTTCAAGGCAAGCAGCAGGGGAGTGGTCGCCGTCACCATGGAAACGCCCCCCGCCACGTCAGCCTCTCTCTCGCAAGGGCTGCTGGGGCTTCGGGGATGGGGAGATGTCGGGAATCGCGATGTCTCTGCGCTATCCCCTCTGATTTTCCTAATCTCCGTTGACCCTCGCGTCGCTGAAGCGTGCCGGCTGTGGCTCTAGCTAGGCTAGCTCCGATCAGCTGACTGAATGCTAGTAGCGAGTTTAGGCCGCTTTTAAATCTCCCGCCGTCACCGTGGAAACGCCCCCCGCCACGTCAGCCTCTCTCTCGCAAGGGCTGCTGGGGCTTCGGGGATCGGGAGATGTCGGGAATCGCGATGTCTCTGCGCTATCCCCTCTGATTTTCCTAATCTCCGTTGACCCTCGCGTCGCTGAAGCGTGCCGGCTGTGGCTCTAGCTAGGCTAGCTCCGATCAGCTGATCAAATTCTCAGGTGGTGTCTCTCAGCTGCCCAGCAGCACAGTGAGAACAGCACGAACGTTTGGCATCTGCTCCCACAGCAGAAGAGCAAGGATTGAAAGCTGGTGCTGGACCTGTTCAGCACACAATCACCTTTACATTGGTGCCTCCATCGTTGCTTTCACTGCTAACACTCATACAGGAAAAGCATTTGAATAGAATCAGTCCAGAGCCTGCTCCCTGCTGGCAGCAACACAGCACAGAATGAACAGTGGCATCTGCTCACACGGCAGTAGGACCAGCAGGGAAAGCTAGTGCTGTGTCTCTTCAGCACACAAGCAGCTTTGCAACGGGGTCACCATCATTGCAGTCTCTCCTCGGTTTCCTACCTAAAAGTCCATTTGAATCCAAATTCTCTTGTGGTCTCTCTCAGCTGCCCAGGAGCACAGTTAGTACAGCACGAACGTTTGGCCTCTGCTCCCACAGCAGAAGAGCCAGGATTGAAAGCTGGTGCTGGACCTGTTCAGCACACAATCACCTTTACATTGGTGCATCCATCGTTGCTTTCACTGCTCACTTTCATACAGGAAAAGCATTTGAATGGAATCAGTCCAGAGCCAGCTCTCTGCTGCGCAGCAACACAGTCAGCACAGAATGAACAGTGGCATCTGCTCACACGGCAGAAGGAGCAGCAGGGAAAGCTAGTGCTCTGCTTCTTCAGCACACAAGCAGCTTTGCAACGGGGTCACCATCATTGCAGTCTCTCCTCGGCTTCATACCTAAAAGTCCATTTGAATCTGAATTCTCAGGTGGTGTCGCTCAGCTGCCCAGCAGCACAGTGAGTACAGCACGAACGTTTGGCCTCTGCTCCCACAGCAGAAGAGCCAGGATTGAAAGCTGGTGCTGGACCTGTTCAGCACACAATCCCCTTTACATTGGTGCCTCCATTGTTGCTTTCACTGCTAACACTCATACAGGAAAAGCATTTGAATAGAATCAGTCCAGAGCCTGCTCCCTGCTGGCAGCAACACAGCACAGAATGAACAGTGGCATCTGCTCACACGGCAGAAGGACCAGCAGGGAAAGCTCGGGCTGTGTTTCTTCAGCACACAAGCATCTTTGCAACGGGGTTACCATCATTGCAGTCTCTCCTCGGTTTCCTACCTAAAAGTCCATTTGAATCCAAATTCTCAGGTGGTGTCGCTCAGCTGCCCAGCAGCACAGTTAGTACAGCACGAACGTTTGGCCTCTGCTCCCACAGCAGAAGAGCCAGGATTGAAAGCTGGTGCTGGACCTGTTCAGCACACAATCACCTTTACATTGGTGCATCCATCGTTGCTTTCACTGCTCACTTTCATACAGGAAAAGCATTTGAATGGAATCAGTCCAGAGGCTGCTCTCTGCTGCGCAGCAACACAGTCAGCACAGAATGAACAGTGGCATCTGCTCCCACGGCAGAAGGACCAGCAGGGAAAGCTAGTCCTCTGCTTCTTCAGCACACAAGCAGCTTTGCAATGGGGTCACCATCATTGCAGTCTCTCCTCGGTTTCCTACCTAAAAGTCCATTTGAATCCAAATTCTCAGGTGGTGTCTCTCAGCTGCCCAGCAGCACAGTGAGTACAGCACGAACGTTTGGCCTCTGCTCCCACAGCAGAAGAGCCAGGATTGAAAGCTGGTGCTGGACCTGTTCAGCACACAATCCCCTTTACATTGGTGCCTCCATCGTTGCTTTCACTGCTCACTTTCATACAGGAAAAGCATTTGAATGGAATCAGTCCAGAGCCTGCGCTCTGCTGCGCAGGAACACAGTCAGCACAGAATGAACAGTGGCATCTGCTCACACGGCAGAAGGAGCAGCAGGGAAAGCTAGTGCTCTGCTTCTTCAGCACACAAGCAGCTTTGCAACGGGGTCACCATCATTGCAGTCTCTCCTCGGTTTCATACCTAAAAGCCCATTTGAATCCAAATTCTCAGGTGGTCTCAGCTGCCCAGCAGCACAGTGAGTACAGCACGAACGTTTGGCATCTGCTCCCACAGGAGAAGAGCAAGGATTGAAAGCTGGTGCTGGACCTGTTCAGCACACAATCACCTTTACATTGGTGCCTCCATCGTTGCTTTCACTGCTAACATTCATACGGGAAAAGCATTTGAATAGAATCAGTCCAGAGCCTGCTCCCTGCTGGCAGCAACACAGCACAGAATGAACAGTGGCATCTGCTCACACGGCAGAAGGAGCAGCAGGGCAAGCTAGTGCTCTCCTTCGTCAGCACACAAGCAGCTTTGCAACGGGGTCACCATCATTGCAGTCTCTCCTCGGCTTCATACCTAAAAGTCCATTTGAATCTGAATTCTCAGGTGGTGTCGCTCAGCTGCCCAGCAGCACAGTGAGTACAGCACGAACGTTTGGGCTCTGCTCCCACAGCAGAAGAGCCAGGATTGAAAGCTGATGCTGGATCTGTTCAGCACACAATCCCCTTTACATTGGTGCCTCCATCGTTGCTTTCACTGCTAACACTCATACAGGAAAAGCATTTGAATAGAATCCCTCCAGAGCCTGCTCCCTGCTGGCAGCAACACAGCACAGAATTCACAGTGGCATCTGCTCACACGGCAGAAGGAGCAGCAGGGAAAGCTAGTGCTCTGCTTCTTCAGCACACAAGCAGCTTTGCAACGGGGTCACCATCATTGCAGTCTCTCCTCGGTTTCCTACCTAAAAGTCCATTTGAATCCAAATTCTCAGGTGGTGTCTCTCAGCTGCCCAGCAGCACAGTTAGTACAGCACGAACGTTTGGCCTCTGCTCCCACAGCAGAAGAGCCAGGATTGAAAGCTGGAGCTGGACCTCTTCAGCACACAATCACCTTTACATTGGTGCCTCCATCGTTGCTTTCACTGCTAACACTCATACAGGAAAAGCATTTGAAATGAATCCGTCCAGAGCCTGCTCCCTGCTGGCAGCAACACAGCACAGAATGAACAGTGGCATCTGCTCACACGGCAGAAGGACCAGCAGGGAAAGCTCGGGCTGTGTCTCTTCAGCACACAAGCAGCTTTGCAACGGGGTTACCATCATTGCAGTCTCTCCTCGGTTTCCTACCTAAAAGTCCATTTGAATCCAAATTCTCAGGTGGTGTCTCTCAGCTGCCCAGCAGCACAGTTAGTACAGCACGAACGTTTGGCCTCTGCTCCCACAGCAGAAGAGCCAGGATTGAAAGCTGGAGCTGGACCTATTCAGCACACAATCACCTTTACATTGGTGCCTCCATCGTTGCTTTCACTGCTAACACTCATACAGGAAAAGCATTTGAATAGAATCCGTCCAGAGCCTGCTCCGTGCTGGCAGCAACACAGCACAGAATGAACAGTGGCATCTGCTCACACGGCAGAAGGACCAGCAGGGAAAGCTCGGGCTGTGTCTCTTCAGCACACAAGCAGCTTTGCAACGGGGTTACCATCATTGCAGTCTCTCCTCGGTTTCCTACCTAAAAGTCCATTTGAATCCAAATTCTCTTGTGGTCTCTCTCAGCTGCCCAGCAGCACAGTTAGTACAGCACGAACGTTTGGCCTCTGCTCCCACAGCAGAAGAGCCAGGATTGAAAGCTGGTGCTGGACCTGTTCAGCACACAATCCCCTTTACATTGGTGCCTCCATCGTTGCTTTCACTGCTCACTTTCATACAGGAAAAGCATTTGAATAGAATCAGTCCAGAGCCTGCTCCCTGCTGGCAGCAACACAGCACAGAATTCACAGTGGCATCTGCTCACACGGCAGAAGGAGCAGCAGGGAAAGCTAGTGCTGTGTCTCTTCAGCACACAAGCAGCTTTGCAATGGGGTCACCATCATTGCAGTCTCTCCTCGGTTTCCTACCTAAAAGTCCATTTGAATCCAAATTCTCAGGTGGTGTCTCTCAGCTGCCCAGCAGCACAGTTAGTACAGCACGAACGTTTGGCCTCTGCTCCCACAGCAGAAGAGCCAGGATTGAAAGCTGGTGCTGGACCTGTTCAGCACACAATCACCTTTACATTGGTGCCTCCATCGTTGCTTTCACTGCTCACTTTCATACAGGAAAAGCATTTGAATGGAATCAGGCCAGAGCCTGCTCTCTGCTGCGCAGGAACACAGTCAGCACAGAATGAACAGTGGCATCTGCTCACACGGCAGAAGGAGCAGCAGGGAAAGCTAGTGCTCTGCTTCTTCAGCACACAAGCAGCTTTGCAACGGGGTCACCATCATTGCAGTCTCTCCTCGGTTTCATACCTAAAAGTCCATTTGAATCCAAATTCTCAGGTGGTCTCAGCTGCCCAGCAGCACAGTGAGTACAGCACGAACGTTTGGCATCTGCTCCCACAGCAGAAGAGCAAGGATTGAAAGCTGGTGCTGGACCTGTTCAGCACACAATCACCTTTACATTGGTGCCTCCATCGTTGCTTTCACTGCTCACTTTCATACAGGAAAAGCATTTGAATGGAATCAGTCCAGAGCCTGCTCCCTGCTGGCAGCAACACAGCACAGAATGAACAGTGGCATCTGCTCACACGGCAGAAGGACCAGCAGGGAAAGCTAGTGCTCTGCTTCTTCAGCACACAAGCAGCTTTGCAACGGGGTCACCATCATTGCAGTCTCTCCTCGGTTTCCTACCTAAAAGTCCATTTGAATCCAAATTCTCAGGTGGTGTCTCTCAGCTGCCCAGCAGCACAGTGAGTACAGCACGAACGTTTGGCCTCTGCTCCCACAGCAGAAGAGCCAGGATTGAAAGCTGGTGCTGGACCTGTTCAGCACACAATCACCTTTACATTGGTGCCTCCATCGTTGCTTTCACTGCTAACACTCATACAGGAAAAGCATTTGAATAGAATCCGTCCAGAGCCTGCTCCCTGCTCGCTGCAACACAGCACAGAATGAACAGTGGCATCTGCTCACACGGCAGAAGGAGCAGCAGGGAAAGCTAGTGCTGTGTCTCTTCAGCACACAAGCAGCTTTGCAACGGGGTTACCATCATTGCAGTCTCTCCTCGGTTTCCTACCTAAAAGTCCATTTGAATCCAAATTCTCAGGTGGTGTCTCTCAGCTGCCCAGCAGCACAGTTAGTACAGCACGAACGTTTGGCCTCTGCTCCCACAGCAGAAGAGCCAGGATTGAAAGCTGGTGCTGGACCTGTTCAGCACACAATCCCCTTTACATTGGTGCCTCCATCGTTGCTTTCACTGCTCACTTTCGTACAGGAAAAGCATTTGAATGGAATCAGTCCAGAGCCTGCTCTCTGCTGCGCAGGAACACAGTCAGCACAGAATGAACAGTGGCATCTGCTCACACGGCAGAAGGACCAGCAGGGAAAGCTAGTGCTGGGCTTCTTCAGCACACAAGCAGCTTTGCAACGGGGTCACCATCATTGCAGTCTCTCCTCGGTTTCATAAATAAAAGTCCATTTGAATCCAAATTCTCAGGTGGTCTCAGCTGCCCAGCAGCACAGTGAGTACAGCACGAACGTTTGGCATCTGCTCCCACAGCAGAAGAGCCAGGATTGAAAGCTGGTGCTGGACCTGTTCAGCACACAATCACCTTTACATTGGTGCCTCCATCGTTGCTTTCACTGCTAACACTCATACAGGAAAAGCATTTGAATAGAATCAGTCCAGAGCCTGCTCCCTGCTGGCAGCAACACAGCAGAGAATGAAGAGTGGCATCTGCTCACACGGCAAAAGGACCAGCAGGGAAAGCTAGTGCTGTGTCTCTTCAACACACAAGCAGCTTTGCAACGGGGTCACCATCATTGCAGTCTCTCTTCGGTTTCATACCTAAAAGTCCATTTGAATCCAAATTCTCAGGTGGTCTCTCTCAGCTGCCCAGTAGCACAGTTAGTACAGCACGAACGTTTGGCCTCTGCTCCCACAGCAGAAGAGCCAGGATTGAAAGCTGGTGCTGGACCTGTTCAGCACACAATCCCTTTACATTGGTGCCTCCATCGTTGCTTTCACTGCTAACACTCGTACAGGAAAAGCATTTGAATAGAATCAGTCCAGTGCCTGCTCCCTGCTGGCAGCAACACAGCACAGAATGAACAGTGGCATCTGCTCACACGGCAGAAGGACCAGCAGGGAAAGCTCGGGCTGTGTCTCTTCAGCACACAAGCAGCTTTGCAACGGGGTTACCATCATTGCAGTCTCTCCTCGGTTTCCTACCTAAAAGTCCATTTGAATCCAAATTCTCAGGTGGTCTCTCTCAGCTGCCCAGCAGCACAGTTAGTACAGCACGAACGTTTGGCCTCTGCTCCCACAGCAGAAGAGCCAGGATTGAAAGCTGGTGCTGGACCTGTTCAGCACACAATCACCTTTACATTGGTGACTCCATCGTTGCTTTCACTGCTCACTTTCATACAGGAAAAGCATTTGAATGGAATCAGTCCAGAGCCTGCTCTCTGCTGCGCAGCAACACAGTCAGCACAGAATGAACAGTGGCATCTGCTCACACGGCAGAAGGAGCAGCAGGGAAAGCCAGTGCTCTGCTTCTTCAGCGCACAAGCAGCTTTGCAACGGGGTCACCATCATTGCAGTCTCTCCTCGGTTTCATACCTAAAAGTCCATTTGAATCCAAATTCTCAGGTGGTGTCTCTCAGCTGCCCAGCAGCACAGTTAGTACAGCACGAACGTTTGGCCTCTGCTCCCACAGCAGAAGAGCAAGGATTGAAAGCTGGTGCTGGACCTGTTCAGCACACAATCACCTTTACATTGGTGCCTCCATCGTTGCTTTCACTGCTAACACTCATACAGGAAAAGCATTTGAATAGAATCAGTCCAGAGCCTGCTCCCTGCTGGCAGCAACACAGCACAGAATGAACAGTGGCATCTGCTCACACGGCAGAAGGTCCAGCAGGGAAAGCTAGTGCTGGGCCTCTTCAGCACACAAGCAGCTTTGCAACGGGGTCACCATCATTGCAGTCTCTCCTCGGTTTCATACCTAAAAGTCCATTTGAATCCAAATTCTCAGGTGGTGTCTCTCAGCTGCCCAGCAGCACAGTTAGTACAGCACGAACGTTTGGCCTCTGCTCCCACAGCAGAAGAGCCAGGATTGAAAGCTGGTGCTGGACCTGTTCAGCACACAATCACCTTTACATTGGTGCATCCATCGTTGCTTTCACTGCTCACTTTCATACAGGAAAAGCATTTGAATGGAATCAGTCCAGAGCCTGCTCTCTGCTGCGCAGGAACACAGTCAGCACAGAATGAACAGTGGCATCTGCTCAGACGGCAGAAGGAGCAGCAGGGAAAGCTAGTGCTCTGCTTCTTCAGCACACAAGCAGCTTTGCAACGGGGTCACCATCATTGCAGTCTCTCCTCGGTTTCATACCTAAAAGTCCATTTGAATCCAAATTCTCAGGTGGTCTCAGCTGCCCAGCAGTACAGTGAGTACAGTACGAACGTTTGGCATCTGCTCCCACAGCAGAAGAGCAAGGATTGAAAGCTGGTGCTGGACCTGTTCAGCACACAATCCCCTTTACATTGGTGCCTCCATCGTTGCTTTCACTGCTAACACTCATACAGGAAAAGCATTTGAATAGAATCAGTGCAGAGCCTGCACCCTGCTGGCAGCAACACAGCACAGAATGAACAGTGGCATCTGCTCACACGGCAGAAGGACCAGCAGGGAAATCTAGTGCTGTGTCTCTTCAACACACAAGCAGCTTTGCAACGGGGTCACCATCATTGCAGTCTCTCCTCGGTTTCATACCTAAAAGTCCATTTGAATCCAAATTCTCAGGTGGTGTCTCTCAGCTGCCCAGCAGCACAGTTAGTACAGCACGAACGTTTGGGCTCTGCTCCCACAGCAGAAGAGCCAGGATTGAAAGCTGGTGCTGGACCTGTTCAGCACACAATCACTTTTACATTGGTGCATTCATCGTTGCTTTCACTGCTCACCTTCATACAGGAAAAGCATTTGAATGGAATCAGTCCAGAGGCAGCTCTCTGCTGCGCAGGAACACAGTCAGCACAGAATGAACAGTGGCATCTGCTCACACGGCAGAAGGAGCAGCAGGGAAAGCTAGTGCTCTGCTTCCTCAGCGCACAAGCAGCTTTGCAACGGGGTCACCATCATTGCAGTCTCTCCTCGGTTTCATACCTAAAAGTCCATTTGAATCCAAATTCTAGGGTGGTCTCTCTCAGCTGCCCAGCAGCACAGTGAGTACAGCACGAACGTTTGGCCTCTGCTCCCACAGCAGAAGAGCCAGGATTGAAAGCTGGTGCTAGACCTGTTCAGCACACAATCACCTTTACATTGGTGCCTCCATCGTTGCTTTCACTGCTCACTTTCATACAGGAAAAGCATTTGAATGGAATCAGTCCAGAGCCTGCTCTCTGCTGCGCAGCAACACAGTCAGCACAGAATGAAGAGTGGCATCTGCTCCCACAGCAGAAGGACCAGCAGGGAAAGCTAGTGCTGGGCCTCTTCAGCACACAAGCAGCTTTGCAATGGTGTCACCATCACTGTAGTCTCCCCTCGGTTTCATACCTAAAAGTCCATTTGAATCCAAATTCTTGGGTGGTCTCTCTCAGCAGCCCAGCAGCACATGGTGTACAGCACGAACGTTTGGCCTCTGTTCCCACAGCAGAAGAACCAGGATTGAAAGCTGGTGATGGGCCTGTTCAGCACACAATCACCTTTACATCGGTGCCTCCCTCATTGCTTTCACTGCTCACTTTCCTACAGGAAAAGCATTTGAATGGAATCAGTCCAGAGCCTGCTCTCTGCTGCGCAGCAACACAGCACAGAATGAACAGTGGCATCTGCTCCCACAGCAGAAAGAGCAGCAGGGGAAGTTAGTGCTGGGCCTCTTCAGCACACAAGCAGCTTTGCAACGGTGTCACCATCATTGCAGTCTCTCCTCGGTTTCATACCTAAAAGTCCATTTGAATCCAAATTCTCAGGTGGTGTCTCTCAGCTGCCCAGCAGCACAGTGAGTACAGCACGAACGTTTGGCCTCTGCTCCCACAGCAGAAGAGCCAGGATTGAAAGCTGGTGCTGGACCTGTTCAGCACACAATCACCTTTACATTCGTGCCTCCATCGTTGCTTTCACTGCTCACTTTCATACAGGCATTTGAATGGAATCAGCCGAGAGCCTGCTCTCTGCTGCGCAGCAACACAGTCAGCACAGAATGAACAGTGGCATCTGCCCCCACAGAATAAGGACCAGCAGGGAAAGCTAGTGCTCGGCTTCTTCAGCACACAAGCAGCTTTGCAACGGTGTCATCATCATTGCTGTCTCTCCTCGGTTTCATACCTAAAAGTCCATTTGAATCCAAATTCTCAGGTGGTGTCTCTCAGCTGCCCAGCAGCACAGTTAGTACAGCACGAACGTTTGGCCTCTGCTCCCACAGCAGAAGAGCCAGGATTGAAAGCTGGTTCTGGACCTCTTCAGCACACAATCACACTTACATTGGTGCCTCCATTGTTGCTTTCACTGCTCACTTTCATACAGGAAAAGCATTTGAATGGATTCAGTACAGAGCCTGCTCTCTGCTGCGCAGGAACACAGTCAGCACAGAATGAAGAGTGGCATCTGCTCCCACAGCAGAAGGACCAGCGGGGAAAGCTTGTGCTGGGCCTCTTCAGCGCACAAGAAGCTTTGCAACGGGGTCACCATCATTGCAGTCTCTCCTCGGTTTCATACCTAAAAGTCCATTTGAATCCAAATTCTCAGGTGGTCTCTCTCAGCTGCCCAGCAGCACAGTGAGTACAGCACGAACGTTTGGCCTCTGCTCCCACAGCAGAAGAGCCAGGATTGAAAGCTGGTGCTTGGCCTGTTCAGCACACAATCACCTTTACATCGGTGCCTCCATCATTGCTTTCACTGCTCACTTTCACATAGGAAAGCATTGGAATGGAATCAGTCCAGAGCCTGCTCTCTGCTGCGCAGCACCACAGTCAGCACAGAATGAACAGTGGCATCTGCTCCCACAGCAGAAGGACCAGCAGGGAAAGCTAGTGCTGGGCCTCTTCAGCACACAAGCAGCTTTGCAACGGTGTCAGCATCATTGCAGTCTCTCCTCGGTTTCATACCTAAAAGTCCATTTGAATCCAAATTCTCAGGTGGTGTCTCTCAGCTGCCCAGCAGCACAGTGAGTACAGCACGAACGTTTGGCCTCTGCTCCCACAGCAGAAGAGCCAGGATTGAAAGCTGGTGCTGGGCCTGTTCAGCACACAATCACCTTTACATCGGTGCCTCCATCATTGCTTTCACTGCTCACATTCACACAGGGAAAGCATTGGAATGGAATCAGTCCAGAGCCTTCTCTCTGCTGCGCAGCAACACAGTCAGCACAGAATGAACAGTGGCATCTGCTCCCACAGCAGAAGGACCAGCAAGGAAAGCTAGTGCTGGGCCTCTTCAGCACACAAGCAGCTTTGCAACGGGGTCACCATCATTGCAGTCTCTCCTCGGTTTCATACCTAAAAGTCCATTTGAATCCAAATTCTCAGGTGGTCTCTCTCAGCTGCCCAGCAGCACAGTGAGTACAGCACGAACGTTTGGCCTCTGCTCCCACAGCAGAAGAGCCAGGATTGAAAGCTGGTGCTGGACATGTTCAGCACACAATCACCTTTACAGTCGTGCCTCCATCAGTGCTTTCACTGCTCACTTTCATACAGGAAAAGCATTAGAATGGAATCAGTCCAGAGCCTGCTCTCTGCTGCGCAGCAACACAGCACAGAATGAAGAGTGGCATCTGCTCCCGCAGCAGAAGGACCAGCAGGGAAAGCTAGTGCTGGGCCTCTTCAGCACACAAGCAGCTTTGCAACAGTGTCACCATCATTGCAGTCTCTCCTCGGTTTCATACGTAAAAGTCCATTTGAATCCAAATACTCACGTGGTCTCTCTCAGCTGCCCAGCAGCACAGTGAGTACAGCACGAACGTTTGGCCTCTGCTCCCACAGCAGAAGAGCCAGGATTGAAAGCTGGTGCTGGACCTGTTCAGCACACAATCACCTTTACATTCGTGCCTCCATCGTTGCTTTCACTGCTCACTTTCATACAGGAAAAGCATTTGAATAGAATCAGTGCAGAGCCTGCTCTCTGCTGCGCAGCAACACAGTCAGCACAGAATGAACAGTGGCATCTGCTCCCACAGCAGAAGGACCAGCAGGGAAAGCTAGTGCTCGGCTTCTTCAGCACACAAGCAGCCTTGCAACGGTGTCACCATCATTGCAGTCTCTCCTCGGTTTCATACCTAAAAGTCCATTTGAATCCAAATTCTCAGGTGGTGTCTCTCAGCTGCCCAGCAGCACAGTGAGTACAGCACGAACGTTTGGCCTCTGCTCCCACAGCAGAAGAGCCAGGATTGAAAGCTGGTGCTGGACCTGTTCAGCACACAATCTCCTTTACATTCGTACCTCCATCGTTGCTTTCACTGCTCACTTTCATACAGGAAAAGCATTTGAATGGTATCAGTCCAGAAGCTGCTCTGCTGCGCAGCAACACAGTCAGCACAGAATGAACAGTGGCATCTGCTCCCACAGCAGAAGGACCAGCAGGGAAAGCTAGTGCTGGGCCTCTTCAGCACACAAGCAGCTTTGCAACGGTGTCACCATCATTGCAGTCTCTCCTCGGTTTCATACCTAAAAGTCCATTTGAATCCAAATTCTCAGGTGGCCTTTCTCAGCTGCCCAGCAGCACAGTGAGTACAGCACGAACGTTTGGCCTCTGCTCCCACAGCAGAAGAGCCAGGATTGAAAGCTGGTGCTGGACCTGTTCAGCACACAATCACCTTTACATTCGTACCTCCATCGTTGCTTTCACTGCTCACTTTCATACAGGAAAAGCATTTGAATGGAATCAGTCCAGAGCCTGCTCTCTGCTGCGCAGCAACACAGTCAGAAAAGAATGAACAGTGGCATCTGCTCCCACGACAGAAGGACCAGCAGGGAAAGCTGTTACTGGGCCTCTACAGCACACAAGCAGCTTTGCAACGGTGTCACCATCATTGCAGTCTCTCCTCCGTTTCATACCTAAAAGTCCATTTGAATCCAAATTCTCAGGTGGCCTTTCTCAGCTGCCCAGCAGCACAGTGAGTACAGCACGAAAGTTTGGCCTCTGCTATCACAGCAGAAGAGCCAGGATTGAAAGCTGGTGCTGGGCCTGTTCAGCAGACAATCACCTTTACATCGGTGCCTCCATCATTGCTTTCACTGCTCACTTTCACACAGGGAAAGCATAGGAATGGAATCAGTGCAGAGCCTGCTCTCTGCTGCGCAGCAACACAGTCAGCACAGAATGAAGAGTGGCATCTGCTCCCACAGCAGAAGGACCAGCAGGGAAAGCTAGTGCTAGGCCTCTTCAGCACACAAGCAGCTTTGCAACGGTGTCACCATCATTGCAGTCTCTCCTCGGTTTCATACCTAAAAGTCTATTTGAATTCAAATTCTAGGGTGGTCCCTCTCAGCTGCCCAGCAGCACAGTGAGTACAGCACGAACGTTTGGCCTCTGCTCCCACAGCAGAAGAGCCAGGATTGAAAGCTGGTGCTGGACCTCTTCAGCACACAATCACCTTTACATTGGTGCCTCCATCGTTGCTTTCACTGCTCACTTTCACATAAGGAAAGCATTTGAATGGAATCAGTCCAGAGCCTGCTATCCGCTGCGCAGCAACACAGACAGCAAAGAATGAAGAGTGGCATCTGCTCCCACAGCAGAAGGACCAGCAGGGAAAGCTAGTGCTGGGCCTCTTCAGCACACAAGCAGCTTTGCAACGGTGTCACCATCATTGCAGTCTCTCCTCGGTTTCATACCTAAAAGTCCATTTGAATCCAAATTCTCAAGTGGTCTCTCTCAGCTGCCCAGCAGCACAGGGAGTACAGCACGAACGTTTGGCCTCTGCTCCCACAGCAGAAGAGCCAGGATTGAAAGATGGTTCTGGACCTCTTCAGCACACAATCACACTTACATTGGTGCCTCCATTGTTGCTTTCACTGCTCACTTTCATACAGGAAAAGCATTTGAATGGATTCAGTACAGAGCCTGCTCTCTGCTGCGCAGCAACACAGTCAGCACAGAATGAAGAGTGGCATCTGCTCCCACAGCAGAAGGACCAGCGGGGAAAGCTTGTGCTGGGCCTCTTCAGCGCACAAGAAGCTTTGCAACGGGGTCACCATCATTGCAGTCTCTCCTCCGTTTCATACCTAAAAGTCCATTTGAATCCAAATTCTCAGGTGGTCTCTCTCAGCTGCCCAGCAGCACAGTGAGTACAGCACGAACGTTTGGCCTCTGCTCCCACAGCAGAAGAGCCAGGATTGAAAGCTGGTGCTTGGCCTGTTCAGCACACAATCACCTTTACATCGGTGCCTCCATCATTGCTTTCACTGCTCACTTTCACATAGGAAAGCATTGGAATGGAATCAGTCCAGAGCCTGCTCTCTGCTGCGCAGCACCACAGTCAGCACAGAATGAACAGTGGCATCTGCTCCCACAGCAGAAGGACCAGCAGGGAAAGCTAGGGCTGGGCCTCTTCAGCACACAAGCAGCTTTGCAACGGTGTCAGCATCATTGCAGTCTCTCCTCGGTTTCATACCTAAAAGTCCATTTGAATCCAAATTCTCAGGTGGTGTCTCTCAGCTGCCCAGCCGCACAGTGAGTACAGCACGAACGTTTGGCCTCTGCTCCCACAGCAGAAGAGCCAGGATTGAAAGCTGGTGCTGGGCCTGTTCAGCACACAATCACCTTTACATCGGTGCCTCCATCATTGCTTTCACTGCTCACATTCACACAGGGAAAGCATTGGAATGGAATCAGTCCAGAGCCTTCTCTCTGCTGCGCAGCAACACAGTCAGCACAGAATGAACAGTGGCATCTGCTCCCACAGCAGAAGGACCAGCAAGGAAAGCTAGTGCTGGGCCTCTTCAGCACACAAGCAGCTTTGCAATGGGGTCACCATCATTGCAGTCTCTCCTCGGTTTCATACCTAAAAGTCCATTTGAATCCAAATTCTCAGGTGGTCTCTCTCAGCTGCCCAGCAGCACAGTGAGTACAGCACGAACGTTTGGCCTCTGCTCCCACAGCAGAAGAGCCAGGATTGAAAGCTGGTGCTGGGCCTGTTCAGCACACAATCACACTTACATTGGTGCCTCCATCGTTCCTTTCACTGCTCTCTTTCATACAGGAAAAGTATTTGAATGGAATCAGTCCAGAGCCTGCTCTCTGCTGCGCAGCAACACAGTCAGCACAGAATGAAGAGTGGCATCTGCTCCCACAGCAGAAGGACCAGCAGGGAAAGCTAGTGCTGGGCCTCTTCAGCACACAAGCAGCTTTGCAACGGTGTCACCATCATTGCAGTCTCTCCTCGGTTTCATACCTAAAAGTCCATTTGAATCCAAATTCTCAGGTGGTCTCTCTCAGCTGCCCAGCAGCACAGTGAGTACAGCACGAACGTTTGGCCTCTGCTCCCACAGCAGAAGAGCCAGGATTGAAAGCTGGTGCTGGACCTGTTCAGCACACAATCCCCTTTACATTGGTGCCTCCATCGTTGCTTTCACTGCTCACTTTCATTCAGGGAAAGCATTTGAATGGAATCAGTCCAGAGCCTGCTCTCTGCTGCGCAGCAACACAGCACAGAATGAACAGTGGCATCTGCTCCCACAGCAGAAGGACCAGCAGGGAAAGCTAGTGCTGGGCCTCTTCAGCACACTGTCAGCTTTGCAACGGGGTCACCATCATTGCAGTCTCTCCTCGGTTTCATACCTAAAAGTCCATTTGAATCCAAATTCACAGGTGGTCTCTCTCAGCTGCCCAGCAGCACAGGGAGTACAGCACGAACGTTTGGCCTCTGCTCCCACAGCAGAAGAGCCAGGATTGAAAGCTGGTGCTGGACCTGTTCAGCACACAATCACCTTTACATTGGTGCCTCCATCGTTGCTTTCACTGCTCACTTTCATACAGGAAAAGCATTTGAATGGAATCTGTTCAGAGCCTGCTCTCTGATGGCAGCAACACAGTCCGCACAGAATGAACAGTGGCATCTGCTCCCACGACAGAAGGACCAGCAGGGAAAGCTAGTGCTGGGCCTCTTCAGCACACAAGCAGCTTTGCAACGGGGTCACCATCATTGCAGTCTCTCCTCGGTTTCATACCTAAAAGTCCATTTGAATCCAAATTCTCAGGTGGTGTCTCTCAGCTGCCCAGCAGCACAGTGAGTACAGCACGAACGTTTGGCATCTGCTCCCACAGCAGAAGAGCCAGGATTGAAAGCTGGTGCTGGACCTGTTCAGCACACAATCCCCTTTACATTGGTGCCTCCATCGTTACTTCCACTGCTAACACTCATACAGGAAAAGCATTTGAATAGAATCAGTCCAGAGCCTGCTCCCTGCTGGCAGCAACACAGCACAGAATGAACAGTGGCATCTGCTCCCACGGCAGAAGGACCAGCAGGGAAAGCTAGTGCTCTGCTTCTTCAGCACATAAGCAGCTTTGCAGCGGGGTCACCATCATTGCAGTCTCTCCTCGGTTTCATACCTAAAAGTCCATTTGAATCCAAATTCTCAGGTGGTGTCTCTCAGCTGCCCAGCAGCACAGTGAGTACAGCACGAACGTTTGGCTTCTGCTCCCACAGCAGAAGAGCCAGGATTGAAAGCTGGTGCTGGACCTGTTCAGCACACAATCCCCTTTACATTGGTGCCTCCATCGTTGCTTTCACTGCTCACTTTCATACAGGAAAAGCATTTGAATGGAATCCTTCCAGAGCCTGCTCATTGCTGCGCAGGAATACAGTCAGCACAGAATGAACAGTGGCATCTGCTCACACGGCAGAAGGACCAGCAGGGAAAGCTAGTGCTCTGCTTCTTCAGCACACAAGCAGCTTTGCAACGGGGTCACCATCATTGCAGTCTCTCCTCGGTTTCATACCTAAAAGTCCATTTGAATCCAAATTCTCAGGTGGTCTCAGCTGCCCAGCAGCACAGTGA
Organism: Pezoporus flaviventris; assembly: GCF_033815535.1. NCBI lineage: Eukaryota > Metazoa > Chordata > Aves > Psittaciformes > Psittacidae > Pezoporus > Pezoporus flaviventris. Next base: position 414,799 of record NW_026892732.1, on the reverse strand, counting down.
GTACAGCACGAACGTTTGGCATCTGCTCCCACAGCAGAAGAGCCAGGATTGAAAGCTGGTGCTGGACCTGTTCAGCACACAATCCCTTTTACATTGGTGCCTCCATCGTTGCTTTCACAGCAAACACTCGTACAGGAAAAGCATTTGAATGGAATCAGTCCAGAGCCTGCTCCCTGCTGGCAGCAACACAGCACAGAATGAACAGTGGCATCTGCTCACACGGCAGAAGGACCAGCAGGGAAAGCTTGTGCTGTGTCTCTTCAGCACACAAGCAGCTTTGCAACGGGGTCACCATCATTGCAGTCTCTCCTCGGTTTCATACCTAAAAGTCCATTTGAATCCAAATTCTCAGGTGGTCTCAGCTGCCCAGCAGCACAGTGAGTACAGCACGAACGTTTGGAATCTGCTCCCACAGCAGAAGAGCAAGGATTGAAAGCTGGTTCTGGACCTGTTCAGCACACAATCACTTTTACATTGGTGCCTCCATCGTTGATTTCACTGCTAACACTCATACTGGAAAAGCATTTGAATAGAATCAGTCCAGAGCCTGCTCCCTGCTGGCAGCAACACAGCACAGAATGAACAGTGGCATCTGCTCACACGGCAGAAGGACCAGCAGGGAAAGCTAGTGCTGTGTCTCTTCAGCACACAAGCAGCTTTGCAACGGGGTCACCATCATTGCAGTCTCTCCTCGGTTTCATACCTAAAAGTCCATTTGAATCCAAATTCTCAGGTGGTCTCTCTCAGATGCCCAGCAGCACAGTTAGTACAGCACGAACGTTTGGCATCTGCTCCCACAGCAGAAGAGCCAGGATTGAAAGCTGGTGCTGGACCTGTTCAGCACACAATCCCCTTTACATTGGTGCCTCCATCGTTGCTTTCACTGCTCACTTTCATACAGGAAAAGCATTTGAATGGAATCAGTCCAGAGCCTGCTCTCTGCTGCGCAGCAACACAGCACAGAATGAACAGTGGCATCTGCTCCCACAGCAGAAGGACCAGCAGGGAAAGCTAGTGCTGGGCCTCTTCAGCACACAAGCAGCTTTGCAACGGTGTCACCATCATTGCAGTCTCTCCTCGGTTTCATACCTAAAAGTCCATTTGCATCGAAATTCTAGGGTGGTGTCTCTCAGCTGCCCAGCAGCACAGTGAGTACAGCACGTGCGTTTGGCCTCTGCTCCCACAGCAGAAGAGCCAGGATTGAAAGCTGGTGCTGGACCTGTTCAGCACACAATCACCTTTACATTGGTGCCTCCATCGTTGCTTTCACTGCTCACTTTCATACAGGAAAAGCATTTGAATGGAATCAGTCCAGAGCCTGCTCTCTGCTGCGCAGCAACCCAGCACAGAATGAAGAGTGGCATCTGCTCCCACAGCAGAAGGACCAGCAGGGAAAGCTAGTGCTGGGTCTCTTCCGCACACAAGCAGCTTTGCCACGGTGTCACCATCATTGCAGTCTCTCCTCGGTTTCATACCTAAAAGTCCATTTGAATCCAAATTCTCAGGTGGTCTCTCTCAGCTGCCCAGCAGCACAGTGAGTACAGCACGAACGTTTGGCCTCTGCTCCCACAGCAGAATAGCCAGGATTGAAAGCTGGTGCTGGGCCTGTTCAGCACACAATCACCTTTACATCGGGGCCTCCATCGTTGCTTTCACTGCTCACTTTCACACAGGGAAAGCATTGGAATGGAATCAGTCCAGAGCCTGCTCTCTGCTGCGCAGCATCACAGTCAGCACGGAATGAACAGTGGCATTCTGCTCCCACAGCAGAAGGACCAGCAGGGAAAGCTAGTGCTGGGCCTCTTCAGCACACAAGCAGCTTTGCAACGGTGTCGCCATCACTGCAGTCTCACCTCGGTTTCATACCTAAAAGTCCATTTGAATCCAAATTCTAGGGTGGTGTCTCTCAGCTGCCCAGCAGCACAGTGAGTACAGCACGAACGTTTGGCCTCTGCTCCCACAGCAGAAGAGCCAGGATTGAAAGCTGGTGCTGGACCTCTTCAGCACACAATCACACTTACATTTGTGTCACCATTGTTGCTTTCACTGCTCTCTTTCACATAGGGAAAGCATTTGAATGGAATCAGTCCAGAGCCTGCTCTCTGCTGCGCAGCAACACAGACAGCACAGAATGAACAGTGGCATCTGCTCCCACAGCAGAAGGACCAGCAAGGAAAGCTAGTGCTGGGCCTCTTCAGCACATAAGCAGCTTTGCAAAGGTGTCACCATCATTGCAGTCTCTCCTCGGTTTCATACCTAAAAGTCCATTTGAATCCAAATTCTCAGGTGGTCTCTCTCAGCTGCCCAGTAGCACAGTGAGTACAGCACGAACGTTTGGCCTCTGCTCCCACAGCAGAAGAGCCAGGATTGAAAGCTGGTGCTGGACCTGTTCAGTACACAATCACCTTTACATTGGTGCCTCCATCGTTGCTTTCACTGCTCACTTTCATACAGGAAAAGTATTTGAATGGAATCAGTCCAGAGGCTGCTCTCTGCTGCGCAGCAACACAGTCAGCACAGAATGAAGAGTGGCATCTGCTCCCACAGCAGAAGGACCAGCAGGGAAAGCTAGTGCTGGGCCTCTTCAGCACACAAGCAGCTTTGCAACGGTGTCACCATCATTGCAGTCTCTCCTCCGTTTCATACCTAAAAGTCCATTTGAATCCAAATTCTCAGGTGGTCTCAGCTGCCCAGCAGCACAGTGAGTACAGCACGAACGTTTGGCCTCTGCTCCCACAGCAGATGAGCCAGGATTGAAAGCTGGTGCTGGACCTCTTCAGCACACAATCACACTTACATTGGTGCCTCCATCGTTGCTTTCACTGCTCTCTTTCATACAGGAAAAGTATTTGAATGGAATCAGTCCAGAGCCTGCTCTCTGCTGCGCAGCAACACAGCACAGAATGAACAGTGGCATCTGCTCCCACAGCAGAAGGACCAGCAGGGAAAGCTAGTGCTGGGCCTCTTCAGCACACAAGCAGCTTTGCAACGGTGTCACCATCATTGCAGTCTCTCCTCGGTTTCATACCTAAAAGTCCATTTGAATCCAAATTCTCAGGTGGTGTCTCTCAGCTGCCCAGCCGCACAGTGAGTACAGCACGAACGTTTGGCCTCTGCTCCCACAGCAGAAGAGCCAGGATTGAAAGCTGGTGCTGGGCCTGTTCAGCACACAATCACCTTTACATCGGTGCCTCCATCATTGCTTTCACTGCTCACATTCACACAGGGAAAGCATTGGAATGGAATCAGTCCAGAGCCTTCTCTCTGCTGCGCAGCAACACAGTCAGCACAGAATGAACAGTGGCATCTGCTCCCACAGCAGAAGGACCAGCAAGGAAAGCTAGTGCTGGGCCTCTTCAGCACACAAGCAGCTTTGCAATGGGGTCACCATCATTGCAGTCTCTCCTCGGTTTCATACCTAAAAGTCCATTTGAATCCAAATTCTCAGGTGGTCTCTCTCAGCTGCCCAGCAGCACAGTGAGTACAGCACGAACGTTTGGCCTCTGCTCCCACAGCAGAAGAGCCAGGATTGAAAGCTGGTGCTGGGCCTGTTCAGCACACAATCACACTTACATTGGTGCCTCCATCGTTCCTTTCACTGCTCTCTTTCATACAGGAAAAGTATTTGAATGGAATCAGTTCAGAGCCTGCTCTCTGCTGCGCAGCAACACAGTCAGCACAGAATGAAGAGTGGCATCTGCTCCCACAGCAGAAGGACCAGCAGGGAAAGCTAGTGCTGGGCCTCTTCAGCACACAAGCAGCTTTGCAACGGTGTCACCATCATTGCAGTCTCTCCTCGGTTTCATACCTAAAAGTCCATTTGAATCCAAATTCTCAGGTGGTCTCTCTCAGCTGCCCAGCAGCACAGTGAGTACAGCACGAACGTTTGGCCTCTGCTCCCACAGCAGAAGAGCCAGGATTGAAAGCTGGTGCTGGACCTGTTCAGCACACAATCCCCTTTACATTGGTGCCTCCATCGTTGCTTTCACTGCTCACTTTCATTCAGGGAAAGCATTTGAATGGAATCAGTCCAGAGCCTGCTCTCTGCTGCGCAGCAACACAGCACAGAATGAACAGTGGCATCTGCTCCCACAGCAGAAGGACCAGCAGGGAAAGCTAGTGCTGGGCCTCTTCAGCACACTGTCAGCTTTGCAACGGGGTCACCATCATTGCAGTCTCTCCTCGGTTTCATACCTAAAAGTCCATTTGAATCCAAATTCACAGGTGGTCTCTCTCAGCTGCCCAGCAGCACAGGGAGTACAGCACGAACGTTTGGCCTCTGCTCCCACAGCAGAAGAGCCAGGATTGAAAGCTGGTGCTGGACCTGTTCAGCACACAATCACCTTTACATTGGTGCCTCCATCGTTGCTTTCACTGCTCACTTTCATACAGGAAAAGCATTTGAATGGAATCTGTTCAGAGCCTGCTCTCTGATGGCAGCAACACAGTCCGCACAGAATGAACAGTGGCATCTGCTCCCACGACAGAAGGACCAGCAGGGAAAGCTAGTGCTGGGCCTCTTCAGCACACAAGCAGCTTTGCAACGGGGTCACCATCATTGCAGTCTCTCCTCGGTTTCATACCTAAAAGTCCATTTGAATCCAAATTCTCAGGTGGTGTCTCTCAGCTGCCCAGCAGCACAGTGAGTACAGCACGAACGTTTGGCATCTGCTCCCACAGCAGAAGAGCCAGGATTGAAAGCTGGTGCTGGACCTGTTCAGCACACAATCCCCTTTACATTGGTGCCTCCATCGTTACTTCCACTGCTAACACTCATACAGGAAAAGCATTTGAATAGAATCCGTCCAGAGCCTGCTCCCTGCTGGCAGCAACACAGCACAGAATGAACAGTGGCATCTGCTCCCACGGCAGAAGGACCAGCAGGGAAAGCTAGTGCTCTGCTTCTTCAGCACATAAGCAGCTTTGCAGCGGGGTCACCATCATTGCAGTCTCTCCTCGGTTTCATACCTAAAAGTCCATTTGAATCCAAATTCTCAGGTGGTGTCTCTCAGCTGCCCAGCAGCACAGTGAGTACAGCACGAACGTTTGGCTTCTGCTCCCACAGCAGAAGAGCCAGGATTGAAAGCTGGTGCTGGACCTGTTCAGCACACAATCCCCTTTACATTGGTGCCTCCATCGTTGCTTTCACTGCTCACTTTCATACAGGAAAAGCATTTGAATGGAATCCTTCCAGAGCCTGCTCATTGCTGCGCAGGAATACAGTCAGCACAGAATGAACAGTGGCATCTGCTCACACGGCAGAAGGACCAGCAGGGAAAGCTAGTGCTCTGCTTCTTCAGCACACAAGCAGCTTTGCAACGGGGTCACCATCATTGCAGTCTCTCCTCGGTTTCATACCTAAAAGTCCATTTGAATCCAAATTCTCAGGTGGTCTCAGCTGCCCAGCAGCACAGTGAGTACAGCACGAACGTTTGGCATCTGCTCCCACAGCAGAAGAGCCAGGATTGAAAGCTGGTGCTGGACCTGTTCAGCACACAATCCCTTTTACATTGGTGCCTCCATCGTTGCTTTCACAGCAAACACTCGTACAGGAAAAGCATTTGAATGGAATCAGTCCAGAGCCTGCTCCCTGCTGGCAGCAACACAGCACAGAATGAACAGTGGCATCTGCTCACACGGCAGAAGGACCAGCAGGGAAAGCTTGTGCTGTGTCTCTTCAGCACACAAGCAGCTTTGCAACGGGGTCACCATCATTGCAGTCTCTCCTCGGTTTCATACCTAAAAGTCCATTTGAATCCAAATTCTCAGGTGGTCTCAGCTGCCCAGCAGCACAGTGAGTACAGCACGAACGTTTGGAATCTGCTCCCACAGCAGAAGAGCAAGGATTGAAAGCTGGTTCTGGACCTGTTCAGCACACAATCACTTTTACATTGGTGCCTCCATCGTTGATTTCACTGCTAACACTCATACTGGAAAAGCATTTGAATAGAATCAGTCCAGAGCCTGCTCCCTGCTGGCAGCAACACAGCACAGAATGAACAGTGGCATCTGCTCACACGGCAGAAGGACCAGCAGGGAAAGCTAGTGCTGTGTCTCTTCAGCACACAAGCAGCTTTGCAACGGGGTCACCATCATTGCAGTCTCTCCTCGGTTTCATACCTAAAAGTCCATTTGAATCCAAATTCTCAGGTGGTCTCTCTCAGATGCCCAGCAGCACAGTTAGTACAGCACGAACGTTTGGCATCTGCTCCCACAGCAGAAGAGCCAGGATTGAAAGCTGGTGCTGGACCTGTTCAGCACACAATCCCCTTTACATTGGTGCCTCCATCGTTGCTTTCACTGCTCACTTTCATACAGGAAAAGCATTTGAATGGAATCAGTCCAGAGCCTGCTCTCTGCTGCGCAGCAACACAGCACAGAATGAACAGTGGCATCTGCTCCCACAGCAGAAGGACCAGCAGGGAAAGCTAGTGCTGGGCCTCTTCAGCACACAAGCAGCTTTGCAACGGTGTCACCATCATTGCAGTCTCTCCTCGGTTTCATACCTAAAAGTCCATTTGCATCGAAATTCTAGGGTGGTGTCTCTCAGCTGCCCAGCAGCACAGTGAGTACAGCACGTGCGTTTGGCCTCTGCTCCCACAGCAGAAGAGCCAGGATTGAAAGCTGGTGCTGGACCTGTTCAGCACACAATCACCTTTACATTGGTGCCTCCATCGTTGCTTTCACTGCTCACTTTCATACAGGAAAAGCATTTGAATGGAATCAGTCCAGAGCCTGCTCTCTGCTGCGCAGCAACCCAGCACAGAATGAAGAGTGGCATCTGCTCCCACAGCAGAAGGACCAGCAGGGAAAGCTAGTGCTGGGTCTCTTCCGCACACAAGCAGCTTTGCCACGGTGTCACCATCATTGCAGTCTCTCCTCGGTTTCATACCTAAAAGTCCATTTGAATCCAAATTCTCAGGTGGTCTCTCTCAGCTGCCCAGCAGCACAGTGAGTACAGCACGAACGTTTGGCCTCTGCTCCCACAGCAGAATAGCCAGGATTGAAAGCTGGTGCTGGGCCTGTTCAGCACACAATCACCTTTACATCGGGGCCTCCATCGTTGCTTTCACTGCTCACTTTCACACAGGGAAAGCATTGGAATGGAATCAGTCCAGAGCCTGCTCTCTGCTGCGCAGCATCACAGTCAGCACGGAATGAACAGTGGCATTCTGCTCCCACAGCAGAAGGACCAGCAGGGAAAGCTAGTGCTGGGCCTCTTCAGCACACAAGCAGCTTTGCAACGGTGTCGCCATCACTGCAGTCTCACCTCGGTTTCATACCTAAAAGTCCATTTGAATCCAAATTCTAGGGTGGTGTCTCTCAGCTGCCCAGCAGCACAGTGAGTACAGCACGAACGTTTGGCCTCTGCTCCCACAGCAGAAGAGCCAGGATTGAAAGCTGGTGCTGGACCTCTTCAGCACACAATCACACTTACATTTGTGTCACCATTGTTGCTTTCACTGCTCTCTTTCACATAGGGAAAGCATTTGAATGGAATCAGTCCAGAGCCTGCTCTCTGCTGCGCAGCAACACAGACAGCACAGAATGAACAGTGGCATCTGCTCCCACAGCAGAAGGACCAGCAAGGAAAGCTAGTGCTGGGCCTCTTCAGCACATAAGCAGCTTTGCAAAGGTGTCACCATCATTGCAGTCTCTCCTCGGTTTCATACCTAAAAGTCCATTTGAATCCAAATTCTCAGGTGGTCTCTCTCAGCTGCCCAGTAGCACAGTGAGTACAGCACGAACGTTTGGCCTCTGCTCCCACAGCAGAAGAGCCAGGATTGAAAGCTGGTGCTGGACCTGTTCAGTACACAATCACCTTTACATTGGTGCCTCCATCGTTGCTTTCACTGCTCACTTTCATACAGGAAAAGTATTTGAATGGAATCAGTCCAGAGGCTGCTCTCTGCTGCGCAGCAACACAGTCAGCACAGAATGAAGAGTGGCATCTGCTCCCACAGCAGAAGGACCAGCAGGGAAAGCTAGTGCTGGGCCTCTTCAGCACACAAGCAGCTTTGCAACGGTGTCACCATCATTGCAGTCTCTCCTCCGTTTCATACCTAAAAGTCCATTTGAATCCAAATTCTCAGGTGGTCTCAGCTGCCCAGCAGCACAGTGAGTACAGCACGAACGTTTGGCCTCTGCTCCCACAGCAGATGAGCCAGGATTGAAAGCTGGTGCTGGACCTCTTCAGCACACAATCACACTTACATTGGTGCCTCCATCGTTGCTTTCACTGCTCTCTTTCATACAGGAAAAGTATTTGAATGGAATCAGTCCAGAGCCTGCTCTCTGCTGCGCAGCAACACAGCACAGAATGAACAGTGGCATCTGCTCCCACAGCAGAAGGACCAGCAGGGAAAGCTAGTGCTGGGCCTCTTCAGCACACAAGCAGCTTTGCAACGGTGTCACCATCATTGCAGTCTCTCCTCGGTTTCATACCTAAAAGTCCATTTGAATCCAAATTCTCAGGTGGTCTCTCTCAGCAGCCCAGCAGCACAGTGAGTACAGCACGAACGTTTGGCCTCTGCTCCCACAGCAGAAGAGCCAGGATTGAAAGGTGGTGCTGGACCTGTTCAGCACACAATCACCTTTACATTGATGCCTCCATTGTTGCTTTCACTGCTCACTTTCATACAGGAAAAGCATTAGAATGGAATCAGTCCAGAGCCTGCTCTCTGCTGCGCAGCAACACAGTCAGCACAGAATGAACAGTGGCATCTGCTCCCACAGCAGAAGGACCAGCAGGGAAAGCTAGTGCTGGGCCTCTTCAGCACACAAGCAGCTTTGCAACGGTGTCACCATCATTGCAGTCTCTCCTCGGTTTCATACCTAAAAGTCCATTTGAATCCAAATTCTCAGGTGGTCTCTCTCAGCTGCCCAGCAGCACAGTGAGTACAGCACGAACGTTTGGCCTCTGCTCCCACAGCAGAAGAGCCAGGATTGAAAGCTGGTGCTGGGCCTGTTCAGCACACAATCACCCTTACATTGGTGCCTCCATCGTTGCTTTCACTGCTCACTTTCATACAGGAAAAGCATTTGAATGGAATCAGTCCAGAAGCTGCTCTGCTGCGCAGCAACACAGTCAGTACAGAATGAAGAGTGGCATCTGCTCCCACGGCAGAAGGACCAGCAGGGAAAGCTAGTGCTGGGCCTCTTCAGCACACAAGCAGCTTTGCAACGGTGTCACCATCATTGCAGTCTCTCCTCGGTTTCATACATAAAAGTCCATTTGAATCCAAATTCTCAGGTGGTCTCTCTCAGCAGCCCAGCAGCACAGTGAGTACAGCACGAACGTTTGGCCTCTGCTCCCACAGCAGAAGAGCCAGGATTGAAAGCTGGTGCTGGACCTGTTCAGCACACAATCACCTTTACATCGGTGCCTCCATCATTGCTTTCACTGCTCACTTTCACATCACGGTATCACAGTATCACAGTTTGTTAGAGATTGGAAGGGACCTCGAAAGATCATCTAGTCCAATCCCCCTGCCGGAGCAGGAACACCTAGATAATGTTACACAGGAATGCGTCCATGCGGGTTTTCAATGTCTCCAGGGAAGGAGACTCCACAACCTCCCTGGGCAGCCTGTTCCAGTGTTCCGTCACCCTCACTGAGAAGAAGTTTCTTCTCAAGTTTAAGTGGAACCTCTTGTGTTCCAGTTTGTACCCATTACCCCTTGTCCTATCATTGTTTGCCACTGAGTAGAGCCTGGCTCCATCCTCGTGACACTCCCCCTTTATACATTTATAGACACTGATAAGGTCACCCCTCAGTCTCCTCCAAACTATAGAGACCCAGCTCCCTCAGTCTTTCTTCATAAGGGAGATGTTCCACTCCCTTAATCATCTTTGTTGCCCTGCGCTGGACTCTCTCCAGCAGCTCCCTGTCCTTCTTGAACTGAGGGGCCCAGAACTGGACACAATACTCCAGATGCGGTCTCACCAGGGCAGAGTAGAGGGGAAGGAGGACCTCTCTCGACCTACTAACCACCCCCCTTCTAATACACCCCAGGATGCCATTGGCCTTCTTAGCCACAAGGGCACAGTGTTGGCTCATGGTCATCCTGTTGTCCACTAGGACCCCCAGGTCCCTCTCCCCTACACTGCTTTCTAACAGGTCGTTCCCCAACCTATACTGGAACCTGGGGTTGTTCCTGCCCAGATGCAGGACTCTACACTTTCCCTTGTTATATTTCATCAAGTTACTCCCTGCCCAACTCTCCAGCCTATCCAGGTCTCGCTGGATGGCAGCACAGCCTTCTGGCGTATCAGCCACTCCTCCCAGCTTAGTGTCATCAGCAAACTTGCTGATAGTACACTCAATTCCCTCATCTAAATCATTGATGAATATATTAAATAATACCGGTCCCAGTACTGACCCTTGAGGCACTCCACTAGTCACAGGCCTCCAACTAGACTCAGCCCCATAGACTACAACTCTCTGGCTTCTCTCCTTCAGCCAGTTCGCAGTCCACCTCACTACCTGATCATCCAGTCCACACTTCCTCATTTTAGCCGTGAGGATGCTGTGGGAGACTGTGTCAAATGCTTTGCTGAGGTCAAGGTAGACCACATCCACCGCTCTGCCATCATCCATCCACCGTGTTATTTCCTCATAAAAGGCTAAGAGATTGGTCAAACATGATTTCCCCCTGGTGAAGCCATGTTGACTGCCCCTCATAACCTTCTTATCCTTGATATGCCTTAAGATGGTTCCAAGGATAAGGTGTTCCATCACTTTCCCAGGGATGGAGGTGAGGCTGACCGGTCTGTAGTTACCCGGGTCCTCCTTCTTGCCCTTTTTGAAGACTGGAGTGACATTTGCTTTCCTCCAGTCCTCAGGCACCTCTCCCGTTTCCCAAGACTTGGTAAAGATGATGGAGAGTGGTCTAGCAATGACTTCCGCCAGTTCCCTCAGCACCCGCGGGTGCATCCCATCTGGACCCATGGATTTATGCATGTCCAGATTGCTCAACTGGTCTCTAACCCATTCCTCATCGACTAAGGCAAACCGCTCCATCGACCTGACTTCATCTAAGGTCTCAGGGGTACAGGGCTCTTCAGGACTGCCCGCAGCAGAGTAGACAGAGACAAAGAAGGCATTCAGTAACTCTGCCATCTCTTTATCTTCTGTCACCAGGGCACCCATCCCGTTCATCAGTGGGCCTACATTGCCTCTGGTGTTAGTTTTGTCTGCCATGTATTTAAAAAAGCTCTTTTTGCTGTCCTTGACCCTTCTTGCCAGGTTTAATTCTAAGGATGCCTTAGTCCTCCTAGCTGCCTTCCTACATCTTCTAGCAGCAGCCTTATATTCCTCCCAAGTGGCCAGCCCCTCCTTCCATGACCTGTAAACTCTCCTCTTCCACTTGAGCATACCCAGCAATTCCCTGTTTAGCCACGCAGGTCTCTTGGCCCTCTTCCTTGACTTCCTACGTGTCGGGATGCTCCGATCTTGAGCACGGAAAAAGCAGTCCTTGAATGTCAACCAACTATCTTGGGCCCCTTTACCTTCAAGCAGCCCTGCCCATGGGATTTCCCCTAGCAATTGCTTGAAAAGGCCAAAGTTTGCCCTGCTAAAGTCCAGGGTTGCAATTCTACTTGGTATTCTACTAGTCCTGCCACACAAGATCCTGAACTCCACCATCTCGTGGTCGCTGCAACCAAGGCAGCCCTCAACCCTTACTGCTTCGACCAGATCCTCCTTGTTAGTGAGGATGAGATCCAGCAGCGCTCCTCTCCTGGTCGGCTCATCCACCATTTGCAGGAGGAAGTTATCATCCAGTGAGTACAGCAAGAACGTTTGGCCTCTGCTCCCACAGCAGAAGAGCCAGGATTGAAAGCTGGTGCTGGACCTCTTCAGCACACAATCACACTTACATTGGTACCTCCATCGTTGCTTTCACTGCTCGCTTTCATACAGGAAAAGCATTTGAATGGAATCAGTCCAGAGCCTGCTCTCTGCTGCGCAGCAACACAGTCAGCACAGAATGAACAGCGGCATCTGCTCCCACAGCAGAAGGACCAGCAGGGAAAGCTAGTGCTGGGCCTCTTCAGCACACAAGCAGCTTTGCAACGGTGTCGCCATCATTGCAGTCTCTCGTCGGTTTCATACCTAAAAGTCCATTTGAATCCAAATTCTCAGGTGGTCTCTCTCAGCTGCCCAGCAGCACAGTGAGTACAGCACGAACGTTTGGCCTCTGCTCCCACAGCAGAAGAGCCAGGATTGAAAGCTGGTGCTGGGCCTCTTCAGCACACAATCACCTTTACATCGGTGCCTCCATCATTGCTTTCACTGCTCACTTTCACACAGGGAAAGCATTGGAATGGAATCAGTCCGGAGCCTGCTCTCTGCTGCGCAGCAACACAGTCAGCACAGAATGAACAGTGGCATCTGCTCCCACAGCAGAAGGACCAGCAAGGAAAGCTAGTGCTGGGCCTCTTCAGCACACAAGCAGCTTTGCAACGGTGTCACCATCATTGCAGTCTCTCCTCGGTTTCATACCTAAAAGGCCATTTGAATCCAAATTCTACGGTGGTCTCTCTCAGCTGCCAAGCAGCACAGTGAGTACAGCACGAACGTTTGGCCTCTGCTCCCACAGCAGAAGAGCCAGGATTGAAAGCTGGTGCTGGACCTGTTCAGCACACAATCACCTTTACATTGATGCCTCCATCGTTGCTTTCACTGCTCACTTTCATACAGGAAAAGCATTAGAATGGAATCAGTCCAGAGCCTGCTCTCTGCTGTGCAGCAACACAGTCAGCACAGAATGAAGAGTGGCATCTGCTCCCACAGCAGAAGGACCAGCAGGGAAAGCTAGTGCTGGGCCTCTTCAGCACTCAAGCAGCTTTGAAATGGTGTCACCATCATTGCAGTCTCTCCTTGGTTTCATACCTAAAAGTCCATTTGAATCCAAATTCTCAGGTGGTCTCTCTCAGCAGCCCAGCAGCACAGTGAGTACAGCACGAACGTTTGGCCTCTGCTCCCACAGCAGAAGAGCCAGGATTGAAAGCTGGTGCTGGACCTCTTCAGCACACAATCACACTTACATTGGTGCCTCCATCGTTGCTTTCACTGCTAACACTCATACAGGAAAAGCATTTGAATGGAATCAGTCCAGAGCCTGCTCTCTGCTGCGCAGCAACACAGCACAGAATGAACAGCGGCATCTGCTCCCACAGCAGAAGGACCAGCAGGGAAAGCTAGTGCTGGGCCTCTTCAGCACACAAGCAGCTTTGCAACGGTGTCGCCATCATTGCAGTCTCTCCTCGGTTTCATACCTAAAAGTCCATTTGAATCCAAATTCTCAGGTGGTCTCTCTCAGCTGCCCAGCAGCACAGTGAGTACAGCACGAACGTTTGGCCTCTGCTCCCACAGCAGAAGAGCCAGGATTGAAAGCTGGTGCTGGGCCTCTTCAGCACACAATCACCTTTACATCGGTGCCTCCATCATTGCTTTCACTGCTCACTTTCACACAGGGAAAGCATTGGAATGGAATCAGTCCGGAGCTTGCTCTCTGCTGCGCAGCAACACAGTCAGCACAGAATGAACAGTGGCATCTGCTCCCACAGCAGAAGGACCAGCAAGGAAAGCTAGTGCTGGGCCTCTTCAGCACACAAGCAGCTTTGCAACGGTGTCGCCATCATTGCAGTCTCTCCTCGGTTTCATACCTAAAAGTCCATTTGAATCCAAATTCTCAGGTGGTCTCTCTCAGCTGCCCAGCAGCACAGTGAGTACAGCACGAACGTTTGGCCTCTGCTCCCACAGCAGAAGAGCCAGGATTGAAAGCTGGTGCTGGGCCTCTTCAGCACACAATCACCTTTACATCGGTGCCTCCATCATTGCTTTCACTGCTCACTTTCACACAGGGAAAGCATTGGAATGGAATCAGTCCGGAGCCTGCTCTCTGCTGCGCAGCAACACAGTCAGCACAGAATGAAGAGTGGCATCTGCTCCCACAGCAGAAGGACCAGCAAGGAAAGCTAGTGCTGGGCCTCTTCAGCACACAAGCAGCTTTGCAACGGTGTCACCATCATTGCAGTCTCTCCTCGGTTTCATACCTAAAAGGCCATTTGAATCCAAATTCTACGGTGGTCTCTCTCAGCTGCCAAGCAGCACAGTGAGTACAGCACGAACGTTTGGCCTCTGCTCCCACAGCAGAAGAGCCAGGATTGAAAGCTGGTGCTGGACCTGTTCAGCACACAATCACCTTTACATTGATGCCTCCATCGTTGCTTTCACTGCTCACTTTCATACAGGAAAAGCATTAGAATGGAATCAGTCCAGAGCCTGCTCTCTGCTGTGCAGCAACACAGTCAGCACAGAATGAAGAGTGGCATCTGCTCCCACAGCAGAAGGACCAGCAGGGAAAGCTAGTGCTGGGCCTCTTCAGCACTCAAGCAGCTTTGAAATGGTGTCACCATCATTGCAGTCTCTCCTTGGTTTCATACCTAAAAGTCCATTTGAATCCAAATTCTCAGGTGGTCTCTCTCAGCAGCCCAGCAGCACAGTGAGTACAGCACGAACGTTTGGCCTCTGCTCCCACAGCAGAAGAGCCAGGATTGAAAGCTGGTGCTGGACCTCTTCAGCACACAATCACACTTACATTGGTGCCTCCATCGTTGCTTTCACTGCTAACACTCATACAGGAAAAGCATTTGAATGGAATCAGTCCAGAGCCTGCTCTCTGCTGCGCAGCAACACAGCACAGAATGAACAGCGGCATCTGCTCCCACAGCAGAAGGACCAGCAGGGAAAGCTAGTGCTGGGCCTCTTCAGCACACAAGCAGCTTTGCAACGGTGTCGCCATCATTGCAGTCTCTCCTCGGTTTCATACCTAAAAGTCCATTTGAATCCAAATTCTCAGGTGGTCTCTCTCAGCTGCCCAGCAGCACAGTGAGTACAGCACGAACGTTTGGCCTCTGCTCCCACAGCAGAAGAGCCAGGATTGAAAGCTGGTGCTGGGCCTCTTCAGCACACAATCACCTTTACATCGGTGCCTCCATCATTGCTTTCACTGCTCACTTTCACACAGGGAAAGCATTGGAATGGAATCAGTCCGGAGCCTGCTCTCTGCTGCGCAGCAACACAGTCAGCACAGAATGAACAGTGGCATCTGCTCCCACAGCAGAAGGACCAGCAAGGAAAGCTAGTGCTGGGCCTCTTCAGCACACAAGCAGCTTTGCAACGGTGTCACCATCATTGCAGTCTCTCCTCGGTTTCATACCTAAAAGGCCATTTGAATCCAAATTCTCAGGTGGTCTCTCTCAGCTGCCCAGCAGCACAGTGAGTACAGCACGAACGTTTGGCCCCTGCTCCCACAGCAGAAGAGCCAGGATTGAAAGCTGGTGCTGGGCCTGTTCAGCACACAATCACCTTTACATTCGTGCCTCCATCGTTGCTTTCACTGCTCACTTTCATGCAGGAAAAGCATTTGAATGGAATCAGTCCAGAGCCTGCTCTCTGCTGCGCAGCAACGCAGTCAGCACAGAATGAACAGTGGCATCTGCTCCCACAGCAGAAGGACCAGCAGGGAAAGCTAGTGCTGGGCCTCTTCAGCACACAAGCAGCTTTGCAACGGTGTCACCATCATTGCAGTCTCTCCTCGGTTTCATACCTAAAAGTCCATTTGAATCCAAATTCTCAGGTGGTGTCTCTCAGCTGCCCAGTAGCACAGTGAGTACAGCACGAACGTTTGGCCTCTGTTCCCACAGCAGAAGAGCCAGGATTGAAAGCTGGTGCTGGACCTCTTCAGCACACAATCGTGCCTGTCGTGATTTAAACCCAGTCAGGTAACTTGTTCACTCACTCCCAGTGAGTGGTGCCGAGCTGACAACAATCAAGGTCCGTGTCCGTCTCCCCCCCCCTGCACCGGGGCTCTCCCCTTCCCCGCTCCCGGAGGAACGGGGAGGAGGATCGAGAGAGTGCAACTCCTACGGGTTGAGACAAGAACAGTCGAGCAACAAATCACCACCGCTACTATCAGCTAAAACAATGATAAGGGAAAATAACAAGGGAAGAGAATACGATACCACCGGCCAAGAAAACGAGTTCCACCCGGAAGCCCCTGTCCTTCCGGGTAACTCCCAGTTACCCCCCACCCCGGGCATGACGTGCTGTGGTATGGAATACCTCCCCGGCTAGCCCTGGTCAGGCGCCCCGTCTCTGCTTCCTCACAGCTTCCCCTCCTCCCTGGCAGAGCATGAGCCTCACAGAGTCCTCTGTCAGGGTAAACATCACTTAGCAACAACCGACAACATCGCCTTCACCAACACTGTTCTCAAACTAGAAGTCAAAACACAGCACTGCACCAGTTAACACAAAGGAAAAAACATGACTGCTACTGCTGAACCCAGGATATTATCCACCCCTTATTCCATACCGTTCACGTCGTGCTCAGATCCCACATTTTCAATACACCATCGCTCTCCCACATATATACATCCATATACATACAGACCAAGAGGAAAAAATCATTTTCTTAGTGCATGGACCAATCCCTATAATGCTGCCAAGTCCATTCGGTCCATGATGTTCCAAGTTCATTCTCTGTTGGGATGATGGCTGGAGGGAAGTCAGGGCCAGTCGCTGGTGACCTGGAGACATCTAGTTGATGGGCTATAAAAGCATTACACAGCAGGCAACAGCATACAATTGAGTTCACTGGCTGTTTTCCCCTAAAATCAAATCCCCTTGAGGTATACATCGGACTTCCCCATCTTCCCGCATTACCCACCAAGTATATCCAGGTCCCTGAGCAAAAGCAATCCCACGAGTGGGTTTGCCTTTACCTGAAGCAGGAATAACCCAGACTGTCTTCCCCAGCAAATTCTTCATATGCACCACGGGAACTTTGTCCCCCTCTACAATATGTAAAAGTTCTGACTGGGCTGGGCCAGCCCTGTTGGCAGATCCTCTGGTGTTGACCAACCAGGTGGCCTTTGGTAAATGTGTATCCCAATGCTTGAAAGTTCCCCCACCCATCGCTCTCAGTGTAGTTTTTAACAGCCCATTGTACCGTTCGATTTTCCCAGAGGCTGGTGCATGGTAGGGGATGTGATATACCCACTCAATGCCATGCTCTTTGGCCCAAATATCTATAAGGTTATTCCGGAAATGAGTCCCAGTGTCTGACTCAATTCTCTCTGGGGTGCCGTGTCGCCACAAAATCTGTTTCTCAAGGCCCAGGATGGTGTTCCGGGCAGTGGCATGGGGCACAGCGTATGTTTCCAGCCAGCCGGTGGTTGCTTCCACCATGGTAAGCACATGGCGCTTGCCTTGGCGGGTTGGTGGCAGTGTGATATAGTCAATCTGCCAGGCCTCCCCATATTTATACTTCAACCATCGTCCTCCATACCAAAGAGGCTTTAACCGCTTGGCTTGTTTAATTGCAGCACATGTTTCACACTCATGAATAACCTGGGCAATAGTGTCCATTGTTAAGTCCACCCCTCGGTCACGGGCCCATCTATATGTTGCATCTCTGCCCTGATGGCCTGAAGTGTCATGGGCCCACCGGGCCAAAAATAATTCACCTTTATGTTGCCAATCTAAGTCCATCTGAGCCACTTCAATCTTAGCCGCTTTATCCACTTGTTGGTTGTTCTGGTGTTCCTCAGTGGCCCGACTCTTGGGTACATGGGCATCTACATGACGTACCTTCACCACCAGGTTCTGCACCCGGGCAGCAATATCTTTCCACAGTGCAGCAGCCCAGATGGGTTTACCTCTGCGTTGCCAGTTGCTCTGCTTCCATTGCTTCAACCACCCCCACAGGGCATTTGCCACCATCCATGAGTCAGTATAGAGATAAAGTACTGGCCACTTTTCTCGTTCAGCAATGTCCAGGGCCAGCTGGATGGCTTTCACCTCGGCAAATTGACTCGATTCACCCTCTCCTTCAGCAGTTTCTGCAACTTGTCGTCCAGGACTCCATACAGCTGCCTTCCATCTCCGATGCTTTCCCACAATACGGCAAGAGCCATCAGTAAACAAGGCATACTGCTTTTCACTTTCTGACAGTTTATTATATGGTGGGGCCTCTTCAGCACGCACCACCTCCTCCTCTGGTGACATTCCGAAATCTTTGCCCTCTGGCCAGTCCATGATGACTTCTAGAATGCCTGGACGACTGGGATTTCCTATTCGAGTTCCTTGTGTAATTAGTGCAGCCCATTTACTCCATGTAGCATCAGTTGCATGATGTGTAGAGGAGACCCTGCCTTTGAACATCCAGCCCAGCACGGGCAGCCGGGGTGCCAGGAGGAGCTGTGCTTCAGTGCCAATCACTTCCGAAGCAGCTCGAACCCCTTCATACGCTGCCAGTATCTCTTTCTCAGTTGGGGTATAGCTGGCCTCAGATCCTTTGTATCCCCGACTCAAAAAGCCGAGGGGTCGACCTCGAGTCTCCCCTGGAGCTTTCTGCCAGAGGCTCCAGGTAGGACCGTTCTCCCCAGCTGCAGTGTACAGCACATTTTTTACATCTGGCCCCGTCCGGACTGGTCCAAGGGCTACTGCATGAACTATCTCACGTTTAATTTGCTCAAAGGCTTGTTGCTGCTCAGGGCCCCATTTAAAATCATTCTTCTTCCGGGTCACATGATAGAGAGGGCTTACAATCGAACTGTAATTTGGGATGTGCATTCTCCAGAACCCCACTGCACCCAAGAAAGCTTGCGTTTCTTTCTTATTAGTTGGTGGAGACATTGCTGTTATCTTGTTGATCACATCTGTGGGGATCTGTCTACGTCCATCTTGCCATTTTATTCCCAAAAATTGAATCTCCTGTGCAGGTCCCTTGACCTTACTCCGTTTTATGGCAAAACCGGCTTTCAGCAGGATTTGGATTATTTTCCTCCCTTTCTCAAAGACTTCTTCCGCTGTATCGCCCCACACAATAATGTCATCAATGTATTGCAGGTGTTCTGGAGCTTGCCCCTGTTCCAGTGCAGTCTGGATCAGTCCATGGCAAATGGTAGGGCTGTGTTTCCACCCCTGGGGCAGTCGGTTCCAAGTGAACTGGACACCCCTCCAAGTAAAAGCAAACTGTGGCCTGCACTCTGCTGCCAAAGGAATGGAGAAAAATGCATTGGCAATATCAATCGTGGCATACCACTTGGCTGCCTTTGACTCTAGTTCATACTGAAGTTCTAGCATGTCCGGTACGGCAGCACTCAATGGTGGTGTGACTTCATTCAGGCCACGATAGTCTACTGTTAGTCTCCATTCTCCATTAGACTTTCGCACTGGCCATATGGGGCTATTGAAGGGTGAGCGGGTCCTGCTGATCACCCCCTGACTCTCCAGTCTACGGATCAGCTGATGGATGGGAATCAGGGAGTCTCGGTTGGTGCGATATTGCCGCCGGTGCACTGTTGTGGTCGCAATTGGCACTTGTTGTTCTTCAACTTTCAGCAACCCCACAGCAGAGGGATCTTCTGAGAGACCAGGCAAGGTGGACAGCTGCTCAATTTCCTCAGTCTCCAAAGCAGCAATACCGAAAGCCCACCGGTACCCTTTTGGGTCTTTGAAGTACCCTCTCTTGAGGTAGTCTATGCCGAGGATGCATGGAGCCTCTGGACCAGTCACAATAGGGTGCTTTTGCCACTCCCTCCCAGTCAGGCTGATTTCAGCCTCCAGCACAGTCAACTCTTGGGATCCTCCTGTTACTCCAGAAATATAGATGGGTTCCACCCCTTGACAGCTTGATGGCATCAGGGTACACTGTGCACCGGTATCTACTAGAGCCTTATACTTCTGTGGGACTGATGTGCCAGGCCATCTGATCCACACAGTCCAGTAAATCCGATTGTCCCCTACCTCCACCTGGCTGGAGGCAGGGCCCCTCTAATGGTCGTCACAGCATTGGACACTTAAGTCGTGGTGAAAGGGATTATTCTTCGTTATCACAGGAGCTGGAGTAAAATCAGCTCTTCCACTCCATCTGGGAAACTGCTCACCAGAGACTGAAGCCATAGCTCTCATGGGACGATCAGTCTTGGCCCTTGCTCCCCTCTTCAGTTCACTCACCCGTTCCTCCAAAGCTGAAGTAGGTTTTCCATCCCACTTTGTCATGTCTTCTCCGTGATCCAGCAGGTAAAACCATAGGGTACCCCGTGGCGTATACCTTCTGTATCTCCTCTCTTGAATAATAGGACGTCTTTTGTTAATAGCTGAGACGTGTGTTGGTACACGTGAGGAGCTGGATAAATCAGATACATCGTCCCTCAATTTGTCGAGGTCCTGGGACAGTTTTTTCACAGCTGAGATGATGGAAGGACTGAGATTGTCTTCGAACTCTCGGAGTTTATGAACCATTTCATCCACTGTTAGTGGTACTATGTCATTCCAGGTCATTGTTGCCAATGAATGGGCATATGATGACGGTGCATTCCGTGTAAGTTTTCGCCACATGGGTCGTGTACATTCAACTTCATCTGGATCTATAGGTGTATCCCCGTTATTCAGCTTGATGTGATAGATCATCTCTACGATGGCCGATTCCCTCAGAGACTGGATGCCTTTGTCTATAGTAGTCCACTTGGCCGAACGACTCGTAACATCATCCTTGTACGGAAATCTTTCTTTCACAGCTGCCAAGAGCCTCCTCCAAAGGCTGAGGGACTTTTTCTCTCTTGCAATTGCTTTGTCAATTCCCCCTTCTCTAGCAAGTGATCCCAGCTGCTTGGCTTCTGTACCTTCTAGTTCGTGACCATCGGCCCCATTGTCCCAGCATCGGAGTAACCAGGTGATGATGTGCTCCCCTGGTTGACGGGTAAAATCTTTTCGCATATTCCGCAGCTCGGTTGAGGTCCGAGGTCGAGAAGTTACCTCTTCTTCTTCTTCTTCGTCATGTGATGATGACTCCTGATCAGATTCTGGACCGGGTGGTGAATTCATTGGTTCTTCATCTCGCTTCACCCTTTTTGCCTCCTTTTTGCTTGTTCTCTTGCGTACAGGGGCAACCGATATTGGTACGAATTGGTCCTCTGGTTTGGCTGCAGTGATTATCACTGTGGTTTGAGTAGCGACTGTACTTGTTGCTGGGGGTGGTGTAGCTACCGTGCTTGGAGCTGGGGTAACCGCGCTGTCTGTTGCAGTTGAAGTTTGAGCAGCTGCTGTACTTGCCACTGGGGTAGCTGCGCAGTTCATTGCAGCCAAAGTTTGAGTAGCGACTGACGCTTTGCCCTCAAATCTGCCGATATTCTTTTCCTTTTGAAGGTGCTGGATAGTGTTGAACAAGGCCCTGTAAGCATAGGCCAAGCCCCAGCACGTTGCCGTGATTTGTCCATCTCTGGTATGGCCAGAATGACCACACACCTCATTTAAGTGTTTTACTAATTCTTCTGGATTTTGCAGTTGTTCGGTAGTGAAATTCCAAAATACTGGAGGGGCCCACTGACCTAGATACTTGCCCGTACTATCCCACACACCCTGCCACTCATGGCTGTCCAGCCTCTGGGAAAATCTCTCGGTCCTCCTACATCGTCTTTTGACCCCAGACAAGACCCAAACCTGAATCTGCTTAACTCTTGAAATCAGTAGTGGGCAAAACACACTCTGTATGCGTGTTAGCATGGTGATTCCCATCACCATCAGCAAACAAGTCTCAACAGCATTAAAAGGCCATTCAAAAAATTCAAAACTCTCAAATGTAAATGGTCTGGGGGGACGACTAGGAGGGTAAAAGGATGTCTCCTTCACAGGTTGAGCACCTGAGAAGGAGAAAAAAGATGTGTAATTGCTAAGCACCTCCATCATATACCTCCCAAAGTATAAAGGTGGTGACCACACTGGGAACATAAACCAGATCAGTTTCATGATCAATGATTCTATTGTATTACAAGTCATTACCATAAAGTACAATGGGATAAAAACCTTAGCCCAAGCCCCACACTTGAAAAACACTAATACAGCCAATACCGGATGGACGTAAGATATGGTATACTGAAACTGTGAGATCAAGAGGAAAAACCTTGAGAGCCAATAAATCAGCATTGTGACGAGTGACTATCAATCCAGTCAGATCTGTTCTTATCTCAACCCCTCGTGCCCCACGTTGGGATCCAAAAAGAACTGTCGTGGTTTAAACCCAGTCAGGTAACTTGTTCACTCACTCCCAGTGAGTGGTGCCGAGCTGACAACAATCAAGGTCCGTGTCCGTCTCCCCCCCCCCTGCACCGGGGCTCTCCCCTTCCCCGCTCCCGGAGGAACGGGGAGGAGGATCGAGAGAGTGCAACTCCTACGGGTTGAGACAAGAACAGTCCAGCAACAAATCACCACCGCTACTATCAGCTAAAACAATGATAAAAGAAAATAACAAGGGAAGAGAATACGATACCACCGGCCAAGAAAACGAGTTCCACCCGGAAGCCCCTGTCCTTCCGGGTAACTCCCAGTTACCCCCCACCCCGGGCATGACGTGCTGTGGTATGGAATACCTCCCCGGCTAGCCCTGGTCAGGCGCCCCGTCTCTGCTTCCTCACAGCTTCCCCTCCTCCCTGGCAGAGCATGAGCCTCACAGAGTCCTTGGTCAGGGTAAACATCACTTAGCAACAACCGACAACATCGCCTTCACCAAAACTGTTCTCAAACTAGAAGTCAAAACACAGCACTGCACCAGTTAACACAAAGGAAAAAAACATGACTGCTACTGCTGAACCCAGGACAGTGCCTCCATCGTTGCTTTCAGGGCTCACTTTCATACAGGAAAAGCATTTGAATAGAATCAGTGCAGAGCCTGCTCTCTGCAGCGCAGCAACACAGTCAGCACAGAATGAAGAGTGGCATATGCTCCCACAGCAGAAGGACCAGCAGGGAAAGCTAGTGCTGGGCCTCTTCAGCACACAGTCAGCTATGCAACGGTGTCACCATCATTGCAGTCTCTCCTCGGTTTCATACCTAAAAGTCCATTTGAATCCAAATTCTCAGGTGGTGTCTCTCAGCTGCCCAGCAGCACAGTGAGTACAGCACGAACGTTTGGCCTCTGCTCCCACAGCAGAAGAGCCAGGATTGAAAGCTGGTGCTGGACCTGTTCAGCACACAATCACCTTTACATTGGTGCCTCCATCGTTGCTTTCACTGCTCACTTTCATACAGGAAAAGCATTTGAATGGAATCAGTCCAGAGCCTGCTCTCTGCTCACAGCAACACAGTCAGCACAGAATGAAGAGTGGCATCTGCTCCCACAGCAGAAGGACCAGCAGGGAAAGCTAGTGCTCTGCTTCTTCAGCACACAAGCAGCTTTGCAACGGTGTCACCATCATTGCAGTCTCTCCTCGGTTTCATACCTAAAAGTGCATTTGAATCCAAATTCTCAGGTGGTCTCTCTCAGCTGCTCAGCAGCACAGTGTGTACAGCACGAACGTTTGGCCTCTGCTCCCACAGCAGAAGAGCCAGGATTGAAAGCTGGTGCTGGACCTGTTCAGCACACAATCCCCTTTACATTGGTGCCTCCATCGTTGTTTCACTGCTCACTTTCATACAGGAAAAGCATTTGAATAGAATCAGTCCAGAGCCTGCTCCCTGCTGGCAGCAACACAGCACAGAATGAACAGTGGCATCTGCTCACACGGCAGAAGGACCAGCAGGGAAAGCTAGTGCTGTGTCTCTTCAGCACACAAGCAGCTTTGCAACGGGGTCACCATCATTGCAGTCTCTCCTCGGTTTCATACCTAAAAGTCCATTTGAATCCAAATTCTCAGGTGGTCTCTCTCAGCTGCCCAGCAGCACAGTGAGTACAGCACGAACGTTTGGCCTCTGCTCCCACAGCAGAAGAGCCAGGATTGAAAGCTGGTGCTGGACCTCTTCAGCACACAATCACCTTTACATTGGTGCCTCCATCGTTGCTTTCACTGCTCACTTTCATACAGGAAAAGCATTTGAATGGAATCAGTCCAGAGCCTGCTCTCTGCTGCGCAGCAATAGAGTCAGCACAGAATGAACAGTGGCATCTGCTCCCACGGCAGAAGGACCAGCAGGGAAAGCTAGTGCTCTGCTTCTTCAGCACACAGTCAGCCTTGCAACCGGGTCACCATCATTGCAGTCTCTGCTCGGTTTCATACCTAAAAGTCCATTTGAATCCAAATTCTCAGGTGGTGTCTCTCAGCTGCCCAGCAGCACAGTGAGTACAGCACGAACGTTTGGCCTCTGCTCCCACAGCAGAAGAGCCAGGATTGAAAGCTGGTGCTGGACCTGTTCAGCACACAATC
This sequence comes from Pezoporus flaviventris, assembly GCF_033815535.1. Lineage (NCBI taxonomy): Eukaryota > Metazoa > Chordata > Aves > Psittaciformes > Psittacidae > Pezoporus > Pezoporus flaviventris. Next base: position 390,589 of record NW_026892732.1, on the reverse strand, counting down.
ACCTTTACATTGATGCCTCCATCGTTGCTTTCACTGCTCACTTTCATACAGGAAAAGCATTAGAATGGAATCAGTCCAGAGCCTGCTCTCTGCTGTGCAGCAACACAGTCAGCACAGAATGAAGAGTGGCATCTGCTCCCACAGCAGAAGGACCAGCAGGGAAAGCTAGTGCTGGGCCTCTTCAGCACTCAAGCAGCTTTGAAATGGTGTCACCATCATTGCAGTCTCTCCTTGGTTTCATACATAAAAGTCCATTTGAATCCAAATTCTCAGGTGGTCTCTCTCAGCAGCCCAGCAGCACAGTGAGTACAGCACGAACGTTTGGCCTCTGCTCCCACAGCAGAAGAGCCAGGATTGAAAGCTGGTGCTGGGCCTCTTCAGCACACAATCACCTTTACATCGGTGCCTCCATCATTGCTTTCACTGCTCACTTTCATACAGGAAAAGCATTTGAATGGAATCAGTCCAGAGCCTGCTCTCTGCTGCGCAGCAACACAGTCAGCACAGAATGAACAGTGGCATCTGCTCCCACAGCAGAAGGACCAGCAGGGAAAGCTAGTGCTGGGCCTCTTCAGCACACAAGCAGCTTTGCAACGGTGTCACCATCATTGCAGTCTCTCCTCGGTTTCATACCTAAAAGTCCATTTGAATCCAAATTCTCAGGTGGTCTCTCTCAGCTGCCAAGCAGCACAGTGAGTACAGCACGAACGTTTGGCCTCTGCTCCCACAGCAGAAGAGCCAGGATTGAAAGGTGGTGCTGGACCTGTTCAGCACACAATCACCTTTACATTGATGCCTCCATTGTTGCTTTCACTGCTCACTTTCATACAGGAAAAGCATTAGAATGGAATCAGTCCAGAGCCTGCTCTCTGCTGCGCAGCAACACCGTCAGCACAGAATGAACAGTGGCATCTGCTCCCACAGCAGAAGGACCAGCAGGGAAAGTTAGTGCTGGGCCTCTTCAGCACACAAGCAGCTTTGCAACGGTGTCACCATCATTGCAGTCTCTCCTCGGTTTCATACCTAAAAGTCCATTTGAATCCAAATTCTCAGGTGGTGTCTCTCAGCTGCCCAGCAGCACAGTGAGTACAGCACGAACGTTTGGCCTCTGCTCCCACAGCAGAAGAACCAGGATTGAAAGCTGGTGCTGGACCTCTTCAGCACACAATCACCTTTACATTGGTGCCTCCATCGTTGCTTTCACTGCTCACTTTCATACAGGAAAAGCATTTGAATGGAATCAGTCCAGAAGCTGCTCTGCTGCGCAGCAACACAGTCAGCACAGAATGAACAGTGGCATCTGCTCCCACAGCAGAAGGACCAGCAGGGAAAGCTAGTGCTCTGCTTCTTCAGCACACAAGCAGCTTTGCAACGGTGTCACCATCATTGCAGTCTCTCCTCGGTTTCATACCTAAAAGTCCATTTGAATCCAAATTCTCAGGTGGTCTCTCTCAGCTGCCCAGCAGCACAGTGAGTACAGCACGAACGTTTGGCCTCTGCTCCCACAGCAGAAGATCCAGGATTGAAAGCTGGTGCTGGACCTGTTCAGCACACAATCACCTTTACATCGGTGCCTCCATCATTGCTTTCACTGCTCACTTTCACATCACGGTATCACAGTATCACAGTATGTTAGAGATTGGAAGGGACCTCGAAAGATCATCTAGTCCAATCCCCCTGCCGGAGCAGGAACACCTAGATAATGTTACACAGGAATGCGTCCATGCGGGTTTTCAATGTCTCCAGGGAAGGAGACTCCACAACCTCCCTGGGCAGCCTGTTCCAGTGTTCCGTCACCCTCACTGAGAAGAAGTTTCTTCTCAAGTTTAAGTGGAACCTCTTGTGTTCCAGTTTGTACCCATTACCCCTTGTCCTATCATTGTTTGCCACTGAGTAGAGCCTGGCTCCATCCTCGTGACACTCCCCCTTTATACATTTATAGACACTGATAAGGTCACCCCTCAGTCTCCTCCAAACTATAGAGACCCAGCTCCCTCAGTCTTTCTTCATAAGGGAGATGTTCCACTCCCTTAATCATCTTTGTTGCCCTGCGCTGGACTCTCTCCAGCAGCTCCCTGTCCTTCTTGAACTGAGGGGCCCAGAACTGGACACAATACTCCAGATGCGGTCTCACCAGGGCAGAGTAGAGGGGAAGGAGGACCTCTCTCGACCTACTAACCACCCCCCTTCTAATACACCCCAGGATGCCATTGGCCTTCTTAGCCACAAGGGCACAGTGTTGGCTCATGGTCATCCTGTTGTCCACTAGGACCCCCAGGTCCCTCTCCCCTACACTGCTTTCTAACAGGTCGTTCCCCAACCTATACTGGAACCAGGGGTTGTTCCTGCCCAGATGCAGGACTCTACACTTTCCCTTGTTATATTTCATCAAGTTACTCCCTGCCCAACTCTCCAGCCTATCCAGGTCTCGCTGGATGGCAGCACAGCCTTCTGGCGTATCAGCCACTCCTCCCAGCTTAGTGTCATCAGCAAACTTGCTGATAGTACACTCAATTCCCTCATCTAAATCATTGATGAATATATTAAATAATACCGGTCCCAGTACTGACCCTTGAGGCACTCCACTAGTCACAGGCCTCCAACTAGACTCAGCCCCATAGACTACAACTCTCTGGCTTCTCTCCTTCAGCCAGTTCGCAGTCCACCTCACTACCTGATCATCCAGTCCACACTTCCTCATTTTAGCCGTGAGGATGCTGTGGGAGACTGTGTCAAATGCTTTGCTGAGGTCAAGGTAGACCACATCCACCGCTCTGCCATCATCCATCCACCGTGTTATTTCCTCATAAAAGGCTAAGAGATTGGTCAAACATGATTTCCCCCTGGTGAAGCCATGTTGACTGCCCCTCATAACCTTCTTATCCTTGATATGCCTTAAGATGGTACCAAGGATAAGGTGTTCCATCACTTTCCCAGGGATGGAGGTGAGGCTGACCGGTCTGTAGTTACCCGGGTCCTCCTTCTTGCCCTTTTTGAAGACTGGAGTGACATTTGCTTTCCTCCAGTCCTCAGGCACCTCTCCCGTTTCCAAAGACTTGGTAAAGATGATGGAGAGTGGTCTAGCAATGACTTCCGCCAGTTCCCTCAGCACCCGCGGGTGCATCCCATCTGGACCCATGGATTTATGCATGTCCAGATTGCTCAACTGGTCTCTAACCCATTCCTCATCGACTAAGGCAAACCGCTCCATCGACCTGACTTCATCTAAGGTCTCAGGGGTACAGGGCTCTTCAGGACTGCCCGCAGCAGAGTAGACAGAGACAAAGAAGGCATTCAGTAACTCTGCCATCTCTTTATCTTCTGTCACCAGGGCACCCATCCCGTTCATCAGTGGGCCTACATTGCCTCTGGTGTTAGTTTTGTCTGCCATGTATTTAAAAAAGCTCTTTTTGCTGTCCTTGACCCTTCTTGCCAGGTTTAATTCTAAGGATGCCTTAGTCCTCCTAGCTGCCTTCCTACATCTTCTAGCAGCAACCTTATATTCCTCCCAAGTGGCCAGCCCCTCCTTCCATGACCTGTAAACTCTCCTCTTCCACTTGAGCATACCCAGCAATTCCCTATTTAGCCACGCAGGTCTCTTGGCCCTCTTCCTTGACTTCCTACGTGTCGGGATGCTCCGATCTTGAGCACGGAAAAAGCAGTCCTTGAATGTCAACCAACTATCTTGGGCCCCTTTACCTTCAAGCAGCCCTGCCCATGGGATTTCCCCTAGCAATTGCTTGAAAAGGCCAAAGTTTGCCCTGCTAAAGTCCAGGGTTGCAATTCTACTTGGTATTCTACTAGTCCTGCCACACAAGATCCTGAACTCCACCATCTCGTGGTCGCTGCAACCAAGGCAGCCCTCAACCCTTACTGCTTCGACCAGATCCTCCTTGTTAGTGAGGATGAGATCCAGCAGCGCTCCTCTCCTGGTCGGCTCATCCACCATTTGCAGGAGGAAGTTATCATCCAGTGAGTACAGCAAGAACGTTTGGCCTCTGCTCCCACAGCAGAAGAGCCAGGATTGAAAGCTGGTGCTGGACCTCTTCAGCACACAATCACACTTACATTGGTGCCTCCATCGTTGCTTTCACTGCTCGCTTTCATACAGGAAAAGCATTTGAATGGAATCAGTCCAGAGCCTGCTCTCTGCTGCGCAGCAACACAGTCAGCACAGAATGAACAGCGGCATCTGCTCCCACAGCAGAAGGACCAGCAGGGAAAGCTAGTGCTGGGCCTCTTCAGCACACAAGCAGCTTTGCAACGGTGTCACCATCATTGCAGTCTCTCCTCGGTTTCATACCTAAAAGTCCATTTGAATCCAAATTCTCAGGTGGTCTCTCTCAGCTGCCCAGCAGCACAGTGAGTACAGCACGAACGTTTGGCCTCTGCTCCCACAGCAGAAGAGCCAGGATTGAAAGCTGGTGCTGGACCTCTTCAGCACACAATCACACTTACATTGGTGCCTCCATCGTTGCTTTCACTGCTAACACTCATACAGGAAAAGCATTTGAATGGAATCAGTCCAGAGCCTGCTCTCTGCTGCGCAGCAACACAGCACAGAATGAACAGCGGCATCTGCTCCCACAGCAGAAGGACCAGCAGGGAAAGCTAGTGCTGGGCCTCTTCAGCACACAAGCAGCTTTGCAACGGTGTCGCCATCATTGCAGTCTCTCCTCGGTTTCATACCTAAAAGTCCATTTGAATCCAAATTCTCAGGTGGTCTCTCTCAGCTGCCCAGCAGCACAGTGAGTACAGCACGAACGTTTGGCCTCTGCTCCCACAGCAGAAGAGCCAGGATTGAAAGCTGGTGCTGGGCCTCTTCAGCACACAATCACCTTTACATCGGTGCCTCCATCATTGCTTTCACTGCTCACTTTCACACAGGGAAAGCATTGGAATGGAATCAGTCCGGAGCCTGCTCTCTGCTGCGCAGCAACACAGTCAGCACAGAATGAACAGTGGCATCTGCTCCCACAGCAGAAGGACCAGCAAGGAAAGCTAGTGCTGGGCCTCTTCAGCACACAAGCAGCTTTGCAACGGTGTCACCATCATTGCAGTCTCTCCTCGGTTTCATACCTAAAAGGCCATTTGAATCCAAATTCTCAGGTGGTCTCTCTCAGCTGCCCAGCAGCACAGTGAGTACAGCACGAACGTTTGGCCCCTGCTCCCACAGCAGAAGAGCCAGGATTGAAAGCTGGTGCTGGGCCTGTTCAGCACACAATCACCTTTACATTCGTGCCTCCATCGTTGCTTTCACTGCTCACTTTCATGCAGGAAAAGCATTTGAATGGAATCAGTCCAGAGCCTGCTCTCTGCTGCGCAGCAACGCAGTCAGCACAGAATGAACAGTGGCATCTGCTCCCACAGCAGAAGGACCAGCAGGGAAAGCTAGTGCTGGGCCTCTTCAGCACACAAGCAGCTTTGCAACGGTGTCACCATCATTGCAGTCTCTCCTCGGTTTCATACCTAAAAGTCCATTTGAATCCAAATTCTCAGGTGGTGTCTCTCAGCTGCCCAGTAGCACAGTGAGTACAGCACGAACGTTTGGCCTCTGTTCCCACAGCAGAAGAGCCAGGATTGAAAGCTGGTGCTGGACCTCTTCAGCACACAATCGTGCCTGTCGTGATTTAAACCCAGTCAGGTAACTTGTTCACTCACTCCCAGTGAGTGGTGCCGAGCTGACAACAATCAAGGTCCGTGTCCGTCTCCCCCCCCCTGCACCGGGGCTCTCCCCTTCCCCGCTCCCGGAGGAACGGGGAGGAGGATCGAGAGAGTGCAACTCCTACGGGTTGAGACAAGAACAGTCGAGCAACAAATCACCACCGCTACTATCAGCTAAAACAATGATAAGGGAAAATAACAAGGGAAGAGAATACGATACCACCGGCCAAGAAAACGAGTTCCACCCGGAAGCCCCTGTCCTTCCGGGTAACTCCCAGTTACCCCCCACCCCGGGCATGACGTGCTGTGGTATGGAATACCTCCCCGGCTAGCCCTGGTCAGGCGCCCCGTCTCTGCTTCCTCACAGCTTCCCCTCCTCCCTGGCAGAGCATGAGCCTCACAGAGTCCTCTGTCAGGGTAAACATCACTTAGCAACAACCGACAACATCGCCTTCACCAACACTGTTCTCAAACTAGAAGTCAAAACACAGCACTGCACCAGTTAACACAAAGGAAAAAACATGACTGCTACTGCTGAACCCAGGATATTATCCACCCCTTATTCCATACCGTTCACGTCGTGCTCAGATCCCACATTTTCAATACACCATCGCTCTCCCACATATATACATCCATATACATACAGACCAAGAGGAAAAAATCATTTTCTTAGTGCATGGACCAATCCCTATAATGCTGCCAAGTCCATTCGGTCCATGATGTTCCAAGTTCATTCTCTGTTGGGATGATGGCTGGAGGGAAGTCAGGGCCAGTCGCTGGTGACCTGGAGACATCTAGTTGATGGGCTATAAAAGCATTACACAGCAGGCAACAGCATACAATTGAGTTCACTGGCTGTTTTCCCCTAAAATCAAATCCCCTTGAGGTATACATCGGACTTCCCCATCTTCCCGCATTACCCACCAAGTATATCCAGGTCCCTGAGCAAAAGCAATCCCACGAGTGGGTTTGCCTTTACCTGAAGCAGGAATAACCCAGACTGTCTTCCCCAGCAAATTCTTCATATGCACCACGGGAACTTTGTCCCCCTCTACAATATGTAAAAGTTCTGACTGGGCTGGGCCAGCCCTGTTGGCAGATCCTCTGGTGTTGACCAACCAGGTGGCCTTTGGTAAATGTGTATCCCAATGCTTGAAAGTTCCCCCACCCATCGCTCTCAGTGTAGTTTTTAACAGCCCATTGTACCGTTCGATTTTCCCAGAGGCTGGTGCATGGTAGGGGATGTGATATACCCACTCAATGCCATGCTCTTTGGCCCAAATATCTATAAGGTTATTCCGGAAATGAGTCCCAGTGTCTGACTCAATTCTCTCTGGGGTGCCGTGTCGCCACAAAATCTGTTTCTCAAGGCCCAGGATGGTGTTCCGGGCAGTGGCATGGGGCACAGCGTATGTTTCCAGCCAGCCGGTGGTTGCTTCCACCATGGTAAGCACATGGCGCTTGCCTTGGCGGGTTGGTGGCAGTGTGATATAGTCAATCTGCCAGGCCTCCCCATATTTATACTTCAACCATCGTCCTCCATACCAAAGAGGCTTTAACCGCTTGGCTTGTTTAATTGCAGCACATGTTTCACACTCATGAATAACCTGGGCAATAGTGTCCATTGTTAAGTCCACCCCTCGGTCACGGGCCCATCTATATGTTGCATCTCTGCCCTGATGGCCTGAAGTGTCATGGGCCCACCGGGCCAAAAATAATTCACCTTTATGTTGCCAATCTAAGTCCATCTGAGCCACTTCAATCTTAGCCGCTTTATCCACTTGTTGGTTGTTCTGGTGTTCCTCAGTGGCCCGACTCTTGGGTACATGGGCATCTACATGACGTACCTTCACCACCAGGTTCTGCACCCGGGCAGCAATATCTTTCCACAGTGCAGCAGCCCAGATGGGTTTACCTCTGCGTTGCCAGTTGCTCTGCTTCCATTGCTTCAACCACCCCCACAGGGCATTTGCCACCATCCATGAGTCAGTATAGAGATAAAGTACTGGCCACTTTTCTCGTTCAGCAATGTCCAGGGCCAGCTGGATGGCTTTCACCTCGGCAAATTGACTCGATTCACCCTCTCCTTCAGCAGTTTCTGCAACTTGTCGTCCAGGACTCCATACAGCTGCCTTCCATCTCCGATGCTTTCCCACAATACGGCAAGAGCCATCAGTAAACAAGGCATACTGCTTTTCACTTTCTGACAGTTTATTATATGGTGGGGCCTCTTCAGCACGCACCACCTCCTCCTCTGGTGACATTCCGAAATCTTTGCCCTCTGGCCAGTCCATGATGACTTCTAGAATGCCTGGACGACTGGGATTTCCTATTCGAGTTCCTTGTGTAATTAGTGCAGCCCATTTACTCCATGTAGCATCAGTTGCATGATGTGTAGAGGAGACCCTGCCTTTGAACATCCAGCCCAGCACGGGCAGCCGGGGTGCCAGGAGGAGCTGTGCTTCAGTGCCAATCACTTCCGAAGCAGCTCGAACCCCTTCATACGCTGCCAGTATCTCTTTCTCAGTTGGGGTATAGCTGGCCTCAGATCCTTTGTATCCCCGACTCAAAAAGCCGAGGGGTCGACCTCGAGTCTCCCCTGGAGCTTTCTGCCAGAGGCTCCAGGTAGGACCGTTCTCCCCAGCTGCAGTGTACAGCACATTTTTTACATCTGGCCCCGTCCGGACTGGTCCAAGGGCTACTGCATGAACTATCTCACGTTTAATTTGCTCAAAGGCTTGTTGCTGCTCAGGGCCCCATTTAAAATCATTCTTCTTCCGGGTCACATGATAGAGAGGGCTTACAATCGAACTGTAATTTGGGATGTGCATTCTCCAGAACCCCACTGCACCCAAGAAAGCTTGCGTTTCTTTCTTATTAGTTGGTGGAGACATTGCTGTTATCTTGTTGATCACATCTGTGGGGATCTGTCTACGTCCATCTTGCCATTTTATTCCCAAAAATTGAATCTCCTGTGCAGGTCCCTTGACCTTACTCCGTTTTATGGCAAAACCGGCTTTCAGCAGGATTTGGATTATTTTCCTCCCTTTCTCAAAGACTTCTTCCGCTGTATCGCCCCACACAATAATGTCATCAATGTATTGCAGGTGTTCTGGAGCTTGCCCCTGTTCCAGTGCAGTCTGGATCAGTCCATGGCAAATGGTAGGGCTGTGTTTCCACCCCTGGGGCAGTCGGTTCCAAGTGAACTGGACACCCCTCCAAGTAAAAGCAAACTGTGGCCTGCACTCTGCTGCCAAAGGAATGGAGAAAAATGCATTGGCAATATCAATCGTGGCATACCACTTGGCTGCCTTTGACTCTAGTTCATACTGAAGTTCTAGCATGTCCGGTACGGCAGCACTCAATGGTGGTGTGACTTCATTCAGGCCACGATAGTCTACTGTTAGTCTCCATTCTCCATTAGACTTTCGCACTGGCCATATGGGGCTATTGAAGGGTGAGCGGGTCCTGCTGATCACCCCCTGACTCTCCAGTCTACGGATCAGCTGATGGATGGGAATCAGGGAGTCTCGGTTGGTGCGATATTGCCGCCGGTGCACTGTTGTGGTCGCAATTGGCACTTGTTGTTCTTCAACTTTCAGCAACCCCACAGCAGAGGGATCTTCTGAGAGACCAGGCAAGGTGGACAGCTGCTCAATTTCCTCAGTCTCCAAAGCAGCAATACCGAAAGCCCACCGGTACCCTTTTGGGTCTTTGAAGTACCCTCTCTTGAGGTAGTCTATGCCGAGGATGCATGGAGCCTCTGGACCAGTCACAATAGGGTGCTTTTGCCACTCCCTCCCAGTCAGGCTGATTTCAGCCTCCAGCACAGTCAACTCTTGGGATCCTCCTGTTACTCCAGAAATATAGATGGGTTCCACCCCTTGACAGCTTGATGGCATCAGGGTACACTGTGCACCGGTATCTACTAGAGCCTTATACTTCTGTGGGACTGATGTGCCAGGCCATCTGATCCACACAGTCCAGTAAATCCGATTGTCCCCTACCTCCACCTGGCTGGAGGCAGGGCCCCTCTAATGGTCGTCACAGCATTGGACACTTAAGTCGTGGTGAAAGGGATTATTCTTCGTTATCACAGGAGCTGGAGTAAAATCAGCTCTTCCACTCCATCTGGGAAACTGCTCACCAGAGACTGAAGCCATAGCTCTCATGGGACGATCAGTCTTGGCCCTTGCTCCCCTCTTCAGTTCACTCACCCGTTCCTCCAAAGCTGAAGTAGGTTTTCCATCCCACTTTGTCATGTCTTCTCCGTGATCCAGCAGGTAAAACCATAGGGTACCCCGTGGCGTATACCTTCTGTATCTCCTCTCTTGAATAATAGGACGTCTTTTGTTAATAGCTGAGACGTGTGTTGGTACACGTGAGGAGCTGGATAAATCAGATACATCGTCCCTCAATTTGTCGAGGTCCTGGGACAGTTTTTTCACAGCTGAGATGATGGAAGGACTGAGATTGTCTTCGAACTCTCGGAGTTTATGAACCATTTCATCCACTGTTAGTGGTACTATGTCATTCCAGGTCATTGTTGCCAATGAATGGGCATATGATGACGGTGCATTCCGTGTAAGTTTTCGCCACATGGGTCGTGTACATTCAACTTCATCTGGATCTATAGGTGTATCCCCGTTATTCAGCTTGATGTGATAGATCATCTCTACGATGGCCGATTCCCTCAGAGACTGGATGCCTTTGTCTATAGTAGTCCACTTGGCCGAACGACTCGTAACATCATCCTTGTACGGAAATCTTTCTTTCACAGCTGCCAAGAGCCTCCTCCAAAGGCTGAGGGACTTTTTCTCTCTTGCAATTGCTTTGTCAATTCCCCCTTCTCTAGCAAGTGATCCCAGCTGCTTGGCTTCTGTACCTTCTAGTTCGTGACCATCGGCCCCATTGTCCCAGCATCGGAGTAACCAGGTGATGATGTGCTCCCCTGGTTGACGGGTAAAATCTTTTCGCATATTCCGCAGCTCGGTTGAGGTCCGAGGTCGAGAAGTTACCTCTTCTTCTTCTTCTTCGTCATGTGATGATGACTCCTGATCAGATTCTGGACCGGGTGGTGAATTCATTGGTTCTTCATCTCGCTTCACCCTTTTTGCCTCCTTTTTGCTTGTTCTCTTGCGTACAGGGGCAACCGATATTGGTACGAATTGGTCCTCTGGTTTGGCTGCAGTGATTATCACTGTGGTTTGAGTAGCGACTGTACTTGTTGCTGGGGGTGGTGTAGCTACCGTGCTTGGAGCTGGGGTAACCGCGCTGTCTGTTGCAGTTGAAGTTTGAGCAGCTGCTGTACTTGCCACTGGGGTAGCTGCGCAGTTCATTGCAGCCAAAGTTTGAGTAGCGACTGACGCTTTGCCCTCAAATCTGCCGATATTCTTTTCCTTTTGAAGGTGCTGGATAGTGTTGAACAAGGCCCTGTAAGCATAGGCCAAGCCCCAGCACGTTGCCGTGATTTGTCCATCTCTGGTATGGCCAGAATGACCACACACCTCATTTAAGTGTTTTACTAATTCTTCTGGATTTTGCAGTTGTTCGGTAGTGAAATTCCAAAATACTGGAGGGGCCCACTGACCTAGATACTTGCCCGTACTATCCCACACACCCTGCCACTCATGGCTGTCCAGCCTCTGGGAAAATCTCTCGGTCCTCCTACATCGTCTTTTGACCCCAGACAAGACCCAAACCTGAATCTGCTTAACTCTTGAAATCAGTAGTGGGCAAAACACACTCTGTATGCGTGTTAGCATGGTGATTCCCATCACCATCAGCAAACAAGTCTCAACAGCATTAAAAGGCCATTCAAAAAATTCAAAACTCTCAAATGTAAATGGTCTGGGGGGACGACTAGGAGGGTAAAAGGATGTCTCCTTCACAGGTTGAGCACCTGAGAAGGAGAAAAAAGATGTGTAATTGCTAAGCACCTCCATCATATACCTCCCAAAGTATAAAGGTGGTGACCACACTGGGAACATAAACCAGATCAGTTTCATGATCAATGATTCTATTGTATTACAAGTCATTACCATAAAGTACAATGGGATAAAAACCTTAGCCCAAGCCCCACACTTGAAAAACACTAATACAGCCAATACCGGATGGACGTAAGATATGGTATACTGAAACTGTGAGATCAAGAGGAAAAACCTTGAGAGCCAATAAATCAGCATTGTGACGAGTGACTATCAATCCAGTCAGATCTGTTCTTATCTCAACCCCTCGTGCCCCACGTTGGGATCCAAAAAGAACTGTCGTGGTTTAAACCCAGTCAGGTAACTTGTTCACTCACTCCCAGTGAGTGGTGCCGAGCTGACAACAATCAAGGTCCGTGTCCGTCTCCCCCCCCCCTGCACCGGGGCTCTCCCCTTCCCCGCTCCCGGAGGAACGGGGAGGAGGATCGAGAGAGTGCAACTCCTACGGGTTGAGACAAGAACAGTCCAGCAACAAATCACCACCGCTACTATCAGCTAAAACAATGATAAAAGAAAATAACAAGGGAAGAGAATACGATACCACCGGCCAAGAAAACGAGTTCCACCCGGAAGCCCCTGTCCTTCCGGGTAACTCCCAGTTACCCCCCACCCCGGGCATGACGTGCTGTGGTATGGAATACCTCCCCGGCTAGCCCTGGTCAGGCGCCCCGTCTCTGCTTCCTCACAGCTTCCCCTCCTCCCTGGCAGAGCATGAGCCTCACAGAGTCCTTGGTCAGGGTAAACATCACTTAGCAACAACCGACAACATCGCCTTCACCAAAACTGTTCTCAAACTAGAAGTCAAAACACAGCACTGCACCAGTTAACACAAAGGAAAAAAACATGACTGCTACTGCTGAACCCAGGACAGTGCCTCCATCGTTGCTTTCAGGGCTCACTTTCATACAGGAAAAGCATTTGAATAGAATCAGTGCAGAGCCTGCTCTCTGCTGCGCAGCAACACAGTCAGCACAGAATGAAGAGTGGCATATGCTCCCACAGCAGAAGGACCAGCAGGGAAAGCTAGTGCTGGGCCTCTTCAGCACACAGTCAGCTATGCAACGGTGTCACCATCATTGCAGTCTCTCCTCGGTTTCATACCAAAAAGTCCATTTGAATCCAAATTCTCAGGTGGTCTCTCTCAGCTGCCAAGCAGCACAGGGAGCACAGCACGAACGTTTGGCCTCTGCTCCCACAGCAGAAGAGCCAGGATTGAAAGCTGGTGCTGGACCTGTTCAGCACACAATCCCCTTTACATTGGTGCCTCCATCGTTGCTTTCACTGCTCACTTTCATACAGGAAAAGCATTTGAATGGTATCAGTCCAGAGCCTGCTCTCTGCTGCGCAGCAACACAGACAGCACAGAATGAAGAGTGGCATCTGCTCCCACAGCAGAAGGACCAGCAGGGAAAGCTAGTGCTGGGCCTCTTCAGCACACAAGCAGCTTTGCAACGGTGTCACCATCATTGCAGTCTCTCCTCGGTTTCATACCTAAAAGTCCATTTGAATCCAAATTCTCAGGTGGTCTCTCTCAGCTGCCCAGCACCACAGTGAGTACAGCACGAACGTTTGGCCTCTGCTCCCACAGCAGAAGAGCCAGGATTGAAACCTGGTGCTGGACCTCTTCAGCACACAATCACACTTACATTGGTGCCTCCATCGTTGCTTTCACTGCTCACTTTCATACAGGAAAAGCATTTGAATGGAATCAGTCCAGAGCCTGCTCTCTGCTGCGCAGCAACACAGCACAGAATGAAGAGTGGCATCTGCTCCCACAGCAGAAGGACCAGCAGGGAAAGCTAGTGCTGGGCCTCCTCAGCACACAAGCAGCTTTGCAACGGTGTCACCATCATTGCAGTCTCTCCTCGGTTTCATACCTAAAAGTCCATTTGAATCCAAATTCTCAGGTGGTCTCTCTCAGCTACCCAGCAGCACAGTGAGTACAGCACGAATGTTTGGCCTCTACTCCCACAGCAGAAGAGCCAGGATTGAAAGCTGGTGCTGGGCCTGTTCAGCACACAATCACCATTACATCGGTGCCTCCATCACTGCTTTCACTGCTCTCATTCACACAGGGAAAGCATTGGAATGGAATCAGTCCAGAGCCTGCTCTCTGCTGCGCAGCAACACAGTCAGCACAGAATGAAGAGTGGCATCTGCTCCCACAGCAGAAGGACCAGCAGGGAAAGCTAGTGCTGGGCCTCTTCAGCACACAAGCAGCTTTGCAACGGTGTCACCATCATTGCAGTCTCTCCTCGGTTTCATACCTAAAAGTCCATTTGAATCCAAATTCTCAGGTGGTCTCTCTCAGCTGCCCAGCAGCACAGTGAGTACAGCACGAACATTTGGCCTCTGCTCCCACAACAGAAGAGCTAGGATTGAAAGCTGGTGCTGGACCTGTTCAGCACACAATCCCCTTTACATTGGTTCCTCCATCGTTGCTTTCACTGCTAACACTCATACAGGAAAAGCATTTGAATAGTATCAGTCCAGAGCCTGCTCCCGGCTGGCAGCAACACAGCACAGAATGAACAGTGGCATCTGCTCCCACGGCAGAAGGACCAGCAGGGAAAGCTAGTGCTCTGCTTCTTCAGCACACAAGCAGCTTTGCAACGGGGTCACCATCATTGCAGTCTCTCCTCGGTTTCATACCTAAAAGTCCATTTGAATCCAAATACTGAAGTGGCGTCTCTCAGCTGCCCAGCAGCACAGTGAGTACAGCACAAACGTTTGGCATCTGCTCCCACAGCAAAAGAGCAAGGATTGAAAGCTGGTGCTGGACCTGTTCAGCACACAATCACCTTTACATTGGTGCCTCCATCGTTGCTTTCACTGCTCACTTTCATACAGGAAAAGCATTTGAATGGAATCAGTCCAGAGGCTGCTCTCTGCTGCGCAGCAACACAGTCAGCACAGAATGAACAGTATCATCTGCTCACACGGCAGAAGGACCAGCAGGGAAAGCTAGTGCTCTGCTTCTTCAGCACACAAGCAGCTTTGCAACGGGGTCACCATCATTGCAGTCTCTCCTCGGTTTCATACCTAAAAGTCCATTTGAATCCAAATTCTCAGGTGGTCTCTCTCAGCTGCCCAGCAGCACAGTGAGTACAGCACGAACGTTTGGCATCTGCTCTCACAGCAGAAGAGCAAGGATTGAAAGCTGGTGCTGGACCTGTTCAGCACACAATCACCTTTACATTGGTGCCTCCATCGTTGCTTTCACTGCTAACACTCATACAGGAAAAGCATTTGAATAGAATCAGTCCAGAGCCTGCTCCCTGCTGGCAGCAACACAGTTAGCACAGAATGAACAGTGGCATCTGCTCAGACGGCAGAAGGAGCAGCAGGGAAAGCTAGTGCTGGGCTTCTTCAGCACACAAGCAGCTTTGCAACGGGGTCACCATCATTGCAGTCTCTCCTCGGTTTCATACCTAAAAGTCCATTTGAATCCAAATTCTCAGGGGGTCTCTCTCAGCTGCCCAGCAGCACAGTGAGTACAGCACGAACGTTTGGCCTCTGCTCCCACAGCAGAAGAGCAAGGATTGAAAGCTGGGGCTGGACCTGTTCAGCACACAATCACCTTTACATTGGTGCATCCATCGTTGCTTTCACTGCTAACACTCATACAGGAAAAGCATTTGAATAGAATCCGTCCAGAGCCTGCTCCCGGCTGGCAGCAACACAGCCCAGAATGAACAGTGGCATCTGCTCACACATCAGAAAGACCAGCAGGGAAAGCTAGTGCTGTGTCTCTTCAGCACACAAGCAGCTTTGCAACGGGGTCACCATCATTGCAGTCTCTCCTCAGTTTCATACCTAAAAGTCCATTTGAATCCAAATTCTCAGGTGGTCTCTCTCAGCTGCCCAGCAGCACAGTGAGTACAGCACGAACGTTTGGCCTCTGCTCCCACAGCAGAAGAGCCAGGATTGAAAGCTGGTGCTGGACCTGTTCAGCACACAATCACCTTTACATTGGTGCCTCCATCGTTGCTTTCACTGCTAACACTCATACAGGAAAAGCATTTGAATGGAATCAGTCCAGAGCCTGCTCTCTGCTCACAGCAACACAGCTCAGAAAGAACAGTGGCATCTGCTCCCACGGCAGAAGGACCAGCAGGGAAAGCTAGTGCTGGGCTTCTTCAGCACACAAGCAGCTTTGTAACGAGGTCACCATCATTGCAGTCTCTCCTCGGTTTCATACGTAAAGGTCCATTTGAATCCAAATTCTCAGGTGGTCTCTCTCAGCTGCCCAGCAGCACAGTGAGTACAGCACGAACGTTTGGCCTCTGCTCCCACAGCAGAAGAGCCAGGATTGAAAGCTGGTGCTGGACCTCTTCAGCACACAATCCCTTTTACATTGGTGCCTCCATCGTTGCTTTCACAGCAAACACTCGTACAGGAAAAGCATTTGAATGGAATCAGTCCAGAGCCTGCTCCCTGCTGGCAGCAACACAGCACAGAATGAACAGTGGCATCTGCTCACACGGCAGAAGGACCAGCAGGGAAAGCTAGTGCTGGGTCTCTTCAGCACACAAGCAGCTTTGCAACAGTGACACCATCATTGCAGTCTCTCCTCGGTTTCATACCTAAAAGTCCATTTGAATCCAAATTCTCAGGTGGTGTCTCTCAGCTGCCCAGCAGCACAGTGAGTACAGCACGAACGTTTGGCCTCTGCTCCCACAGCAGAAGAGCCAGGATTGAAACCTGGTGCTGGACCTGTTCAGCACACAATCACCTTTACATTGGTGCCTCCATCGTTGCTTTCACTGCTCACTTTCATACAGGAAAAGCATTAGAATGGAATCAGTCCAGAGCCTGCTCTCTGCTCACAGCAACACAGTCAGCACAGAATGAAGAGTGGCATCTGCTCCCACAGCAGAAGGACCAGCAGGGAAAGCTAGTGCTGGGCCTCTTCAGCACACAAGCAGCTTTGCAACGGTGTCACCATCATTGCAGTCTCTCCTCGGTTTCATTCCTAAAAGTGCATTTGAATCCAAATTCTCAGGTGGTCTCTCTCAGCTGCCCAGCAGCACAGTGTGTACAGCATGAACGTTTGGCCCCTGCTCCCACAGCAGAAGAGCCAGGATTGAAAGCTGGTGCTGGACCTGTTCAGCACACAATCCCCTATACATTGGTGCCTCCATCGTTGTTTCACTGCTCACTTTCATACAGGAAAAGCATTTGAATAGAATCAGTCCAGAGCCTGCTCCCTGCTGGCAGCAACACAGCACAGAATGAACAGTGGCATCTGCTCACACGGCAGAAGGACCAGCAGGGAAAGCTAGTGCTGTGTCTCTTCAGCACACAAGCAGCTTTGCAACGGGGTCACCATCATTGCAGTCTCTCCTCGGTTTCATACCTAAAAGTCCATTTGAATCCAAATTCTCAGGTGGTGTCTCTCAGCTGCCCAGCAGCACAGTGAGTACAGCACGAACGTTTGGCTTCTGCTCCCACAGCAGAAGAGCCAGGATTGAAAGCTGGTGCTGGACCTGTTCAGCACACAATCCCTTTTACATTGGTGCATTCATCGTTGCTTTCACTGCTCACTTTCATACAGGAAAAGCATTTGAATGGAATCAGTCCAGAGCCTGCTCTCTGCTGCGCAGCAATACAGTCAGCACAGAATGAACAGTGGCATCTGCTCCCACGGCAGAAGGACCAGCAGGGAAAGCTAGTGCTCTGCTTCTTCAGCACACAGTCAGCCTTGCAACCGGGTCACCATCATTGCAGTCTCTGCTCGGTTTCATACCTAAAAGTCCATTTGAATCCAAATTCTCAGGTGGTCTCTCTCAGCTGCCCAGCAGCACAGTGAGTACAGCACGAACGTTTGGCCTCTGCTCCCACAGCAGAAGAGCCAGGATTGAAAGCTGGTGCTGGACCTCTTCAGCACACAATCACACTTACATTTGTGTCTCCATTGTTGCTTTCACTGCTCACTTTCACATAGGGAAAGCATTTGAATGGAATCAGTCCAGAGCCTGCTCTCTGCTGCGCAGCAACACAGACAGCACAGTATGAACAGTGGCATCTGCTCCCACAGCAGAAGGACCAGCAGGGAAAGCTAGTGCTGGGCCTCTTCAGCACACAAGCAGCTTTGCAACGGTGTCACCATCATTGCAGTCTCTCCTCGGTTTCATACCAAAAAGTCCATTTGAATCCAAATTCTCAGGTGGTCTCTCTCAGCTGCCAAGCAGCACAGGGAGCACAGCACGAACGTTTGGCCTCTGCTCCCACAGCAGAAGAGCCAGGATTGAAAGCTGGTGCTGGACCTGTTCAGCACACAATCCCCTTTACATTGGTGCCTCCATCGTTGCTTTCACTGCTCACTTTCATACAGGAAAAGCATTTGAATGGTATCAGTCCAGAGCCTGCTCTCTGCTGCGCAGCAACACAGACAGCACAGAATGAAGAGTGGCATCTGCTCCCACAGCAGAAGGACCAGCAGGGAAAGCTAGTGCTGGGCCTCTTCAGCACACAAGCAGCTTTGCAACGGTGTCACCATCATTGCAGTCTCTCCTCGGTTTCATACCTAAAAGTCCATTTGAATCCAAATTCTCAGGTGGTCTCTCTCAGCTGCCCAGCACCACAGTGAGTACAGCACGAACGTTTGGCCTCTGCTCCCACAGCAGAAGAGCCAGGATTGAAACCTGGTGCTGGACCTCTTCAGCACACAATCACACTTACATTGGTGCCTCCATCGTTGCTTTCACTGCTCACTTTCATACAGGAAAAGCATTTGAATGGAATCAGTCCAGAGCCTGCTCTCTGCTGCGCAGCAACACAGCACAGAATGAAGAGTGGCATCTGCTCCCACAGCAGAAGGACCAGCAGGGAAAGCTAGTGCTGGGCCTCCTCAGCACACAAGCAGCTTTGCAACGGTGTCACCATCATTGCAGTCTCTCCTCGGTTTCATACCTAAAAGTCCATTTGAATCCAAATTCTCAGGTGGTCTCTCTCAGCTACCCAGCAGCACAGTGAGTACAGCACGAATGTTTGGCCTCTACTCCCACAGCAGAAGAGCCAGGATTGAAAGCTGGTGCTGGGCCTGTTCAGCACACAATCACCATTACATCGGTGCCTCCATCACTGCTTTCACTGCTCTCATTCACACAGGGAAAGCATTGGAATGGAATCAGTCCAGAGCCTGCTCTCTGCTGCGCAGCAACACAGTCAGCACAGAATGAAGAGTGGCATCTGCTCCCACAGCAGAAGGACCAGCAGGGAAAGCTAGTGCTGGGCCTCTTCAGCACACAAGCAGCTTTGCAACGGTGTCACCATCATTGCAGTCTCTCCTCGGTTTCATACCTAAAAGTCCATTTGAATCCAAATTCTCAGGTGGTCTCTCTCAGCTGCCCAGCAGCACAGTGAGTACAGCACGAACATTTGGCCTCTGCTCCCACAACAGAAGAGCTAGGATTGAAAGCTGGTGCTGGACCTGTTCAGCACACAATCCCCTTTACATTGGTTCCTCCATCGTTGCTTTCACTGCTAACACTCATACAGGAAAAGCATTTGAATAGTATCAGTCCAGAGCCTGCTCCCGGCTGGCAGCAACACAGCACAGAATGAACAGTGGCATCTGCTCCCACGGCAGAAGGACCAGCAGGGAAAGCTAGTGCTCTGCTTCTTCAGCACACAAGCAGCTTTGCAACGGGGTCACCATCATTGCAGTCTCTCCTCGGTTTCATACCTAAAAGTCCATTTGAATCCAAATACTGAAGTGGCGTCTCTCAGCTGCCCAGCAGCACAGTGAGTACAGCACAAACGTTTGGCATCTGCTCCCACAGCAAAAGAGCAAGGATTGAAAGCTGGTGCTGGACCTGTTCAGCACACAATCACCTTTACATTGGTGCCTCCATCGTTGCTTTCACTGCTCACTTTCATACAGGAAAAGCATTTGAATGGAATCAGTCCAGAGGCTGCTCTCTGCTGCGCAGCAACACAGTCAGCACAGAATGAACAGTATCATCTGCTCACACGGCAGAAGGACCAGCAGGGAAAGCTAGTGCTCTGCTTCTTCAGCACACAAGCAGCTTTGCAACGGGGTCACCATCATTGCAGTCTCTCCTCGGTTTCATACCTAAAAGTCCATTTGAATC
Source organism: Pezoporus flaviventris (assembly GCF_033815535.1). Lineage (NCBI taxonomy): Eukaryota > Metazoa > Chordata > Aves > Psittaciformes > Psittacidae > Pezoporus > Pezoporus flaviventris. The sequence continues at coordinate 370,839 of NW_026892732.1, read as the reverse complement.
CAAATTCTCAGGTGGTCTCTCTCAGCTGCCCAGCAGCACAGTGAGTACAGCACGAACGTTTGGCATCTGCTCTCACAGCAGAAGAGCAAGGATTGAAAGCTGGTGCTGGACCTGTTCAGCACACAATCACCTTTACATTGGTGCCTCCATCGTTGCTTTCACTGCTAACACTCATACAGGAAAAGCATTTGAATAGAATCAGTCCAGAGCCTGCTCCCTGCTGGCAGCAACACAGTTAGCACAGAATGAACAGTGGCATCTGCTCAGACGGCAGAAGGAGCAGCAGGGAAAGCTAGTGCTGGGCTTCTTCAGCACACAAGCAGCTTTGCAACGGGGTCACCATCATTGCAGTCTCTCCTCGGTTTCATACCTAAAAGTCCATTTGAATCCAAATTCTCAGGGGGTCTCTCTCAGCTGCCCAGCAGCACAGTGAGTACAGCACGAACGTTTGGCCTCTGCTCCCACAGCAGAAGAGCAAGGATTGAAAGCTGGGGCTGGACCTGTTCAGCACACAATCACCTTTACATTGGTGCATCCATCGTTGCTTTCACTTCTAACACTCATACAGGAAAAGCATTTGAATAGAATCAGTCCAGAGCCTGCTCCCTGCTGGCAGCAACACAGCACAGAATGAACAGTGGCATCTGCTCACACGGCAGAAGGACCAGCAGGGAAAGCTAGTGCTCTGCTTCTTCAGCACACAAGCAGCTTTGCAACGGGGTCACCATCATTGCAGTCTCTCCTCAGTTTCATGCCTAAAAGTCCATTTGAATTCAAATTCTCAGGTGGTGTCTCTCAGCTGCCCAGCAGCGCAGTGAGTACAGCATGAACGTTTGGCATCTGCTCTCATAGCAGAAGAGCAAGGATTGAAAGCTGGTGCTGGACCTGTTCAGCACACAATCCCCTTTACATTGGTTCCTCCATCGTTGCTTTCACTGCTAACACTCATACAGGAAAAGCATTTGAATAGAATCAGTCCAGAGCCTGCTCCCTGCTGGCAGCAACAAGCACAGAATGAACAGTGGCATCTGCTCCCACAGCAGAAGGACCAGCAGGGAAAGCTAGTGCTGGGCTTCTTCAGCACACAAGCAGCTTTGCAACGGGGTCACCATCATTGCAGTCTCTCCTCGGTTTCATACCTAAAAGTCCATTTGAATCCAAATTCTCAGGTGGTCTCTCTCAGCTGCCCAGCAGCACAGTGAGTACAGCACGAACGTTTGGCCTCTGCTCCCACAGCAGAAGAGCAAGGATTGAAAGCTGGGGCTGGACCTGTTCAGCACACAATCACCTTTACATTGGTGCATCCATCGTTGCTTTCACTGCTAACACTCATACAGGAAAAGCATTTGAATAGAATCCGTCCAGAGCCTGCTCCCGGCTGGCAGCAACACAGCCCAGAATGAACAGTGGCATCTGCTCACACATCAGAAAGACCAGCAGGGAAAGCTAGTGCTGTGTCTCTTCAGCACACAAGCAGCTTTGCAACGGGGTCACCATCATTGCAGTCTCTCCTCAGTTTCATACCTAAAAGTCCATTTGAATCCAAATTCTCAGGTGGTCTCTCTCAGCTGCCCAGCAGCACAGTGAGTACAGCACGAACGTTTGGCCTCTGCTCCCACAGCAGAAGAGCCAGGATTGAAAGCTGGTGCTGGACCTGTTCAGCACACAATCACCTTTACATTGGTGCCTCCATCGTTGCTTTCACTGCTAACACTCATACAGGAAAAGCATTTGAATGGAATCAGTCCAGAGCCTGCTCTCTGCTCACAGCAACACAGCTCAGAAAGAACAGTGGCATCTGCTCCCACGGCAGAAGGACCAGCAGGGAAAGCTAGTGCTGGGCTTCTTCAGCACACAAGCAGCTTTGTAACGAGGTCACCATCATTGCAGTCTCTCCTCGGTTTCATACGTAAAGGTCCATTTGAATCCAAATTCTCAGGTGGTCTCTCTCAGCTGCCCAGCCGCACAGTGAGTACAGCACGAACGTCTGGCATCTGCTCTCACAGCAGAAGAGCAAGGATTGAAAGCTGGTGCTGGACCTGTTCAGCACACAATCACCTTTACATTGGTGCCTCCATCGTTGCTTTCACTGCTCACTTTCATACAGGAAAAGCATTTGAATGGAATCAGTCCAGAGCCTGCTCTCTGCTGTGCAGGAACACAGTCAGCACAGAATGAACAGTGGCATCTGCTCACACGGCAGAAGGACCAGCAGGGAAAGCTAGTGCTGTGTCTCTTCAGCACACAAGCAGCTTTGCAACGGGGTCACCATCATTGCAGTCTCTCCTCGGTTTCATACCTAAAAGTCCATTTGAATCCAAATTCTCAGGTGGTCTCTCTCAGCTGCCCAGCAGCACACTTAGTTCAGCACGAACGTTTGGCCTCTGCTCCCACAGCAGAAGAGCCAGGATTGAAAGCTGGTGCTGGACCTGTTCAGCACACAATCACCTTTACATTGGTGCCTCCATCGTTGCTTTCACTGCTCACTTTCATACAGGAAAAGCATTTGAATGGAATCAGTCCAGAGCCTGCTCTCTGCTGTGCAGCAACACAGTCAGCACAGAATGAACAGTGGCATCTGCCCGCACGGCAGAAGGAGCAGCAGGGAAAGCTAGTGCTCTGCTTCTTCAGCACACAAGCAGCTTTGCAACGGGGTCACCATCATTGCAGTCTCTCCTCGGTTTCCTACCTAAAAGTCCATTTGAATCCAAATTCTCAGGTGGTCTCAGCTGCCCAGCAGCACAGTTAGTACAGCACGAACGTTTGGCATCTGCTCCCACAGCAGAAGAGCAAGGATTGAAAGCTGGTGCTGGACCTGTTCAGCACACAATCACCTTTACATTGGTGCCTCCATCGTTGCTTTCACTGCTCACTTTCATACAGGAAAAGCATTTGAATGGAATCAGTCCAGAGCCTGCTCTCTGCTGCGCAGCAACACAGTCAGCACAGAATGAACAGTGGATTCTGCTCGCACAGCAGAAGGACCAGCAGGGAAAGCTAGTGCTGGGCTTCTTCAGAACACAAGCAGCTTTGCAACAGGGTCACCATCATTGCAATCTCTCCTCGGTTTCATACCTAAAAGTCCATTTGAATCCAAATTCTCAGGTGGTCTCAGCTGCCCAGCAGCACAGTGAGTACAGCACGAACGTTTGGCGTCTGCTCCCACAGCAGAAGTGCAAGGATTAAAAGCTGGTTCTGGACCTGTTCAGCACACAATCACCTTTACATTGGTGCCTCCATCGTTGCTTTCACTGCTCACTTTCATACAGGAAAAGCATTTGAATAGAATCAGTCCAGAGCCTGCTCCCTGCTGGCAGCAACACAGCACAGAATGAACAGTGGCATCTGGTCACACGGCAGAAGGACCAGCAGGGAAACTAGGGCTGTGTCTCTTCAGCACACAAGCTGCTTTGCAACGGGGTTACCATCATTGCAGTCTCTCCTTGGTTTCATAGCTAAAAGTCCATTTGAATCCAAATTTTCAGGTGGTGTCTCTCAGCTGCCCAGCAGCACAGTGAGTACAGCACGAACGTTTGGCATCTGCTCCCACAGCAGAAGAGCAAGGATTGAAAGCTGGGGCTGGACCTGTTCAGCACACCATCACCTTTACATTGGTGCCTCCATCGTTGCTTTCACTGCTCACTTTCATAAGGGAAAAGCATTTGAATGGAATCAGTCCAGAGCCTGCTCTCTGCTGCGCAGCAGCACAGTCAGCACAGAATGAACAGTGGCATCTGCTCACACGGCAGAAGGACCAGCAGGGAAAGCTAGTGCTCTGCTTCTTCAGCACACAAGCAGCTTTGCAACGGGGTCACCATCATTGCAGTCTCTCCTCGGTTTCATACCTAAAAGTCCATTTGAATCCAAATTCTCAGGTGGTCTCAGCTGCCCAGCAGCACAGTGAGTACAGCACGATCGTTTGGCATCTGCTCCCACAGCAGAAGAGCAAGGATTGAAAGCTGGTGCTGGACCTGTTCAGCACACAATCCCCTTTACATTGGTGCCTCCATCGTTGCTTTCACTGCTAACACTCATACAGGAAAAGCATTTGAATAGAATCAGTCCAGAGTCTGCTGCCTGCTGGGAGCAACACAGCACAGAATGAACAGTGGCATCTGCTCACACGGCAGAAGGACCAGCAGGGAAAGCTAGTGCTCTGCTTCTTCAGCACACAAGCAGCTTTGCAACGGGGTCACCATCATTGCAGTCTCTCCTCGGTTTCATACCTAAAAGTCCATTTGAATCCAAATTCTCAAGCGGTCTCAGCTGCCCAGCAGCACAGTGAGTACAGCACGAACGTTTGGCATCTGCTCCCACAGCAGAAGAGCCAGGATTGAAAGCTGGTGCTGGACCTGTTCAGCACACAATCCCCTTTACATTGGTGCATCCATCGTTGCTTTCACTGCTAACACTCGTACAGGAAAAGCATTTGAATAGAATCAGTCCAGAGCCTGCTCCCTGCTGGCAGCAACACAGCACAGAATGAACAGGGGCATCTGCTCACACGGCAGAAGGAGCAGCAGGGAAAGCTAGTGCTGTGTCTCTTCAGCACACAAGAAGCTTTGCAACGGGGTCACCATCATTGCAGTCTCTCCTCGGTTTCATACCTAAAAGTCCATTTGAATCCAAATTCTCAGGTGGTGTCTCTCAGCTGCCCAGCAGCACAGTTAGTACAGCACGAACGTTTGGCCTCTGCTCCCACAGCAGAAGAGCCAGGATTGAAAGCTGGTGCTGGACCTGTTCAGCACACAATCACCTTTACATTGGTGCCTCCATCGTTGCTTTCACTGCTCACTTTCATACAGGAAAAGCATTTGAATGGAATCCGTCCAGAGGCTGCTCTCTGCTGCGCAGCAACACAGTCAGCACAGAATGAACAGTGGCATCTGCTCACACGGCAGAAGGAGCAGCAGGGAAAGCTAGTGGTCTGCTTCTTCAGCACACAAGCAGCTTTGCAACGGGGTCACCATCATTGCAGTCTCTCCTCGGTTTCATACCTAAAAGTCCATTTGAATCCAAATTCTCAGGTGGTGTCTCTCAGCTGCCCAGCAGCACAGTGAGTACAGCACGAACGTTTGGCCTCTGCTCCCACAGCAGAAGAGCCAGGATTGAAAGCTGGTGCTGGACCTGTTCAGCACACAATCCCTTTTACATTGGTGCATTCATCGTTGCTTTCACTGCTCACTTTCATACAGGAAAAGCATTTGAATGGAATCAGTCCAGAGGCTGCTCTCTGCTGCGCAGCAACACAGTCAGCACAGAATGAGCAGTGGCATCTGCTCACACGGCAGAAGGAGCAGCAGGGAAAGCTAGTGCTCTGCTTCTTCAGCACACAAGCAGCTTTGCAACGGGGTCACCATCATTGCAGTCTCTCCTCGGTTTCATACCTAAAAGTCCATTTGAATCCAAATTCTCAGGTGGTGTCTCTCAGCTGCCCAGCAGCACAGTGAGTACAGCACGAACGTTTGGCCTCTGCTCCCACAGCAGAAGAGCCAGGATTGAAAGCTGGTGCTGGACCTGTTCAGCACACAATCCCCTTTACATTGGTGCCTCCATCGTTGCTTTCACTGCTCACTTTCATACAGGAAAAGCATTTGAATGGAATCAGTCCAGAGCCTGCTCTCTGCTGTGCAGGAACACAGTCAGCACAGAATGAACAGTGGCATCTGCTCACACGGCAGAAGGAGCAGCAGGGAAAGCTAGTGCTCTGCTTCTTCAGCACACAAGCAGCTTTGCAACGGGGTCACCATCATTGCAGTCTCTCCTCGGTTTCATACCTAAAAGTCCATTTGAATCCAAATTCTCAAGCGGTCTCAGCTGCCCAGCAGCACAGTGAGTACAGCACGAACGTTTGGCATCTGCTCCCACAGCAGAAGTGCAAGGATTGAAAGCTGGTGCTGGACCTGTTCAGCACACAATCCCCTTTACATTGGTGCATCCATCGTTGCTTTCACTGCTAACACTCGTACAGGAAAAGCATTTGAATAGAATCAGTCCAGAGCCTGCTCCCTGCTGGCAGCAACACAGCACAGAATGAACAGGGGCATCTGCTCACACGGCAGAAGGAGCAGCAGGGAAAGCTAGTGCTGTGTCTCTTCAGCACACAAGAAGCTTTGCAACGGGGTCACCATCATTGCAGTCTCTCCTCGGTTTCATACCTAAAAGTCCATTTGAATCCAAATTCTCAGGTGGTGTCTCTCAGCTGCCCAGCAGCACAGTTAGTACAGCACGAACGTTTGGCCTCTGCTCCCACAGCAGAAGAGCCAGGATTGAAAGCTGGTGCTGGACCTGTTCAGCACACAATCACCTTTACATTGGTGCCTCCATCGTTGCTTTCACTGCTCACTTTCATACAGGAAAAGCATTTGAATGGAATCCGTCCAGAGGCTGCTCTCTGCTGCGCAGCAACACAGTCAGCACAGAATGAACAGTGGCATCTGCTCACACGGCAGAAGGAGCAGCAGGGAAAGCTAGTGGTCTGCTTCTTCAGCACACAAGCAGCTTTGCAACGGGGTCACCATCATTGCAGTCTCTCCTCGGTTTCATACCTAAAAGTCCATTTGAATCCAAATTCTCAGGTGGTGTCTCTCAGCTGCCCAGCAGCACAGTGAGTACAGCACGAACGTTTGGCCTCTGCTCCCACAGCAGAAGAGCCAGGATTGAAAGCTGGTGCTGGACCTGTTCAGCACACAATCCCTTTTACATTGGTGCATTCATCGTTGCTTTCACTGCTCACTTTCATACAGGAAAAGCATTTGAATGGAATCAGTCCAGAGGCTGCTCTCTGCTGCGCAGCAACACAGTCAGCACAGAATGAGCAGTGGCATCTGCTCACACGGCAGAAGGAGCAGCAGGGAAAGCTAGTGCTCTGCTTCTTCAGCACACAAGCAGCTTTGCAACGGGGTCACCATCATTGCAGTCTCTCCTCGGTTTCATACCTAAAAGTCCATTTGAATCCAAATTCTCAGGTGGTGTCTCTCAGCTGCCCAGCAGCACAGTGAGTACAGCACGAACGTTTGGCCTCTGCTCCCACAGCAGAAGAGCCAGGATTGAAAGCTGGTGCTGGACCTGTTCAGCACACAATCCCCTTTACATTGGTGCCTCCATCGTTGCTTTCACTGCTCACTTTCATACAGGAAAAGCATTTGAATGGAATCAGTCCAGAGCCTGCTCTCTGCTGTGCAGGAACACAGTCAGCACAGAATGAACAGTGGCATCTGCTCACACGGCAGAAGGAGCAGCAGGGAAAGCTAGTGCTCTGCTTCTTCAGCACACAAGCAGCTTTGCAACGGGGTCACCATCATTGCAGTCTCTCCTCGGTTTCATACCTAAAAGTCCACTTGAATCCAAATTCTCAGGTGGTGTCTCTCAGCTGCCCAGCAGCACAGTTAGTACAGCACGAACGTTTGGCATCTGCTCCCACAGCAGAAGAGCAAGGATTGAAAGCTGGTGCTGGACCTGTTCAGCACACAATCACCTTTACATTGAGCCTCCATCGTTGCTTTCACTGCTAACACTCATACAGGAAAAGCATTTGAATGGAATCAGTCCAGAGACTGCTCTCTGCTGCGCAGCAACACAGTCAGCACAGAATGAACAGTGGCATCTGCTCACACGGCAGAAGGAGCAGCAGGGAAAGCTAGTGCTCTGCTTCTTCAGCACACAAGCAGCTTTGCAAAGGGGTCACCATCATTGCAGTCTCTCCTCGGCTTCATACCTAAAAGTCCATTTGAATCCGAATTCTCAGGTGGTGTCGCTCAGCTGCCCAGCAGCACAGTGAGTACAGCACGAACGTTTGGCCTCTGCTCCCACAGCAGAAGAGCCAGGATTGAAAGCTGGTGCTGGACCTGTTCAGCACACAATCTCCTTTACATTGGTGCCTCCATCGTTGCTTTCACTGCTAACACTCATACAGGAAAAGCATTTGAATAGAATCCGTCCAGAGCCTGCTCCCTCCTGGCAGCAACACAGCACAGAATGAACAGTGGCATCTGCTCACACGGCAGAAGGACCAGCAGGGAAAGCTAGTGCTGTGTCTCTTCAGCACACAAGCAGCTTTGCAACGGGGTCACCATCATTGCAGTCTCTCCTCGGTTTCCTACCTAAAAGTCCATTTGAATCCAAATTCTCAGGTGGTGTCTCTCAGCTGCCCAGCAGCACAGTTAGTACAGCACGAACGTTTGGCCTCTGCACCCACAGCAGAAGAGCCAGGATTGAAACCTGGTGCTGGACCTGTTCAGCACACAATCACCTTTACATTGGTGCATCCATCGTTGCTTTCACTGCTCACTTTCATACAGGAAAAGCATTTGAATGGAATCAGTCCAGAGACTGCTCTCTGCTGCGCAGCAACACAGTCAGCACAGAATGAACATTGGCATCTGCTCACACGGCAGAAGGAGCAGCAGGGAAAGCTAGTGGTCTACTTCTTCAGGACACAAGAAGCTTTGCAACGGGGTCACCATCATTGCAGTCTCTCCTCGGTTTCATACCTAAAAGTCCATTTGAATCCAAATTCTCAGGTGGTCTCTCTCAGCTGCCCAGCAGCACAGTGTGTACAGCACGAACGTTTGGCCTCTGCTCCCACAGCAGAAGAGCCAGGATTGAAAGCTGGTGCTGGACCTGTTCAGCACACAATCACCTTTACATTGGTGCCTCCATCGTGCTTTCACTGCTCACATTCATACAGGAAAAGCATTTGAATGGAATCAGTCCAGAGGCTGCTCTCTGCTGCGCAGGAACACAGTCAGCACAGAATGAACAGTGACATCAGCTCACACGGCAGAAGGAGCAGCAGGGAAAGCTTGTGCTCTGCTTCTTCAGCACACAAGCAGCTTTGCAACGGGGTCACCATCATTGCAGTCTCTCCTCGGTTTCATACCTAAAAGTCCATTTGAATCCAAATTCTCAAGTGGTCTCAGCTGCCCAGCAGCACAGTTAGTTCAGCACGAACGTTTGGCATCTGCTCCCACAGCAGAAGAGCAAGGATTGAAAGCTGGTGCTGGACCTGTTCAGCACACAATCCCCTTTACATTGGTGCATCCATCGTCGCTTTCACTGCTAACACTCGTACAGGAAAAGCATTTGAATAGAATCAGTCCAGAGCCTGCTTCCTGCTGGCAGCAACACAGCACAGAATGAACAGGGGCATCTGCTCACACGGCAGAAGGACCAGCAGGGAAAGCTAGTGCTGTGTCTCTTCAGCACACAAGAAGCTTTGCAACGGGGTCGCCATCATTGCAGTCTCTCCTCGGTTTCATACCTAAAAGTCCATTTGAATCCAAATTCTCAGGTGGTGTCTCTCAGCTGCCCAGCAGCACAGTTAGTACAGCACGAACGTTTGGCCTCTGCTCCCACAGCAGAAGAGCCAGGATTGAAAGCTGGTGCTGGACCTGTTCAGCACACAATCACCTTTACATTGGTGCCTCCATCGTTGCTTTCACTGCTCACTTTCATACAGGAAAAGCATTTGAATGGAATCAGTCCAGAGCCTGCTCTCTGTTGCGCAGGAACACATTCAGCACAGAATGAACAGTGACATCAGCTCACACGGCAGAAGGAGCAGCAGGGAAAGCTTGTGCTCTGCTTCTTCAGCACACAAGCAGCTTTGCAACGGGGTCACCATCATTGCAGTCTCTCCTCGGTTTCATACCTAAAAGTCCATTTGAATCCAAATTCTCAAGTGGTCTCAGCTGCCCAGCAGCACAGTTAGTTCAGCACGAACGTTTGGCATCTGCTCCCACAGCAGAAGAGCAAGGATTGAAAGCTGGTGCTGGACCTGTTCAGCACACAATCCCCTTTACATTGGTGCATCCATCGTTGCTTTCACTGCTAACACTCGTGCAGGAAAAGCATTTGAATAGAATCAGTCCAGAGCCTGCTCCCTGCTGGCAGCAACACAGCACAGAATGAACAGGGGCATCTGCTCACACGGCAGAAGGACCAGCAGGGAAAGCTAGTGCTGTGTCTCTTCAGCACACAAGAAGCTTTGCAACGGGGTCACCATCATTGCAGTCTCTCCTCGGTTTCATACCTAAAATTCCATTTGAATCCAAATTCTCAGGTGGTGTCTCTCAGCTGCCCAGCAGCACAGTTAGTACAGCACGAACGTTAGGCCTCTGCTCCCACAGCAGAAGAGCCAGGATTGAAAGCTGGTGCTGGACCTGTTCAGCACACAATCACCTTTACATTGGTGCCTCCATCGTTGCTTTCACTGCTCGCATTCATACAGGAAAAGCATTTGAATGGAATCAGTCCAGAGGCTGCTCCCTGCTGGCAGCAACACAGCACAGAATGAACAGTGGCATCTGCTCACACGGCAGAAGGAGCAGCAGGGAAAGCTAGTGGTCTGCTTCTTCAGCACACAAGCAGCTTTGCAACGGGGTCACCATCATTGCAGTCTCTCCTCGGTTTCTTACCTAAAAGTCCATTTGAATCCAAATTCTCAGGTGGTGTCTCTCAGCTGCCCAGCAGCACAGTGAGTACAGCACGAACGTTTGGCCTCTGCTCCCACAGCAGAAGAGCCAGGATTGAAAGCTGGTGCTGGACCTGTTCAGCACACAATCCCCTTTACATTGGTGCCTCCATCGTTGCTTTCACTGCTCACTTTCATACAGGAAAAGCATTTGAATGGAATCAGCCCTGAGCCTGCTCCCTGCTGGCAGCAACACAGCAGAGAATGAACAGTGGCATCTGCTCACACGGCAGAAGGAGCAGCAGGGAAAGCTAGTGCTCTGCTTCTTCAGCACACAAGCAGCTTTGCAACGGGGTCACCATCATTGCAGTCTCTCCTCGGTTTCATACCTAAAAGTCCATTTGAATCCAAATTCTCAGGTGGTGTCTCTCAGCTGCCCAGCAGCACAGTGAGTACAGCACGAACGTTTGGCCTCTGCTCCCACAGCAGAAGAGCCAGGATTGAAAGCTGGTGCTGGACCTGTTCAGCACACAATCCCCTTTACATTGGTGCATCCATCGTTGCTTTCACTGATCACTTTCATACAGGAAAAACATTTGAATAGAATCCGTCCAGAGCCAGCTCCCTGCTGGCAGCAACACAGCACAGAATGAACAGTGGCATCTGCTCACACGGCAGAAGGAAGAGCAGGGAAAGCTTGTGCTGTGTCCTTCAGCACACAAGCAGCTTTGCAACGGGGTCACCATCATTGCAGTCTCTCCTCGGTTTCATACCTAAAAGTCCATTTGAATCCAAATTCTCAGGTGGTCTCTCTCAGCTGCCCAGCAGCACAGTGAGGACAGCACGAACGTTTGGCCTCTGCTCCCACAGCAGAAGAGCCAGGATTGAAAGCTGGTGCTGGACCGGTTCAGGACACAATCACCTTTACATTGGTGCCTCCATCGTTGCTTTCACTGCTAACACTCATACAGGAAAAGCATTTGAATGGAATCAGTCCAGAGCCTGCTCTCTGCTCACAGCAACACAGCTCAGAAAGAACAGTGGCATCTGCTCACACGGCAGAAGGACCAGCAGGGAAAGCTAGTGCTCTGCTTCTTCAGCACACAAGCAGCTTTGCAACGGGGTCACCATCATTGCAGTCTCTCCTCGGTTTCATACCTAAAAGTCCATTTGAATCCAAATTCTCAGGTGGTCTCTCTCAGCTGCCCAGCAGCACAGTGAGTACAGCACGAACGTTTGGCCTCTGCTCCCACAGCAGAAGAGCCAGGATTGAAAGCTGGTGCTGGACCTGTTCAGCACACAATCACCTTTACATTGGTGCCTCCATCGTTGCTTTCACTGCTCACTTTCATACAGAAAAGCATTTGAATGGAATCAGTCCAGAGCCTGCTCTCTGCTGCGCAGCAACACAGTCAGCACAGAATGAACAGTGGCATCTGCTCACACGGCAGAAGGATCAGCAGGGAAAGCTTGTGCTGTGTCTCTTCAGCACACAAGAAGCTTTGCAACGGGGTCACCATCATTGCAGTCTCTCCTCGGTTTCCTACCTAAAAGTCCATTTGAATCCAAATTCTCAGGTGGTGTCTCTCAGCTGCCCAGCAGCACAGTTAGTACAGCACGAACGTTTGGCCTCTGCTCCCACAGCAGAAGAGCCAGGATTGAAAGCTGGTGCTGGACCTGTTCAGCACACAATCACCTTTACATTGGTGCCTCCATCGTTGCTTTCACTGCTCACTTTCATACAGGAAAAGCATTTGAATGGAATCAGTCCAGAGGCTGCTCTCTGCTGCGCAGCAACACAGTCAGCACAGAATGAACAGTGGCATCTGCTCACACGGCAGAAGGACCAGCAGGGAAAGCTAGTGCTGTGTCTCTTCAGCACACAAGAAGCTTTGCAACGGGGTCACCATCATTGCAGTCTCTCCTCGGTTTCATACCTAAAAGTCCATTTGAATCCAAATTCTCAGGTGGTGTCTCTCAGCTGCCCAGCAGCACAGTGAGTACAGCACGAACGTTTGGCATCTGCTCCCACAGCAGAAGAGCCAGGATTGAAAGATGGGGCTGGACCTGTTCAGCACACAATCCCTTTTACATTGGTGCATTCATCGTTGCTTTCACTGCTCACTTTCATACAGGAAAAGCATTTGAATGGAATCAGTCCAGAGCCTGCTCCCTGCTGGCAGCAACACAGTCAGCACAGAATGAACAGTGACATCTGCTCACACGGCAGAAGGACCAGCAGGGAAAGCTAGTGCTCTGCTTCTTCAGCACACAAGCAGCTTTGCAACGGGGTCACCATCATTGCAGTCTCTCCTCGGCTTCATACCTAAAAGTCCATTTGAATCCAAATTCTCAAGTGGTCTCAGCTGCCCAGCAGCACAGTGAGTACAGCACGAACGTTTGGCATCTGCTCCCACAGCAGAAGAGCAAGGATTGAAAGCTGGTGCTGGACCTGTTCAGCACACAATCCCCTTTACATTGGTGCATCCATCGTTGCTTTCACTGCTAACACTCGTACAGGAAAACCATTTGAATAGAAACAGTCCAGAGCCTGCTCCCTGCTGGCAGCAACACAGCACAGAATGAACAGGGGCATCTGCTCACACGGCAGAAGGACCAGCAGGGAAAGCTAGTGCTGTGTCTCTTCAGCACACAAGAAGCTTTGCAACGGGGTCACCATCATTGCAGTCTCTCCTCGGTTTCATACCTAAAAGTCCATTTGAATCCAAATTCTCAGGTGGTGTCTCTCAGCTGCCCAGCAGCACAGTTAGTACAGCACGAACGTTTGGCCTCTGCTCCCACAGCAGAAGAGCCAGGATTGAAAGCTGGTGCTGGACCTGTTCAGCACACTATCCCCTTTACATTGGTGCCTCCATCGTTGCTTTCACTGCTCGCATTCATACAGGAAAAGCATTTGAATGGAATCAGTCCAGAGCCTGCTCTCTGCTGCGCAGCAACACAGTCAGCACAGAATGAACAGTGGCATCTGCTCACACGGCAGAAGGAGCAGCAGGGAAAGCTAGTGCTCTGCTTCTTCAGCACACAAGCAGCTTTGCAACGGGGTCACCATCATTGCAGTCTCCCCTCAGTTTCATACCTAAAAGTCCATTTGAATACAAATTCTCAGGTGGTCTCAGCTGCCCAGCAGCACAGTGAGTACAGCACGAACGTTTGGCATCTGCTCCCACAGCAGAAGAGCCAGGATTGAAAGCTGGTGCTGGACCTGTTCAGCACACAATCACCTTTACACTGGTGCCTCCATCGTTGCTTTCACTGCTAACACTCATACAGGAAAAGCATTTGAATGGAATCAGTCCAGAGCCTGCTCCCTGCTGGCAGCAACACAGCACAGAATGAACAGTGACATCTGCTCACACGGCAGAAGGACCAGCAGGGAAAGCTAGTGCTCTGCTTCTTCAGCACACAAGCAGCTTTGCAACGGGGTCACCATCATTGCAGTCTCTCCTCGGTTTCATACCTAAAAGTCCATTTGAATCCAAATTCTCAGGTGGTGTCTCTCAGCTGCCCAGCAGCACAGTTAGTACAGCACGAACGTTTGGCCTCTGCTCCCACAGCAGAAGAGCCAGGATTGAAAGCTGGTGCTGGACCTGTTCAGCACACAATCACCTTTACATTGGTGCATCCATCGTTGCTTTCACTGCTCACTTTCATACAGTAAAAGCATTTGAATGGAATCAGTCCAGAGGCTGCTCTCTGCTGCGCAGCAACACAGTCATCACAGTATGAACAGTGGCATCTGCTCACACGGCAGAAGGACCAGCAGGGAAAGCTCGGGCTGTGTCTCTTCAGCACACAAGCAGCTTTGCAACGGGGTCACCATCATTGCAGTCTCTCCTCGGTTTCATACCTAAAAGTCCATTTGAATACAAATTCTCAGGTGGTGTCTCCCAGCTGCCCAGCAGCACAGTTAGTACAGCACGAACGTTTGGCCTCTGCTCCCACAGCAGAAGAGCCAGGATTCAAAGCTGGTGCTGGACCTGTTCAGCACACAATCCCTTTTACATTGGTGCATTCATCGTTGCTTTCACTGCTCACTTTCATACAGGAAAAGCAGTTGAATGGAATCAGTCCAGAGCCTGCTCTCTGCTGTGCATGAACACAGTCAGCACAGAATGAACAGTGGCATCTGCTCACACGGCAGAAGGAGCAGCAGGGAAAGCTAGTGCTCTGCTTCTTCAGCACACAAGCAGCTTTGCAACGGGGTCACCATCATTGCAGTCTCTCCTCGTTTTCATACCTAAAAGTCCATTTGAATCCAAATTCTCAGGTGGTCTCAGCTGCCCAGCAGCACAGTGAGTACAGCGCGATTGTTTGGCATCTGCTCCCACAGCAGAAGAGCCAGGATTGAACGCTGGTGCAGGACCTGTTCAGCACACAATCACCTTTACATTGGTGCCTCCATCGTTGCTTTCACTGCTAACACTCATACAGGAAAAGCATTTGAATAGAATCAGTCCAGAGCCTGCTCCCTGCTGGCAGCAACACAGCACAGAATGAACAGTGGCATCTGCTCACACGGCAGAAGGAGCAGCAGGGAAAGCTAGTGCTCTGCTTCTTCAGCACACAAGCAGCTTTGCAACGGGGTCACCATCATTGCAGTCTCTCCTCGGTTTCATACCTAAAAGTCCATTTGAATCCAAATTCTCCGGTGCTGTCGCTCAGCTGCCCAGCAGCACAGTGAGTACAGCACGAACGTTTGGCCTCTGCTCCCACAGCAGAAGAGCCAGGATTGAAAGCTGGTGCTGGACCTGTTCAGCACACAATCCCCTTTACATTGGTGCCTCCATCGTTGCTTTCACTGCTAACACTCATACAGGAAAAGCATTTGAATGGAATCAGTCCAGAGCCTGCTCCCTGCTGGCAGCAACACAGCACAGAATGAACAGTGGCATCTGCTCACACGGCAGAAGGACCAGCAGGGAAAGCTAGTGCTGTGTCTCTTCAGCACACAAGCAGCTTTGCAAAGGGGTCACCATCATTGCAGTCTCTCCTCGGTTTCCTACCTAAAAGTCCATTTGAATCCAAATTCTCAGGTGGTGTCTCTCAGCTGCCCAGCAGCACAGTTAGTACAGCACGAACGTTTGGCCTCTGCTCCCACAGCAGAAGAGCCAGGATTGAAAGCTGGTGCTGGACCTGTTCAGCACACAATCCCCTTTACATTGGTGCCTCCATCGTTGCTTTCACTGCTAACACTCATACAGGAAAAGCATTTGAATGGAATCAGTCCAGAGCCTGCTCCATGCTGGCAGCAACACAGCACAGAATGAACAGTGGCATCTGCTCACACGGCAGAAGGAGCAGCAGGGAAAGCTAGTGCTCTGCTTCTTCAGCACACAAGCAGCTTTGCAACGGGGTCACCATCATTGCAGTCTCTCCTCGGCTTCATACCTAAAAGTCCATTTGAATCCGAATTCTAAGGTGGTGTCTTTCAGCTGCCCAGCAGCACAGTGAGTACAGCACGAACGTTTGGCATCTGCTCCCACAGCAGAAGAGCAAGGATTGAAAGCTGGTGCTGGACTTGTTCAGCACACAATCCCCTTTACATTGGTGCATCCATCGTTGCTTTCACTGCTAACACTCGTACAGGAAAAGCATTTGAATAGAAACAGTCCAGAGCCTGCTCCCTGCTGGCAGCAACACAGCACAGAATGAACAGTGGCATCTGCTCACACGGCAGAAGGAGCAGCAGGGAAAGCTAGTGCTGTGTCTCTTCAGCACACAAGAAGCTTTGCAACGGGGTCACCATCATTGCAGTCTCTCCTCGGTTTCATACCTAAAAGTCCCATTTGAATCCAAATTCTCAGGTGGTGTCTCTCAGCTGCCCAGCAGCACAGTGAGTACAGCATGAACGTTCGGCCTCTGCTCCCACAGCAGAAGAGCCAGGATTGAAACCTGGTGCTGGACCTGTTCAGCACACAATCCCCTTTACATTGGTGCCTCCATCGTTGCTTTCACTGCTAACACTCATACAGGAAAAGCATTTGAATAGAATCCGTCCAGAGCCTGCTCCCTGCTGTCAGCAACACAGCACAGAATGAACAGTGGCATCTGCTCACACGGCAGAAGGAGCAGCAGGGAAAGCTAGTGCTCTGCTTCTTCAGCACACAAGCAGCTTTTGCAACGGGGTCACCATCATTGCAGTCTCTCCTCGGTTTCATACCTAAAAGTCCCATTTGAATCCAAATTCTCAAGCGGTCTCAGCTGCCCAGCAGCACAGTGAGTACAGCACGAACGTTTGGCATCTGCTCCCACAGCAGAAGAGCAAGGATTGAAAGCTGGGGCTGGACCTGTTCAGCACACAATCCCTTTACATTGGTGCATCCATCGTTGCTTTCACTGCTAACACTCGTACAGGAAAAACCATTTGAATAGAAACAGTCCAGAGCCTGCTCCCTGCTGGCAGCAACACAGCACAGAATGAACAGGGGCATCTGCTCACACGGCAGAAGGACCAGCAGGGAAAGCTAGAGCTGTGTCTCTTCAGCACACAAGAAGCTTTGCAACGGGGTCACCATCATTGCAGTCTCTCCTCGGTTTCATACCTAAAAGTCCATTTGAATCCAAATTCTCAGGTGGTCTCTCTCAGCTGCCCAGCAGCACAGTTAGTACAGCACGAACGTTTGGCCTCTGCTCCCACAGCAGAAGAGCCAGGATTGAAAGCTGGTGCTGGACCTGTTCAGCACACAATCACCTTTACATTGGTGCCTCCATCGTTGCTTTCACTGCTCACATTCATACAGGAAAAGCATTTGAATGGAATCAGTCCAGAGGCTGCTCTCTGCTGCGCAGCAACACAGTCAGCACAGAATGAACAGTGGCATCTGCTCACACGGCAGAAGGAGCAGCAGGGAAAGCTAGTGCTCTGCTTCTTCAGCACACAAGCAGCTTTGCAACGGGGTCACCATCATTGCAGTCTCTCCTCGGTTTCATACCTAAAAGTCCATTTGAATCCAAATTCTCAGGTGGTGTCTCTCAGCTGCCCAGCAGCACAGTTAGTACAGCACGAACGTTTGGCCTCTGCTCCCACAGCAGAAGAGCCAGGATTCAAAGCTGGTGCTGGACCTGTTCAGCACACAATCCCTTTTACATTGGTGCATTCATCGTTGCTTTCACTGCTCACTTTCATACAGGAAAAGCATTTGAATGGAATCAGTCCAGAGGCTGCTCTCTGCTGCGCAGGAACACAGTCAGCACAGGAATGAGCAGTGGCATCTGCTCATACGGCAGAAGGAGCAGCAGGGAAAGCTAGTGCTCTGCTTCTTCAGCACACAAGCAGCTTTGCAACGGGGTCACCATCATTGCAGTCTCTCCTCGGTTTCATACCTAAAAGTCCATTTGAATCCAAATTCTCAAGCGGTCTCAGCTGCCCAGCAGCACAGTGAGTACAGCACGAACGTTTGGCATCTGCTCCCCACAGCAGAAGAGCCAGGATTGAAAGCTGGTGCTGGACCTGTTCAGCACACAATCACCTTTACATTGGTGCCTCCATCGTTGCTTTCTGTGCTAACACTCATACAGGAAAAGCATTTGAATAGAATCCGTCCAGAGCCTGCTCCCTGCTGGCAGCAACACAGCACAGAATGAACAGTGGCATCTGCTCACACGGCAGAAGGAGCAGCAGGGAAAGCTAGTGCTCTGCTTCTTCAGCACACAAGCCAGCTTTGCAACGGGGTCACCATCATTGCAGTCTCTCCTCGGCTTCATACCTAAAAGTCCATTGAATCCGAATTCTCAGGTGGTGTCGCTCAGCTGCCCAGCAGCACAGTGAGTACAGCACGAACGTTTGGCCTCTGCTCCCACAGCAGAAGAGCCAGGATTGAAAGCTGGTGCTGGACCTGTTCAGCACACAATCACCTTTACATTGGTGCCTCCATCGTTGCTTTCACTGCCAACACTCATACAGGAAAAGCATTTGAATGGAATCAGCCCAGAGCCTGCTCCCTGCTGGCAGCAACACAGCACAGAATGAACAGTGGCATCTGCTCACACGGCAGAAGGAGCAGCAGGGAAAGCTAGTGCTGTGTCTCTACAGCACACAGAAGCTTTGCAACGGGGTCACCATCATTGCAGTCTCTCCTCGGTTTCATACCTAAAAGTCCATTTGAATCCAAATTCTCAGGTGGTGTCTCTCAGCTGCCCTGCAGCACAGTTAGTACAGCACGAACGTTTGGCCTCTGCTCCCACAGCAGAAGAGCCAGGATTGAAAGCTGGTGCTGGACCTGTTCAGCACACAATCACCTTTACATTGGTGCATCCATCGTTGCTTTCACTGCTCACATTCATACAGGAAAAGCATTTGAATGGAATCAGTCCAGAGGCTGCTCTCTGCTGCGCAGCAACACAGTCAGCAGAGAATGAGCAGTGGCATCTGCTCACACGGCAGAAGGAGCAACAGGGAAAGCTAGTGCTCTGCTTCTTCAGCACACAAGCAGCTTTGCAACGGGGTCACCATCATTGCAGTCTCTCCTCGGTTTCATACCTAAAAGTCCATTTGAATCCAAATTCTCAGGTGGTGTCTCTCAGCTGCCCAGCAGCACAGTGAGTACAGCACGAACGTTTGGCCTCTGCACCCACAGCAGAAGAGCCAGGATTGAAAGCTGGTGCTGGACCTTTTCAGCACACAATCCCCTTTACATTGGTGCCTCCATCGTTGCTTTCACTGCTCACTTTCATACAGGAAAAGCATTTGAATAGAATCCGTCCAGAGCCTGCTCCCTGCTGGCAGCAACACAGCACAGAATGAACAGTGGCGTATGCTCACACGGCAGAAGGAGCAGCAGGGAAAGCTAGTGCTCTGCTTCTTCAGCACACAAGCAGCTTTGCAACGGGGTCACCTTCATTGCAGTCTCTCCTCGGCTTCATACCTAAAAGTCCATTTGAATCCAAATTCTCAAGCGGTCTCAGCTGCCCAGCAGCACAGTGAGTACAGCACGAACGTTTGGCCTCTGCTCCCACAGCAGAAGAGCCAGGATTGAAAGCTGGTGCTGGACCTGTTCAGCACACAATCACCTTTACATTGGTGCCTCCATCGTTGCTTTCACTGCTCACATTCATACAGGAAAAGCATTTGAATGGAATCAGTCCAGAGGCTGCTCTCTGCTGCGCAGGAACACAGTCAGCACAGAATGAACAGTGGCATCTGCTCACACGGCAGAAGGACCAGCAGGGAAAGCTAGTGCTCTGCTTCTTCAGCACACAAGCAGCTTTGCAACAGGGTCACCATCATTGCAGTCTCTCCTCGGTTTCCTACCTAAAAGTCCATTTGAATCCAAATTCTCAGGTGGTGTCTCTCAGCTGCCCAGCAGCACAGTTAGTACAGCACGAACGTTTGGCCTCTGCTCCCACAGCAGAAGAGCCAGGATTGAAAGCTGGTGCTGGACCTGTTCAGCACACAATCCCTTTTACATTGGTGCATTCATCGTTGCTTTCACTGCTCACTTTCATACAGGTAAAGCATTTGAATGGAATCAGTCCAGAGGCTGCTCTCTGCTGCGCAGGAACACAGTCAGCACAGAATGAACAGTGGCATCTGCTCCCAAAGCAGAAGGACCAGCAGGGAAAGCTAGTGCTCTGCTTCTTCAGCACACAAGCAGCTTTGCAACGGGGTCACCATCATTGCAGTCTCTCCTCGGTTTCATACCTAAAAGTCCATTTGAATCCAAATTCTCAGGTGGTGTCTCTCAGCTGCCCAGCAGCACAGTGAGTACAGCACGAACGTTTGGCCTCTGCTCCCACAGCAGAAGAGCCAGGATTGAAAGCTGGTGCTGGACCTGTTCAGCACACAATCCCCTTTACATTGGTGCCTCCATCGTTGCTTTCACTGCTCACTTTCATACAGGAAAAGCATTTGAATGGAATCAGTCCAGAGGCTGCTCTCTGCTGCGCAGCAACACAGTCAGCACAGAATGAACAGTGGCATCTGCTCACACGGCAGAAGGAGCCGCAGGGAAAGCTAGTGGTCTACTTCTTCAGCACACAAGCAGCTTTGCAAGGGGGTCACCATCATTGCAGTCTCTCCTCGGTTTCATACCTAAAAGTCCATTTGAATCCAAATTCTCAGGTGGTGTCTCTCAGCTGCCCAGCAGCACAGTGAGTACAGCACGAACGTTTGGTCTCTGCTCCCACAGCAGAAGAGCCAGGATTGAAAGCTGGTGCTGGACCTGTTCAGCACACAATCACCTTTACATTGGTGCCTCCATCGTTGCTTTCACTGCTCACATTCATACAGGAAAAGCATTTGAATGGAATCAGTCCAGAGGCTGCTCTCTGCTGCGCAGCAACACAGCACAGAATGAACAGTGGCATCTGCTCACACGGCAGAAGGAGCAGCAGGGAAAGCTAGTGCTCTGCTTCTTCAGCACACAAGCAGCTTTGCAACGGGGTCACCATCATTGCAGTCTCTCCTCGGTTTCATACCTAAAAGTCCATTTGAATCCAAATTCTCAGGTGGTGTCTCTCAGCTGCCCAGCAGCACAGTGAGTACAGCACGAACGTTTGGCATCTGCTCCCACAGCAGAAGAGCCAGGATTGAAAGCTGGGGCTGGACCTGTTCAGCACACAATCCCTTTTACATTGGTGCATTCATCGTTGCTTTCACTGCTCACTTTCATACAGGAAAAGCATTTGAATGGAATCAGTCCAGAGACTGCTCTCTGCTGCGCAGCAACACAGTCAGCACAGAATGAACAGTGGCATCTGCTCACACGGCAGAAGGAGCAGCAGGGAAAGCTAGTGGTCTGCTTCTTCAGCACACAAGCAGCTTTGCAACGGGGTCACCATCATTGCAGTCTCTCCTCGGTTTCATACCTAAAAGTCCATTTGAATCCAAATTCTCAGGTGGTGTCTCTCAGCTGCCCAGCAGCACAGTGAGTACAGCACGAACGTTTGGTCTCTGCTCCCACAGCAGAAGAGCCAGGATTGAAAGCTGGTGCTGGACCTGTTCAGCACACAATCCCCTTTACATTGGTGCCTCCATCGTTGCTTTCACTGCTCACATGCATACAGGAAAAGCATTTGAATGGAATCAGTCCAGAGGCTGCTCTCTGCTGCGCAGCAACACAGCACAGAATGAACAGTGGCATCTGCTCACACGGCAGAAGGAGCAGCAGGGAAAGCTAGTGCTCTGCTTCTTCAGCACACAAGCAGCTTTGCAACGGTGTCACCATCATTGCAGTCTCTCCTCGGTTTCATACCTAAAAGTCCATTTGAATCCAAATTCTCAGGTGGTGTCTCTCAGCTGCCCAGCAGCACAGTTAGTACAGCACGAACGTTTGGCATCTGCTCCCACAGCAGAAGAGCCAGGATTGAAAGCTGGTGCTGGACCTGTTCAGCACACAATCCCTTTTACATTGGTGCATTCATCGTTGCTTTCACTGCTCACTTTCATACAGGAAAAGCATTTGAATGGAATCAGTCCAGAGGCTGCTCTCTGCTGCGCAGCAACACAGTCAGCACAGAATGAACAGTGGCATCTGCTCACACGTCAGAAGGACCAGCAGGGAAAGCTAGTGGTCTGCTTCTTCAGCACACAAGCAGCTTTGCAACGGGGTCACCATCATTGCAGTCTCTCCTCGGTTTCATACCTAAAAGTCCATTTGAATCCAAATTCTCAGGTGGTGTCTCTCAGCTGCCCAGCAGCACAGTGAGTACAGCACGAACGTTTGGCCTCTGCTCCCACAGCAGAAGAGCCAGGATTGAAAGCTGGTGCTGGACCTTTTCAGCACACAATCCCCTCTACATTGGTGCCTCCATCGTTGCTTTCACTGCTCACTTTCATACAGGAAAAGCATTTGAATGGAATCAGTCCAGAGGCTGCTCTCTGCTGCGCAGGAACACAGTCAGCACAGAATGAACAGTGGCATCTGCTCACACGGCAGAAGGAGCAGCAGGGAAAGCTAGTGGTCTACTTCTTCAGCACACAAGCAGCTTTGCAACGGGGTCACCATCATTGCAGTCTCTCCTCGGTTTCATACCTAAAAGTCCATTTGAATCCAAATTCTCAGGTGGTGTCTCTCAGCTGCCCAGCAGCACAGTGAGTACAGCACGAACGTTTGGTCTCTGCTCCCACAGCAGAAGAGCCAGGATTGAAAGCTGGTGCTGGACCTTTTCAGCACACAATCCCCTTTACATTGGTGCCTCCATCGTTGCTTTCACTGCTCACATGCATACAGGAAAAGCATTTGAATGGAATCAGTCCAGAGGCTGCTCTCTGCTGCGCAGCAACACAGCACAGAATGAACAGTGGCATCTGCTCACACGGCAGAAGGAGCAGCAGGGAAAGCTAGTGCTCTGCTTCTTCAGCACACAAGCAGCTTTGCAACGGGGTCACCATCATTGCAGTCTCTCCTCGGTTTCATACCTAAAAGTCCATTTGAATCCAAATTCTCAGGTGGTGTCTCTCAGCTGCCCAGCAGCACAGTTAGTACAGCACGAACGTTTGGCATCTGCTCCCACAGCAGAAGAGCCAGGATTGAAAGCTGGTGCTGGACCTGTTCAGCACACAATCCCTTTTACATTGGTGCATTCATCGTTGCTTTCACTGCTCACTTTCATACAGGAAAAGCATTTGAATGGAATCAGTCCAGAGGCTGCTCTCTGCTGCGCAGCAACACAGTCAGCACAGAATGAACAGTGGCATCTGCTCACACGGCAGAAGGAGCAGCAGGGAAAGCTAGTGGTCTACTTCTTCAGCACACAAGCAGCTTTGCAAGGGGTCACCATCATTGCAGTCTCTCCTCGGTTTCATACCTAAAAGTCCATTTGAATCCAAATTCTCAGGTGGTGTCTCTCAGCTGCCCAGCAGCACAGTGAGTACAGCACGAACGTTTGGTCTCTGCTCCCACAGCAGAAGAGCCAGGATTGAAAGCTGGTGCTGGACCTGTTCAGCACACAATCACCTTTACATTGGTGCCTCCATCGTTGCTTTCACTGCTCACATTCATACAGGAAAAGCATTTGAATGGAATCAGTCCAGAGGCTGCTCTCTGCTGCGCAGCAACGCAGTCAGCACAGAATGAACAGGGGCATCTGCTCACACGGCAGAAGGACCACCAGGGAAAGCTAGTGCTCTGCTTCTTCAGCACACAAGCAGCTTTGCAACGGGGTCACCATCATTGCAGTCTCTCCTCGGTTTCATACCTAAAAGTCCATTTGAATCCAAATTCTCAGGTGGTGTCTCTCAGCTGCCCAGCAGCACAGTTAGTACAGCACGAACGTTTGGCCTCTGCTCCCACAGCAGAAGAGCCAGGATTGAAAGCTGGTGCTGGACCTGTTCAGCACACAATCCCTTTTACATTGGTGCATTCATCGTTGCTTTCACTGCTCACTTTCATACAGGAAAAGCATTTGAATGGAATCAGTCCAGAGGCTGCTCTCTGCTGCGCAGCAACACAGTCAGCACAGAATGAACAGTGGCATCTGCTCACACGGCAGAAGGACCAGCAGGGAAAGCTAGTGGTCTGCTTCTTCAGCACACAAGCAGCTTTGCAACGGGGTCACCATCATTGCAGTCTCTCCTCGGTTTCATACCTAAAAGTCCATTTGAATCCAAATTCTCAGGTGGTGTCTCTCAGCTGCCCAGCAGCACAGTGAGTACAGCACGAACGTTTGGCCTCTGCTCCCACAGCAGAAGAGCCAGGATTGAAAGCTGGTGCTGGACCTTTTCAGCACACAATCCCCTTTACATTGGTGCCTCCATCGTTGCTTTCACTGCTCACTTTCATACAGGAAAAGCATTTGAATGGAATCGGTCCAGAGGCTGCTCTCTGCTGCCCAGCAACACAGTCAGCACAGAATGAACAGTGGCATCTGCTCACACGGCAGAAGGAGCAGCAGGGAAAGCTAGTGCTCTGCTTCTTCAGCACACAAGCAGCTTTGCCACGGGGTCACCATCATTGCAGTCTCTCCTCGGGTTCATACCTAAAAGTCCATTTGAATCCAAATTCTCAGGTGGTGTCTCTCAGCTGCCCAGCAGCACAGTGAGTACAGCACGAACGTTTGGTCTCTGCTCCCACAGCAGAAGAGCCAGGATTGAAAGCTGGTGCTGGACCTGTTCAGCACACAATCACCTTTACATTGGTGCCTCCATCGTTGCTTTCACTGCTCACATTCATACAGGAAAAGCATTTGAATGGAATCAGTCCAGAGGCTGCTCTCTGCTGCGCAGCAACACAGTCAGCACAGAATGAACAGTGGCATCTGCTCACACGGCAGAAGGAGCAGCAGGGAAAGCTAGTGCTCTGCTTCTTCAGCACACAAGCAGCTTTGCCACGGGGTCACCATCATTGCAGTCTCTCCTCGGTTTCATACCTAAAAGTCCATTTGAATCCAAATTCTCAGGTGGTGTCTCTCAGCTGCCCAGCAGCACAGTTAGTACAGCACGAACGTTTGGCCTCTGCTCCCACAGCAGAAGAGCCAGGATTGAAAGCTGGTGCTGGACCTGTTCAGCACACAATCCCTTTTACATTGGTGCATTCATCGTTGCTTTCACTGCTAACACTCATACAGGAAAAGCATTTGAATGGAATCAGTCCAGAGGCTGCTCTCTGCTGCGCAGCAACACAGTCAGCACAGAATGAAAAGTGGCATCTGCTCACACGGCAGAAGGACCAGCAGGGAAAGCTAGTGGTCTGCTTCTTCAGCACACAAGCAGCTTTGCAACGGGGTCACCATCATTGCAGTCTCTCCTCGGTTTCATACCTAAAAGTCCATTTGAATCCAAATTCTCAGGTGGTGTCTCTCAGCTGCCCAGCAGCACAGTGAGTACAGCACGAACGTTTGGCCTCTGCTCCCACAGCAGAAGAGCCAGGATTGAAAGCTGGTGCTGGACCTTTTCAGCACACAATCCCCTTTACATTGGTGCCTCCATCGTTGCTTTCACTGCTCACTTTCATACAGGAAAAGCATTTGAATGGAATCAGTCCAGAGGCTGCTCTCTGCTGCCCAGCAACACAGTCAGCACAGAATGAACAGTGGCATCTGCTCACACGGCAGAAGGAGCAGCAGGGAAAGCTAGTGCTCTGCTTCTTCAGCACACAAGCAGCTTTGCAACGGGGTCACCATCATTGCAGTCTCTCCTCGGGTTCATACCTAAAAGTCCATTTGAATCCAAATTCTCAGGTGGTGTCTCTCAGCTGCCCAGCAGCACAGTGAGTACAGCACGAACGTTTGGTCTCTGCTCCCACAGCAGAAGAGCCAGGATTGAAAGCTGGTGCTGGACCTGTTCAGCACACAATCACCTTTACATTGGTGCCTCCATCGTTGCTTTCACTGCTCACATTCATACAGGAAAAGCATTTGAATGGAATCAGTCCAGAGGCTGCTCTCTGCTGCGCAGCAACACAGTCAGCACAGAATGAACAGTGGCATCTGCTCACACGGCAGAAGGAGCAGCAGGGAAAGCTAGTGCTCTGCTTCTTCAGCACACAAGCAGCTTTGCCACGGGGTCACCATCATTGCAGTCTCTCCTCGGTTTCATACCTAAAAGTCCATTTGAATCCAAATTCTCAGGTGGTGTCTCTCAGCTGCCCAGCAGCACAGTTAGTACAGCACGAACGTTTGGCCTCTGCTCCCACAGCAGAAGAGCCAGGATTGAAAGCTGGTGCTGGACCTGTTCAGCACACAATCCCTTTTACATTGGTGCATTCATCGTTGCTTTCACTGCTCACTTTCATACAGGAAAAGCATTTCAATGGAATCAGTCCAGAGGCTGCTCTCTGCTGCGCAGCAACACAGTCAGCACAGAATGAACAGTGGCATCTGCTCACACGGCAGAAGGACCAGCAGGGAAAGCTAGTGGTCTGCTTCTTCAGCACACAAGCAGCTTTGCAACGGGGTCACCATCATTGCAGTCTCTCCTCGGTTTCATACCTAAAAGTCCATTTGAATCCAAATTCTCAGGTGGTGTCTCTCAGCTGCCCAGCAGCACAGTGATTATAGCACGAACGTTTGGTCTCTGCTCCCACAGCAGAAGAGCCAGGATTGAAAGCTGGTGCTGGACCTGTTCAGCACACAATCCCCTTTACATTGGTGCCTCCATCGTTGCTTTCACTGCTCACTTTCATACAGGAAAAGCATTTGAATGGAATCAGTCCAGAGGCTGCTCTCTGCTGGCAGGTACACAGTCAGCACAGAATGAACAGTGGCATCTGCTCACACGGCAGAAGGAGCAGCAGGGAAAGCTAGTGGTCTGCTTCTTCAGCACATAAGCAGCTTTGCAAAGGGGTCACCATCATTGCAGTCTCTCCTCGGGTTCATACCTAAAAGTCCATTTGAATCCAAATTCTCAGGTGGTGTCTCTCAGCTGCCCAGCAGCACAGTGAGTACCGCACGAACGTTTGGCCTCTGCTCCCACAGCAGAAGAGCCAGGATTGAAAGCTGGTGCTGGACCTGTTCAGCACACAATCACCTTTACATTGGTGCCTCCATCGTTGCTTTCACTGCTCACATTCATACAGGAAAAGCATTTGAATGGAATCAGTCCAGAGGCTGCTCTCTGCTGCGCAGCAACACAGTCAGCACAGAATGAACAGTGGCATCTGCTCACACGGCAGAAGGAGCAGCAGGGAAAGCTAGTGCTCTGCTTCTTCAGCACACAAGCAGCTTTGCAACGGGGTCACCATCATTGCAGTCTCTCCTCGGTTTCATACCTAAAAGTCCATTTGAATCCAAATTCTCAGGTGGTGTCTCTCAGCTGCCCAGCAGCACAGTTAGTACAGCACGAACGTTTGGCCTCTGCTCCCACAGCAGAAGAGCCAGGATTGAAAGCTGCTGCTGGACCTGTTCAGCACACAATCCCTTTTACATTGGTGCATTCATCGTTGCTTTCACTGCTCACTTTCATACAGGAAAAGCATTTGAATGGAATCAGTCCAGAGGCTGCTCTCTGCTGCGCAGCAACACAGTCAGCACAGAATGAACAGTGGCATCTGCTCACACGGCAGAAGGAGCAGCAGGGAAAGCTAGTGCTCTGCTTCTTCAGCACACAAGCAGCTTTGCAACGGGGTCACCATCATTGCAGTCTCTCCTCGGTTTCATACCTAAAAGTCCATTTGAATCCAAATTCTCAGGTGGTGTCTCTCAGCTGCCCAGCAGCACAGTGAGTACAGCACGAACGTTTGGCCTCTGCTCCCACAGCAGAAGAGCCAGGATTGAAAGCTGGTGCTGGACCTTTTCAGCACACAATCCCCTTTACATTGGTGCCTCCATCGTTGCTTTCACTGCTCACTTTCATACAGGAAAAGCATTTGAATAGAATCCGTCCAGAGCCTGCTCCCTGCTGGCAGCAACACAGCACAGAATGAACAGTGGCATCTGCTCACACGGCAGAAGGACCAGCAGGGAAAGCTCGAGCTGTGTCTCTTCAGCACACAAGCAGCTTTGCAACGGGGTCACCATCATTGCAGTCTCTCCTCGGTTTCATACCTAAAAGTCCATTTGAATCCAAATTCTCAAGCGGTCTCAGCTGCCCAGCAGCACAGTGAGTACAGCACGAACGTTTGGCATCTGCTCCCACAGCAGAAGTGCAAGGATTGAAAGCTGGTGCTGGACCTGTTCAGCACACAATCCCCTTTACATTGGTGCATCCATCGTTGCTTTCACTGCTAACACTCGTACAGGAAAAGCATTTGAATAGAATCAGTCCAGAGCCTGCTCCCTGCTGGCAGCAACACAGCACAGAATGAACAGGGGCATCTGCTCACACGGCAGAAG
The DNA here is from genome assembly GCF_033815535.1 of Pezoporus flaviventris. Lineage (NCBI taxonomy): Eukaryota > Metazoa > Chordata > Aves > Psittaciformes > Psittacidae > Pezoporus > Pezoporus flaviventris. The sequence goes on along the minus strand of NW_026892732.1, from coordinate 342,695 downwards.
GACCAGCAGGGAAAGCTAGTGCTGTGTCTCTTCAGCACACAAGAAGCTTTGCAACGGGGTCACCATCATTGCAGTCTCTCCTCGGTTTCATACCTAAAAGTCCATTTGAATCCAAATTCTCAGGTGGTGTCTCTCAGCTGCCCAGCAGCACAGTTAGTACAGCACGAACGTTTGGCCTCTGCTCCCACAGCAGAAGAGCCAGGATTGAAAGCTGGTGCTGGACCTGTTCAGCACACAATCCCTTTTACATTGGTGCATTCATCGTTGCTTTCACTGCTCACTTTCATACAGGAAAAGCATTTGAATGGAATCAGTCCAGAGGCTGCTCTCTGCTGCGCAGCAACACAGTCAGCACAGAATGAACAGTGGCATCTGCTCACACGGCAGAAGGAGCAGCAGGGAAAGCTAGTGCTCTGCTTCTTCAGCACACAAGCAGCTTTGCAACGGGGTCACCATCATTGCAGTCTCTCCTCGGTTTCATACCTAAAAGTCCATTTGAATCCAAATTCTCAAGCGGTCTCAGCTGCCCAGCAGCACAGTGAGTACAGCACGAACGTTTGGCATCTGCTCCCACAGCAGAAGAGCAAGGATTGAAAGCTGGTGCTGGACCTGTTCAGCACACAATCCCCTTTACATTGGTGCATCCATCGTTGCTTTCACTGCTCACTTTCATACAGGATTAGCATTTGAATAGATTCAGTCCAGAGGCTGCTCTCTGCTGCGCAGCAACACAGCACAGAATGAACAGTGGCATCTGCTCACACGGCAGAAGGAGCAGCAGGGAAAGCTAGTGCTCTGCTTCTTCAGCACACAAGCAGCTTTGCAACGGGGTCACCATCATTGCAGTCTCTCCTCGGTTTCATACCTAAAAGTCCATTTGAATCCAAATTCTCAGGTGGTGTCTCTCAGCTGCCCAGTAGCACAGTGAGTACAGCACGAACGTTTGGCCTCTGCTCCCACAGCAGAAGAGCCAGGATTGAAAGCTGGTGCTGGACCTGTTCAGCACACAATCCCCTTTACATTGGTGCCTCCATCGTTGCTTTAACTGCTAACACTCATACAGGAAAAGCATTTGAATAGAATCCGCCAGAGCCTGCTCCCTGCTGGCAGCAACACAGCACAGAATGAACAGTGGCATCTGCTCACACGGCAGAAGGAGCAGCAGGGAAAGCTAGTGCTCTGCTTCTTCAGCACACAAGCAGCTTTGCAACGGGGTCACCATCATTGCAGTCTCTCCTCGGCTTCATACCTAAAAGGCCATTTGAATCCAAATTCTCAGGTGGTGTCTCTCAGCTGCCCAGCAGCACAGTGAGTACAGCACGAAAGTTTGGTCTCTTCTCCCACAGCAGAAGAGCCAGGATTGAAAGCTGGTGCTGGACCTGTTCAGCACAAAATCCCCTTTACATTGGTGCCTCCATCGTTGCTTTCACTGCTCACTTTCATACAGGAAAAGCATTTGAATGGAATCAGTCCAGGGCCTGCTCTCTGCTGCGCAGGAACACAGTCAGCACAGAATGAACAGTGGCATCTGCTCACACGGCAGAAGGAGCAGCAGGGAAAGCTAGTGCTCAGCTTCTTCAGCACACAAGCAGCTTTGCAACGGGGTCACCATCATTGCAGTCTCTCCTCGGTTTCATACCTAAAAGTCCATTTAAATCCAAATTCTCAGGTGGTGTCTCTCAGCTGCCCAGCAGCACAGTTAGTACAGCACGAACGTTTGGCCTCTGCTCCCACAGCAGAAGAGCCAGGATTGAAAGCTGGTGCTGGACCTGTTCAGCACACAATCCCCTTTACATTGGTGCCTCCATCGTTGCTTTCACTGCTCACTTTCATACAGGAAAAGCATTTGAATGGAATCAGTCCAGAGCCTGCTCTCTGCTGCGCAGCAACACAGTCAGCACAGAATGAACAGTGGCATCTGCTCACACGGCAGAAGGAGCAGCAGGGAAAGCTAGTGCTCTGCTTCTTCAGCACACAAGCAGCTTTGCAACGGGGTCACCATCATTGCAGTCTCTCCTCGGTTTCATACCTAAAAGTCTATTTGAATCCAAATTCTCAAGCGGTCTCAGCTGCCCAGCAGCACAGTGAGTACAGCACAAACGTTTGGCATCTGCTCCCACAGCAGAAGAGCAAGGATTGAAAGCTGGTGCTGGACCTGTTCAGCACACAATCCCCTTTATATTGGTGCATCCATCGTTGCTTTCACTGTTAACACTCGTACAGGAAAAGCATTTGAATAGAATCAGTCCAGAGCCTGCTCCCTGCTGGCAGCAACACAGCACAGAATGAACAGTGGCATCTGCTCACACGGCAGAAGGACCAGCAGGGAAAGCTAGTGCTGTGTCTCTTCAGCACACAAGAAGCTTTGCAACGGGGTCACCATCATTGCAGTCTCTCCTCGGTTTCATACCTAAAAGTCCATTTGAATCCAAATTCTCAGGTGGTGTCTCTCAGCTGCCCAGCAGCACAGTGAGTACAGCACGAACGTTTGGCCTCTGCTCCCACAGCAGAAGAGCCAGGATTGAAAGCTGGTGCTGGACCTGTTCAGCACACAATCCCCTTTACATTGGTGCCTCCATCGTTGCTTTCACTGCTCACATTCATACAGGAAAAGCATTTGAATGGAATCAGTCCAGAGCCTGCTCTCTGCTGCGCAGGAACACAGTCAGCACAGAATGAACAGGGGCATCTGCTCACACGGCAGAAGGAGCAGCAGGGAAAGCTAGTGCTCGTCTTCTTCAGCACACAAGCAGCTTTGCAACGGGGTCACCATCATTGCAGTCTCTCCTCGGTTTCATACCTAAAAGTCCATTTGAATCCGAATCACAGGTGGTGTCGCTCAGCTGCCAGCAGCACAGTGAGTACAGCACGAACGTTTGGCATCTGCTCCCACAGCAGAAGAGCAAGGATTGAAAGCTGGTGCTGGACCTGTTCAGCACACAATCCCCTTTACATTGGTGCATCCATCGTTGCTTTTACTGCTAACACTCGTACAGGAAAAGCATTTGAATAGAATCAGAGTAGAGCCTGCTCCCTGCTGGCAGCAACACAGCGCAGAATGAACAGGGGCATCTGCTCACACGGCAGAAGAACCCGCAGGGAAAGCTAGTGCTGTGTCTCTTCAGCACACAAGAAGCTTTGCAACGGGGTCACCATCATTGCAGTCTCTCCTCGGTTTCATACCTAAAAGTCCATTTGAATCCAAATTCTCAGGTGGTGTCTCTCAGCTGCCCAGCAGCACAGTTAGTACAGCACGAACGTTTGGCCTCTGCTCCCACAGCAGAAGAGCCAGGATTGAAAGCTGGTGCTGGACCTGTTCAGCACACAATCACCTTTACATTGGTGCCTCCATCGTTGCTTTCACTGCTCACATTCATACAGGAAAAGCATTTGAATGGAATCAGTCCAGAGGCTGCTCTCTGCTGCGCAGCAACACAGTCAGCACAGAATGAACAGTGGCATCTGCTCACACGGCAGAAGGAGCAGCAGGGAAAGCTAGTGCTCTGCTTCTTCAGCACACAAGCAGCTTTGCAACGGGGTCACCATCATTGCAGTCTCTCCTCGGTTTCCTACCTAAAAGTCCATTTGAATCCGAATTCTCAGGTGGTGTCGCTCAGCTGCCCAGCAGCACAGTGAGTACAGCACGAACGTTTGGCCTCTGCTCCCACAGCAGAAGAGCCAGGATTGAAAGCTGGTGCTGGACCTGTTCAGCACACAATCCCCTTTACATTGGTGCCTCCATCGTTGCTTTCACTGCTAACACTCATACAGGAAAAGCATTTGAATAGAATCCGTCCAGAGCCTGCTCCCTGCTGGCAGCAACACAGCACAGAATGAACAGGGGCATCTGCTCACACGGCAGAAGGACCCGCAGGGAAAGCTAGTGCTGTGTCTCTTCAGCACACAAGAAGCTTTGCAACGGGGTCACCATCATTGCAGTCTCTCCTCGGGTTCATACCTAAAAGTCCATTTGAATCCAAATTCTCAGGTGGTGTCTCTCAGCTGCCCAGCAGCACAGTGAGTACAGCACGAACGTTTGGTCTCTTCTCCCACAGCAGAAGAGCCAGGATTGAAAGCTGGTGCTGGACCTGTTCAGCACACAATCCCCTTTACATTGGTGCCTCCATCGTTGCTTTCACTGCTCACTTTCATACAGGAAAAGCATTTGAATGGAATCAGTCCAGGGCCTGCTCTCTGCTGCGCAGGAACACAGTCAGCACAGAATGAACAGTGGCATCTGCTCACACGGCAGAAGGAGCAGCAGGGAAAGCTAGTGCTCAGCTTCTTCAGCACACAAGCAGCTTTGCAAAGGGGTCACCATCATTGAAGTCTCTCCTCGGTTTCATACCTAAAAGTCCATTTGAATCCAAATTCTCAGGTGGTGTCTCTCAGCTGCCCAGCAGCACAGTTAGTACAGCACGAACGTTTGGCCTCTGCTCCCACAGCAGAAGAGCCAGGATTGAAAGCTGGTGCTGGACCTGTTCAGCACACAATCACCTTTACATTGGTGCCTCCATCGTTGCTTTCACTGCTCACATTCATACAGGAAAAGCATTTGAATGGAATCAGTCCAGAGGCTGCTCTCTGCTGCGCAGCAACACAGTCAGCACAGAATCAACAGTGGCATCTGCTCACACGGCAGAAGGACCAGCAGGGAAAGCTAGTGCTCTGCTTCTTCAGCACACAAGCAGCTTTGCAACGGGGTCACCATCATTGCAGTCTCTCCTCGGCTTCATACCTAAAAGTCCATTTGAATCCAAATTCTCACGTGGTGTCGCTCAGCTGCCCAGCAGCACAGTTAGTACAGCACGAACGTTTGGCCTCTGCTCCCACAGCAGAAGAGCCAGGATTGAAAGCTGGTGCTGGACCTGTTCAGCACACAATCCCCTTTACATTGGTGCCTCCATCGTTGCTTTCACTGCTCACATTCATACAGGAAAAGCATTTGAATGGAATCAGTCCAGGGGCTGCTCTCTGCTGCGCAGGAACACAGTCAGCACAGAATGAACAGTGGCATCTGCTCACACGGCAGAAGGAGCAGCAGGGAAAGCTAGTGCTCTGCTTCTTCAGCACACAAGCAGCTTTGCAACGGGGTCACCATCATTGCAGTCTCTCCTCGGTTTCATACCTAAAAGTCTATTTGAATCCAAATTCTCAAGCGGTCTCAGCTGCCCAGCAGCACAGTGAGTACAGCACGAACGTTTGGCATCTGCTCCCACAGCAGAAGAGCCAGGATTGAAAGCTGGTGCTGGACCTGTTCAGCACACAATCCCCTTTACATTGGTGCATCCATCGTTGCTTTCACTGCTAACACTCGTACAGGAAAAGCATTTGAATAGAATCCGTCCAGAGCCTGCTCCCTGCTGGCAGCAACACAGCACAGAATGAACAGTGGCATCTGCTCACACGGCAGAAGGACCAGCAGGGAAATCTCGGGCTGTGTCTCTTCAGCACACAAGCAGCTTTGCAACGGGGTCACCATCATTGCAGTCTCTCCTCGGTTTCCTACCTAAAAGTCCATTTGAATCCAAATTCTCAGGTGGTGTCTCTCAGCTGCCCAGCAGCACAGTGAGTACAGCACGAACGTTTGGCCTCTGCTCCCACAGCAGAAGAGCCAGGATTGAAAGCTGGTGCTGGACCTGTTCAGCACACAATCCCCTTTACATTGGTGCCTCCATCGTTGCTTTCACTGCTCACTTTCATACAGGAAAAGCATTTGAATGGAATCAGTCCAGAGGCTGCTCTCTGCTGCGCAGGAACACAGTCAGCAGAGAATGAACAGTGGCATCTGCTCACACGGCAGAAGGAGCAGCAGGGAAAGCTAGTGCTCTGCTTCTTCAGCACACAAGCAGCTTTGCAACGGGGTCACCATCATTGCAGTCTCTCCTCGGTTTCATACCTAAAAGTCTATTTGAATCCAAATTCTCAAGCGGTCTCAGCTGCCCAGCAGCACAGTGAGTACAGCACGAACGTTTGGCATCTGCTCCCACAGCAGAAGAGCCAGGATTGAAAGCTGGTGCTGGACCTGTTCAGCACACAATCCCCTTTACATTGGTGCATCCATCGTTGCTTTCACTGCTAACACTCGTACAGGAAAAGCATTTGAATAGAATCCGTCCAGAGCCTGCTCCCTGCTGGCAGCAACACAGCACAGAATGAACAGTGGCATCTGCTCACACGGCAGAAGGACCAGCAGGGAAAGCTCGGGCTGTGTCTCTTCAGCACACAAGCAGCTTTGCAACGGGGTCACCATCATTGCAGTCTCTCCTCGGTTTCCTACCTAAAAGTCCATTTGAATCCAAATTCTCAGGTGGTGTCTCTCAGCTGCCCAGCAGCACAGTGAGTACAGCACGAACGTTTGGCCTCTGCTCCCACAGCAGAAGAGCCAGGATTGAAAGCTGGTGCTGGACCTGTTCAGCACACAATCCCCTTTACATTGGTGCCTCCATCGTTGCTTTCACTGCTCACTTTCATACAGGAAAAGCATTTGAATGGAATCAGTCCAGAGGCTGCTCTCTGCTGCGCAGCAACACAGTCAGCACAGAATGAACAGTGGCATCTGCTCACACGGCAGAAGGAGCAGCAGGGAAAGCTAGTGCTCTGCTTCTTCAGCACACAAGCAGCTTTGCAACGGGGTCACCATCATTGCAGTCTCTCCTCGGTTTCATACCTAAAAGTCCATTTGAATCCGAATTCTCAGGTGGTGTCGCTCAGCTGCCCAGCAGCACAGTGTGTACAGCACGAACGTTTGGCCTCTGCTCCCACAGCAGAAGAGCCAGGATTGAAAGCTGGTGCTGGACCTGTTCAGCACACAATCCCCTTTACATTGGTGCCTCCATCGTTGCTTTCACTGCTAACACTCATACAGGAAAAGCATTTGAATAGAATCCGTCCAGAGCCTGCTCCCTGCTGGCAGCAACACCGCACAGAATGAACAGGGGCATCTGCTCACACGGCAGAAGGAGCAGCAGGGAAAGCTAGTGCTCTGCTTCTTCAGCACACAAGCAGCTTTGCAACGGGGTCACCATCATTGCAGTCTCTCCTCGGTTTCATACCTAAAAGTCCATTTGAATCCAAATTCTCAGGTGGTGTCTCTCAGCTGCCCAGCAGCACAGTTAGTACAGCACGAACGTTTGGCCTCTGCTCCCACAGCAGAAGAGCCAGGATTGAAAGCTGGTGCTGGACCTGTTCAGCACACAATCCCCTTTATATTGGTGCCTCCATCGTTGCTTTCACTGCTCACATTCATACAGGAAAAGCATTTGAATGGAATCAGTCCAGAGGCTGCTCTCTGCTGCGCAGCAACACAGTCAGCACAGAATGAACAGTGGCATCTGCTCACACGGCAGAAGGAGCAGCAGGGAAAGCTAGTGCTCTGCTTCTTCAGCACACAAGCAGCTTTGCAACGGGGTCACCATCATTGCAGTCTCTCCTCGGTTTCATACCTAAAAGTCCATTTGAATCCAAATTCTCAGGTGGTGTCTCTCAGCTGCCCAGCAGCACAGTGAGTACAGCACGAACGTTTGGCCTCTGCTCCCACAGCAGAAGAGCCAGGATTGAAAGCTGGTGCTGGACCTGTTCAGCACACAATCCCCTTTACATTGGTGCCTCCATCGTTGCTTTCACTGCTAACACTCATACAGGAAAAGCATTTGAATAGAATCCGTCCAGAGCCTGCTCCCTGTTGGCAGCAACACAGCACAGAATGAACAGTGGCATTTGCTCACACGGCAGAAGGAGCAGCAGGGAAAGCTAGTGCTCTGCTTCTTCAGCACACAAGCAGCTTTGCAACGGGGTCACCATCATTGCAGTCTCTCCTCGGTTTCATACCTAAAAGTCCATTTGAATCCAAATTCTCAGGTGGTGTCTCTCAGCTGCCCAGCAGCACAGTTAGTACAGCACGAACGTTTGGCCTCTGCTCCCACAGCAGAAGAGCCAGGATTGAAAGCTGGTGCTGGACCTGTTCAGCACACAATCACCTTTACATTGGTGCCTCCATCGTTGCTTTCACTGCTCACATTCATACAGGAAAAGCATTTGAATGGAATCAGTCCAGAGGCTGCTCTCTGCTGCGCAGGAACACAGCACAGAATGAACAGTGGCATCTGCTCACACGGCAGAAGGAGCAGCAGGGAAAGCTAGTGCTCTGCTTCTTCAGCACACAAGCAGCTTTGCAAAGGGGTCACCATCATTGCAGTCTCTCCTCGGTTTCATACCTAAAAGTCCATTTGAATCCAAATTCTCAGGTGGTGTCTCTCAGCTGCCCAGCAGCACAGTGAGTACAGCACGAATGTTTGGCCTCTGCTCCCACAGCAGAAGAGCCAGGATTGAAAGCTGGTGCTGGACCTGTTCAGCACACAATCCCTTTTACATTGGTGCATTCATCGTTGCTTTCACTACTCACTTTCATACAGGAAAAGCATTTGAATGGAATCAGTCCAGAGGCTGCTCTCTGCTGTGCAGCAACACAGTCAGCACAGAATGAACAGTGGCATCTGCTCACACGGCAGAAGGAGCAGCAGGGAAAGCTAGTGCTCTGCTTCTTCAGCACACAAGCAGCTTTGCAACGGGGTCACCATCATTGCAGTCTCTCCTCGGTTTCATACCTAAAAGTCCATTTGAATCCAAATTCTCAAGCGGTCTCAGCTGCCCAGAGGCACAGTGAGTACAGCACGAACGTTTGGCCTCTGCTCCCACAGCAGAAGAGCCAGGATTGAAAGCTGGTGCTGGACCTGTTCAGCACACAATCCCCTTTACATTGGTGCCTCCATCGTTGCTTTCACTGCTCACATTCATACAGGAAAAGCATTTGAATGGAATCAGTCCAGAGCCTGCTCTCTGCTGCGCAGGAACACAGTCAGCACAGAATGAACAGTGGCATCTGCTCACACGGCAGAAGGAGCAGCAGGGAAAGCTAGTGCTCTGCTTCTTCAGCACACAAGCAGCTTTGCAACGGGGTCACCATCATTGCAGTCTCTCCTCGGTTTCATACCTAAAAGTCTATTTGAATCCAAATTCTCAAGCGGTCTCAGCTGCCCAGCAGCACAGTGAGTACAGCACGAACGTTTGGCATCTGCTCCCACAGCAGAAGAGCCAGGATTGAAAGCTGGTGCTGGACCTGTTCAGCACACAATCCCCTTTACATTGGTGCATTCATCGTTGCTTTCACTGCTAACACTCATACAGGAAAAGCATTTGAATAGAATCCGTCCAGAGCCTGCTCCCTGCTGGCAGCAACACAGCACAGAATGAACAGTGGCATCTGCTCACACGGCAGAAGGACCAGCAGGGAAAGCTAGTGCTCTGCTTCTTCAGCACACAAGCAGCTTTGCAACGGGGTCACCATCATTGCAGTCTCTCCTCGGGTTCATACCTAAAAGTCCATTTGAATCCAAATTCTCAGGTGGTGTCTCTCAGCTGCCCAGCAGCACAGTGAGTACAGCACGAACGTTTGGCCTCTGCTCCCACAGCAGAAGAGCCAGGATTGAAAGCTGGTGCTGGACCTGTTCAGCACACAATCACCTTTACATTGGTGCCTCCATCGTTGCTTTCACTGCTCACATTCATACAGGAAAAGCATTTGAATGGAATCAGTCCAGAGGCTGCTCTCTGCTGCGCAGCAACACAGTCAGCACAGAATGAACAGTGGCATCTGCTCACACGGCAGAAGGAGCAGCAGGGAAAGCTAGTGCTCTGCTTCTTCAGCACACAAGCAGCTTTGCAACGGGGTCACCATCATTGCAGTCTCTCCTCGGTTTCATACCTAAAAGTCCATTTGAATCCGAATTCTCAGGTGGTGTCGCTCAGCTGCCCAGCAGCACAGTGTGTACAGCACGAACGTTTGGCCTCTGCTCCCACAGCAGAAGAGCCAGGATTGAAAGCTGGTGCTGGACCTGTTCAGCACACAATCCCCTTTACATTGGTGCCTCCATCGTTGCTTTCACTGCTAACACTCATACAGGAAAAGCATTTGAATAGAATCCGTCCAGAGCCTGCTCCCTGCTGGCAGCAACACCGCACAGAATGAACAGGGGCATCTGCTCACACGGCAGAAGGAGCAGCAGGGAAAGCTAGTGCTCTGCTTCTTCAGCACACAAGCAGCTTTGCAACGGGGTCACCATCATTGCAGTCTCTCCTCGGTTTCATACCTAAAAGTCCATTTGAATCCAAATTCTCAGGTGGTGTCTCTCAGCTGCCCAGCAGCACAGTTAGTACAGCACGAACGTTTGGCCTCTGCTCCCACAGCAGAAGAGCCAGGATTGAAAGCTGGTGCTGGACCTGTTCAGCACACAATCCCCTTTATATTGGTGCCTCCATCGTTGCTTTCACTGCTCACATTCATACAGGAAAAGCATTTGAATGGAATCAGTCCAGAGGCTGCTCTCTGCTGCACAGCAACACAGTCAGCACAGAATGAGCAGTGGCATCTGCTCACACGGCAGAAGGAGCAGCAGGGAAAGCTAGTGCTCTGCTTCTTCAGCACACAAGCAGCTTTGCAACGGGGTCACCATCATTGCAGTCTCTCCTCGGTTTCATACCTAAAAGTCCATTTGAATCCAAATTCTCAGGTGGTGTCTCTCAGCTGCCCAGCAGCACAGTGAGTACAGCACGAACGTTTGGCCTCTGCTCCCACAGCAGAAGAGCCAGGATTGAAAGCTGGTGCTGGACCTGTTCAGCACACAATCCCCTTTACATTGGTGCCTCCATCGTTGCTTTCACTGCTAACACTCATACAGGAAAAGCATTTGAATAGAATCCGTCCAGAGCCTGCTCCCTGTTGGCAGCAACACAGCACAGAATGAACAGTGGCATCTGCTCACACGGCAGAAGGAGCAGCAGGGAAAGCTAGTGCTCTGCTTCTTCAGCACACAAGCGGCTTTGCAACGGGGTCACCATCATTGCAGTCTCTCCTCGGTTTCCTACCTAAAAGTCCATTTGAATCCAAATTCTCAGGTGGTGTCTCTCAGCTGCCCAGCAGCACAGTGAGTACAGCACGAACGTTTGGCCTCTGCTCCCACAGCAGAAGAGCCAGGATTGAAAGCTGGTGCTGGACCTGTTCAGCACACAATCCCCTTTACATTGGTGCCTCCATCGTTGCTTTAACTGCTAACACTCATACAGGAAAAGCATTTGAATAGAATCCGTCCAGAGCATGCTCCCTGCTGCGCAGCAACAAAGTCAGCACAGAATGAACAGTGGCATCTGCTCACAAGGCAGAAGGAGCAGCAGGGAAAGCTAGTGCTCTGCTTCTTCAGCACACAAGCAGCTTTGCAACGGGGTCACCATCATTGCAGTCTCTCCTCGGTTTCATACCTAAAAGTCCATTTGAATCCAAATTCTCAGGTGGTGTCTCTCAGCTGCCCAGCAGCACAGTTAGTACAGCACGAACGTTTGGCCTCTGCTCCCACAGCAGAAGAGCCAGGATTGAAAGCTGGTGCTGGACCTGTTCAGCACACAATCACCTTTACATTGGTGCCTCCATCGTTGCTTTCACTGCTCACTTTCATACAGGAAAAGCATTTGAATGGAATCAGTCCAGAGGCGGCTCTCTGCTGCGCAGCAACACAGTCAGCACAGAATGAACAGTGGCATCTGCTCACAAGGCAGAAGGAGCAGCAGGGAAAGCTAGTGCTCTGCTTCTTCAGCACACAAGCAGCTTTGCAACGGGGTCACCATCATTGCAGTCTCTCCTCGGTTTCATACCTAAAAGTCCATTTGAATCCAAATTCTCAAGCGGTCTCAGCTGCCCAGAGGCACAGTGAGTACAGCACGAACGTTTGGCCTCTGCTCCCACAGCAGAAGAGCCAGGATTGAAAGCTGGTGCTGGACCTGTTCAGCACACAATCCCCTTTACATTGGTGCCTCCATCGTTGCTTTAACTGCTAACACTCATACAGGAAAAGCATTTGAATAGAATCCGTCCAGAGCCTGCTCCCTGTTGGCAGCAACACAGCACAGAATGAACAGTGGCATCTGCTCACACGGCAGAAGGAGCAGCAGGGAAAGCTAGTGCTCTGCTTCTTCAGCACACAAGCAGCTTTGCAACGGGGTCACCATCATTGCAGTCTCTCCTCGGTTTCATACCTAAAAGTCCATTTGAATCCAAATTCTCAGGTGGTGTCTCTCAGCTGCCCAGCAGCACAGTTAGTACAGCACGAACGTTTGGCCTCTGCTCCCACAGCAGAAGAGCCAGGATTGAAAGCTGGTGCTGGACCTGTTCAGCACACAATCCCCTTTACATTGGTGCCTCCATCGTTGCTTTCAGTGCTCACATTCATACAGGAAAAGCATTTGAATGGAATCAGTCCAGAGGCTGCTCTCTGCTGCGCAGGAACACAGTCAGCACAGAATGAACAGTGGCATCTGCTCACACGGCAGAAGGAGCAGCAGGGAAAGCTAGTGCTCTGCTTCTTCAGCACACAAGCAGCTTTGCAAAGGGGTCACCATCATTGCAGTCTCTCCTCGGGTTCATACCTAAAAGTCCATTTGAATCCAAATTCTCAGGTGGTGTCTCTCAGCTGCCCAGCAGCACAGTGAGTACAGCACGAACGTTTGGCCTCTGCTCCCACAGCAGAAGAGCCAGGATTGAAAGCTGGTGCTGGACCTGTTCAGCACACAATCACCTTTACATTGGTGCCTCCATCGTTGCTTTCACTGCTCACATTCATACAGGAAAAGCATTTGAATGGAATCAGTCCAGAGGCTGCTTTCTGCTGCGCAGCAACACAGTCAGCACAGAATGAACAGTGGCATCTGCTCACAAGGCAGAAGGAGCAGCAGGGAAAGCTAGTGCTCTGCTTCTTCAGCACACAAGCAGCTTTGCAACGGGGTCACCATCATTGCAGTCTCTCCTCGGTTTCATACCTAAAAGTCCATTTGAATCCAAATTCTCAGGTGGTGTCTCTCAGCTGCCCAGCAGCACAGTTAGTACAGCACGAACGTTTGGCCTCTGCTCCCACAGCAGAAGAGCCAGGATTGAAAGCTGGTGCTGGACCTGTTCAGCACACAATCCCCTTTACATTGGTGCCTCCATCGTTGCTTTCACTACTCACTTTCATACAGGAAAAGCATTTGAATGGAATCAGTCCAGAGGCTGCTCTCTGCTGTGCAGCAACACAGTCAGCACAGAATGAACAGTGGCATCTGCTCACACGGCAGAAGGAGCAGCAGGGAAAGCTAGTGCTCTGCTTCTTCAGCACACAAGCAGCTTTGCAACGGGGTCACCATCATTGCAGTCTCTCCTCGGTTTCATACCTAAAAGTCCATTTGAATCCAAATTCTCAGGTGGTCTCAGCTGCCCAGAGGCACAGTGAGTACAGCACGAACGTTTGTCCTCTGCTCCCACAGCAGAAGAGCCAGGATTGAAAGCTGGTGCTGGACCTGTTCAGCACACAATCACCTTTAAATTGGTGCCTGGATCGTTGCTTTAACTGCTAACACTCATACAGGAAAAGCATTTGAATGGAATCCGTCCAGAGCCTGCTCTCTGCTGGCAGCAACACAGCACAGAATGAACAGTGGCATCTGCTCACACGGCAGAAGGAGCAGCAGGGAAAGCTAGTGCTCTGCTTCTTCAGCACACAAGCAGCTTTGCAACGGGGTCACCATCATTGCAGTCTCTCCTCGGTTTCATACCTAAAAGTCCATTTGAATCCAAATTCTCAGGTGGTGTCTCTCAGCTGCCCAGCAGCACAGTTAGTACAGCACGAACGTTTGGCCTCTGCTCCCACAGCAGAAGAGCCAGGATTGAAAGCTGGTGCTGGACCTGTTCAGCACACAATCACCTTTACATTGGTGCCTCCATCGTTGCTTTCACTGCTCACATTCATACAGGAAAAGCATTTGAATGGAATCAGTCCAGAGGCTGCTCTCTGCTGCGCAGCAACACAGTCAGCACAGAATGAACAGTGGCATCTGCTCACAAGGCAGAAGGAGCAGCAGGGAAAGCTAGTGCTCTGCTTCTTCAGCACACAAGCAGCTTTGCAAAGGGGTCACCATCATTGCAGTCTCTCCTCGGTTTCATACCTAAAAGTCCATTTGAATCCAAATTCTCAGGTGGTGTCTCTCAGCTGCCCAGCAGCACAGTGAGTACAGCACGAACGTTTGGCCTCTGCTCCCACAGCAGAAGAGCCAGGATTGAAAGCTGGTGCTGGACCTGTTCAGCACACAATCACCTTTACATTGGTGCCTCCATCGTTGCTTTCACTGCTCACATTCATACAGGAAAAGCATTTGAATGGAATCAGTCCAGAGGCTGCTCTCTGCTGCGCAGCAACACAGTCAGCACAGAATGAACAGTGGCATCTGCTCACACGGCAGAAGGAGCAGCAGGGAAAGCTAGTGCTCTGCTTCTTCAGCACACAAGCAGCTTTGCAACGGGGTCACCATCATTGCAGTCTCTCCTCGGTTTCATACCTAAAAGTCCATTTGAATCCGAATTCTCAGGTGGTGTCGCTCAGCTGCCCAGCAGCACAGTGTGTACAGCACGAACGTTTGGCCTCTGCTCCCACAGCAGAAGAGCCAGGATTGAAAGCTGGTGCTGGACCTGTTCAGCACACAATCCCCTTTACATTGGTGCCTCCATCGTTGCTTTCACTGCTAACACTCATACAGGAAAAGCATTTGAATAGAATCCGTCCAGAGCCTGCTCCCTGCTGGCAGCAACACCGCACAGAATGAACAGTGGCATCTGCTCACACGGCAGAAGGAGCAGCAGGGAAAGCTAGTGCTCTGCTTCTTCAGCACACAAGCAGCTTTGCAACGGGGTCACCATCATTGCAGTCTCTCCTCGGTTTCATACCTAAAAGTCCATTTGAATCCAAATTCTCAGGTGGTGTCTCTCAGCTGCCCAGCAGCACAGTGAGTACAGCACGAACGTTTGGCCTCTGCTCCCACAGCAGAAGAGCCAGGATTGAAAGCTGGTGCTGGACCTGTTCAGCACACAATCCCCTTTATATTGGTGCCTCCATCGTTGCTTTCACTGCTCACATTCATACAGGAAAAGCATTTGAATGGAATCAGTCCAGAGGCTGCTCTCTGCTGCGCAGCAACACAGTCAGCACAGAATGAACAGTGGCATCTGCTCACAAGGCAGAAGGAGCAGCAGGGAAAGCTAGTGCTCTGCTTCTTCAGCACACAAGCAGCTTTGCAACGGGGTCACCATCATTGCAGTCTCTCCACGGTTTCATACCTAAAAGTCCATTTGAATCCAAATTCTCAAGCGGTCTCAGCTGCCCAGAGGCACAGTGAGTACAGCACGAACGTTTGGCCTCTGCTCCCACAGCAGAAGAGCCAGGATTGAAAGCTGGTGCTGGACCTGTTCAGCACACAATCCCCTTTACATTGGTGCCTCCATCGTTGCTTTAACTGCTAACACTCATACAGGAAAAGCATTTGAATAGAATCCGTCCAGAGCCTGCTCTCTGCTGGCAGCAACACAGCACAGAATGAACAGTGGCATCTGCTCACACGGCAGAAGGAGCAGCAGGGAAAGCTAGTGCTCTGCTTCTTCAGCACACAAGCAGCTTTGCAACGGGGTCACCATCATTGCAGTCTCTCCTCGGTTTCATACCTAAAAGTCCATTTGAATCCAAATTCTCAGGTGGTGTCTCTCAGCTGCCCAGCAGCACAGTGAGTACAGCACGAACGTTTGGCCTCTGCTCCCACAGCAGAAGAGCCAGGATTGAAAGCTGGTGCTGGACCTGTTCAGCACACAATCCCCTTTACATTGGTGCCTCCATCGTTGCTTTAACTGCTAACACTCATACAGGAAAAGCATTTGAATAGAATCCGTCCAGAGCCTGCTCCCTGTTGGCAGCAACACAGCACAGAATGAACAGTGGCATCTGCTCACACGGCAGAAGGAGCAGCAGGGAAAGCTAGTGCTCTGCTTCTTCAGCACACAAGCAGCTTTGCAACGGGGTCACCATCATTGCAGTCTCTCCTCGGTTTCATACCTAAAAGTCCATTTGAATCCAAATTCTCAGGTGGTGTCTCTCAGCTGCCCAGCAGCACAGTTAGTACAGCACGAACGTTTGGCCTCTGCTCCCACAGCAGAAGAGCCAGGATTGAAAGCTGGTGCTGGACCTGTTCAGCACACAATCACCTTTACATTGGTGCCTCCATCGTTGCTTTCACTGCTCACATTCATACAGGAAAAGCATTTGAATGGAATCAGTCCAGAGGCTGCTCTCTGCTGCGCAGGAACACAGCACAGAATGAACAGTGGCATCTGCTCACACGGCAGAAGGAGCAGCAGGGAAAGCTAGTGCTCTGCTTCTTCAGCACACAAGCAGCTTTGCAAAGGGGTCACCATCATTGCAGTCTCTCCTCGGGTTCATACCTAAAAGTCCATTTGAATCCAAATTCTCAGGTGGTGTCTCTCAGCTGCCCAGCAGCACAGTGAGTACAGCACGAACGTTTGGCCTCTGCTCCCACAGCAGAAGAGCCAGGATTGAAAGCTGGTGCTGGACCTGTTCAGCACACAATCCCCTTTACATTGGTGCCTCCATCGTTGCTTTCACTGCTAACACTCATACAGGAAAAGCATTTGAATAGAATCCGTCCAGAGCCTGCTCCCTGTTGGCAGCAACACAGCACAGAATGAACAGTGGCATCTGCTCACACGGCAGAAGGAGCAGCAGGGAAAGCTAGTGCTCTGCTTCTTCAGCACACAAGCAGCTTTGCAACGGGGTCACCATCATTGCAGTCTCTCCTCGGTTTCATACCTAAAAGTCCATTTGAATCCAAATTCTCAGGTGGTCTCAGCTGCCCAGAGGCACAGTGAGTACAGCACGAACGTTTGTCCTCTGCTCCCACAGCAGAAGAGCCAGGATTGAAAGCTGGTGCTGGACCTGTTCAGCACACAATCACCTTTACATTGGTGCCTGGATCGTTGCTTTAACTGCTAACACTCATACAGGAAAAGCATTTGAATTGAATCCGTCCAGAGCCTGCTCTCTGCTGGCAGCAACACAGCACAGAATGAACAGTGGCATCTGCTCACACGGCAGAAGGAGCAGCAGGGAAAGCTAGTGCTCTGCTTCTTCAGCACACAAGCAGCTTTGCAACGGGGTCACCATCATTGCAGTCTCTCCTCGGTTTCATACCTAAAAGTCCATTTGAATCCAAATTCTCAGGTGGTGTCTCTCAGCTGCCCAGCAGCACAGTTAGTACAGCACGAACGTTTGGCCTCTGCTCCCACAGCAGAAGAGCCAGGATTGAAAGCTGGTGCTGGACCTGTTCAGCACACAATCCCTTTTACATTGGTGCATTCATCGTTGCTTTCACTGCTCACTTTCATACAGGAAAAGCATTTGAATGGAATCAGTCCAGAGGCTGCTCTCTGCTGCGCAGCAACACAGTCAGCACAGAATGAACAGTAGCATCTGCTCACACGGCAGAAGGAGCAGCAGGGAAAGCTAGTGCTCTGCTTCTTCAGCACACAAGCAGCTTTGCAACGGGGTCACCATCATTGCAGTCTCTCCTCGGGTTCATACCTAAAAGTCCATTTGAATCCAAATTCTCAGGTGGTGTCTCTCAGCTGCCCAGCAGCACAGTGAGTACAGCACGAACGTTTGGCCTCTGCTCCCACAGCAGAAGAGCCAGGATTGAAAGCTGGTGCTGGACCTGTTCAGCACACAATCCCCTTTATATTGGTGCCTCCATCGTTGCTTTAACTGCTAACACTCATACAGGAAAAGCATTTGAATAGAATCCGTCCAGAGCCTGCTCCCTGCTGCGCAGCAACACAGCACAGAATGAACAGTGGCATCTGCTCACAAGGCAGAAGGAGCAGCAGGGAAAGCTAGTGCTCTGCTTCTTCAGCACACAAGCAGCTTTGCAACGGGGTCACCATCATTGCAGTCTCTCCTCGGTTTCATACCTAAAAGTCCATTTGAATCCAAATTCTCAGGTGGTGTCTCTCAGCTGCCCAGCAGCACAGTTAGTACAGCACGAACGTTTGGCCTCTGCTCCCACAGCAGAAGAGCCAGGATTGAAAGCTGGTGCTGGACCTGTTCAGCACACAATCACCTTTACATTGGTGCCTCCATCGTTGCTTTCACTGCTCACATTCATACAGGAAAAGCATTTGAATGGAATCAGTCCAGAGGCTGCTCTCTGCTGCGCAGCAACACAGTCAGCACAGAATGAACAGTGGCATCTGCTCACAAGGCAGAAGGAGCAGCAGGGAAAGCTAGTGCTCTGCTTCTTCAGCACACAAGCAGCTTTGCAAAGGGGTCACCATCATTGCAGTCTCTCCTCGGTTTCATACCTAAAAGTCCATTTGAATCCAAATTCTCAGGTGGTGTCTCTCAGCTGCCCAGCAGCACAGTGAGTACAGCACGAACGTTTGGCCTCTGCTCCCACAGCAGAAGAGCCAGGATTGAAAGCTGGTGCTGGACCTGTTCAGCACACAATCACCTTTACATTGGTGCCTCCATCGTTGCTTTCACTGCTCACATTCATACAGGAAAAGCATTTGAATGGAATCAGTCCAGAGGCTGCTCTCTGCTGCGCAGCAACACAGTCAGCACAGAATGAACAGTGGCATCTGCTCACAAGGCAGAAGGAGCAGCAGGGAAATCTAGTGCTCTGCTTCTTCAGCACACAAGCAGCTTTGCAACGGGGTCACCATCATTGCAGTCTCTCCTCGGTTTCATACCTAAAAGTCCATTTGAATCCAAATTCTCAGGTGGTGTCTCTCAGCTGCCCAGCAGCACAGTTAGTACAGCACGAACGTTTGGCCTCTGCTCCCACAGCAGAAGAGCCAGGATTGAAAGCTGGTGCTGGACCTGTTCAGCACACAATCCCTTTTACATTGGTGCATTCATCGTTGCTTTCACTGCTCACTTTCATACAGGAAAAGCATTTGAATGGAATCAGTCCAGAGGCTGCTCTCTGCTGCGCGGCAACACAGTCAGCACAGAATGAACAGTAGCATCTGCTCACACGGCAGAAGGAGCAGCAGTGAAAGCTAGTGCTCTGCTTCTTCAGCACACAAGCAGCTTTGCAACGGGGTCACCATCATTGCAGTCTCTCCTCGGTTTCATACCTAAAAGTCCATTTGAATCCAAATTCTCAAGCGGTCTCAGCTGCCCAGAGGCACAGTTAGTACAGCACGAACGTTTGTCCTCTGCTCCCACAGCAGAAGAGCCAGGATTGAAAGCTGGTGCTGGACCTGTTCAGCACACAATCCCCTTTACATTGGTGCCTCGATCGTTGCTTTAACTGCTAACACTCATACAGGAAAAGCATTTGAATAGAATCCGTCCAGAGCCTGCTCCCTGTTGGCAGCAACACAGCACAGAATGAACAGTGGCATCTGCTCACACGGCAGAAGGAGCAGCAGGGAAAGCTAGTGCTCTGCTTCTTCAGCACACAAGCAGCTTTGCAACGGGGTCACCATCATTGCAGTCTCTCCTCGGTTTCATACCTAAAAGTCCATTTGAATCCAAATTCTCAGGTGGTGTCTCTCAGCTGCCCAGCAGCACAGTTAGTACAGCACAAACGTTTGGCCTCTGCTCCCACAGCAGAAGAGCCAGGATTGAAAGCTGGTGCTGGACCTGTTCAGCACACAATCCCCTTTACATTGGTGCCTCCATCGTTGCTTTCAGTGCTCACATTCATACAGGAAAAGCATTTGAATGGAATCAGTCCAGAGGCTGCTATCCGCTGCGCAGGAACACAGCACAGAATGAACAGTGGCATCTGCTCACACGGCAGAAGGAGCAGCAGGGAAAGCTAGTGCTCTGCTTCTTCAGCACACAAGCAGCTTTGCAAAGGGATCACCATCATTGCAGTCTCTCCTCGGGTTCATACCTAAAAGTCCATTTGAATCCAAATTCTCAGGTGGTGTCTCTCAGCTGCCCAGCAGCACAGTGAGTACAGCACGAACGTTTGGCCTCTGCTCCCACAGCAGAAGAGCCAGGATTGAAAGCTGGTGCTGGACCTGTTCAGCACACAATCACCTTTACATTGGTGCCTCCATCGTTGCTTTCACTGCTCACATTCATACAGGAAAAGCATTTGAATGGAATCAGTCCAGAGGCTGCTCTCTGCTGCGCAGCAACACAGTCAGCACAGAATGAACAGTGGCATCTGCTCACAAGGCAGAAGGAGCAGCAGGGAAAGCTAGTGCTCTGCTTCTTCAGCACACAAGCAGCTTTGCAACGGGGTCACCATCATTGCAGTCTCTCCTCGGTTTCATACCTAAAAGTCCATTTGAATCCAAATTCTCAAGCGGTCTCAGCTGCCCAGAGGCACAGTGAGTACAGCACGAACGTTTGTCCTCTGCTCCCACAGCAGAAGAGCCAGGATTGAAAGCTGGTGCTGGACCTGTTCAGCACACAATCACCTTTACATTGGTGCCTCGATCGTTGCTTTAACTGCTAACACTCATACAGGAAAAGCATTTGAATTGAATCCGTCCAGAGCCTGCTCTCTGCTGGCAGCAACACAGCACAGAATGAACAGTGGCATCTGCTCACACGGCAGAAGGAGCAGCAGGGAAAGCTAGTGCTCTGCTTCTTCAGCACACAAGCAGCTTTGCAACGGGGTCACCATCATTGCAGTCTCTCCTCGGTTTCATACCTAAAAGTCCATTTGAATCCAAATTCTCAGGTGGTGTCTCTCAGCTGCCCAGCAGCACAGTGAGTACAGCACGAACGTTTGTCCTCTGCTCCCACAGCAGAAGAGCCAGGATTGAAAGCTGGTGCTGGACCTGTTCAGCACACAATCCCCTTTACATTGGTGCCTCCATCGTTGCTTTAACTGCTAACACTCGTACAGGAAAAGCATTTGAATAGAATCCGTCCAGAGCCTGCTCTCTGCCTGCAGCAACACAGCACAGAATGAACAGTGGCATCTGCTCACAAGGCAGAAGGAGCAGCAGGGAAAGCTAGTGCTCTGCTTCTTCAGCACACAAGCAGCTTTGCAACGGGGTCACCATCATTGCAGTCTCTCCTCGGTTTCATACCTAAAAGTCCATTTGAATCCAAATTCTCAGGTGGTGTCTCTCAGCTGCCCAGCAGCACAGTTAGTACAGCACGAACGTTTGGCCTCTGCTCCCACAGCAGAAGTGCCAGGATTGAAAGCTGGTGCTGGACCTGTTCAGCACACAATCCCTTTTACATTGGTGCATTCATCGTTGCTTTCACTGCTCACTTTCATACAGGAAAAGCATTTGAATGGAATCAGTCCAGAGGCTGCTCTCTGCTGCGCAGCAACACAGTCAGCACAGAATGAACAGTGGCATCTGCTCACAAGGCAGAAGGAGCAGCAGGGAAAGCTAGTGCTCTGCTTCTTCAGCACACAAGCAGCTTTGCAACGGGGTCACCATCATTGCAGTCTCTCCTCGGTTTCATACCTAAAAGTCCATTTGAATCCAAATTCTCAGGTGGTGTCTCTCAGCTGCCCAGCAGCACAGTGAGTACAGCACGAACGTTTGGCCTCTGCTCCCACAGCAGAAGAGCCAGGATTGAAAGCTGGTGCTGGACCTGTTCAGCACACAATCCCCTTTACATTGGTGCCTCCATCGTTGCTTTAACTGCTAACACTCATACAGGAAAAGCATTTGAATGGAATCAGTCCAGAGGCTGCTCTCTGCTGCGCAGCAACACAGTCAGCACAGAATGAACAGTGGCATCTGCTCACAAGGCAGAAGGAGCAGCAGGGAAAGCTAGTGCTCTGCTTCTTCAGCACACAAGCAGCTTTGCAACGGGGTCACCATCATTGCAGTCTCTCCTCGGTTTCATACCTAAAAGTCCATTTGAATCCAAATTCTCAGGTGGTGTCTCTCAGCTGCCCAGCAGCACAGTTAGTACAGCACGAACGTTTGGCCTCTGCTCCCACAGCAGAAGAGCCAGGATTGAAAGCTGGTGCTGGACCTGTTCAGCACACAATCCCTTTTACATTGGTGCATTCATCGTTGCTTTCACTACTCACTTTCATACAGGAAAAGCATTTGAATGGAATCAGTCCAGAGGCTGCTCTCTGCTGTGCAGCAACACAGTCAGCACAGAATGAACAGTGGCATCTGCTCACACGGCAGAAGGAGCAGCAGGGAAAGCTAGTGCTCTGCTTCTTCAGCACACAAGCAGCTTTGCAACGGGGTCACCATCATTGCAGTCTCTCCTCGGTTTCATACCTAAAAGTCCATTTGAATCCAAATTCTCAAGCGGTCTCAGCTGCCCAGAGGCACAGTGAGTACAGCACGAACGTTTGGCCTCTGCTCCCACAGCAGAAGAGCCAGGATTGAAAGCTGGTGCTGGACCTGTTCAGCACACAATCCCCTTTACATTGGTGCCTCCATCGTTGCTTTCACTGCTAACACTCATACAGGAAAAGCATTTGAATAGAATCCGTCCAGAGCCTGCTCTCTGCTGGCAGCAACACAGCACAGAATGAACAGTGGCATCTGCTCACACGGCAGAAGGAGCTGCAGGGAAAGCTAGTGCTCTGCTTCTTCAGCACACAAGCAGCTTTGCAACGGGGTCACCATCATTGCAGTCTCTCCTCGGTTTCATACCTAAAAGTCCATTTGAATCCAAATTCTCAGGTGGTGTCTCTCAGCTGCCCAGCAGCACAGTTAGTACAGCACGAACGTTTGGCCTCTGCTCCCACAGCAGAAGAGCCAGGATTGAAATCTGGTGCTGGACCTGTTCAGCACACAATCCCTTTTACATTGGTGCATTCATCGTTGCTTTCACTGCTCACTTTCATACAGGAAAAGCATTTGAATGGAATCAGTCCAGAGGCTGCTCTCTGCTGCGCAGCAACACAGTCAGCACAGAATGAACAGTAGCATCTGCTCACACGGCAGAAGGAGCAGCAGTGAAAGCTAGTGCTCTGCTTCTTCAGCACACAAGCAGCTTTGCAACGGGGTCACCATCATTGCAGTCTCTCCTCGGTTTCATACCTAAAAGTCCATTTGAATCCAAATTCTCAGGTGGTGTCTCTCAGCTGCCCAGCAGCACAGTGAGTACAGCACGAACGTCTGGCCCCTGCTCCCACAGCAGAAGAGCCAGGATTGAAAGCTGGTGCTGGACCTGTTCAGCACACAATCCCCTTTACATTGGTGCCTCCATCGTTGCTTTCACTGCTAACACTCATACAGGAAAAGCATTTGAATAGAATCCGTCCAGAGCCTGCTCCCTGCTGGCAGCAACACAGCACAGAATGAACAGTGGCATCTGCTCACACGGCAGAAGGAGCAGCAGGGAAAGCTAGTGCTCTGCTTCTTCAGCACACAAGCAGCTTTGCAACGGGGTCACCATCATTGCAGTCTCTCCTCGGTTTCATGCCTAAAAGTCCATTTGAATCCAAATTCTCAGGTGGTGTCTCTCAGCTGCCCAGCAGCACAGTGAGTACAGCACGAACGTTTGGCCTCTGCTCCCACAGCAGAAGAGCCAGGATTGAAAGCTGGTGCTGGACCTGTTCAGCACACAATCCCCTTTACATTGGTGCCTCCATCGTTGCTTTAACTGCTAACACTCATACAGGAAAAGCATTTGAATGGAATCAGTCCAGAGGCTGCTCTCTGCTGCGCAGCAACACAGTCAGCACAGAATGAACAGTGGCATCTGCTCACAAGGCAGAAGGAGCAGCAGGGAAAGCTAGTGCTCTGCTTCTTCAGCACACAAGCAGCTTTGCAACGGGGTCACCATCATTGCAGTCTCTCCTCGGTTTCATACCTAAAAGTCCATTTGAATCCAAATTCTCAGGTGGTGTCTCTCAGCTGCCCAGCAGCACAGTTAGTACAGCACGAACGTTTGGCCTCTGCTCCCACAGCAGAAGAGCCAGGATTGAAAGCTGGTGCTGGACCTGTTCAGCACACAATCCCTTTTACATTGGTGCATTCATCGTTGCTTTCACTGCTCACTTTCATACAGGAAAAGCATTTGAATGGAATCAGTCCAGAGGCTGCTCTCTGCTGCGCAGCAACACAGTCAGCACAGAATGAACAGTAGCATCTGCTCACACGGCAGAAGGAGCAGCAGGGAAAGCTAGTGCTCTGCTTCTTCAGCACACAAGCAGCTTTGCAACGGGGTCACCATCATTGCAGTCTCTCCTCGGTTTCATACCTAAAAGTCCATTTGAATCCAAATTCTCAGGTGGTGTCTCTCAGCTGCCCAGCAGCACAGTGAGTACAGCACGAACGTTTGGCCTCTGCTCCCACAGCAGAAGAGCCAGGATTGAAAGCTGGTGCTGGACCTGTTCAGCACACAATCCCCTTTACATTGGTGCCTCCATCGTTGCTTTCACTGCTAACACTCATACAGGAAAAGCATTTGAATAGAATCCGTCCAGAGCCTGCTCCCTGCTGCGCAGCAACACAGTCAGCCCAGAATGAACAGTGGCATCTGCTCACAAGGCAGAAGGAGCAGCAGGGAAAGCTAGTGCTCTGCTTCTTCAGCACACAAGCAGCTTTGCAACGGGGTCACCATCATTGCAGTCTCTCCTCGGTTTCATACCTAAAAGTCCATTTGAATCCAAATTCTCAGGTGGTGTCTCTCAGCTGCCCAGCAGCACAGTTAGTACAGCACGAACGTTTGGCCTCTGCTCCCACAGCAGAAGAGCCAGGATTGAAAGCTGGTGCTGGACCTGTTCAGCACACAATCACCTTTACATTGGTGCCTCCATCGTTGCTTTCACTGCTCACATTCATACAGGAAAAGCATTTGAATGGAATCAGTCCAGAGGCTGCTCTCTGCTGCGCAGCAACACAGTCAGCACAGAATGAACAGTGGCATTTGCTCACAAGGCAGAAGGAGCAGCAGGGAAAGCTAGTGCTCTGCTTCTTCAGCACACAAGCAGCTTTGCAACGGGGTCACCATCATTGCAGTCTCTCCTCGGTTTCATACCTAAAAGTCCATTTGAATCCAAATTCTCAGGTGGTGTCTCTCAGCTGCCCAGCAGCACAGTTAGTACAGCACGAACGTTTGGCCTCTGCTCCCACAGCAGAAGAGCCAGGATTGAAATCTGGTGCTGGACCTGTTCAGCACACAATCCCTTTTACATTGGTGCATTCATCGTTGCTTTCACTACTCACTTTCATACAGGAAAAGCATTTGAATGGAATCAGTCCAGAGGCTGCTCTCTGCTGCGCAGCAACACAGTCAGCACAGAATGAACAGTAGCATCTGCTCACACGGCAGAAGGAGCAGCAGTGAAAGCTAGTGCTCTGCTTCTTCAGCACACAAGCAGCTTTGCAACGGGGTCACCATCATTGCAGTCTCTCCTCGGTTTCATACCTAAAAGTCCATTTGAATCCAAATTCTCAGGTGGTGTCTCTCAGCTGCCCAGCAGCACAGTGAGTACAGCACGAACGTCTGGCCTCTGCTCCCACAGCAGAAGAGCCAGTATTGAAAGCTGGTGCTGGACCTGTTCAGCACACAATCCCCTTTACATTGGTGCCTCCATCGTTGCTTTCACTGCTAACACTCATACAGGAAAAGCATTTGAATAGAATCCGTCCAGAGCCTGCTCCCTGCTGGCAGCAACACAGCACAGAATGAACAGTGGCATCTGCTCACACGGCAGAAGGAGCAGCAGGGAAAGCTAGTGCTCTGCTTCTTCAGCACACAAGCAGCTTTGCAACGGGGTCACCATCATTGCAGTCTCTCCTCGGTTTCATACCTAAAAGTCCATTTGAATCCAAATTCTCAGGTGGTGTCTCTCAGCTGCCCAGCAGCACAGTTAGTACAGCACGAACGTTTGGCCTCTGCTCCCACAGCAGAAGAGCCAGGATTGAAAGCTGGTGCTGGACCTGTTCAGCACACAATCCCTTTTACATTGATGGATTCATCGTTGCTTTCACTGCTCACTTTCATACAGGAAAAGCATTTGAATGGAATCAGTCCAGAGGCTGCTCTCTGCTGTGCAGCAACACAGTCAGCACAGAATGAACAGTGGCATCTGCTCACACGGCAGAAGGAGCAGCAGGGAAAGCTAGTGCTCTGCTTCTTCAGCACACAAGCAGCTTTGCAACGGGGTCACCATCATTGCAGTCTCTCCTCGGTTTCATACCTAAAAGTCCATTTGAATCCAAATTCTCAAGCGGTCTCAGCTGCCCAGAGGCACAGTGAGTACAGCACGAACGTTTGTCCTCTGCTCCCACAGCAGAAGAGCCAGGATTGAAAGCTGGTGCTGGACCTGTTCAGCACACAATCCCCTTTACATTGGTGCCTCCATCGTTGCTTTCACTGCTAACACTCATACAGGAAAAGCATTTGAATAGAATCCGTCCAGAGCCTGCTCTCTGCTGGCAGCAACACAGCACAGAATGAACAGTGGCATCTGCTCACACGGCAGAAGGAGCAGCAGGGAAAGCTAGTGCTCTGCTTCTTCAGCACACAAGCAGCTTTGCAACGGGGTCACCATCATTGCAGTCTCTCCTCGGTTTCATACCTAAAAGTCCATTTGAATCCAAATTCTCAAGCGGTCTCAGCTGCCCAGAGGCACAGTGAGTACAGCACGAACGTTTGTCCTCTGCTCCCACAGCAGAAGAGCCAGGATTGAAAGCTGGTGCTGGACCTGTTCAGCACACAATCCCCTTTACATTGGTGCCTCCATCGTTGCTTTAACTGCTAACACTCATACAGGAAAAGCATTTGAATAGAATACGTCCAGAGCCTGCTCCCTGCTGGCAGCAACACAGTACAGAATGAACAGTGGCATCTGCTCACACGGCAGAAGGAGCAGCAGGGAAAGCTAGTGCTCTGCTTCTTCAGCACACAAGCAGCTTTGCAACGGGGTCACCATCATTGCAGTCTCTCCTCGGTTTCATACCTAAAAGTCCATTTGAATCCAAATTCTCAGGTGGTGTCTCTCAGCTGCCCAGCAGCACAGTGAGTACAGCACGAACGTTTGGCCTCTGCTCCCACAGCAGAAGAGCCAGGATTGAAATCTGGTGCTGGACCTGTTCAGCACACAATCCCTTTTACATTGGTGCATTCATCGTTGCTTTCACTGCTCACTTTCATACAGGAAAAGCATTTGAATGGAATCAGTCCAGAGGCTGCTCTCTGCTGCGCAGCAACACAGTCAGCACAGAATGAACAGTAGCATCTGCTCACACGGCAGAAGGAGCAGCAGTGAAAGCTAGTGCTCTGCTTCTTCAGCACACAAGCAGCTTTGCAACGGGGTCACCATCATCGCAGTCTCTCCTCGGTTTCATACCTAAAAGTCCATTTGAATCCAAATTCTCAGGTGGTGTCTCTCAGCTGCCCAGCAGCACAGTGAGTACAGCACGAACGTTTGGCCTCTGCTCCCACAGCAGAAGAGC
Organism: Pezoporus flaviventris; assembly: GCF_033815535.1. Taxonomy (NCBI): domain Eukaryota; kingdom Metazoa; phylum Chordata; class Aves; order Psittaciformes; family Psittacidae; genus Pezoporus; species Pezoporus flaviventris. The sequence goes on along the minus strand of NW_026892732.1, from coordinate 315,409 downwards.
CAGGATTGAAAGCTGGTGCTGGACCTGTTCAGCACACAATCCCCTTTACATTGGTGCCTCCATCGTTGCTTTAACTGCTAACACTCATACAGGAAAAGCATTTGAATAGAATCCGTCCAGAGCCTGCTCCCTGCTGGCAGCAACACAGCACAGAATGAACAGTGGCATCTGCTCACACGGCAGAAGGAGCAGCAGGGAAAGCTAGTGCTCTGCTTCTTCAGCACACAAGCAGCTTTGCAACGGGGTCACCATCATTGCAGTCTCTCCTCGGTTTCATACCTAAAAGTCCATTTGAATCCAAATTCTCAGGTGGTGTCTCTCAGCAGCCCAGCAGCACAGTTAGTACAGCACGAACGTTTGGCCTCTGCTCCCACAGCAGAAGAGCCAGGATTGAAAGCTGGTGCTGGACCTGTTCAGCACACAATCCCTTTTACATTGGTGCCTAAATCGTTGCTTTCACTGCTCACATTCATACAGGAAAAGCATTTGAATGGAATCAGTCCAGAGGCTGCTCTCTGCTGCGCAGCAACACAGTCAGCACAGAATGAACAGTGGCATCTGCTCACAAGGCAGAAGGAGCAGCAGGGAAAGCTAGTGCTCTGCTTCTTCAGCACACAAGCAGCTTTGCAACGGGGTCACCATCATTGCAGTCTCTCCTCGGTTTCATACCTAAAAGTCCATTTGAATCCAAATTCTCAGGTGGTGTCTCTCAGCTGCCCAGCAGCACAGTTAGTACAGCACGAACGTTTGGCCTCTGCTCCCACAGCAGAAGAGCCAGGATTGAAAGCTAGTGCTGGACCTGTTCAGCACACAATCACCTTTACATTGGTGCCTCCATCGTTGCTTTCACTGCTCACATTCATACAGGAAAAGCATTTGAATGGAATCAGTCCAGAGGCTGCTCTCTGCTGCGCAGCAACACAGTCAGCACAGAATGAACAGTGGCATCTGCTCACAAGGCAGAAGGAGCAGCAGGGAAAGCTAGTGCTCTGCTTCTTCAGCACACAAGCAGCTTTGCAACGGGGTCACCATCATTGCAGTCTCTCCTTGGTTTCATACCTAAAAGTCCATTTGAATCCAAATTCTCAGGTGGTGTCTCTCAGCTGCCCAGCAGCACAGTTAGTACAGCACGAACGTTTGGCCTCTGCTCCCACAGCAGAAGAGCCAGGATTGAAAGCTGGTGCTGGACCTGTTCAGCACACAATCACCTTTACATTGGTGCCTCCATCGTTGCTTTCACTACTCACTTTCATACAGGAAAAGCATTTGAATGGAATCAGTCCAGAGGCTGCTCTCTGCTGTGCAGCAACACAGCACAGCACAGAATGAACAGTGGCATCTGCTCACACGGCAGAAGGAGCAGCAGGGAAAGCTAGTGCTCTGCTTCTTCAGCACACAAGCAGCTTTGCAACAGGGTCACCATCATTGCAGTCTCTCCTCGGTTTCATACCTAAAAGTCCATTTGAATCCAAATTCTCAGGTGGTGTCTCTCAGCTGCCCAGCAGCACAGTTAGTACAGCACGAACGTTTGGCCTCTGCTCCCACAGCAGAAGAGCCAGGATTGAAAGCTGGTGCTGGACCTGTTCAGCACACAATCCCCTTTACATTGGTGGATTCATCGTTGCTTTCACTGCTCACTTTCATACAGGAAAAGCATTTGAATGGAATCCGTCCAGAGGCTGCTCTCTGCTGTGCAGCAACACAGTCAGCACAGAATGAACAGTGGCATCTGCTCACACGGCAGAAGGAGCAGCAGGGAAAGCTAGTGCTCTGCTTCTTCAGCACACAAGCAGCTTTGCAACGGGGTCACCATCATTGCAGTCTCTCCTCGGTTTCATACCTAAAAGTCCATTTGAATCCAAATTCTCAAGCGGTCTCAGCTGCCCAGAGGCACAGTGAGTACAGCACGAACGTTTGTCCTCTGCTCCCACAGCAGAAGAGCCAGGATTGAAAGCTGGTGCTGGACCTGTTCAGCACACAATCCCCTTTACATTGGTGCCTCCATCGTTGCTTTCACTGCTAACACTCATACAGGAAAAGCATTTGAATAGAATCCGTCCAGAGCCTGCTCTCTGCTGGCAGCAACACAGCACAGAATGAACAGTGGCATCTGCTCACACGGCAGAAGGAGCAGCAGGGAAAGCTAGTGCTCTGCTTCTTCAGCACACAAGCAGCTTTGCAACGGGGTCACCATCATTGCAGTCTCTCCTCGGTTTCATACCTAAAAGTCCATTTGAATCCAAATTCTCAAGCGGTCTCAGCTGCCCAGAGGCACAGTGAGTACAGCACGAACGTTTGTCCTCTGCTCCCACAGCAGAAGAGCCAGGATTGAAAGCTGGTGCTGGACCTGTTCAGCACACAATCCCCTTTACATTGGTGCCTCCATCGTTGCTTTAACTGCTAACACTCATACAGGAAAAGCATTTGAATAGAATACGTCCAGAGCCTGCTCCCTGCTGGCAGCAACACAGTACAGAATGAACAGTGGCATCTGCTCACACGGCAGAAGGAGCAGCAGGGAAAGCTAGTGCTCTGCTTCTTCAGCACACAAGCAGCTTTGCAACGGGGTCACCATCATTGCAGTCTCTCCTCGGTTTCATACCTAAAAGTCCATTTGAATCCAAATTCTCAGGTGGTGTCTCTCAGCTGCCCAGCAGCACAGTGAGTACAGCACGAACGTTTGGCCTCTGCTCCCACAGCAGAAGAGCCAGGATTGAAATCTGGTGCTGGACCTGTTCAGCACACAATCCCTTTTACATTGGTGCATTCATCGTTGCTTTCACTGCTCACTTTCATACAGGAAAAGCATTTGAATGGAATCAGTCCAGAGGCTGCTCTCTGCTGCGCAGCAACACAGTCAGCACAGAATGAACAGTAGCATCTGCTCACACGGCAGAAGGAGCAGCAGTGAAAGCTAGTGCTCTGCTTCTTCAGCACACAAGCAGCTTTGCAACGGGGTCACCATCATCGCAGTCTCTCCTCGGTTTCATACCTAAAAGTCCATTTGAATCCAAATTCTCAGGTGGTGTCTCTCAGCTGCCCAGCAGCACAGTGAGTACAGCACGAACGTTTGGCCTCTGCTCCCACAGCAGAAGAGCCAGGATTGAAAGCTGGTGCTGGACCTGTTCAGCACACAATCCCCTTTACATTGGTGCCTCCATCGTTGCTTTAACTGCTAACACTCATACAGGAAAAGCATTTGAATAGAATCCGTCCAGAGCCTGCTCCCTGCTGGCAGCAACACAGCACAGAATGAACAGTGGCATCTGCTCACACGGCAGAAGGAGCAGCAGGGAAAGCTAGTGCTCTGCTTCTTCAGCACACAAGCAGCTTTGCAACGGGGTCACCATCATTGCAGTCTCTCCTCGGTTTCATACCTAAAAGTCCATTTGAATCCAAATTCTCAGGTGGTGTCTCTCAGCAGCCCAGCAGCACAGTTAGTACAGCACGAACGTTTGGCCTCTGCTCCCACAGCAGAAGAGCCAGGATTGAAAGCTGGTGCTGGACCTGTTCAGCACACAATCCCTTTTACATTGGTGCCTAAATCGTTGCTTTCACTGCTCACATTCATACAGGAAAAGCATTTGAATGGAATCAGTCCAGAGGCTGCTCTCTGCTGCGCAGCAACACAGTCAGCACAGAATGAACAGTGGCATCTGCTCACAAGGCAGAAGGAGCAGCAGGGAAAGCTAGTGCTCTGCTTCTTCAGCACACAAGCAGCTTTGCAACGGGGTCACCATCATTGCAGTCTCTCCTCGGTTTCATACCTAAAAGTCCATTTGAATCCAAATTCTCAGGTGGTGTCTCTCAGCTGCCCAGCAGCACAGTTAGTACAGCACGAACGTTTGGCCTCTGCTCCCACAGCAGAAGAGCCAGGATTGAAAGCTAGTGCTGGACCTGTTCAGCACACAATCACCTTTACATTGGTGCCTCCATCGTTGCTTTCACTGCTCACATTCATACAGGAAAAGCATTTGAATGGAATCAGTCCAGAGGCTGCTCTCTGCTGCGCAGGAACACAGTCAGCACAGAATGAACAGTGGCATCTGCTCACAAGGCAGAAGGAGCAGCAGGGAAAGCTAGTGCTCTGCTTCTTCAGCACACAAGCAGCTTTGCAACGGGGTCACCATCATTGCAGTCTCTCCTTGGTTTCATACCTAAAAGTGCATTTGAATCCAAATTCTCAGGTGGTGTCTCTCAGCTGCCCAGCAGCACAGTTAGTACAGCACGAACGTTTGGCCTCTGCTCCCACAGCAGAAGAGCCAGGATTGAAAGCTGGTGCTGGACCTGTTCAGCACACAATCACCTTTACATTGGTGCCTCCATCGTTGCTTTCACTACTCACTTTCATACAGGAAAAGCATTTGAATGGAATCAGTCCAGAGGCTGCTCTCTGCTGTGCAGCAACACAGCACAGCACAGAATGAACAGTGGCATCTGCTCACACGGCAGAAGGAGCAGCAGGGAAAGCTAGTGCTCTGCTTCTTCAGCACACAAGCAGCTTTGCAACAGGGTCACCATCATTGCAGTCTCTCCTCGGTTTCATACCTAAAAGTCCATTTGAATCCAAATTCTCAGGTGGTGTCTCTCAGCTGCCCAGCAGCACAGTTAGTACAGCACGAACGTTTGGCCTCTGCTCCCACAGCAGAAGAGCCAGGATTGAAAGCTGGTGCTGGACCTGTTCAGCACACAATCCCCTTTACATTGGTGGATTCATCGTTGCTTTCACTGCTCACTTTCATACAGGAAAAGCATTTGAATGGAATCCGTCCAGAGGCTGCTCTCTGCTGCGCAGCAACACAGTCAGCACAGAATGAACAGTGGCATCTGCTCACAAGGCAGAAGGAGCAGCAGGGAAAGCTAGTGCTCTGCTTCTTCAGCACACAAGCAGCTTTGCAACGGGGTCACCATCATTGCAGTCTCTCCTCGGTTTCATACCTAAAAGTCCATTTGAATCCAAATTCTCAGGTGGTGTCTCTCAGCTGCCCAGCAGCACAGTTAGTACAGCACGAACGTTTGTCCTCTGCTCCCACAGCAGAAGAGCCAGGATTGAAAGCTGGTGCTGGACCTGTTCAGCACACAATCCCCTTTACATTGGTGCCTCCATCGTTGCTTTCACTGCTAACATTCATACAGGAAAAGCATTTGAATGGAATCAGTCCAGAGGCTGCTCTCTGCTGCGCAGCAACACAGTCAGCACAGAATGAACAGTGGCATCTGCTCACACGGCAGAAGGAGCAGCAGGGAAAGCTAGTGCTCTGCTTCTTCAGCACACAAGCAGCTTTGCAACGGGGTCACCATCATTGCAGTCTCTCCTCGGTTTCATACCTAAAAGTCCATTTGAATCCAAATTCTCAAGCGGTCTCAGCTGCCCAGAGGCACAGTGAGTACAGCACGAACGTTTGGCCTCTGCTCCCACAGCAGAAGAGCCAGGATTGAAAGCTGGTGCTGGACCTGTTCAGCACACAATCCCCTTTACATTGGTGCCTCCATCGTTGCTTTCACTGCTAACACTCATACAGGAAAAGCATTTGAATAGAATCCGTCCAGAGCCTGCTCTCTGCTGGCAGCAACACAGCACAGAATGAACAGTGGCATCTGCTCACACGGCAGAAGGAGCAGCAGGGAAAGCTAGTGCTCTGCTTCTTCAGCACACAAGCAGCTTTGCAACGGGGTCACCATCATTGCAGTCTCTCCTCGGTTTCATACCTAAAAGTCCATTTGAATCCAAATTCTCAGGTGGTGTCTCTCAGCTGCCCAGCAGCACAGTGAGTACAGCACGAACGTTTGGCCTCTGCTCCCACAGCAGAAGAGCCAGGATTGAAAGCTGGTGCTGGACCTGTTCAGCACACAATCCCTTTTACATTGGTGCATTCATCGTTGCTTTCACTGCTCACTTTCATACAGGAAAAGCATTTGAATGGAATCAGTCCAGAGGCTGCTCTCTGCTGCGCAGCAACACAGTCAGCACAGAATGAACAGTAGCATCTGCTCACACGGCAGAAGGAGCAGCAGTGAAAGCTAGTGCTCTGCTTCTTCAGCACACAAGCAGCTTTGCAACGGGGTCACCATCATTGCAGTCTCTCCTCGGTTTCATACCTAAAAGTCCATTTGAATCCAAATTCTCAGGTGGTGTCTCTCAGCTGCCCAGCAGCACAGTGAGTACAGCACGATCGTCTGGCCTCTGCTCCCACAGCAGAAGAGCCAGGATTGAAAGCTGGTGCTGGACCTGTTCAGCACACAATCCCCTTTACATTGGTGCCTCCATCGTTGCTTTCACTGCTAACACTCATACAGGAAAAGCATTTGAATAGAATCCGTCCAGAGCCTGCTCTCTGCTGGCAGCAACACAGCACAGAATGAACAGTGGCATCTGCTCACACGGCAGAAGGAGCAGCAGGGAAAGCTAGTGCTCTGCTTCTTCAGCACACAAGCAGCTTTGCAACGGGGTCACCATCATTGCAGTCTCTCCTCGGTTTCATACCTAAAAGTCCATTTGAATCCAAATTCTCAGGTGGTGTCTCTCAGCTGCCCAGCAGCACAGTTAGTACAGCACGAACATTTGGCCTCTGCTCCCACAGCAGAAGAGCCAGGATTGAAAGCTGGTGCTGGACCTGTTCAGCACACAATCCCTTTTACATTGGTGCATTCATCGTTGCTTTCACTGCTCACTTTCATACAGGAAAAGCATTTGAATGGAATCAGTCCAGAGGCTGCTCTCTGCTGCGCAGCAACTCAGTCAGCACAGAATGAACAGTAGCATCTGCTCACACGGCAGAAGGAGCAGCAGGGAAAGCTAGTGCTCTGCTTCTTCAGCACACAAGCAGCTTTGCAACGGGGTCACCATCATTGCAGTCTCTCCTCGGTTTCATACCTAAAAGTCCATTTGAATCCAAATTCTCAGGTGGTGTCTCTCAGCTGCCCAGCAGCACAGTTAGTACAGCACGAACGTTTGGCCTCTGCTCCCACAGCAGAAGAGCCAGGATTGAAAGCTGGTGCTGGACCTGTTCAGCACACAATCACCTTTACATTGGTGCCTCCATCGTTGCTTTCACTGCTCACATTCATACAGGAAAAGCATTTGAATGGAATCAGTCCAGAGGCTGCTCTCTGCTGCGCAGCAACACAGTCAGCACAGAATGAACAGTGGCATCTGCTCACAAGGCAGAAGGAGCAGCAGGGAAAGCTAGTGCTCTGCTTCTTCAGCACACAAGCAGCTTTGCAACGGGGTCACCATCATTGCAGTCTCTCCTCGGTTTCATACCTAAAAGTCCATTTGAATCCAAATTCTCAGGTGGTGTCTCTCAGCTGCCCAGCAGCACAGTTAGTACAGCACGAACGTTTGGCCTCTGCTCCCACAGCAGAAGAGCCAGGATTGAAAGCTGGTGCTGGACCTGTTCAGCACACAATCCCTTTTACATTGGTGCATTCATCGTTGCTTTCACTACTCACTTTCATACAGGAAAAGCATTTGAATGGAATCAGTCCAGAGGCTGCTCTCTGCTGTGCAGCAACACAGTCAGCACAGAATGAACAGTGGCATCTGCTCACACGGCAGAAGGAGCAGCAGGGAAAGCTAGTGCTCTGCTTCTTCAGCACACAAGCAGCTTTGCAACGGGGTCACCATCATTGCAGTCTCTCCTCGGTTTCATACCTAAAAGTCCATTTGAATCCAAATTCTCAGGTGGTGTCTCTCAGCTGCCCAGCAGCACAGTTAGTACAGCACGAACGTTTGGCCTCTGCTCCCACAGCAGAAGAGCCAGGATTGAAAGCTGGTGCTGGACCTGTTCAGCACACAATCCCTTTTACATTGGTGGATTCATCGTTGCTTTCACTGCTCACTTTCATACAGGAAAAGCATTTGAATGGAATCAGTCCAGAGGCTGCTCTCTGCTGCGCAGCAACACAGTCAGCACAGAATGAACAGTAGCAACTGCTCACACGGCAGAAGGAGCAGCAGGGAAAGCTAGTGCTCTGCTTCTTCAGCACACAAGCAGCTTTGCAACGGGGTCACCATCATTGCAGTCTCTCCTCGGTTTCATACCTAAAAGTCCATTTGAATCCAAATTCTCAGGTGGTGTCTCTCAGCTGCCCAGCAGCACAGTGAGTACAGCACGAACGTTTGGCCTCTGCTCCCACAGCAGAAGAGCCAGGATTGAAAGCTGGTGCTGGACCTGTTCAGCACACAATCCCCTTTACATTGGTGCCTAAATCGTTGCTTTCACTGCTCACATTCATACAGGAAAAGCATTTGAATGGAATCAGTCCAGAGGCTGCTCTCTGCTGCGCAGCAACACAGTCAGCACAGAATGAACAGTGGCATCTGCTCACAAGGCAGAAGGAGCAGCAGGGAAAGCTAGTGCTCTGCTTCTTCAGCACACAAGCAGCTTTGCAACGGGGTCACCATCATTGCAGTCTCTCCTCGGTTTCATACCTAAAAGTCCATTTGAATCCAAATTCTCAGGTGGTGTCTCTCAGCTGCCCAGCAGCACAGTTAGTACAGCACGAACGTTTGGCCTCTGCTCCCACAGCAGAAGAGCCAGGATTGAAAGCTGGTGCTGGACCTGTTCAGCACACAATCACCTTTACATTGGTGCCTCCATCGTTGCTTTCACTGCTCACATTCATACAGGAAAAGCATTTGAATGGAATCAGTCCAGAGGCTGCTCTCTGCTGCGCAGCAACACAGTCAGCACAGAATGAACAGTGGCATCTGCTCACAAGGCAGAAGGAGCAGCAGGGAAAGCTAGTGCTCTGCTTCTTCAGCACACAAGCAGCTTTGCAACGGGGTCACCATCATTGCAGTCTCTCCTTGGTTTCATACCTAAAAGTCCATTTGAATCCAAATTCTCAGGTGGTGTCTCTCAGCTGCCCAGCAGCACAGTTAGTACAGCACGAACGTTTGGCCTCTGCTCCCACAGCAGAAGAGCCAGGATTGAAAGCTGGTGCTGGACCTGTTCAGCACACAATCCCCTTTACATTGGTGCCTCCATCGTTGCTTTCACTGCTAACACTCATACAGGAAAAGCATTTGAATAGAATCCGTCCAGAGCCTGCTCCCTGCTGGCAGCAACACAGCACAGAATGAACAGTGGCATCTGCTCACACGGCAGAAGGAGCAGCAGGGAAAGCTAGTGCTCTGCTTCTTCAGCACACAAGCAGCTTTGCAACGGGGTCACCATCATTGCAGTCTCTCCTCGGTTTCATACCTAAAAGTCCATTTGAATCCAAATTCTCAGGTGGTGTCTCTCAGCTGCCCAGCAGCACAGTGAGTACAGCACGAACGTTTGGCCTCTGATCCCACAGCAGAAGAGCCAGGATTGAAAGCTGGTGCTGGACCTGTTCAGCACACAATCCCCTTTACATTGGTGCCTCCATCGTTGCTTTCACTGCTCACATTCATACAGGAAAAGCATTTGAATGGAATCAGTACAGAGGCTGCTCACTGCTGCGCAGCAACACAGTCAGCACAGAATGAACAGTGGCATCTGCTCACAAGGCAGAAGGAGCAGCAGGGAAAGCTAGTGCTCTGCTTCTTCAGCACACAAGCAGCTTTGCAACGGGGTCACCATCATTGCAGTCTCTCCTCGGTTTCATACCTAAAAGTCCATTTGAATCCAAATTCTCAGGTGGTGTCTCTCAGCTGCCCAGCAGCACAGTGAGTACAGCACGAACGTTTGGCCTCTGCTCCCACAGCAGAAGAGCCAGGATTGAAAGCTGGTGCTGGACCTGTTCAGCACACAATCCCTTTTACATTGGTGCATTCATCGTTGCTTTCACTACTCACTTTCATACAGGAAAAGCATTTGAATGGAATCAGTCCAGAGGCTGCTCTCTGCTGTGCAGCAACACAGTCAGCACAGAATGAACAGTGGCATCTGCTCACACGGCAGAAGGAGCAGCAGGGAAAGCTAGTGCTCTGCTTCTTCAGCACACAAGCAGCTTTGCAACGGGGTCACCATCATTGCAGTCTCTCCTCGGTTTCATACCTAAAAGTCCATTTGAATCCAAATTCTCAAGCGGTCTCAGCTGCCCAGCAGCACAGTGAGTACAGCACGAACGTTTGGCCTCTGCTCCCACAGCAGAAGAGCCAGGATTGAAAGCTGGTGCTGGACCTGTTCAGCACACAATACCCTTTACATTGGTGCCTCCATCGTTGCTTTCACTGCTAACACTCATACAGGAAAAGCATTTGAATAGAATCCGTCCAGAGCCTGCTCTCTGCTGGCAGCAACACAGCACAGAATGAACAGTGGCATCTGCTCACACGGCAGAAGGAGCAGCAGGGAAAGCTAGTGCTCTGCTTCTTCAGCACACAAGCAGCTTTGCAACGGGGTCACCATCATTGCAGTCTCTCCTCGGTTTCATACCTAAAAGTCCATTTGAATCCAAATTCTCAGGTGGTGTCTCTCAGCTGCCCAGCAGCACAGTTAGTACAGCACGAACGTTTGGCCTCTGCTCCCACAGCAGAAGAGCCAGGATTGAAAGCTGGTGCTGGACCTGTTCAGCACACAATCCCCTTTACATTGGTTCATTCATCGTTGCTTTCACTGCTCACTTTCATACAGGAAAAGCATTTGAATGGAATCAGTCCAGAGGCTGCTCTCTGCTGCGCAGCAACACAGTCAGCACAGAATGAACAGTAGCATCTGCTCACACGGCTGAAGGAGCATCAGGGAAAGCTAGTGCTCTGCTTCTTCAGCACACAAGCAGCTTTGCAACGGGGTCACCATCATTGCAGTCTCTCCTCGGTTTCATACCTAAAAGTCCATTTGAATCCAAATTCTCAGGTGGTGTCTCTCAGCTGCCCAGCAGCACAGTGAGTACAGCACGAACGTTTGGCCTCTGCTCCCACAGCAGAAGAGCCAGGATTGAAAGCTGGTGCTGGACCTGTTCAGCACACAATCCCCTTTACATTGGTGCCTCCATCGTTGCTTTAACTGCTAACACTCATACAGGAAAAGCATTTGAATAGAATCCGTCCAGAGCCTGCTCCCTGCTGCGCAGCAACACAGTCAGCACAGAATGAACAGTGGCATCTGCTCACAAGGCAGAAGGAGCAGCAGGGAAAGCTAGTGCTCTGCTTCTTCAGCACACAAGCAGCTTTGCAACGGGGTCACCATCATTGCAGTCTCTCCTCGGTTTCATACCTAAAAGTCCATTTGAATCCAAATTCTCAGGTGGTGTCTCTCAGCTGCCCAGCAGCACAGTTAGTACAGCACGAACGTTTGGCCTCTGCTCCCACAGCAGAAGAGCCAGGATTGAAAGCTGGTGCTGGACCTGTTCAGCACACAATCACCTTTACATTGGTGCCTCCATCGTTGCTTTCACTACTCACTTTCATACAGGAAAAGCATTTGAATGGAATCAGTCCAGAGGCTGCTCTCTGCTGTGCAGCAACACAGTCAGCACAGAATGAACAGTGGCATCTGCTCACACGGCAGAAGGAGCAGCAGGGAAAGCTAGTGCTCTGCTTCTTCAGCACACAAGCAGCTTTGCAACGGGGTCACCATCATTGCAGTCTCTCCTCGGTTTCATACCTAAAAGTCCATTTGAATCCAAATTCTCAAGCGGTCTCAGCTGCCCAGAGGCACAGTGAGTACAGCACGAACGTTTGGCCTCTGCTCCCACAGCAGAAGAGCCAGGATTGAAAGCTGGTGCTGGACCTGTTCAGCACACAATCCCCTTTACATTGGTGCCTCCATCGTTGCTTTCACTGCTAACACTCATACAGGAAAAGCATTTGAATAGAATCCGTCCAGAGCCTGCTCTCTGCTGGCAGCAACACAGCACAGAATGAACAGTGGCATCTGCTCACACGGCAGAAGGAGCAGCAGGGAAAGCTAGTGCTCTGCTTCTTCAGCACACAAGCAGCTTTGCAACGGGGTCACCATCATTGCAGTCTCTCCTCGGTTTCATACCTAAAAGTCCATTTGAATCCAAATTCTCAGGTGGTGTCTCTCAGCTGCCCAGCAGCACAGTTAGTACAGCACGAACGTTTGGCCTCTGCTCCCACAGCAGAAGAGCCAGGATTGAAAGCTGGTGCTGGACCTGTTCAGCACACAATCCCTTTTACATTGGTGCATTCATCGTTGCTTTCACTGCTCACTTTCATACAGGAAAAGCATTTGAATACAATCAGTCCAGAGGCTGCTCTCTGCTGCGCAGCAACACAGTCAGCACAGAATGAACAGTAGCATCTGCTCACACGGCAGAAGGAGCAGCAGGGAAAGCTAGTGCTCTGCTTCTTCAGCACACAAGCAGCTTTGCAACGGGGTCACCATCATTGCAGTCTCTCCTCGGTTTCATACCTAAAAGTCCATTTGAATCCAAATTCTCAGGTGGTGTCTCTCAGCTGCCCAGCAGCACAGTGAGTACAGCACGAACGTTTGGCCTCTGCTCCCACAGCAGAAGAGCCAGGATTGAAAGCTGGTGCTGGACCTGTTCAGCACACAATCACCTTTACATTGGTGCCTCCATCGTTGCTTTCACTGCTCACATTCATACAGGAAAAGCATTTGAATGGAATCAGTCCAGAGGCTGCTCACTGCTGCGCAGCAACACAGTCAGCACAGAATGAACAGTGGCATCTGCTCACAAGGCAGAAGGAGCAGCAGGGAAAGCTAGTGCTCTGCTTCTTCAGCACACAAGCAGCTTTGCAACGGGGTCACCATCATTGCAGTCTCTCCTCGGTTTCATACCCAAAAGTCCATTTGAATCCAAATTCTCAGGTGGTGTCTCTCAGCTGCCCAGCAGCACAGTTAGTACAGCACGAACGTTTGGCCTCTGCTCCCACAGCAGAAGAGCCAGGATTGAAAGCTGGTGCTGGACCTGTTCAGCACACAATCCCCTTTACATTGGTGCCTCCATCGTTGCTTTCACTGCTAACACTCATACAGGAAAGCATTTGAATAGAATCCGTCCAGAGCCTGCTCTCTGCTGGCAGCAACACAGCACAGAATGAACAGTGGCATCTGCTCACAAGGCAGAAGGAGCAGCAGGGAAATCTAGTGCTCTGCTTCTTCAGCACACAAGCAGCTTTGCAACGGGGTCACCGCATTGCAGTCTCTCCTCGGTTTCATACCTAAAAGTCCATTTGAATCCAAATTCTCAGGTGGTGTCTCTCAGCTGCCCAGCAGCACAGTTAGTACAGCACGAACGTTTGGCCTCTGCTCCCACAGCAGAAGAGCCAGGATTGAAAGCTGGTGCTGGACCTGTTCAGCACACAATCCCTTTTACATTGGTGCATTCATCGTTGCTTTCACTGCTCACTTTCATACAGGAAAAGCATTTGAATACAATCAGTCCAGAGGCTGCTCTCTGCTGCGCAGCAACACAGTCAGCACAGAATGAACAGTAGCATCTGCTCACACGGCAGAAGGAGCAGCAGGGAAAGCTAGTGCTCTGCTTCTTCAGCACACAAGCAGCTTTGCAACGGGGTCACCATCATTGCAGTCTCTCCTCGGTTTCATACCTAAAAGTCCATTTGAATCCAAATTCTCAGGTGGTGTCTCTCAGCTGCCCAGCAGCACAGTGAGTACAGCACGAACGTTTGGCCTCTGCTCCCACAGCAGAAGAGCCAGGATTGAAAGCTGGTGCTGGACCTGTTCAGCACACAATCCCCTTTACATTGGTGCCTCCATCGTTGCTTTAACTGCTAACACTCATACAGGAAAAGCATTTGAATAGAATCCGTCCAGAGCCTGCTCCCTGCTGCGCAGCAACACAGTCAGCACAGAATGAACAGTGGCATCTGCTCACAAGGCAGAAGGAGCAGCAGGGAAAGCTAGTGCTCTGCTTCTTCAGCACACCAAGCAGCTTTGCAACGGGGTCACCATCATTGCAGTCTCTCCTCGGTTTCATACCTAAAAGTCCATTTGAATCCAAATTCTCAGGTGGTGTCTCTCAGCTGCCCAGCAGCACAGTTAGTACAGCACGAACGTTTGGCCTCTGCTCCCACAGCAGAAGAGCCAGGATTGAAAGATGGTGCTGGACCTGTTCAGCACACAATCCCCTTTACATTGGTGCCTCCATCGTTGCTTTCACTGCTCACATTCATACAGGAAAAGCATTTGAATGGAATCAGTCCAGAGGCTGCTCTCTGCTGCGCAGCAACACAGTCAGCACAGAATGAACAGTGGCATCTGCTCACCAGGCAGAAGGAGCAGCAGGGAAAGCTAGTGCTCTGCTTCTTCAGCACACAAGGCAGCTTTGCAAAGGGGTCACCATCATTGCAGTCTCTCCTCGGTTTCATACCTAAAAGTCCATTTGAATCCAAATTCTCAGGTGGTGTCTCTCAGCTGCCCAGCAGCACAGTTAGTACAGCACGAACGTTTGGCCTCTGCTCCCACAGCAGAAGAGCCAGGATTGAAAGCTGGTGCTGGACCTGTTCCAGCACACAATCACCTTTACATTGGTGCCTCCATCGTTGCTTTCACTGCTCACATTCATACAGGAAAGCATTTGAATGGAATCAGTCCAGAGGCTGCTCACTGCTGCGCAGCAACACAGTCAGCACAGAATGAACAGTGGCATCTGCTCACAAGGCAGAAGGAGCAGCAGGGAAAGCTAGTGCTCTGCTTCTTCAGCACACAAGCAGCTTTGCAACGGGGTCACCATCATTGCAGTCTCTCCTCGGTTTCATACCCAAAAGTCCATTTGAATCCAAATTCTCAGGTGGTGTCCTCTCAGCTGCCCAGCAGCACAGTTGTACAGCACGAACGTTTGGCCTCTGCTCCCACAGCAGAAGAGCCAGGATTGAAAGCTGGTGCTGGACCTGTTCAGCACACAATCCCTTTTACATTGGTGCATTCATCGTTGCTTTCACTGCTCACTTTCATACAGGAAAAGCATTTGAATACAATCAGTCCAGAGGCTGCTCTCTGCTGCGCAGCAACACAGTCAGCACAGAATGAACAGTGGCATCTGCTCACACGGCAGAAGGAGCAGCAGGGAAAGCTAGTGCTCTGCTTCTTCAGCACACAAGCAGCTTTGCAACGGGGTCACCATCATGCAGTCTCTCCTCGGTTTCATACCTAAAAGTCCATTTGAATCCAAATTCTCAGGTGGTGTCTCTCAGCTGCCCAGCAGCACAGTGAGTACAGCACGAACGTTTGGCCTCTGCTCCCACAGCAGAAGAGCCAGGATTGAAAGCTGGTGCTGGACCTGTTCAGCACACAATCCCCTTTACATTGGTGCCTCCATCGTTGCTTTAACTGCTAACACTCATACAGGAAAAGCATTTGAATAGAATCCGTCCAGAGCCTGCTCCCTGGTGCGCAGCAACACAGTCAGCACAGAATGAACAGTGGCATCTGCTCACAAGGCAGAAGGAGCAGCAGGGAAAGCTAGTGCTCTGCTTCTTCAGCACACAAGCAGCTTTGCAACGGGGTCACCATCATTGCAGTCTCTCCTCGGTTTCCATACCTAAAAGTCCATTTGAATCCAAATTCTCAGGTGGTGTCTCTCAGCTGCCCAGCAGCACAGTTAGTACAGCACGAACGTTTGGCCTCTGCTCCCACAGCAGAAGAGCCAGGATTGAAAGCTGGTGCTGGACCTGTTCAGCACACAATCCCCTTTACATTGGTGCCTCCATCGTTGCTTTCACTGCTCACATTCATACAGGAAAAGCATTTTAATGGAATCAGTCCAGAGGCTGCTCTCTGCTGCGCAGCAACACAGTCAGCACAGAATGAACAGTGGCATCTGCTCACCAGGCAGAAGGAGCAGCAGGGAAAGCTAGTGCTCTGCTTCTTCAGCACACAAGCAGCTTTGCAAAGGGGTCACCATCATTGCAGTCTCTCCTCGGTTTCATACCTAAAAGTCCATTTGAATCCAAATTCTCAGGTGGTGTCTCTCAGCTGCCCAGCAGCACAGTTAGTACAGCACGAACGTTTGGCCTCTGCTCCCACAGCAGAAGAGCCAGGATTGAAAGCTGGTGCTGGACCTGTTCAGCACACAATCACCTTTACATTGGTGCCTCCATCGTTGCTTTCACTGCTCACATTCATACAGGAAAAGCATTTGAATGGAATCAGTCCAGAGGCTGCTCACTGCTGCGCAGCAACACAGTCAGCACAGAATGAACAGTGGCATCTGCTCACAAGGCAGAAGGAGCAGCAGGGAAAGCTAGTGCTCTGCTTCTTCAGCACACAAGCAGCTTTGCAACGGGGTCACCATCATTGCAGTCTCTCCTCGGTTTCATACCCAAAAGTCCATTTGAATCCAAATTCTCAGGTGGTGTCTCTCAGCTGCCCAGCAGCACAGTTAGTACAGCACGAACGTTTGGCCTCTGCTCCCACAGCAGAAGAGCCAGGATTGAAAGCTGGTGCTGGACCTGTTCAGCACACAATCCCTTTTACATTGGTGCATTCATCGTTGCTTTCACTACTCACTTTCATACAGGAAAAGCATTTGAATGGAATCAGTCCAGAGGCTGCTCTCTGCTGTGCAGCAACACAGTCAGCACAGAATGAACAGTAGCATCTGCTCACACGGCAGAAGGAGCAGCAGGGAAAGCTAGTGCTCTGCTTCTTCAGCACACAAGCAGCTTTGCAACGGGGTCACCATCATTGCAGTCTCTCCTCGGTTTCATACCTAAAAGTCCATTTGAATCCAAATTCTCAAGCGGTCTCAGCTGCCCAGAGGCACAGTGAGTACAGCACGAACGTTTGGCCTCTGCTCCCACAGCAGAAGAGCCAGGATTGAAAGCTGGTGCTGGACCTGTTCAGCACACAATCCCCTTTACATTGGTGCCTCCATCGTTGCTTTCACTGCTAACACTCATACAGGAAAAGCATTTGAATAGAATCCGTCCAGAGCCTGCTCTCTGCTGGCAGCAACACAGCACAGAATGAACAGTGGCATCTGCTCACAAGGCAGAAGGAGCAGCAGGGAAATCTAGTGCTCTGCTTCTTCAGCACACAAGCAGCTTTGCAACGGGGTCACCATCATTGCAGTCTCTCCTCGGTTTCATACATAAAAGTCCATTTGAATCCAAATTCTCAGGTGGTGTCTCTCAGCTGCCCAGCAGCACAGTTAGTACAGCACGAACGTTTGGCTTCTGCTCCCACAGCAGAAGAGCCAGGATTGAAAGCTGGTGCTGGACCTGTTCAGCACACAATCCCTTTTACATTGGTGCATTCATCGTTGCTTTCACTGCTCACTTTCATACAGGAAAAGCATTTGAATGGAATCAGTCCAGAGGCTGCTCTCTGCTGCGCAGCAACACAGTCAGCACAGAATGAACAGTAGCATCTGCTCACACGGCAGAAGGAGCAGCAGGGAAAGCTAGTGCTCTGCTTCTTCAGCACACAAGCAGCTTTGCAACGGGGTCACCATCATTGCAGTCTCTCCTCGGTTTCATACCTAAAAGTCCATTTGAATCCAAATTCTCAGGTGGTGTCTCTCAGCTGCCCAGCAGCACAGTGAGTACAGCACGAACGTTTGGCCTCTGCTCCCACAGCAGAAGAGCCAGGATTGAAAGCTGGTGCTGGACCTGTTCAGCACACAATCCCCTTTACATTGGTGCCTCCATCGTTGCTTTAACTGCTAACACTCATACAGGAAATGCATTTGTATAGAATCCGTCCAGAGCCTGCTCCCTGCTGGCAGCAACACAGCACAGAATGAACAGTGGCATCTGCTCACACGGCAGAAGGAGCAGCAGGGAAAGCTAGTGCTCTGCTTCTTCAGCACACAAGCAGCTTTGCAACGGGGTCACCATCATTGCAGTCTCTCCTCGGGTTTCATACCTAAAAGTCCATTTGAATCCAAATTCTCAGGTGGTGTCTCTCAGCTGCCCAGCAGCACAGTGAGTACAGCACGAACGTTTGGCCTCTGCTCCCACAGCAGAAGAGCAAGGATTGAAAGCTGGTGCTGGACCTGTTCAGCACACAATCCCCTTTACATTGGTGCCTCCATCGTTGCTTTAACTGCTAACACTCATACAGGGAAAAGCATTTGAATAGAATCCGTCCAGAGCCTGCTCCCTGCTGCGCAGCAACACAGTCAGCACAGAATGAACAGTGGCATCTTCTCACAAGGCAGAAGGAGCAGCAGGGAAAGCTAGTGCTCTGCTTCTTCAGCACACAAGCAGCTTTGCAACGGGGTCACCATCATTGCACTCTCTCCTCGGTTTCATACCTAAAAGTCCATTTGAATCCAAATTCTCAGGTGGTGTCTCTCAGCTGCCCAGCAGCACAGTGAGTACAGCACGAACGTTTGGCCTCTGCTCCCACAGCAGAAGAGCCAGGATTGAAAGCTGGTGCTGGACCTGTTCAGCACACAATCACCTTTACATTGGTGCCTCCATCGTTGCTTTCACTGCTCACATTCATACAGGAAAAGCATTTGAATGGAATCAGTCCAGAGGCTGCTCACTGCTGCGCAGCAACACAGTCAGCACAGAATGAACAGTGGCATCTGCTCACAAGGCAGAAGGAGCAGCAGGGAAAGCTAGTGCTCTGCTTCTTCAGCACAAAGCAGCTTTGCAACGGGGTCACCATCATTGCAGTCTCTCTTCGGTTTCATACCTAAAAGTCCATTTGAATCCAAATTCTCAGGTGGTGTCTCTCAGCTGCCCAGCAGCACAGTTAGTACAGCACGAACGTTTGGCCTCTGCTCCCACAGCAGAAGAGCCAGTATTGAAAGCTGGTGCTGGACCTGTTCAGCACACAATCCCTTTTACATTGGTGGATTCATCGTTGCTTTCACTGCTCACTTTAATACAGGAAAAGCATTTGAATGGAATCAGTCCAGAGGCTGCTCTCTGCTGCGCAGCAACACAGTCAGCACAGAATGAACAGTAGCAACTGCTCACACGGCAGAAGGAGCAGCAGGGAAAGCTAGTGCTCTGCTTCTTCAGCACACAAGCAGCTTTGCAACGGGGTCACCATCATTGCAGTCTCTCCTCGGTTTCATACCTAAAAGTCCATTTGAATCCAAATTCTCAAGCGGTCTCAGCTGCCCAGAGGCACAGTGAGTACAGCACGAACGTTTGGCCTCTGCTCCCACAGCAGAAGAGCCAGGATTGAAAGCTGGTGCTGGACCTGTTCAGCACACAATCCCCTTTACATTGGTGCCTCCATCGTTGCTTTAACTGCTAACACTCATACAGGAAAAGCATTTGAATAGAATCCGTCCAGAGCCTGCTCTCTGCTGCGCAGCAACACAGTCAGCACAGAATGAACAGTGGCATCTGCTCACAAGGCAGAAGGAGCAGCAGGGAAATCTAGTGCTCTGCTTCTTCAGCACACAAGCAGCTTTGCAACGGGGTCACCATCATTGCAGTCTCTCCTCGGTTTCATACCTAAAAGTCCATTTGAATCCAAATTCTCAGGTGGTGTCTCTCAGCTGCCCAGCAGCACAGTTAGTACAGCACGAACATTTGGCTTCTGCTCCCACAGCAGAAGAGCCAGGATTGAAAGCTGGTGCTGGACCTGTTCAGCACACAATCCCTTTTACATTGGTGCATTCATCGTTGCTTTCACTGCTCACTTTCATACAGGAAAAGCATTTGAATGGAATCAGTCCAGAGGCTGCTCTCTGCTGCGCAGCAACACAGCACAGAATGAACAGTAGCATCTGCTCACAAGGCAGAAGGAGCAGCAGGGAAAGCTAGTGCTCTGCTTCTTCAGCACACAAGCAGCTTTGCAACGGGGTCACCATCATTGCAGTCTCTCCTCGGTTTCATACCTAAAAGTCCATTTGAATCCAAATTCTCAGGTGGTGTCTCTCAGCTGCCCAGCAGCACAGTGAGTACAGCACGAACGTTTGGCCTCTGCTCCCACAGCAGAAGAGCCAGGATTGAAAGCTGGTGCTGGACCTGTTCAGCACACAATCCCCTTTACATTGGTGCCTCCATCGTTGCTTTCACTGCTAACACTCATACAGGAAAAGCATTTGAATAGAATCCGTCCAGAGGCTGCTCCCTGCTGGCAGCAACACAGCACAGAATGAACAGTGGCATCTGCTCACACGGCAGAAGGAGCAGCAGGGAAAGCTAGTGCTCTGCTTCTTCAGCACACAAGCAGCTTTGCAACGGGGTCACCATCATTGCAGTCTCTCCTCGGTTTCATACCTAAAAGTCCATTTGAATCCAAATTCTCAGGTGGTGTCTCTCTGCTGCCCAGCAGCACAGTGAGTACAGCACGAACGTTTGGCCTCTGCTCCCACAGCAGAAGAGCCAGGATTGAAAGCTGGTGCTGGACCTGTTCAGCACACAATCCCCTTTACATTGGTGCCTCCATCGTTGCTTTCACTGCTCACTTTCATACAGGAAAAGCATTTGAATGGAATCAGTCCAGAGGCTGCTCTCTGCTGCGCAGCAACACAGTCAGCACAGAATGAACAGTGGCATCTGCTCACACGGCAGAAGGAGCAGCAGGGAAAGCTAGTGCTCTGCTTCTTCAGCACACAAGCAGCTTTGCAACGGGGTCACCATCATTGCAGTCTCTCCTCGGTTTCATACCTAAAAGTCCATTTGAATCCAAATTCTCAGGTGGTGTCTCTCAGCTGCCCAGCAGCACAGTGAGTACAGCACGAACGTTTGGCCTCTGCTCCCACAGCAGAAGAGCCAGGATTGAAAGCTGGTGCTGGACCTGTTCAGCACACAATCCCCTTTACATTGGTGCCTCCATCGTTGCTTTCACTGCTCACTTTCATACAGGAAAAGCATTTGAATGGAATCAGTCCAGAGCCTGCTCTCTGCTGCGCAGGAACACAGTCAGCACAGAATGAACAGTGGCATCTGCTCACACGGCAGAAGGAGCAGCAGGGAAAGCTAGTGCTCTGCTTCTTCAGCACACAAGCAGCTTTGCAACGGGGTCACCATCATTGCAGTCTCTCCTCGGTTTCATACCTAAAAGTCCATTTGAATCCAAATTCTCAGGTGGTGTCTCTCAGCTGCCCAGCAGCACAGTTAGTACAGCACGAACGTTTGGCCTCTGCTCCCACAGCAGAAGAGCCAGGATTGAAAGCTGGTGCTGGACCTGTTCAGCACACAATCCCTTTTACATTGGTGCATTCATCGTTGCTTTCACTGCTCACTTTCATACAGGAAAAGCATTTGAATACAATCAGTCCAGAGGCTGCTCTCTGCTGCGCAGCAACACAGTCAGCACAGAATGAACAGTAGCATCTGCTCACACGGCAGAAGGAGCAGCAGGGAAATCTAGTGCTCTGCTTCTTCAGCACACAAGCAGCTTTGCAACGGGGTCACCATCATTGCAGTCTCTCCTCGGTTTCATACCTAAAAGTCCATTTGAATCCAAATTCTCAGGTGGTGTCTCTCAGCTGCCCAGCAGCACAGTGAGTACAGCACGAACGTTTGGCCTCTGCTCCCACAGCAGAAGAGCCAGGATTGAAAGCTGGTGCTGGACCTGTTCAGCACACAATCCCCTTTACATTGGTGCCTCCATCGTTGCTTTAACTGCTAACACTCATACAGGAAAAGCATTTGAATAGAATCCGTCCAGAGCCTGCTCTCTGCTGCGCAGCAACACAGTCAGCACAGAATGAACAGTGGCATCTGCTCACAAGGCAGAAGGAGCAGCAGGGAAATCTAGTGCTCTGCTTCTTCAGCACACAAGCAGCTTTGCAACGGGGTCACCATCATTGCAGTCTCTCCTCGGTTTCATACCTAAAAGTCCATTTGAATCCAAATTCTCAGGTGGTGTCTCTCAGCTGCCCAGCAGCACAGTTAGTACAGCACGAACGTTTGGCTTCTGCTCCCACAGCAGAAGAGCCAGGATTGAAAGCTGGTGCTGGACCTGTTCAGCACACAATCCCTTTTACATTGGTGCCTCCATCGTTGCTTTCACTGCTCACTTTCATACAGGAAAAGCATTTGAATGGAATCAGTCCAGAGGCTGCTCTCTGCTGCGCAGCAACACAGCACAGAATGAACAGTAGCATCTGCTCACACGGCAGAAGGAGCAGCAGGGAAAGCTAGTGCTCTGCTTCTTCAGCACACAAGCAGCTTTGCAACGGGGTCACCATCATTGCAGTCTCTCCTCGGTTTCATACCTAAAAGTCCATTTGAATCCAAATTCTCAGGTGGTGTCTCTCAGCTGCCCAGCAGCACAGTGAGTACAGCACGAACGTTTGGCCTCTGCTCCCACAGCAGAAGAGCCAGGATTGAAAGCTGGTGCTGGACCTGTTCAGCACACAATCCCCTTTACATTGGTGCCTCCATCGTTGCTTTAACTGCTAACACTCATACAGGAAAAGCATTTGAATAGAATCTGTCCAGAGCCTGCTCCCTGCTGGCAGCAACACAGCACAGAATGAACAGTGGCATCTGCTCACACGGCAGAAGGAGCAGCAGGGAAAGCTAGTGCTCTGCTTCTTCAGCACACAAGCAGCTTTGCAACGGGGTCACCATCATTGCAGTCTCTCCTCGGTTTCATACCTAAAAGTCCATTTGAATCCAAATTCTCAGGTGGTGTCTCTCAGCTGCCCAGCAGCACAGTTAGTACAGCACGAACGTTTGGCCTCTGCTCCCACAGCAGAAGAGCCAGGATTGAAAGCTGGTGCTGGACCTGTTCAGCACACAATCCCTTTTACATTGGTGGATTCATCGTTGCTTTCACTGCTCACTTTCATACAGGAAAAGCATTTGAATGGAATCAGTGCAGAGGCTGCTCTCTGCTGCGCAGCAACACAGTCAGCACAGAATGAACAGTGGCATCTGCTCACAAGGCAGAAGGAGCAGCAGGGAAAGCTAGTGCTCTGCTTCTTCAGCACACAAGCAGCTTTGCAACGGGGTCACCATCATTGCAGTCTCTCCTCGGTTTCATACCTAAAAGTCCATTTGAATCCAAATTCTCAGGTGGTGTCTCTCAGCTGCCCAGCAGCACAGTGAGTACAGCACGAACGTTTGGCCTCTGCTCCCACAGCAGAAGAGCCAGGATTGAAAGCTGGTGCTGGACCTGTTCAGCACACAATCCCCTTTACATTGGTGCCTCCATCGTTGCTTTCACTGCTCACATTCATAAAGGAAAAGCATTTGAATGGAATCAGTCCAGAGGCTGCTCTCTGCTGCGCAGCAACACAGTCAGCACAGAATGAACAGTGGCATCTGCTCACAAGGCAGAAGGAGCAGCAGGGAAAGCTAGTGCTCTGCTTCTTCAGCACACAAGCAGCTTTGCAACGGGGTCACCATCATTGCAGTCTCTCCTCGGTTTCATACCTAAAAGTCCATTTGAATCCAAATTCTCAGGTGGTGTCTCTCAGCTGCCCAGCAGCACAGTGAGTACAGCACGAACGTTTGGCCTCTGCTCCCACAGCAGAAGAGCCAGGATTGAAAGCTGGTGCTGGACCTGTTCAGCACACAATCCCCTTTACATTGGTGCCTCCATCGTTGCTTTCACTGCTCACTTTCATACAGGAAAAGCATTTGAATGGAATCAGTCCAGAGCCTGCTCTCTGCTGCGCAGGAACACAGTCAGCACAGAATGAACAGTGGCATCTGCTCACACGGCAGAAGGAGCAGCAGGGAAAGCTAGTGCTCTGCTTCTTCAGCACACAAGCAGCTTTGCAACGGGGTCACCATCATTGCAGTCTCTCCTCGGTTTCATACCTAAAAGTCCATTTGAATCCAAATTCTCAGGTGGTGTCTCTCAGCTGCCCAGCAGCACAGTTAGTACAGCACGAACGTTTGGCCTCTGCTCCCACAGCAGAAGAGCCAGGATTGAAAGCTGGTGCTGGACCTGTTCAGCACACAATCCCTTTTACATTGGTGCATTCATCGTTGCTTTCACTGCTCACTTTCATACAGGAAAAGCATTTGAATGGAATCAGTCCAGAGGCTGCTCTCTGCTGCGCAGCAACACAGTCAGCACAGAATGAACAGTAGCAACTGCTCACACGGCAGAAGGAGCAGCAGGGAAAGCTAGTGCTCTGCTTCTTCAGCACACAAGCAGCTTTGCAACGGGGTCACCATCATTGCAGTCTCTCCTCGGTTTCATACCTAAAAGTCCATTTGAATCCAAATTCTCAGGTGGTGTCTCTCAGCTGCCCAGCAGCACAGTGAGTACAGCACGAACGTTTGGCCTCTGCTCCCACAGCAGAAGAGCCAGGATTGAAAGCTGGTGCTGGACCTGTTCAGCACACAATCCCCTTTACATTGGTGCCTCCATCGTTGCTTTAACTGCTAACACTCATACAGGAAAAGCATTTGAATAGAATCTGTCCAGAGCCTGCTCCCTGCTGGCAGCAACACAGCACAGAATGAACAGTGGCATCTGCTCACAAGGCAGAAGGAGCAGCAGGGAAAGCTAGTGCTCTGCTTCTTCAGCACACAAGCAGCTTTGCAACGGGGTCACCATCATTGCAGTCTCTCCTCGGTTTCATACCTAAAAGTCCATTTGAATCCAAATTCTCAGGTGGTGTCTCTCAGCTGCCCAGCAGCACAGTTAGTACAGCACGAACGTTTGGCCTCTGCTCCCACAGCAGAAGAGCCAGGATTGAAAGCTGGTGCTGGACCTGTTCAGCACACAATCCCTTTTACATTGGTGCATTCATCGTTGCTTTCACTGCTCACTTTCATACAGGAAAAGCATTTGAATGGAATCAGTCCAGAGGCTGCTCTCTGCTGCGCAGCAACACAGTCAGCACAGAATGAACAGTGGCATCTGCTCACAAGGCAGAAGGAGCAGCAGGGAAAGCTAGTGCTCTGCTTCTTCAGCACACAAGCAGCTTTGCAACGGGGTCACCATCATTGCAGTCTCTCCTCGGTTTCATACCTAAAAGTCCATTTGAATCCAAATTCTCAGGTGGTGTCTCTCAGCTGCCCAGCAGCACAGTGAGTACAGCACGAACGTTTGGCCTCTGCTCCCACAGCAGAAGAGCCAGGATTGAAAGCTGGTGCTGGACCTGTTCAGCACACAATCCCCTTTACATTGGTGCCTCCATCGTTGCTTTCACTGCTCACATTCATAAAGGAAAAGCATTTGAATGGAATCAGTCCAGAGCCTGCTCTCTGCTGCGCAGGAACACAGTCAGCACAGAATGAACAGTGGCATCTGCTCACACGGCAGAAGGAGCAGCAGGGAAAGCTAGTGCTCTGCTTCTTCAGCACACAAGCAGCTTTGCAACGGGGTCACCATCATTGCAGTCTCTCCTCGGTTTCATACCTAAAAGTCCATTTGAATCCAAATTCTCAGGTGGTGTCTCTCAGCTGCCCAGCAGCACAGTTAGTACAGCACGAACGTTTGGCCTCTGCTCCCACAGCAGAAGAGCCAGGATTGAAAGCTGGTGCTGGACCTGTTCAGCACACAATCCCCTTTACATTGGTGCCTCCATCGTTGCTTTCACTGCTCACATTCATAAAGGAAAAGCATTTGAATGGAATCAGTCCAGAGGCTGCTCTCTGCTGCGCAGCAACACAGTCAGCACAGAATGAACAGTGGCATCTGCTCACAAGGCAGAAGGAGCAGCAGGGAAAGCTAGTGCTCTGCTTCTTCAGCACACAAGCAGCTTTGCAACGGGGTCACCATCATTGCAGTCTCTCCTCGGTTTCATACCTAAAAGTCCATTTGAATCCAAATTCTCAGGTGGTGTCTCTCAGCTGCCCAGCAGCACAGTGAGTACAGCACGAACGTTTGGCCTCTGCTCCCACAGCAGAAGAGCCAGGATTGAAAGCTGGTGCTGGACCTGTTCAGCACACAATCCCCTTTACATTGGTGCCTCCATCGTTGCTTTCACTGCTCACTTTCATACAGGAAAAGCATTTGAATGGAATCAGTCCAGAGCCTGCTCTCTGCTGCGCAGGAACACAGTCAGCACAGAATGAACAGTGGCATCTGCTCACACGGCAGAAGGAGCAGCAGGGAAAGCTAGTGCTCTGCTTCTTCAGCACACAAGCAGCTTTGCAACGGGGTCACCATCATTGCAGTCTCTCCTCGGTTTCATACCTAAAAGTCCATTTGAATCCAAATTCTCAGGTGGTGTCTCTCAGCTGCCCAGCAGCACAGTTAGTACAGCACGAACGTTTGGCCTCTGCTCCCACAGCAGAAGAGCCAGGATTGAAAGCTGGTGCTGGACCTGTTCAGCACACAATCCCTTTTACATTGGTGCATTCATCGTTGCTTTCACTGCTCACTTTCATACAGGAAAAGCATTTGAATGGAATCAGTCCAGAGGCTGCTCTCTGCTGCGCAGCAACACAGTCAGCACAGAATGAACAGTAGCAACTGCTCACACGGCAGAAGGAGCAGCAGGGAAAGCTAGTGCTCTGCTTCTTCAGCACACAAGCAGCTTTGCAACGGGGTCACCATCATTGCAGTCTCTCCTCGGTTTCATACCTAAAAGTCCATTTGAATCCAAATTCTCAGGTGGTGTCTCTCAGCTGCCCAGCAGCACAGTGAGTACAGCACGAACGTTTGGCCTCTGCTCCCACAGCAGAAGAGCCAGGATTGAAAGCTGGTGCTGGACCTGTTCAGCACACAATCCCCTTTACATTGGTGCCTCCATCGTTGCTTTAACTGCTAACACTCATACAGGAAAAGCATTTGAATAGAATCTGTCCAGAGCCTGCTCCCTGCTGGCAGCAACACAGCACAGAATGAACAGTGGCATCTGCTCACAAGGCAGAAGGAGCAGCAGGGAAAGCTAGTGCTCTGCTTCTTCAGCACACAAGCAGCTTTGCAACGGGGTCACCATCATTGCAGTCTCTCCTCGGTTTCATACCTAAAAGTCCATTTGAATCCAAATTCTCAGGTGGTGTCTCTCAGCTGCCCAGCAGCACAGTTAGTACAGCACGAACGTTTGGCCTCTGCTCCCACAGCAGAAGAGCCAGGATTGAAAGCTGGTGCTGGACCTGTTCAGCACACAATCCCTTTTACATTGGTGCATTCATCGTTGCTTTCACTGCTCACTTTCATACAGGAAAAGCATTTGAATGGAATCAGTCCAGAGGCTGCTCTCTGCTGCGCAGCAACACAGTCAGCACAGAATGAACAGTGGCATCTGCTCACAAGGCAGAAGGAGCAGCAGGGAAAGCTAGTGCTCTGCTTCTTCAGCACACAAGCAGCTTTGCAACGGGGTCACCATCATTGCAGTCTCTCCTCGGTTTCATACCTAAAAGTCCATTTGAATCCAAATTCTCAGGTGGTGTCTCTCAGCTGCCCAGCAGCACAGTGAGTACAGCACGAACGTTTGGCCTCTGCTCCCACAGCAGAAGAGCCAGGATTGAAAGCTGGTGCTGGACCTGTTCAGCACACAATCCCCTTTACATTGGTGCCTCCATCGTTGCTTTCACTGCTCACATTCATAAAGGAAAAGCATTTGAATGGAATCAGTCCAGAGCCTGCTCTCTGCTGCGCAGGAACACAGTCAGCACAGAATGAACAGTGGCATCTGCTCACACGGCAGAAGGAGCAGCAGGGAAAGCTAGTGCTCTGCTTCTTCAGCACACAAGCAGCTTTGCAACGGGGTCACCATCATTGCAGTCTCTCCTCGGTTTCATACCTAAAAGTCCATTTGAATCCAAATTCTCAGGTGGTGTCTCTCAGCTGCCCAGCAGCACAGTTAGTACAGCACGAACGTTTGGCCTCTGCTCCCACAGCAGAAGAGCCAGGATTGAAAGCTGGTGCTGGACCTGTTCAGCACACAATCCCTTTTACATTGGTGCATTCATCGTTGCTTTCACTGCTCACTTTCATACAGGAAAAGCATTTGAATGGAATCAGTCCAGAGGCTGCTCTCTGCTGCGCAGCAACACAGTCAGCACAGAATGAACAGTAGCAACTGCTCACACGGCAGAAGGAGCAGCAGGGAAAGCTAGTGCTCTGCTTCTTCAGCACACAAGCAGCTTTGCAACGGGGTCACCATCATTGCAGTCTCTCCTCGGTTTCATACCTAAAAGTCCATTTGAATCCAAATTCTCAGGTGGTGTCTCTCAGCTGCCCAGCAGCACAGTGAGTACAGCACGAACGTTTGGCCTCTGCTCCCACAGCAGAAGAGCCAGGATTGAAAGCTGGTGCTGGACCTGTTCAGCACACAATCCCCTTTACATTGGTGCCTCCATCGTTGCTTTAACTGCTAACACTCATACAGGAAAAGCATTTGAATAGAATCTGTCCAGAGCCTGCTCCCTGCTGGCAGCAACACAGCACAGAATGAACAGTGGCATCTGCTCACAAGGCAGAAGGAGCAGCAGGGAAAGCTAGTGCTCTGCTTCTTCAGCACACAAGCAGCTTTGCAACGGGGTCACCATCATTGCAGTCTCTCCTCGGTTTCATACCTAAAAGTCCATTTGAATCCAAATTCTCAGGTGGTGTCTCTCAGCTGCCCAGCAGCACAGTTAGTACAGCACGAACGTTTGGCCTCTGCTCCCACAGCAGAAGAGCCAGGATTGAAAGCTGGTGCTGGACCTGTTCAGCACACAATCCCTTTTACATTGGTGCATTCATCGTTGCTTTCACTGCTCACTTTCATACAGGAAAAGCATTTGAATGGAATCAGTCCAGAGGCTGCTCTCTGCTGCGCAGCAACACAGTCAGCACAGAATGAACAGTGGCATCTGCTCACAAGGCAGAAGGAGCAGCAGGGAAAGCTAGTGCTCTGCTTCTTCAGCACACAAGCAGCTTTGCAACGGGGTCACCATCATTGCAGTCTCTCCTCGGTTTCATACCTAAAAGTCCATTTGAATCCAAATTCTCAGGTGGTGTCTCTCAGCTGCCCAGCAGCACAGTGAGTACAGCACGAACGTTTGGCCTCTGCTCCCACAGCAGAAGAGCCAGGATTGAAAGCTGGTGCTGGACCTGTTCAGCACACAATCCCCTTTACATTGGTGCCTCCATCGTTGCTTTCACTGCTCACATTCATAAAGGAAAAGCATTTGAATGGAATCAGTCCAGAGGCTGCTCTCTGCTGCGCAGCAACACAGTCAGCACAGAATGAACAGTGGCATCTGCTCACAAGGCAGAAGGAGCAGCAGGGAAAGCTAGTGCTCTGCTTCTTCAGCACACAAGCAGCTTTGCAACGGGGTCACCATCATTGCAGTCTCTCCTCGGTTTCATACCTAAAAGTCCATTTGAATCCAAATTCTCAGGTGGTGTCTCTCAGCTGCCCAGCAGCACAGTGAGTACAGCACGAACGTTTGGCCTCTGCTCCCACAGCAGAAGAGCCAGGATTGAAAGCTGGTGCTGGACCTGTTCAGCACACAATCCCCTTTACATTGGTGCCTCCATCGTTGCTTTCACTGCTCACTTTCATACAGGAAAAGCATTTGAATGGAATCAGTCCAGAGCCTGCTCTCTGCTGCGCAGGAACACAGTCAGCACAGAATGAACAGTGGCATCTGCTCACACGGCAGAAGGAGCAGCAGGGAAAGCTAGTGCTCTGCTTCTTCAGCACACAAGCAGCTTTGCAACGGGGTCACCATCATTGCAGTCTCTCCTCGGTTTCATACCTAAAAGTCCATTTGAATCCAAATTCTCAGGTGGTGTCTCTCAGCTGCCCAGCAGCACAGTGAGTACAGCACGAACGTTTGGCCTCTGCTCCCACAGCAGAAGAGCCAGGATTGAAAGCTGGTGCTGGACCTGTTCAGCACACAATCCCTTTTACATTGGTGCATTCATCGTTGCTTTCACTGCTCACTTTCATACAGGAAAAGCATTTGAATGGAATCAGTCCAGAGGCTGCTCTCTGCTGCGCAGCAACACAGTCAGCACAGAATGAACAGTGGCATCTGCTCACACGGCAGAAGGAGCAGCAGGGAAAGCTAGTGCTCTGCTTCTTCAGCACACAAGCAGCTTTGCAACGGGGTCACCATCATTGCAGTCTCTCCTCGGTTTCATACCTAAAAGTCCATTTGAATCCAAATTCTCAGGTGGTGTCTCTCTGCTGCCCAGCAGCACAGTGAGTACAGCACGAACGTTTGGCCTCTGCTCCCACAGCAGAAGAGCCAGGATTGAAAGCTGGTGCTGGACCTGTTCAGCACACAATCCCCTTTACATTGGTGCCTCCATCGTTGCTTTAACTGCTAACACTCATACAGGAAAAGCATTTGAATAGAATCCGTCCAGAGCCTGCTCCCTGCTGCGCAGCAACACAGTCAGCCCAGAATGAACAGTGGCATCTGCTCACAAGGCAGAAGGAGCAGCAGGGAAAGCTAGTGCTCTGCTTCTTCAGCACACAAGCAGCTTTGCAACGGGGTCACCATCATTGCAGTCTATCCTCGGTTTCATACCTAAAAGTCCATTTGAATCCAAATTCTCAAGCTGTCTCAGCTGCCCAGCAGCACAGTGAGTCCAGCACGAACGTTTGGCATCTGCTCCCACAGCAGAAGAGAAAGGATTGAAAGCTGGTGCTGGACCTGTTCAGCACACAATCCCCTTTACATTGGTGCATCCATCGTTGCTTTCACTGCTAACACTCGTACAGGAAAAGCATTTGAATAGAATCAGTCCAGAGCGTGCTCCCTGCTGGCAGCAACACAGCACAGAATGAACAGGGGCATCTGCTCACACGGCAGAAGGACCAGCAGGGAAAGCTAGTGCTGTGTCTCTTCAGCACACAAGAAGCTTTCCAACGGGGTCACCATCATTGCAGTCTCTCCTCGGTTTCATACCTAAAAGTCCATTTGAATCCAAATTCTCAGGTGGTGTCTCTCACCTGCCCAGCAGCACAGTGAGTACAGCACGAACGTTTGGCCTCTGCTCCCACAGCAGAAGAGCCAGGATTGAAAGCTGGTGCTGGACCTGTTCAGCACACAATCCCCTTTACATTGGTGCCTCCATCGTTGCTTTCACTGCTCACATTCATACAGGAAAAGCATTTGAATGGAATCAGTCCAGAGGCTGCTCTCTGCTGCGCAGGAACACAGTCAGCACAGAATGAACAGTGGCATCTGCTCACACGGCAGAAGGAGCAGCAGGGAAAGCTAGTGCTCTGCTTCTTCAGCACACAAGCAGCTTTGCAACGGGGTCACCATCATTGCAGTCTCTCCTCGGTTTCCTACCTAAAAGTCCATTTGAATCCAAATTCTCAGGTGGTGTCTCTCAGCTGCCCAGCAGCACAGTTAGTACAGCACGAACGTTTGGCCTCTGCTCCCACAGCAGAAGAGCCAGGATTGAAAGCTGGTGCTGGACCTGTTCAGCACACAATCCCTTTTACATTGGTGCATTCATCGTTGCTTTCACTGCTCACTTTCATACAGGAAAAGCATTTGAATGGAATCAGTCCAGAGGCTGCTCTCTGCTGCGCAGCAACACAGTCAGCACAGAATGAACAGTAGCATCTGCTCACACGGCAGAAGGAGCAGCAGTGAAAGCTAGTGCTCTGCTTCTTCAGCACACAAGCAGCTTTGCAACGGGGTCACCATCATTGCAGTCTCTCCTCGGTTTCCTACCTAAAAGTCCATTTGAATCCAAATTCTCAGGTGGTTATTCTCAGCTGCCCAGCAGCACAGTGAGTACAGCACGAACGTTTGGCCTCTGCTCCCACAGCAGAAGAGCCAGGATTGAAAGCTGGTGCTGGACCTGTTCAGCACACAATCACCTTTACATTGGTTCCTCCATCGTTGCTTTCACTGCTAACACTCATACAGGAAAAGCATTTGAATAGAATCAATCCAGAGCCTGCTCTCTGCTCACAGCAACACAGCACAGAAAGAACAGTGGCATCTGCTCACACGGCAGAAGGACCAGCAGGGAAAGCTAGTGCTGTGTCTCTTCAGCACACAAGCAGCTTTGCAACGGGGTCACCATCATTGCAGTCTCTCCTCGACTTCATACCTAAAAGTCCATTTGAATCCAAATTCTCAGGTGGTGTCGCTCAGCTGCCCAGCAGCACAGTTAGTACAGCACGAACGTTTGGCCTCTGCTCCCACAGCAGAAGAGCCAGGATTGAAAGCTGGTGCTGGACCTGTTCAGCACACAATCCCCTTTACATTGGTGCCTCCATCGTTGCTTTCACTGCTCACTTTCATACAGGAAAAGCATTTGAATAGAATCAGTCCAGAGCCTGCTCCCTGCTGGCAGCAACACAGCACAGAATGAACAGTGGCATCTGCTCACACGGCAGAAGGACCAGCAGGGAAAGCTAGTGCTCTGCTTCTTCAGCACACAAGCAGCTTTGCAACGGGGTCACCATCATTGCAGTCTCTCCTCGGCTTCATACCTAAAAGTCCATTTGAATACAAATTCTCAGGCGGTGTCGCTCAGCTGCCCAGCAGCACAGTGAGTACAGCACGAACGTTTGGCCTCTGCTCCCACAGCAGAAGAGCCAGGATTGAAAGCTGGTGCTGGACCTGGTCAGCACACAATCCCCTTTACATTGGTGCTTCCATCGTTGTTTCACTGCTCACTTTCATACAGGAAAAGCATTTGAATAGAATCAGTCCAGAGCCTGCTCCCTGCTGGCAGCAACAGAGCACAGAATGAACAGTGGCATCTGCTCACACGGCAGAAGGACCAGCAGGGAAAGCTAGTGCTCTGCTTCTTCAGCACACAAGCAGCTTTGCAACGGGGTCAACATCATTGCAGTCTCTCCTCGGTTTCATACCTAAAAGTCCATTTGAATACAAATTCTCAGGTGGACTCTCTCAGCTGCCCAGCAGCACAGTTAGTACAGCACGAACGTTTGGCCTCTGCTCCCACAGCAGAAGAGCCAGGATTGAAAGCTGGTGCTGGACCTGTTCAGCACACAATCACCTTTACATTGGTGCCTCCATCGTTGCTTTCACTGCTAACACTCATACAGGAAAAGCATTTGAATAGAATCCGTCCAGAGCCTGCTCCCTGCTGGCAGCAACACAGCACAGAATGAACAGTGGCATCTGCTCACACGGCAGAAGGAGCAGCAGGGAAAGCTACTGCTCTGCTTCTTCAGCACACAAGCAGCTTTGCAACGGGGTCACCATCATTGCAGTCTCTCCTCGGTTTCATACCTAAAAGTCCATTTGAATCCAAATTCTCAGGTGGTGTCTCTCAGCTGCCCAGCAGCACAGTTAGTACAGCACGAACGTTTGGCCTCTGCTCCCACAGCAGAAGAGCCAGGATTGAAAGCTCGTGCTGGACCTGTTCAGCACACAATCCCTTTTACATTGGTGCATCCATCGTTGCTTTCACTGCTCACTTTCATACAGGAAAAGCATTTGAATGGAATCAGTCCAGAGGCTGCTCTCTGCTGCGCAGCAACACAGTCAGCACAGAATGAACAGTGGCATCTGCTCACACGGCAGAAGGAGCAGCAGGGAAAGCTAGTGCTCTGCTTCTTCAGCACACAAGCAGCTTTGCAAAGGGGTCACCATCATTGCAGTCTCTCCTCGGTTTCATACCTAAAAGTCCATTTGAATGCAAATTCTCAGGTGGTGTCTCTCAGCTGCCCAGCAGCACAGTGAGTACAGCACGAACGTTTGGCCTCTGCTCCCACAGCAGAAGAGCCAGGATTGAAAGCTGGTGCTGGACCTGTTCAGCACACAATCCCCTTTACATTGGTGCCTCCATCGTTGCTTTCACTGCTAACACTCATACAGGAAAAGCATTTGAATAGAATCTGTCCAGAGCCTGCTCCCTGCTGGCAGCAACACAGCACAGAATGAACAGTGGCATCTGCTCACACGGCAGAAGGAGCAGCTGTGAGAGCTAGTGCTCTGCTTCTTCAGCACACAAGCAGCTTTGCAACGGGGTCACCATCATTGCAGTCTCTCCTCGGTTTCATACCTAAAAGTCCATTTGAATCCAAATTCTCAAGCGGTCTCAGCCGCCCAGAGGCACAGTGAGTACAGCACGAACGTTTGGCCTCTGCTCCCACAGCAGAAGAGCCAGGATTGAAATCTGGTGATTGACCTGTTCAGCACACAATCCCCTTTACATTGGTGCCTCCATCGTTGCTTTCACTGCTAACACTCATACAGGAAAAGCATTTGAATAGAATCCGTCCAGAGCCTGCTCCCTGCTGGCAGCAACACAGCACAGAATGAACAGTGGCATCTGCTCACACGGCAGAAGGAGCAGCAGGGAAAGCTAGTGCTCTGCTTCTTCAGCACACAAGCAGCTTTGCAACGGGGTCACCATCATTGCAGTCTCTCCTCGGTTTCCTACCTAAAAGTCCATTTGAATCCAAATTCTCAGGTGGTGTCTCTCAGCTGCCCAGCAGCACAGTTAGTACAGCACGAACGTTTGGCCTCTGCTCCCACAGCAGAAGAGCCAGGATTGAAAGCTGGTGCTGGACCTGTTCAGCACACAATCCCTTTTACTTTGGTGCATTCATCGTTGCTTTCACTGCTCACTTTCATACAGGAAAAGCATTTGAATGGAATCAGTCCAGAGGCTGCTCTCTGCTGCGCAGCAACACAGTCAGCACAGAATGAACAGTAGCATCTGCTCACACGGCAGAAGGAGCAGCAGTGAAAGCTAGTGCTCTGCTTCTTCAGCACACAAGCAGCTTTGCAACGGGGTCACCATCATTGCAGTCTCTCCTCGGTTTCATACCTAAAAGTCTATTTGAATCCAAATTCTCAAGCGGACTCAGCTGCCCAGCAGCACAGTGAGTACAGCACAAACGTTTGGCCTCTGCTCCCACAGCAGAAGAGCCAGGATTGAAAGCTGGTGCTGGACCTGTTCAGCATACAATCCCCTTTACATTGGTGCATCCATCGTTGCTTTCACTGCTAACACTCGTACAGGAAAAGCATTTGAATAGAATCAGTCCAGAGCCTGCTCCCTGCTGGCAGCAACACAGCACAGAATGAACAGGGGCATCTGCTCACACGACAGAAGGACCAGCAGGGAAAGCTAGTGCTGTGTCTCTTCAGCACACAAGCAGCTTTGCAACGGGGTCACCATCATTGCAGTCTCTCCTCGGTTTCATACCTAAAAGTCCATTTGAATCCAAATTCTCAGGTGGTGTCTCTCAGCTGCCCAGCAGCACAGTTAGTACAGCACGAACGTTTGGCCTCTGCTCCCACAGCAGAAGAGCCAGGATTGAAAGCTGGTGCTGGACCTGTTCAGCACACAATCCCCTTTACATTGGTGCATTCATCGTTGCTTTCACTGCTAACACTCATACAGGAAAAGCATTTGAATAGAATCCGTCCAGAGCCTGCTCCCTGCTGGCAGCAACACAGCACAGAATGAACAGTGGCATCTGCTCACACGGCAGAAGGAGCAGCAGGGAAAGCTACTGCTCTGCTTCTTCAGCACACAAGCAGCTTTGCAACGGGGTCACCATCATTGCAGTCTCTCCTCGGTTTCATACCTAAAAGTCCATTTGAATCCAAATTCTCAGGTGGTGTCTCTCAGCTGCCCAGCAGCACAGTTAGTACAGCACGAACGTTTGGCCTCTGCTCCCACAGCAGAAGAGCCAGGATTGAAAGCTGGTGCTGGACCTGTTCAGCACACAATCCCCTTTACATTGGTGCCTCCATCGTTGCTATCACTGCTCACTTTCATACAGGAAAAGCATTTGAATGGAATCAGTCCAGAGCCTGCTCTCTGCTGTGCAGGAACACAGTCAGCACAGAATGAACAGTGGCATCAGCTCACACGGCAGAAGGAGCAGCAGGGAAAGCTAGTGCTCTGCTTCTTCAGCACACAAGCAGCTTTGCAACGGGGTCAACATCATTGCAGTCTCTCCTCGGTTTCATACCTAAAAGTCCATTTGAATCCAAATTCTCAGGTGGTCTCACCTGCCCAGCAGCACAGTGAGTACAGCACGAACGTTTGGCCTCTGCTCCCATAGCAGAAGAGCCAGGATTGAAAGCTGGTGCTGGACCTGTTCAGCACACAATCCCCTTTACATTGGTGCCTCCATCGTTGCTTTCACTGCTAACACTCATACAGGAAAAGCATTTGAATAGAATCTGTCCAGAGCCTGCTCCCTGCTGGCAGCAACACAGCACAGAATGAACAGTGGCATCTGCTCACACGGCAGAAGGAGCAGCAGGGAAAGCTAGTGCTCTGCTTCTTCAGCACACAAGCAGCTTTGCAACGGGGTCACCATCATTGCAGTCTCTCCTCGGTTTCATACCTAAAAGTCCATTTGAATCCAAATTCTCAAGCGGTCTCAGCTGCCCAGAGGCACAGTGAGTACAGCACGAACGTTTGGCCTCTGCTCCCACAGCAGAAGAGCCAGGATTGAAATCTGGTGCTTGACCTGTTCAGCACACAATCCCCTTTACATTGGTGCCTCCATCGTT
The DNA here is from genome assembly GCF_033815535.1 of Pezoporus flaviventris. Lineage (NCBI taxonomy): Eukaryota > Metazoa > Chordata > Aves > Psittaciformes > Psittacidae > Pezoporus > Pezoporus flaviventris. Next base: position 279,261 of record NW_026892732.1, on the reverse strand, counting down.
GCTTTCACTGCTAACACTCATACAGGAAAAGCATTTGAATAGAATCCGTCCAGAGCCTGCTCCCTGCTGGCAGCAACACAGCACAGAATGAACAGTGGCATCTGCTCACACGGCAGAAGGAGCAGCAGGGAAAGCTAGTGCTCTGCTTCTTCAGCACACAAGCAGCTTTGCAACGGGGTCACCATCATTGCAGTCTCTCCTCGGTTTCCTACCTAAAAGTCCATTTGAATCCAAATTCTCAGGTGGTGTCTCTCAGCTGCCCAGCAGCACAGTTAGTACAGCACGAACGTTTGGCCTCTGCTCCCACAGCAGAAGAGCCAGGATTGAAAGCTGGTGCTGGACCTGTTCAGCACACAATCACCTTTACATTGGTGCCTCCATCGTTGCTTTCACTGCTCACTTTCATACAGGAAAAGCATTTGAATGGAATCAGCCCAGAGCCTGCTCTCTGCTGTGCAGGAACACAGTCAGCACAGAATGAACAGTGGCATCAGCTCACACGGCAGAAGGAGCAGCAGGGAAAGCTAGTGCTGGGCTTCTTCAGCACACAAGCAGCTTTGCAACGGGGTCACCATCATTGCAGTCTCTCCTCGGTTTCATACCTAAAAGTCCATTTGAATCCAAATTCTCAGGTGGTCTCACATGCCCAGCAGCACAGTGAGTACAGCACGAACGTTTTGCCTCTGCTACCACAGCAGAAGAGCCAGGATTGAAAGCTGGTGCTGGACCTGTTCAGCACACAATCCCCTTTACATTGGTGCCTCCATCGTTGCTTTCACTGCTAACACTCATACAGGAAAAGCATTTGAATAGAATCCGTCCAGAGCCTGCTCCCTGCTGGCAGCAAAACAGCACAGAATGAACAGTGGCATCTGCTCACACGGCACAAGGAGCAGCAGGGAAAGCTAGTGCTCTGCTTCTTCAGCACACAAGCAGCTTTGCAACGGGGTCACCATCATTGCAGTCTCTCCTCGGTTTCCTACCTAAAAGTCCATTTGAATCCAAATTCTCAGGTGGTGTCTCTCAGCTGCCCAGCAGCACAGTTAGTACAGCACGAACGTTTGGCCTCTGCTCCCACAGCAGAAGAGCCAGGATTGAAAGCTCGTTCTGGACCTGTTCAGCACACAATCCCTTTTACATTGGTGCATTCATCGTTGCTTTCACTGCTCACTTTCATACAGGAAAAGCATTTGAATGGAATCAGTCCAGAGGCTGCACTCTGCTGCGCAGCAACACAGTCAGCACAGAATGAACAGTGGCATCTGCTCACACGGCAGAAGGAGCAGCAGGGAAAGCTAGTGCTCTGCTTCTTCAGCACACAAGCAGCTTTGCAACGGGGTCACCATCATTGCAGTCTCTCCTCGGTTTCATACCTAAAAGTCCATTTGAATCCAAATTCTCAGGTGGTGTCTCTCAGCTGCCCAGCAGCACAGTGAGTACAGCACGAACGTTTGGCCTCTGCTCCCACAGCAGAAGAGCCAGGATTGAAAGCTGGTGCTGGACCTGTTCAGCACACAATCCCCTTTACATTGGTGCCTCCATCGTTGCTTTCACTGCTAACACTCATACAGGAAAAGCATTTGAATAGAATCCGTCCAGAGCCTGCTCCCTGCTGGCAGCAACACAGCACAGAATGAACAGTGGCATCTGCTCACACGGCAGAAGGAGCAGCAGTAAAAGCTAGTGCTCTGCTTCTTCAGCACACAAGCAGCTTTGCAACGGGGTCACCATCATTGCAGTCTCTCCTCGGTTTCATACCTAAAAGTCCATTTGAATCCAAATTCTCAGGTGGTGTCTCTCAGCTGCCCAGCAGCACAGTGAGTACAGCACGAACGGTTGTCCTCTGCTCCCACAGCAGAAGAGCCAGGATTGAAAGCTGGTGCTGGACCTGTTCAGCACACAATCCCCTTTACATTGGTGCCTCCATCGTTGCTTTCACTGCTCACATTCATACAGGAAAAGCATTTGAATGGAATCAGTCCAGAGGCTGCTCTCTGCTGCGCAGGAACAGAGTCAGCACAGAATGAACAGTGGCATCTGCTCACAAGGCAGAAGGAGCAGCAGGGAAAGCTAGTGCTCTGCTTCTTCAGCACACAAGCAGCTTTGCAACGGGGTCACCATCATTGCAGTCTCTCCTCGGTTTCATACCTAAAAGTCTATTTGAATCCAAATTCTCAAGCGGTCTCAGCTGCCCAGCAGCACAGTTAGTACAGCACAAACGTTTGGCATCTGCTCCCACAGCAGAAGAGCAAGGATTGAAAGCTGGTGCTGGACCTGTTCAGCACACAATCCCCTTTACATTGGTGCCTCCATCGTTGCTTTCACTGCTCACATTCATACAGGAAAAGCATTTGAATACAATCAGTCCAGAGGCTGCTCTCTGCTGCGCAGCAACACAGTCAGCACAGAATGAACAGTAGCATCTGCTCACACGGCAGAAGGAGCAGCAGGGAAAGCTAGTGCTCTGCTTCTTCAGCACACAAGCAGCTTTGCAACGGGGTCACCATCATTGCAGTCTCTCCTCGGTTTCATACCTAAAAGTCTATTTGAATCCAAATTCTCAAGCGGTCTCAGCTGCCCAGCAGCACAGTTAGTACAGCACAAACGTTTGGCATCTGCTCCCACAGCAGAAGAGCAAGGATTGAAAGCTGGTGCTGGACCTGTTCAGCACACAATCCCCTTTACATTGGTGCATCCATCGTTGCTTTCACTGTTAACACTCGTACAGGAAAAGCATTTGAATAGAATCAGTCCAGAGCCTGCTCCCTGCTGGCAGCAACACAGCACAGAATGAACAGTGGCATCTGCTCACACAGCAGAAGGACAAGCAGGGAAAGCTAGTGCTGTGTCTCTTCAGCACACAAGAAGCTTTGCAACGGGGTCACCATCATTGCAGTCTCTCCTCGGTTTCATACCTAAAAGTCCATTTGAATCCGAATTCTCAGGTGGTGTCTCTCAGCTGCCCAGCAGCACAGTGAGTACAGCACGAACGTTTGGCCTCTGCTCCCACAGCAGAAGAGCCAGGATTGAAAGCTGGTGCTGGACCTGTTCAGCACACAATCCCCTTTACATTGGTGCCTCCATCGTTGCTTTCACTGCTCACTTTCATACAGGAAAAGCATTTGAATGGAATCAGTCCAGAGCCTGCTCTCTGCAGCGCAGGAACACAGTCAGCACAGAATGAACAGGGGCATCTGCTCACACGGCAGAAGGAGCAGCAGGGAAAGCTAGTGCTCTGCTTCTTCAGCACACAAGCAGCTTTGCAACGGGGTCACCATCATTGCAGTCTCTCCTCGGTTTCATACCTAAAAGTCCATTTGAATCCGAATCACAGGTGGTGTCGCTCAGCTGCCAGCAGCACAGTGAGTACAGCACGAACGTTTGGCATCTGCTCCCACAGCAGAAGAGCAAGGATTGAAAGCTGGTGCTGGACCTGTTCAGCACACAATCCCCTTTACATTGGTGCATCCATCGTTGCTTTTACTGCTAACACTCGTACAGGAAAAGCATTTGAATAGAATCAGAGTAGAGCCTGCTCCCTGCTGGCAGCAACACAGCACAGAATGAACAGTGGCATCTGCTCACACGGCAGAAGGACCCGCAGGGAAAGCTAGTGCTGTGTCTCTTCAGCACACAAGAAGCTTTGCAACGGGGTCACCATCATTGCAGTCTCTCCTCGGTTTCATACCTAAAAGTCCATTTGAATCCAAATTCTCAGGTGGTGTCTCTCAGCTGCCCAGCAGCACAGTTAGTACAGCACGAACGTTTGGCCTCTGCTCCCACAGCAGAAGAGCCAGGATTGAAAGCTCGTGCTGGACCTGTTCAGCACACAATCCCTTTTACATTGGTGCATTCATCGTTGCTTTCACTGCTCACTTTCATACAGGAATAGCATTTGAATGGAATCAGTCCAGAGGCTGCTCTCTGCTGCGCAGCAACACAGTCAGCACAGAATGAACAGTGGCATCTGCTCACACGGCAGAAGGAGCAGCAGGGAAAGCTAGTGCTCTGCTTCTTCAGCACACAAGCAGCTTTGCAACGGGGTCACCATCATTGCAGTCTCTCCTCGGTTTCATACCTAAAAGTCCATTTGAATCCAAATTCTCAGGTGGTGTCTCTCACCTGCCCAGCAGCACAGTTAGTACAGCACGAACGTTTGGTCTCTTCTCCCACAGCAGAAGAGCCAGGATTGAAAGCTGGTGCTGGACCTGTTCAGCACACAATCCCCTTTACATTGGTGCCTCCATCGTTGCTTTCACTGCTCACTTTCATACAGGAAAAGCATTTGAATGGAATCAGTCCAGAGGCTGCTCTCTGCTGCGCAGGAACACAGTCAGCAGAGAATGAACAGTGGCATCTGCTCACACGGCAGAAGGAGCAGCAGGGAAAGCTAGTGCTCAGCTTCTTCAGCACACAAGCAGCTTTGCAACGGGGTCACCATCATTGCAGTCTCTCCTCGGTTTCATACCTAAAAGTCCATTTGAATCCAAATTCTCAGGTGGTGTCTCTCAGCTGCCCAGCAGCACAGTTAGTACAGCACGAACGTTTGGCCTCTGCTCCCACAGCAGAAGAGCCAGGATTGAAAGCTGGTGCTGGACCTGTTCAGCACACAATCCCCTTTACATTGGTGCCTCCATCGTTGCTTTCACTGCTCACTTTCATACAGGAAAAGCATTTGAATGGAATCAGTCCAGAGCCTGCTCTCTGCTGCGCAGGAACACAGTCAGCACAGAATGAACAGGGGCATCTGCTCACACGGCAGAAGGAGCAGCAGGGAAAGCTAGTGCTCTGCTTCTTCAGCACACAAGCAGCTTTGCAACGGGGTCACCATCATTGCAGTCTCTCCTCGGTTTCATACCTAAAAGTCCATTTGAATCCGAATCACAGGTGGTGTCGCTCAGCTGCCAGCAGCACAGTGAGTACAGCACGAACGTTTGGCATCTGCTCCCACAGCAGAAGAGCAAGGATTGAAAGCTGGTGCTGGACCTGTTCAGCACACAATCCCCTTTACATTGGTGCATCCATCGTTGCTTTTACTGCTAACACTCGTACAGGAAAAGCATTTGAATAGAATCAGAGTAGAGCCTGCTCCCTGCTGGCAGCAACACAGCACAGAATGAACAGGGGCATCTGCTCACACGGCAGAAGGACCCGCAGGGAAAGCTAGTGCTGTGTCTCTTCAGCACACAAGAAGCTTTGCAACGGGGTCACCATCATTGCAGTCTCTCCTCGGTTTCATACCTAAAAGTCCATTTGAATCCAAATTCTCAGGTGGTGTCTCTCAGCTGCCCAGCAGCACAGTTAGTACAGCACGAACGTTTGGCCTCTGCTCCCACAGCAGAAGAGCCAGGATTGAAAGCTCGTGCTGGACCTGTTCAGCACACAATCCCTTTTACATTGGTGCATTCATCGTTGCTTTCACTGCTCACTTTCATACAGGAAAAGCATTTGAATGGAATCAGTCCAGAGGCTGCTCTCTGCTGCGCAGCAACACAGTCAGCACAGAATGAACAGTGGCATCTGCTCACACGGCAGAAGGAGCAGCAGGGAAAGCTAGTGCTCTGCTTCTTCAGCACACAAGCAGCTTTGCAACGGGGTCACCATCATTGCAGTCTCTCCTCGGTCTCATACCTAAAAGTCCATTTGAATCCAAATTCTCAGGTGGTGTCTCTCAGCTGCCCAAGAGCACAGTGAGTACAGCACGAACGTTTGGTCTCTTCTCCCACAGCAGAAGAGCCAGGATTGAAAGCTGGTGCTGGACCTGTTCAGCACACAATCCCCTTTACATTGGTGCCTCCATCGTTGCTTTCACTTCTCACTTTCATACAGGAAAAGCATTTGAATGGAATCAGTCCAGGGCCTGCTCTCTGCTGCGCAGGGAACACAGTCAGCACAGAATGAACAGTGGCATCTGCTCACACGGCAGAAGGAGCAGCAGGGAAAGCTAGTGCTCAGCTTCTTCAGCACACAAGCAGCTTTGCAAAGGGGTCACCATCATTGCAGTCTCTCCTCGGTTTCATACCTAAAAGTCCATTTGAATCCAAATTCTCAGGTGGTGTCTCTCAGCTGCCCAGCAGCACAGTTAGTACAGCACGAACGTTTGGCCTCTGCTCCCACAGCAGAAGAGCCAGGATTGAAAGCTGGTGCTGGACCTGTTCAGCACACAATCACCTTTACATTGGTGCCTCCATCGTTGCTTTCACTGCTCACATTCATACAGGAAAAGCATTTGAATGGAATCAGTCCAGAGGCTGCTCTCTGCTGCGCAGCAACACAGCACAGAATGAACAGTGGCATCTGCTCACAAGGCAGAAGGAGCAGCAGGGAAAGCTAGTGCTCTGCTTCTTCAGCACACAAGCAGCTTTGCAACGGGGTCACCATCATTGCAGTCTCTCCTCGGCTTCATACCTAAAAGTCCATTTGAATCCAAATTCTCAGGTGGTGTCTCTCAGCTGCCCAGCAGCACAGTTAGTACAGCACGAACGTTTGGCCTCTGCTCCCACAGCAGAAGAGCCAGGATTGAAAGCTGGTGCTGGACCTGTTCAGCACACAATCCCTTTTACATTGGTGCATTCATCGTTGCTTTCACTGCTCACTTTCATACAGGAAAAGCATTTGAATGGAATCAGTCCAGAGGCTGCTCTCTGCTGCGCAGCAACACAGTCAGCACAGAATGAACAGTGGCATCTGCTCACACGGCAGAAGGAGCAGCAGGGAATGCTAGTGCTCTGCTTCTTCAGCACACAAGCAGCTTTGCAACGGGGTCACCATCATTGCAGTCTCTCCTCGGTTTCATACCTAAAAGTCCATTTGAATCCAAATTCTCAGGTGGTGTCTCTCAGCTGCCCAGCAGCACAGTGAGTACAGCACGAACGTTTGGCCTCTGCTCCCACAGCAGAAGAGCCAGGATTGAAAGCTGGTGCTGGACCTGTTCAGCACACAATCCCCTTTACATTGGTGCCTCCATCGTTGCTTTCACTGCTAACACTCATACAGGAAAAGCATTTGAATAGAATCCGTCCAGAGCCTGCTCCCTGCTGGCAGCAACACAGCACAGAATGAACAGGGGCATCTGCTCACACGGCAGAAGGAGCAGCAGGGAAAGCTAGTGCTCTGCTTCTTCAGCACACAAGCAGCTTTGCAACGGGGTCACCATCATTGCAGTCTCTCCTCGGTTTCCTACCTAAAAGTCCATTTGAATCCAAATTCTCAGGTGGTGTCTCTCAGCTGCCCAGCAGCACAGTTAGTACAGCACGAACGTTTGGCCTCTGCTCCCACAGCAGAAGAGCCAGGATTGAAAGCTGGTGCTGGACCTGTTCAGCACACAATCCCCTTTACATTGGTGCCTCCATCGTTGCTTTCACTGCTCACATTCATACAGGAAAAGCATTTGAATGGAATCAGTCCAGAGGCTGCTCTCTGCTGCGCAGGAACACAGTCAGCACAGAATGAACAGTGGCATCTGCTCACACGGCAGAAGGAGCAGCAGGGAAAGCTAGTGCTCTGCTTCTTCAGCACACAAGCAGCTTTGCAACGGGGTCACCATCATTGCAGTCTCTCCTCGGTTTCATACCTAAAAGTCTATTTGAATCCAAATTCTCAAGCGGTCTCAGCTGCCCAGCAGCACAGTGAGTACAGCACGAACGTTTGGCATCTGCTCCCACAGCAGAAGAGCCAGGATTGAAAGCTGGTGCTGGACCTGTTCAGCACACAATCCCCTTTACATTGGTGCATCCATCGTTGCTTTCACTGCTAACACTCGTACAGGAAAAGCATTTGAATAGAATCCGTCCAGAGCCTGCTCCCTGCTGGCAGCAACACAGCACAGAATGAACAGTGGCATCTGCTCACACGGCAGAAGGACCAGCAGGGAAACCTCGGGCTGTGTCTCTTCAGCACACAAGCAGCTTTGCAACGGGGTCACCATCATTGCAGTCTCTCCTCGGTTTCCTACCTAAAAGTCCATTTGAATCCAAATTCTCAGGTGGTGTCTCTCAGCTGCCCAGCAGCACAGTGAGTACAGCACGAACGTTTGGCCTCTGCTCCCACAGCAGAAGAGCCAGGATTAAAAGCTGGTGCTGGACCTGTTCAGCACACAATCCCCTTTACATTGGTGCCTCCATCGTTGCTTTCACTGCTCACTTTCATACAGGAAAAGCATTTGAATGGAATCAGTCCAGAGGCTGCTCTCTGCTGCGCAGGAACACAGTCAGCACAGAATGAACAGTGGCATCTGCTCACACGGCAGAAGGAGCAGCAGGGAAAGCTAGTGCTCTGCTTCTTCAGCACCCAAGCAGCTTTGCAACGGGGTCACCATCATTGCAGTCTCTCCTCGGTTTCCTACCTAAAAGTCCATTTGAATCCAAATTCTCAGGTGGTGTCTCTCAGCTGCCCAGCAGCACAGTGAGTACAGCACGAACGTTTGGCCTCTGCTCCCACAGCAGAAGAGCCAGGATTGAAAGCTGGTGCTGGACCTGTTCAGCACACAATCCCCTTTACATTGGTGCCTCCATCGTTGCTTTCACTGCTCACTTTCATACAGGAAAAGCATTTGAATGGAATCAGTCCAGAGGCTGCTCTCTGCTGCGCAGCAACACAGTCAGCACAGAATGAACAGTGGCATCTGCTCACACGGCAGAAGGAGCAGCAGGGAAAGCTAGTGCTCTGCTTCTTCAGCACACAAGCAGCTTTGCAACGGGGTCACCATCATTGCAGTCTCTCCTCGGCTTCATACCTAAAAGTCCATTTGAATCCGAATTCTCAGGTGGTGTCTCTCAGCTGCCCAGCAGCACAGTGAGTACAGCACGAACGTTTGGCCTCTGCTCCCACAGCAGAAGAGCCAGGATTGAAAGCTGGTGCTGGACCTGTTCAGCACACAATCCCCTTTACATTGGTGCCTCCATCGTTGCTTTCACTGCTAACACTCATACAGGAAAAGCATTTGAATAGAATCCGTCCAGAGCCTGCTCCCTGCTGGCAGCAACACAGCACAGAATGAACAGGGGCATCTGCTCACACGGCAGAAGGAGCAGCAGGGAAAGCTAGTGCTCTGCTTCTTCAGCACACAAGCAGCTTTGCAACGGGGTCACCATCATTGCAGTCTCTCCTCGGTTTCCTACCTAAAAGTCCATTTGAATCCAAATTCTCAGGTGGTGTCTCTCAGCTGCCCAGCAGCACAGTTAGTACAGCACGAACGTTTGGCCTCTGCTCCCACAGCAGAAGAGCCAGGATTGAAAGCTGGTGCTGGACCTGTTCAGCACACAATCCCTTTTACATTGGTGCATTCATCGTTGCTTTCACTGCTCACTTTCATACAGGAAAAGCATTTGAATGGAATCAGTCCAGAGCCTGCTCTCTGCTGCGCAGCAACACAGTCAGCACAGAATGAACAGTGGCATCTGCTCACACGGCAGAAGGAGCAGCAGGGAAAGCTAGTGCTCTGCTTCTTCAGCACACAAGCAGCTTTGCAAAGGGGTCACCATCATTGCAGTCTCTCCTCGGTTTCATACCTAAAAGTCCATTTGAATCCAAATTCTCAGGTGGTGTCTCTCAGCTGCCCAGCAGCACAGTTAGTACAGCACGAACGTTTGTCCTCTGCTCCCACAGCAGAAGAGCCAGGATTGAAAGCTGGTGCTGGACCTGTTCAGCACACAATCCCTTTTACATTGGTGCATTCATCGTTGCTTTCACTGCTCACTTTCATACAGGAAAAGCATTTGAATGGAATCAGTCCAGAGGCTGCTCTCTGCTGCGCAGGAACACAGTCAGCACAGAATGAACAGTGGCATCTGCTCACACGGCAGAAGGAGCAGCAGGGAAAGCTAGTGCTCTGCTTCTTCAGCACACAAGCAGCTTTGCAACGGGGTCACCATCATTGCAGTCTCTCCTCGGTTTCATACCTAAAAGTCCATTTGAATCCAAATTCTCAGGTGGTGTCTCTCAGCTGCCCAGCAGCACAGTGAGTACAGCACGAATGTTTGGCCTCTGCTCCCACAGCAGAAGAGCCAGGATTGAAAGCTGGTGCTGGACCTGTTCAGCACACAATCCCCTTTACATTGGTGCCTCCATCGTTGCTTTCACTGCTAACACTCATACAGGAAAAGCATTTGAATAGAATCCGTCCAGAGCCTGCTCCCTGCTGGCAGCAACACAGCACAGAATGAACAGGGGCATCTGCTCACACGGCAGAAGGAGCAGCAGGGAAAGCTAGTGCTCTGCTTCTTCAGCACACAAGCAGCTTTGCAACGGGGTCACCATCATTGCAGTCTCTCCTCGGTTTCATACCTAAAAGTCCATTTGAATCCAAATTCTCAAGCGGTCTCAGCTGCCCAGAGGCACAGTGAGTACAGCACGAACGTTTGGCCTCTGCTCCCACAGCAGAAGAGCCAGGATTGAAAGCTGGTGCTGGACCTGTTCAGCACACAATCCCCTTTACATTGGTGCCTCCATCGTTGCTTTAACTGCTAACACTCATACAGGAAAAGCATTTGAATAGAATCCGTCCAGAGCCTGCTCTCTGCTGGCAGCAACACAGCACAGAATGAACAGTGGCATCTGCTCACACGGCAGAAGGAGCAGCAGGGAAAGCTAGTGCTCTGCTTCTTCAGCACACAAGCAGCTTTGCAACGGGGTCACCATCATTGCAGTCTCTCCTCGGTTTCATACCTAAAAGTCCATTTGAATCCAAATTCTCAGGTGGTGTCTCTCAGCTGCCCAGCAGCACAGTGAGTACAGCACGAACGTTTGGCCTCTGCTCCCACAGCAGAAGAGCCAGGATTGAAAGCTGGTGCTGGACCTGTTCAGCACACAATCCCCTTTACATTGGTGCCTCCATCGTTGCTTTAACTGCTAACACTCATACAGGAAAAGCATTTGAATAGAATCCGTCCAGAGCCTGCTCCCTGTTGGCAGCAACACAGCACAGAATGAACAGTGGCATCTGCTCACACGGCAGAAGGAGCAGCAGGGAAAGCTAGTGCTCTGCTTCTTCAGCACACAAGCAGCTTTGCAACGGGGTCACCATCATTGCAGTCTCTCCTCGGTTTCCTACCTAAAAGTCCATTTGAATCCAAATTCTCAGGTGGTGTCTCTCAGCTGCCCAGCAGCACAGTGAGTACAGCACGAACGTTTGTCCTCTGCTCCCACAGCAGAAGAGCCAGGATTGAAAGCTGGTGCTGGACCTGTTCAGCACACAATCCCCTTTACATTGGTGCCTCGATCGTTGCTTTAACTGCTAACACTCATGCAGGAAAAGCATTTGAATAGAATCCGTCCAGAGCCTGCTCTCTGCTGGCAGCAACACAGCACAGAATGAACAGTGGCATCTGCTCACACGGCAGAAGGAGCAGCAGGGAAAGCTAGTGCTCTGCTTCTTCAGCACACAAGCAGCTTTGCAACGGGGTCACCATCATTGCAGTCTCTCCTCGGTTTCATACCTAAAAGTCCATTTGAATCCAAATTCTCAGGTGGTGTCTCTCAGCTGCCCAGCAGCACAGTGAGTACAGCACGAACGTTTGGCCTCTGCTCCCACAGCAGAAGAGCCAGGATTGAAAGCTGGTGCTGGACCTGTTCAGCACACAATCCCCTTTACATTGGTGCCTCCATCGTTGCTTTAACTGCTAACACTCATACAGGAAAAGCATTTGAATAGAATCCGTCCAGAGCCTGCTCCCTGTTGGCAGCAACACAGCACAGAATGAACAGGGGCATCTGCTCACACGGCAGAAGGAGCAGCAGGGAAAGCTAGTGCTCTGCTTCTTCAGCACACAAGCAGCTTTGCAAAGGGGTCACCATCATTGCAGTCTCTCCTCGGGTTCATACCTAAAAGTCCATTTGAATCCAAATTCTCAGGTGGTGTCTCTCAGCTGCCCAGCAGCACAGTGAGTACAGCACGAACGTTTGGCCTCTGCTCCCACAGCAGAAGAGCCAGGATTGAAAGCTGGTGCTGGACCTGTTCAGCACACAATCCCTTTTACATTGGTGCATTCATCGTTGCTTTCACTACTCACTTTCATACAGGAAAAGCATTTGAATGGAATCCGTCCAGAGCCTGCTCTCTGCTGTGCAGCAACACAGTCAGCACAGAATGAACAGTGGCATCTGCTCACACGGCAGAAGGAGCAGCAGGGAAAGCTAGTGCTCTGCTTCTTCAGCACACAAGCAGCTTTGCAACGGGGTCACCATCATTGCAGTCTCTCCTCGGTTTCATACCTAAAAGTCCATTTGAATCCAAATTCTCAAGCGGTCTCAGCTGCCCAGAGGCACAGTGAGTACAGCACGAACGTTTGGCCTCTGCTCCCACAGCAGAAGAGCCAGGATTGAAAGCTGGTGCTGGACCTGTTCAGCACACAATCCCCTTTACATTGGTGCCTCCATCGTTGCTTTCACTGCTCACATTCATACAGGAAAAGCATTTGAATGGAATCAGTCCAGAGGCTGCTCTCTGCTGCGCAGGAACACAGTCAGCACAGAATGAACAGTGGCATCTGCTCACACGGCAGAAGGAGCAGCAGGGAAAGCTAGTGCTCTGCTTCTTCAGCACACAAGCAGCTTTGCAAAGGGGTCACCATCATTGCAGTCTCTCCTCGGGTTCATACCTAAAAGTCCATTTGAATCCAAATTCTCAGGTGGTGTCTCTCAGCTGCCCAGCAGCACAGTGAGTACAGCACGAACGTTTGGCCTCTGCTCCCACAGCAGAAGAGCCAGGATTGAAAGCTGGTGCTGGACCTGTTCAGCACACAATCACCTTTACATTGGTGCCTCCATCGTTGCTTTCACTGCTCACATTCATACAGGAAAAGCATTTGAATGGAATCAGTCCAGAGGCTGCTCTCTGCTGCGCAGCAACACAGTCAGCACAGAATGAACAGTGGCATCTCTCACAAGGCAGAAGGAGCAGCAGGGAAAGCTAGTGCTCTGCTTCTTCAGCACACAAGCAGCTTTGCAACGGGGTCACCATCATTGCAGTCTCTCCTCGGTTTCATACCTAAAAGTCCATTTGAATCCAAATTCTCAGGTGGTGTCTCTCAGCTGCCCAGCAGCACAGTGAGTACAGCACGAACGTTTGGCCTCTGCTCCCACAGCAGAAGAGCCAGGATTGAAAGCTGGTGCTGGACCTGTTCAGCACACAATCCCCTTTACATTGGTGCCTCCATCGTTGCTTTAACTGCTAACACTCATACAGGAAAAGCATTTGAATAGAATCCGTCCAGAGCCTGCTCCCTGTTGGCAGCAACACAGCACAGAATGAACAGTGGCATCTGCTCACACGGCAGAAGGAGCAGCAGGGAAAGCTAGTGCTCTGCTTCTTCAGCACACAAGCAGCTTTGCAACGGGGTCACCATCATTGCAGTCTCTCCTCGGTTTCATACCTAAAAGTCCATTTGAATCCAAATTCTCAGGTGGTGTCTCTCAGCTGCCCAGCAGCACAGTTAGTACAGCACGAACGTTTGGCCTCTGCTCCCACAGCAGAAGAGCCAGGATTGAAAGCTGGTGCTGGACCTGTTCAGCACACAATCCCCTTTACATTGGTGCCTCCATCGTTACTTTCAGTGCTCACATTCATACAGGAAAAGCATTTGAATGGAATCAGTCCAGAGGCTGCTCTCTGCTGCGCAGGAACACAGTCAGCACAGAATGAACAGTGGCATCTGCTCACACGGCAGAAGGAGCAGCAGGGAAAGCTAGTGCTCTGCTTCTTCAGCACACAAGCAGCTTTGCAAAGGGGTCACCATCATTGCAGTCTCTCCTCGGGTTCATACCTAAAAGTCCATTTGAATCCAAATTCTCAGGTGGTGTCTCTCAGCTGCCCAGCAGCACAGTGAGTACAGCACGAACGTTTGGCCTCTGCTCCCACAGCAGAAGAGCCAGGATTGAAAGCTGGTGCTGGACCTGTTCAGCACACAATCACCTTTACATTGGTGCCTCCATCGTTGCTTTCACTGCTCACATTCATACAGGAAAAGCATTTGAATGGAATCAGTCCAGAGGCTGCTCTCTGCTGCGCAGCAACACAGTCAGCACAGAATGAACAGTGGCATCTGCTCACAAGGCAGAAGGAGCAGCAGGGAAAGCTAGTGCTCTGCTTCTTCAGCACACAAGCAGCTTTGCAACGGGGTCACCATCATTGCAGTCTCTCCTCGGTTTCATACCTAAAAGTCCATTTGAATCCAAATTCTCAGGTGGTGTCTCTCAGCTGCCCAGCAGCACAGTTAGTACAGCACGAACGTTTGGCCTCTGCTCCCACAGCAGAAGAGCCAGGATTGAAAGCTGGTGCTGGACCTGTTCAGCACACAATCCCTTTTACATTGGTGCATTCATCGTTGCTTTCACTACTCACTTTCATACAGGAAAAGCATTTGAATGGAATCAGTCCAGAGGCTGCTCTCTGCTGCGCAGCAACACAGTCAGCACAGAATGAACAGTAGCATCTGCTCACACGGCAGAAGGAGCAGCAGGGAAAGCTAGTGCTCTGCTTCTTCAGCACACAAGCAGCTTTGCAACGGGGTCACCATCATTGCAGTCTCTCCTCGGTTTCATACCTAAAAGTCCATTTGAATCCAAATTCTCAGGTGGTGTCTCTCAGCTGCCCAGCAGCACAGTGAGTACAGCACGAACGTTTGGCCTCTGCTCCCACAGCAGAAGAGCCAGGATTGAAAGCTGGTGCTGGACCTGTTCAGCACACAATCCCCTTTACATTGGTGCCTCCATCGTTGCTTTAACTGCTAACACTCATACAGGAAAAGCATTTGAATAGAATCCGTCCAGAGCCTGCTCCCTGCTGCGCAGCAACACAGTCAGCACAGAATGAACAGTGGCATCTGCTCACAAGGCAGAAGGAGCAGCAGGGAAAGCTAGTGCTCTGCTTCTTCAGCACACAAGCAGCTTTGCAACGGGGTCACCATCATTGCAGTCTCTCCTCGGTTTCATACCTAAAAGTCCATTTGAATCCAAATTCTCAGGTGGTGTCTCTCAGCTGCCCAGCAGCACAGTTAGTACAGCACGAACGTTTGTCCTCTGCTCCCACAGCAGAAGAGCCAGGATTGAAAGCTGGTGCTGGACCTGTTCAGCACACAATCCCTTTTACATTGGTGCCTCCATCGTTGCTTTCACTGCTCACTTTCATACAGGAAAAGCATTTGAATGGAATCAGTCCAGAGGCTGCTCTCTGCTGTGCAGCAACACAGTCAGCACAGAATGAACAGTGGCATCTGCTCACACGGCAGAAGGAGCAGCAGGGAAAGCTAGTGCTCTGCTTCTTCAGCACACAAGCAGCTTTGCAACGGGGTCACCATCATTGCAGTCTCTCCTCGGTTTCATACCTAAAAGTCCATTTGAATCCAAATTCTCAGGTGGTGTCTCTCAGCTGCCCAGCAGCACAGTGAGTACAGCACGAACGTTTGGCCTCTGCTCCCACAGCAGAAGAGCCAGGATTGAAAGCTGGTGCTGGACCTGTTCAGCACACAATCCCCTTTACATTGGTGCCTCCATCGTTGCTTTCACTGCTAACACTCATACAGGAAAAGCATTTGAATAGAATCCGTCCAGAGCCTGCTCTCTGCTGGCAGCAACACAGCACAGAATGAACAGTGGCATCTGCTCACACGGCAGAAGGAGCAGCAGGGAAAGCTAGTGCTCTGCTTCTTCAGCACACAAGCAGCTTTGCAACGGGGTCACCATCATTGCAGTCTCTCCTCGGTTTCATACCTAAAAGTCCATTTGAATCCAAATTCTCAGGTGGTGTCTCTCAGCTGCCCAGCAGCACAGTGAGTACAGCACGAACGTTTGGCCTCTGCTCCCACAGCAGAAGAGCCAGGATTGAAAGCTGGTGCTGGACCTGTTCAGCACACAATCCCCTTTACATTGGTGCCTCCATCGTTGCTTTAACTGCTAACACTCATACAGGAAAAGCATTTGAATAGAATCCGTCCAGAGCCTGCTCCCTGTTGGCAGCAACACAGCACTGAATGTACAGTGGCATCTGCTCACACGGCAGAAGGAGCAGCAGGGAAAGCTAGTGCTCTGCTTCTTCAGCACACAAGCAGCTTTGCAACGGGGTCACCATCATTGCAGTCTCTCCTCGGTTTCATACCTAAAAGTCCATTTGAATCCAAATTCTCAGGTGGTGTCTCTCAGCTGCCCAGCAGCACAGTTAGCACAGCACGAACGTTTGGCCTCTGCTCCCACAGCAGAAGAGCCAGGATTGAAAGCTGGTGCTGGACCTGTTCAGCACACAATCCCCTTTACATTGGTGCCTCCATCGTTGCTTTCAGTGCTCACATTCATACAGGAAAAGCATTTGAATGGAATCAGTCCAGAGGCTGCTCTCTGCTGCGCAGCAACACAGTCAGCACAGAATGAACAGTGGCATCTGCTCACAAGGCAGAAGGAGCAGCAGGGAAAGCTAGTGCTCTGCTTCTTCAGCACACAAGCAGCTTTGCAACGGGGTCACCATCATTGCAGTCTCTCCTCGGTTTCCTACCTAAAAGTCCATTTGAATCCAAATTCTCAGGTGGTGTCTCTCAGCTGCCCAGCAGCACAGTTAGTACAGCACAAACGTTTGGCCTCTGCTCCCACAGCAGAAGAGCCAGGATTGAAAGCTGGTGCTGGACCTGTTCAGCACACAATCACCTTTACATTGGTGCCTCCATCGTTGCTTTCACTGCTCACATTCATACAGGAAAAGCATTTGAATGGAATCAGTCCAGAGGCTGCTCTCTGCTGCGCAGCAACACAGTCAGCACAGAATGAACAGTGGCATCTGCTCACACGGCAGAAGGAGCAGCAGGGAAAGCTAGTGCTCTGCTTCTTCAGCACACAAGCAGCTTTGCAACGGGTTCACCATCATTGCAGTCTCTCTTCGGTTTCATACCTAAAAGTCCATTTGAATCCAAATTCTCAGGTGGTGTCTCTCAGCTGCCCAGCAGCACAGTGAGTACAGCACGAACGTTTGGCCTCTGCTCCCACAGCAGAAGAGCCAGGATTGAAAGCTGGTGCTGGACCTGTTCAGCACACAATCCCCTTTACATTGGTGCCTCCATCGTTGCTTTAACTGCTAACACTCATACAGGAAAAGCATTTGAATGGAATCAGTCCAGAGGCTGCTCTCTGCTGCGCAGCAACACAGTCAGCACAGAATGAACAGTGGCATCTGCTCACAAGGCAGAAGGAGCAGCAGGGAAAGCTAGTGCTCTGCTTCTTCAGCACACAAGCAGCTTTGCAACGGGGTCACCATCATTGCAGTCTCTCCTCGGTTTCATACCTAAAAGTCCATTTGAATCCAAATTCTCAGGTGGTGTCTCTCAGCTGCCCAGCAGCACAGTGAGTACAGCACGAACGTTTGGCCTCTGCTCCCACAGCAGAAGAGCCAGGATTGAAAGCTGGTGCTGGACCTGTTCAGCACACAATCACCTTTACATTGGTGCCTCCATCGTTGCTTTCACTGCTCACATTCATACAGGAAAAGCATTTGAATGGAATCAGTCCAGAGGCTGCTCTCTGCTGCGCAGCAACACAGTCAGCACAGAATGAACAGTGGCATCTGCTCACACGGCAGAAGGAGCAGCAGGGAAAGCTAGTGCTCTGCTTCTTCAGCACACAAGCAGCTTTGCAACGGGTTCACCATCATTGCAGTCTCTCTTCGGTTTCATACCTAAAAGTCCATTTGAATCCAAATTCTCAGGTGGTGTCTCTCAGCTGCCCAGCAGCACAGTGAGTACAGCACGAACGTTTGGCCTCTGCTCCCACAGCAGAAGAGCCAGGATTGAAAGCTGGTGCTGGACCTGTTCAGCACACAATCCCCTTTACATTGGTGCCTCCATCGTTGCTTTCAGTGCTCACATTCATACAGGAAAAGCATTTGAATGGAATCAGTCCAGAGGCTGCTCTCTGCTGCGCAGCAACACAGTCAGCACAGAATGAACAGTGGCATCTGCTCACAAGGCAGAAGGAGCAGCAGGGAAAGCTAGTGCTCTGCTTCTTCAGCACACAAGCAGCTTTGCAACGGGGTCACCATCATTGCAGTCTCTCCTCGGTTTCATACCTAAAAGTCCATTTGAATCCAAATTCTCAGGTGGTGTCTCTCAGCTGCCCAGCAGCACAGTTAGTACAGCACGAACGTTTGGCCTCTGCTCCCACAGCAGAAGAGCCAGGATTGAAAGCTGGTGCTGGACCTGTTCAGCACACAATCACCTTTACATTGGTGCCTCCATCGTTGCTTTCACTGCTCACATTCATACAGGAAAAGCATTTGAATGGAATCAGTCCAGAGGCTGCTCTCTGCTGCGCAGCAACACAGTCAGCACAGAATGAACAGTGGCATCTGCTCACACGGCAGAAGGAGCAGCAGGGAAAGCTAGTGCTCTGCTTCTTCAGCACACAAGCAGCTTTGCAACGGGTTCACCATCATTGCAGTCTCTCTTCGGTTTCATACCTAAAAGTCCATTTGAATCCAAATTCTCAGGTGGTGTCTCTCAGCTGCCCAGCAGCACAGTGAGTACAGCACGAACGTTTGGCCTCTGCTCCCACAGCAGAAGAGCCAGGATTGAAAGCTGGTGCTGGACCTGTTCAGCACACAATCCCCTTTACATTGGTGCCTCCATCGTTGCTTTCACTGCTCACATTCATACAGGAAAAGCATTTGAATGGAATCAGTCCAGAGGCTGCTCTCTGCTGCGCAGCAACACAGTCAGCACAGAATGAACAGTAGCATCTGGTCACACGGCAGAAGGAGCAGCAGGGAAAGCTAGTGCTCTGCTTCTTCAGCACACAAGCAGCTTTGCAACGGGGTCACCATCATTGCAGTCTCTCCTCGGTTTCATACCTAAAAGTCCATTTGAATCCAAATTCTCAGGTGGTGTCTCTCAGCTGCCCAGGAGCACAGTTAGTACAGCACGAACGTTTGGCCTCTGCTCCCACAGCAGAAGAGCCAGGATTGAAAGCTGGTTCTGGACCTGTTCAGCACACAATCACCTTTACATTGGTGCCTCCATCGTTGCTTTAACTGCTAACACTCATACAGGAAAAGCATTTGAATAGAATCCATCCAGAGCCTGCTCCCTGCTGGCAGCAACACAGCACAGAATGAACAGTGGCATCTGCTCACACGGCAGAAGGAGCAGCAGGGAAAGCTAGTGCTCTGCTTCTTCAGCACACAAGCAGCTTTGCAACGGGGTCACCATCATTGCAGTCTCTCCTCGGTTTCATACCTAAAAGTCCATTTGAATCCAAATTCTCAGGTGGTGTCTCTCAGCTGCCCAGGAGCACAGTTAGTACAGCACGAACGTTTGGCCTCTGCTCCCACAGCAGAAGAGCCAGGATTGAAAGCTGGTGCTGGACCTGTTCAGCACACAATCCCTTTTACATTGATGGATTCATCGTTGCTTTCACTGCTCACTTTCATACAGGAAAAGCATTTGAATGGAATCAGTCCAGAGGCTGCTCTCTGCTGCGCAGCAACACAGTCAGCACAGAATGAACAGTAGCAACTGCTCACACGGCAGAAGGAGCAGCAGGGAAAGCTAGTGCTCTGCTTCTTCAGCACACAAGCAGCTTTGCAACGGGGTCACCATCATTGCAGTCTCTCCTCGGTTTCATACCTAAAAGTCCATTTGAATCCAAATTCTCAGGTGGTGTCTCTCAGCTGCCCAGCAGCACAGTGAGTACAGCACGAACGTTTGGCCTCTGCTCCCACAGCAGAAGAGCCAGGATTGAAAGCTGGTGCTGGACCTGTTCAGCACACAATCCCTTTTACATTGGTGCATTCATCGTTGCTTTCACTACTCACTTTCATACAGGAAAAGCATTTGAATGGAATCAGTCCAGAGGCTGCTCTCTGCTGTGCAGCAACACAGTCAGCACAGAATGAACAGTGGCATCTGCTCACACGGCAGAAGGAGCACCAGGGAAAGCTAGTGCTCTGCTTCTTCAGCACACAAGCAGCTTTGCAACGGGGTCACCATCATTGCAGTCTCTCCTCGGTTTCATACCTAAAAGTCCATTTGAATCCAAATTCTCAAGCGGTCTCAGCTGCCCAGAGGCACAGTGAGTACAGCACGAACGTTTGGCCTCTGCTCCCACAGCAGAAGAGCCAGGATTGAAAGCTGGTGCTGGACCTGTTCAGCACACAATCCCCTTTACATTGGTGCCTCCATCGTTGCTTTCACTGCTAACACTCATACAGGAAAAGCATTTGAATAGAATCCGTCCAGAGCCTGCTCCCTGCTGGCAGCAACACAGCACAGAATGAACAGTGGCATCTGCTCACACGGCAGAAGGAGCAGCAGGGAAAGCTAGTGCTCTGCTTCTTCAGCACACAAGCAGCTTTGCAACGGGGTCACCATCATTGCAGTCTCTCCTCGGTTTCATACCTAAAAGTCCATTTGAATCCAAATTCTCAAGCGGTCTCAGCTGCCCAGAGGCACAGTGAGTACAGCACGAACGTTTGGCCTCTGCTCCCACAGCAGAAGAGCCAGGATTGAAAGCTGGTGCTGGACCTGTTCAGCACACAATCCCCTTTACATTGGTGCCTCCATCGTTGCTTTCACTGCTAACACTCATACAGGAAAAGCATTTGAATAGAATCCGTCCAGAGCCTGCTCTCTGCTGGCAGCAACACAGCACAGAATGAACAGTGGCATCTGCTCACACGGCAGAAGGAGCAGCAGGGAAAGCTAGTGCTCTGCTTCTTCAGCACACAAGCAGCTTTGCAACGGGGTCACCATCATTGCAGTCTCTCCTCGGTTTCATACCTAAAAGTCCATTTGAATCCAAATTCTCAGGTGGTGTCTCTCAGCTGCCCAGCAGCACAGTGAGTACAGCACGAACGTTTGGCCTCTGCTCCCACAGCAGAAGAGCCAGGATTGAAAGCTGGTGCTGGACCTGTTCAGCACACAATCCCCTTTACATTGGTGCCTCCATCGTTGCTTTCACTGCTAACACTCATACAGGAAAAGCATTTGAATAGAATCCGTCCAGAGCCTGCTCTCTGCTGGCAGCAACACATCACAGAATGAACAGTGGCATCTGCTCACACGGCAGAAGGAGCAGCAGGGAAAGCTAGTGCTCTGCTTCTTCAGCACACAAGCAGCTTTGCAACGGGGTCACCATCATTGCAGTCTCTCCTCGGTTTCATACCTAAAAGTCCATTTGAATCCAAATTCTCAGGTGGTGTCTCTCAGCTGCCCAGCAGCACAGTGAGTACAGCACGAACGTTTGGCCTCTGCTCCCACAGCAGAAGAGCCAGGATTGAAAGCTGGTGCTGGACCTGTTCAGCACACAATCCCCTTTACATTGGTGCCTCCATCGTTGCTTTCACTGCTCACATTCATACAGGAAAAGCATTTGAATGGAATCAGTCCAGAGGCTGCTCTCTGCTGCGCAGCAACACAGTCAGCACAGAATGAACAGTAGCAACTGCTCACACGGCAGAAGGAGCAGCAGGGAAAGCTAGTGCTCTGCTTCTTCAGCACACAAGCAGCTTTGCAACGGGGTCACCATCATTGCAGTCTCTCCTCGGTTTCATACCTAAAAGTCCATTTGAATCCAAATTCTCAGGTGGTGTCTCTCAGCTGCCCAGCAGCACAGTGAGTACAGCACGAACGTTTGGCCTCTGCTCCCACAGCAGAAGAGCCAGGATTGAAAGCTGGTGCTGGACCTGTTCAGCACACAATCCCTTTTACATTGGTGCATTCATCGTTGCTTTCACTACTCACTTTCATACAGGAAAAGCATTTGAATGGAATCAGTCCAGAGGCTGCTCTCTGCTGTGCAGCAACACAGTCAGCACAGAATGAACAGTGGCATCTGCTCACACGGCAGAAGGAGCAGCAGGGAAAGCTAGTGCTCTGCTTCTTCAGCACACAAGCAGCTTTGCAACGGGGTCACCATCATTGCAGTCTCTCCTCGGTTTCATACCTAAAAGTCCATTTGAATCCAAATTCTCAAGCGGTCTCAGCTGCCCAGAGGCACAGTGAGTACAGCACGAACGTTTGGCCTCTGCTCCCACAGCAGAAGAGCCAGGATTGAAAGCTGGTGCTGGACCTGTTCAGCACACAATCCCCTTTACATTGGTGCCTCCATCGTTGCTTTCACTGCTAACACTCATACAGGAAAAGCATTTGAATAGAATCCGTCCAGAGCCTGCTCCCTGCTGGCAGCAACACAGCACAGAATGAACAGTGGCATCTGCTCACACGGCAGAAGGAGCAGCAGGGAAAGCTAGTGCTCTGCTTCTTCAGCACACAAGCAGCTTTGCAACGGGGTCACCATCATTGCAGTCTCTCCTCGGTTTCATACCTAAAAGTCCATTTGAATCCAAATTCTCAAGCGGTCTCAGCTGCCCAGAGGCACAGTGAGTACAGCACGAACGTTTGGCCTCTGCTCCCACAGCAGAAGAGCCAGGATTGAAAGCTGGTGCTGGACCTGTTCAGCACACAATCCCCTTTACATTGGTGCCTCCATCGTTGCTTTCACTGCTAACACTCATACAGGAAAAGCATTTGAATAGAATCCGTCCAGAGCCTGCTCTCTGCTGGCAGCAACACAGCACAGAATGAACAGTGGCATCTGCTCACACGGCAGAAGGAGCAGCAGGGAAAGCTAGTGCTCTGCTTCTTCAGCACACAAGCAGCTTTGCAACGGGGTCACCATCATTGCAGTCTCTCCTCGGTTTCATACCTAAAAGTCCATTTGAATCCAAATTCTCAGGTGGTGTCTCTCAGCTGCCCAGCAGCACAGTGAGTACAGCACGAACGTTTGGCCTCTGCTCCCACAGCAGAAGAGCCAGGATTGAAAGCTGGTGCTGGACCTGTTCAGCACACAATCCCCTTTACATTGGTGCCTCCATCGTTGCTTTCACTGCTAACACTCATACAGGAAAAGCATTTGAATAGAATCCGTCCAGAGCCTGCTCTCTGCTGGCAGCAACACATCACAGAATGAACAGTGGCATCTGCTCACACGGCAGAAGGAGCAGCAGGGAAAGCTAGTGCTCTGCTTCTTCAGCACACAAGCAGCTTTGCAACGGGGTCACCATCATTGCAGTCTCTCCTCGGTTTCATACCTAAAAGTCCATTTGAATCCAAATTCTCAGGTGGTGTCTCTCAGCTGCCCAGCAGCACAGTGAGTACAGCACGAACGTTTGGCCTCTGCTCCCACAGCAGAAGAGCCAGGATTGAAAGCTGGTGCTGGACCTGTTCAGCACACAATCCCCTTTACATTGGTGCCTCCATCGTTGCTTTCACTGCTCACATTCATACAGGAAAAGCATTTGAATGGAATCAGTCCAGAGGCTGCTCTCTGCTGCGCAGCAACACAGTCAGCACAGAATGAACAGTGGCATCTGCTCACAAGGCAGAAGGAGCAGCAGGGAAAGCTAGTGCTCTGCTTCTTCAGCACACAAGCAGCTTTGCAACGGGGTCACCATCATTGCAGTCTCTCCTCGGTTTCATACCTAAAAGTCCATTTGAATCCAAATTCTCAGGTGGTGTCTCTCAGCTGCCCAGCAGCACAGTGAGTACAGCACGAACGTTTGGCCTCTGCTCCCACAGCAGAAGAGCCAGGATTGAAAGCTGGTGCTGGACCTGTTCAGCACACAATCCCTTTTACATTGGTGCATTCATCGTTGCTTTCACTACTCACTTTCATACAGGAAAAGCATTTGAATGGAATCAGTCCAGAGGCTGCTCTCTTCTGCGCAGCAACACAGTCAGCACAGAATGAACAGTGGCATCTGCTCACACGGCAGAAGGAGCAGCAGGGAAAGCTAGTGCTCTGCTTCTTCAGCACACAAGCAGCTTTGCAACGGGGTCACCATCATTGCAGTCTCTCCTCGGTTTCATACCTAAAAGTCCATTTGAATCCAAATTCTCAGGTGGTGTCTCTCAGCTGCCCAGCAGCACAGTGAGTACAGCACGAACGTTTGGCCTCTGCTCCCACAGCAGAAGAGCCAGGATTGAAAGCTGGTGCTGGACCTGTTCAGCACACAATCCCCTTTACATTGGTGCCTCCATCGTTGCTTTAACTGCTAACACTCATACAGGAAAAGCATTTGAATGGAATCAGTCCAGAGGCTGCTCTCTGCTGCGCAGCAACACAGTAGGCACAGAATGAACAGTGGCATCTGCTCACAAGGCAGAAGGAGCAGCAGGGAAAGCTAGTGCTCTGCTTCTTCAGCACACAAGCAGCTTTGCAACGGGGTCACCATCATTGCAGTCTCTCCTCGGTTTCATACCTAAAAGTCCATTTGAATCCAAATTCTCAGGTGGTGTCTCTCAGCTGCCCAGCAGCACAGTTAGTACAGCACGAACGTTTGGCCTCTGCTCCCACAGCAGAAGAGCCAGGATTGAAAGCTGGTGCTGGACCTGTTCAGCACACAATCCCCTTTACATTGGTGACTCCATCGTTGCTTACACTGCTCACATTCATACAGGAAAAGCATTTGAATGGAATCAGTCCAGAGGCTGCTCTCTGCTGCGCAGCAACACAGTCAGCACAGAATGAACAGTGGCATCTGCTCACAAGGCAGAAGGAGCAGCAGGGAAAGCTAGTGCTCTGCTTCTTCAGCACACAAGCAGCTTTGCAACGGGGTCACCATCATTGCAGTCTCTCCTTGGTTTCATACCTAAAAGTCCATTTGAATCCAAATTCTCAGGTGGTGTCTCTCAGCTGCCCAGAGCACAGTTAGTACAGCACGAACGTTTGGCCTCTGCTCCCACAGCAGAAGAGCCAGGATTGAAAGCTGGTGCTGGACCTGTTCAGCACACAATCCCTTTTAGATTGGTGCATTCATCGTTGCTTTCACGACTCACTTTCATACAGGAAAAGCATTTGAATGGAATCAGTCCAGAGGCTGCTCTCTGCTGTGCAGCAACACAGCACAGCACAGAATGAACAGTGGCATCTGCTCACATGGCAGAAGGAGCAGCAGGGAAAGCTAGTGCTCTGCTTCTTCAGCACACAAGCAGCTTTGCAACGGGGTCACCATCATTGCAGTCTCTCCTCGGTTTCATACCTAAAAGTCCATTTGAATCCAAATTCTCAGGTGGTGTCTCTCAGCTGCCCAGCAGCACAGTTAGTACAGCACGAACGTTTGGCCTCTGCTCCCACAGCAGAAGAGCCAGGATTGAAAGCTGGTGCTGGACCTGTTCAGCACACAATCCCCTTTACATTGGTGCCTCCATCGTTGCTTTAACTGCTAACACTCATACAGGAAAAGCATTTGAATAGAATCCGTCCAGAGCCTGCTCCCTGCTGGCAGCAACACAGCACAGAATGAACAGTGGCATCTGCTCACACGGCAGAAGGAGCAGCAGGGAAAGCTAGTGCTCTGCTTCTTCAGCACACAAGCAGCTTTGCAACGGGGTCACCATCATTGCAGTCTCTCCTCGGTTTCATACCTAAAAGTCCATTTGAATCCAAATTCTCAGGTGGTGTCTCTCAGCTGCCCAGCAGCACAGTGAGTACAGCACGAACGTTTGGCCTCTGCTCCCACAGCAGAAGAGCCAGGATTGAAAGCTGGTGCTGGACCTGTTCAGCACACAATCCCCTTTACATTGGTGCCTCCATCGTTGCTTTCACTGCTCACATTCATACAGGAAAAGCATTTGAATGGAATCAGTCCAGAGGCTGCTCTCTGCTGCGCAGCAACACAGTCAGCACAGAATGAACAGTGGCATCTGCTCACAAGGCAGAAGGAGCAGCAGGGAAAGCTAGTGCTCTGCTTCTTCAGCACACAAGCAGCTTTGCAACGGGGTCACCATCATTGCAGTCTCTCCTCGGTTTCATACCTAAAAGTCCATTTGAATCCAAATTCTCAGGTGGTGTCTCTCAGCTGCCCAGCAGCACAGTTAGTACAGCACGAACGTTTGGCCTCTGCTCCCACAGCAGAAGAGCCAGGATTGAAAGCTGGTGCTGGACCTGTTCAGCACACAATCCCTTTTACATTGGTGCATTCATCGTTGCTTTCACTACTCACTTTCATACAGGAAAAGCATTTGAATGGAATCAGTCCAGAGGCTGCTCTCTGCTGCGCAGCAACACAGTCAGCACAGAATGAACAGTGGCATCTGCTCACACGGCAGAAGGAGCAGCAGGGAAAGCTAGTGCTCTGCTTCTTCAGCACACAAGCAGCTTTGCAACGGGGTCACCATCATTGCAGTCTCTCCTCGGTTTCATACCTAAAAGTCCATTTGAATCCAAATTCTCAAGCGGTCTCAGCTGCCCAGAGGCACAGTGAGTACAGCACGAACGTTTGGCCTCTGCTCCCACAGCAGAAGAGCCAGGATTGAAAGCTGGTGCTGGACCTGTTCAGCACACAATCCCCTTTACATTGGTGCCTCCATCGTTGCTTTCACTGCTAACACTCATACAGGAAAAGCATTTGAATAGAATCCGTCCAGAGCCTGCTCCCTGCTGCGCAGCAACACAGTCAGCACAGAATGAACAGTGGCATCTGCTCACAAGGCAGAAGGAGCAGCAGGGAAAGCTAGTGCTCTGCTTCTTCAGCACACAAGCAGCTTTGCAACGGGGTCACCATCATTGCAGTCTCTCCTCGGTTTCATACCTAAAAGTCCATTTGAATCCAAATTCTCAGGTGGTGTCTCTCAGCTGCCCAGCAGCACAGTTAGTACAGCACGAACGTTTGGCCTCTGCTCCCACAGCAGAAGAGCCAGGATTGAAAGCTGGTGCTGGACCTGTTCAGCACACAATCACCTTTACATTGGTGCCTCCATCGTTGCTTTCACTGCTCACATTCATACAGGAAAAGCATTTGAATGGAATCAGTCCAGAGGCTGCTCTCTGCTGCGCAGCAACACAGTCAGCACAGAATGAACAGTGGCATCTGCTCACAAGGCAGAAGGAGCAGCAGGGAAAGCTAGTGCTCTGCTTCTTCAGCACACAAGCAGCTTTGCAAAGGGGTCACCATCATTGCAGTGTCTCCTCGGTTTCATACCTAAAAGTCCATTTGAATCCAAATTCTCAGGTGGTGTCTCTCAGCTGCCCAGCAGCACAGTTAGTACAGCACGAACGTTTGGCCTCTGCTCCCACAGCAGAAGAGCCAGGATTGAAAGCTGGTGCTGGACCTGTTCAGCACACAATCACCTTTACATTGGTGCCTCCATCGTTGCTTTCACTGCTCACATTCATACAGGAAAAGCATTTGAATGGAATCAGTCCAGAGGCTGCTCTCTGCTGTGCAGCAACACAGTCAGCACAGAATGAACAGTAGCATCTGCTCACACGGCAGAAGGAGCAGCAGTGAAAGCTAGTGCTCTGCTTCTTCAGCACACAAGCAGCTTTGCAACGGGGTCACCATCATTGCAGTCTCTCCTCGGTTTCATACCTAAAAGTCCATTTGAATCCAAATTCTCAGGTGGTGTCTCTCAGCTGCCCAGCAGCACAGTGAGTACAGCACGAACGTCTGGCCTCTGCTCCCACAGCAGAAGAGCCAGGATTGAAAGCTGGTGCTGGACCTGTTCAGCACACAATCCCCTTTACATTGGTGCCTCCATCGTTGCTTTCACTGCTAACACTCATACAGGAAAAGCATTTGAATAGAATCCGTCCAGAGCCTGCTCCCTGCTGGAAGCAACACAGCACAGAATGAACAGTGGCATCTGCTCACACGGCAGAAGGAGCAGCAGGGAAAGCTAGTGCTCTGCTTCTTCAGCACACAAGCAGCTTTGCAACGGGGTCACCATCATTGCAGTCTCTCCTCGGTTTCATACCTAAAAGTCCATTTGAATCCAAATTCTCAGGTGGTGTCTCTCAGCTGCCCAGCAGCACAGTGAGTACAGCACGAACGTTTGGCCTCTGCTCCCACAGCAGAAGAGCCAGGATTGAAAGCTGGTGCTGGACCTGTTCAGCACACAATCCCCTTTACATTGGTGCCTCCATCGTTGCTTTAACTGCTAACACTCATACAGGAAAAGCATTTGAATAGAATCCGTCCAGAGCCTGCTCCCTGTTGGCAGCAACACAGCACTGAATGAACAGTGGCATCTGCTCACACGGCAGAAGGAGCAGCAGGGAAAGCTAGTGCTCTGCTTCTTCAGCACACAAGCAGCTTTGCAACGGGGTCACCATCATTGCAGTCTCTCCTCGGTTTCATACCTAAAAGTCCATTTGAATCCAAATTCTCAGGTGGTGTCTCTCAGCTGCCCAGCAGCACAGTTAGTACAGCACGAACGTTTGGCCTCTGCTCCCACAGCAGAAGAGCCAGGATTGAAAGCTGGTGCTGGACCTGTTCAGCACACAATCCCCTTTACATTGGTGCCTCCATCGTTGCTTTCACTGATAACACTCATACAGGAAAAGCATTTGAATAGAATCCGTCCAGAGCCTGCTCCCTGCTGGCAGCAACACAGCACAGAATGAACAGTGGCATCTGCTCACACGGCAGAAGGAGCAGCAGGGAAAGCTAGTGCTCTGCTTCTTCAGCACACAAGCAGCTTTGCAACGGGGTCACCATCATTGCAGTCTCTCCTCGGTTTCATACCTAAAAGTCCATTTGAATCCAAATTCTCAGGTGGTGTCTCTCAGCTGCCCAGCAGCACAGTGAGTACAGCACGAACGTTTGGCCTCTGCTCCCACAGCAGAAGAGCCAGGATTGAAAGCTGGTGCTGGACCTGTTCAGCACACAATCCCTTTTACATTGGTGCATTCATCGTTGCTTTCACTGCTCACTTTCATACAGGAAAAGCATTTGAATGGAATCAGTCCAGAGCCTGCTCCCTGTTGGCAGCAACACAGTCAGCACAGAATGAACAGTGGCATCTGCTCACACGGCAGAAGGAGCAGCAGGGAAAGCTAGTGCTCTGCTTCTTCAGCACACAAGCAGCTTTGCAACGGGGTCACCATCATTGCAGTCTCTCCTCGGTTTCATACCTAAAAGTCCATTTGAATCCAAATTCTCAGGTGGTGTCTCTCAGCTGCCCAGCAGCACAGTGAGTACAGCACGAACGTTTGGCCTCTGCTCCCACAGCAGAAGAGCCAGGATTGAAAGCTGGTGCTGGACCTGTTCAGCACACAATCCCCTTTACATTGGTGCCTCCATCGTTGCTTTAACTGCTAACACTCATACAGGAAAAGCATTTGAATAGAATCCGTCCAGAGCCTGCTCCCTTTGGCAGCAACACAGCACTGAATGAACAGTGGCATCTGCTCACACGGCAGAAGGAGCAGCAGGGAAAGCTAGTGCTCTGCTTCTTCAGCACACAAGCAGCTTTGCAACGGGGTCACCATCATTGCAGTCTCTCCTCGGGTTCATACCTAAAAGTCCATTTGAATCCAAATTCTCCGGTGGTGTCTCTCAGCTGCCCAGCAGCACAGTTAGTACAGCACGAACGTTTGGCCTCTGCTCCCACAGCAGAAGAGCCAGGATTGAAAGCTGGTGCTGGACCTGTTCAGCACACAATCCCCTTTACATTGGTGCATTCATCGTTGCTTTCACTACTCACTTTCATACAGGAAAAGCATTTGAATGGAATCAGTCCAGAGTCTGCTCTCTACTGTGCAGCAACACAGTCAGCACAGAATGAACAGTGGCATCTGCTCACACGGCAGAAGGAGCAGCAGGGAAAGCTAGTGCTCTGCTTCTTCAGCACACAAGCAGCTTTGCAACGGGGTCACCATCATTGCAGTCTCTCCTCGGTTTCATACCTAAAAGTCCATTTGAATCCAAATTCTCAAGCGGTCTCAGCTGCCCAGAGGCACAGTGAGTACAGCACGAACGTTTGGCCTCTGCTCCCACAGCAGAAGAGCCAGGATTGAAAGCTGGTGCTGGACCTGTTCAGCACACAATCCCCTTTACATTGGTGCCTCGATCGTTGCTTTAACTGCTAACACTCATACAGGAAAAGCATTTGAATAGAATCCGTCCAGAGCCTGCTCTCTGCCTGCAGCAACACAGCACAGAATGAACAGTGGCATCTGCTCACACGGCAGAAGGAGCAGCAGGGAAAGCTAGTGCTCTGCTTCTTCAGCACACAAGCAGCTTTGCAACGGGGTCACCATCATTGCAGTCTCTCCTCGGTTTCATACCTAAAAGTCCATTTGAATCCAAATTCTCAGGTGGTGTCTCTCAGCTGCCCAGCAGCACAGTTAGTACAGCACGAACGTTTGGCCTCTGCTCCCACAGCAGAAGAGCCAGGATTGAAAGCTGGTGCTGGACCTGTTCAGCACACAATCCCCTTTACATTGGTGCCTCCATCGTTGCTTTCACTGCTCACATTCATACAGGAAAAGCATTTGAATGGAATCAGTCCAGAGGCTGCTCTCTGCTGCGCAGCAACACAGTCAGCACAGAATGAACAGTGGCATCTGCTCACAAGGCAGAAGGAGCAGCAGGGAAAGCTAGTGCTCTGCTTCTTCAGCACACAAGCAGCTTTGCAACGGGGTCACCATCATTGCAGTCTCTCCTCGGTTTCATACCTAAAAGTCCATTTGAATCCAAATTCTCAAGCGGTCTCAGCTGCCCAGCAGCACAGTGAGTACAGCACGAACGTTTGGCCTCTGCTCCCACAGCAGAAGAGCCAGGATTGAAAGCTGGTGCTGGACCTGTTCAGCACACAATCCCCTTTACATTGGTGCCTCGATCGTTGCTTTAACTGCTAACACTCATACAGGAAAAGCATTTGAATAGAATCCGTCCAGAGCCTGCTCTCTGCTGGCAGCAACACAGCACAGAATGAACAGTGGCATCTGCTCACACGGCAGAAGGAGCAGCAGGGAAAGCTAGTGCTCTGCTTCTTCAGCACACAAGCAGCTTTGCAACGGGGTCACCATCATTGCAGTCTCTCCTCGGTTTCATACCTAAAAGTCCATTTGAATCCAAATTCTCAGGTGGTGTCTCTCAGCTGCCCAGCAGCACAGTGAGTACAGCACGAACGTTTGGCCTCTGCTCCCACAGCAGAAGAGCCAGGATTGAAAGCTGGTGCTGGACCTGTTCAGCACACAATCCCCTTTACATTGGTGCCTCCATCGTTGCTTTAACTGCTAACACTCATACAGGAAAAGCATTTGAATAGAATCCGTCCAGAGCCTGCTCCCTGTTGGCAGCAACACAGCACAGAATGAACAGTGGCATCTGCTCACACGGCAGAAGGAGCAGCAGGGAAAGCTAGTGCTCTGCTTCTTCAGCACACAAGCAGCTTTGCAACGGGGTCACCATCATTGCAGTCTCTCCTCGGTTTCCTACCTAAAAGTCCATTTGAATCCAAATTCTCAGGTGGTGTCTCTCAGCTGCCCAGCTGCACAGTTAGTACAGCACGAACGTTTGGCCTCTGCTCCCACAGCAGAAGAGCCAGGATTGAAAGCTGGTGCTGGACCTGTTCAGCACACAATCCCCTTTACATTGGTGCCTCCATCGTTGCTTTCACTGCTCACATTCATACAGGAAAAGCATTTGAATGGAATCAGTCCAGAGGCTGCTCTCTGCTGCGCAGGAACACAGTCAGCACAGAATGAACAGTGGCATCTGCTCACACGGCAGAAGGAGCAGCAGGGAAAGCTAGTGCTCTGCTTCTTCAGCACACAAGCGGCTTTGCAACGGGGTCACCATCATTGCAGTCTCTCCTCGGTTTCCTACCTAAAAGTCCATTTGAATCCAAATTCTCAGGTGGTGTCTCTCAGCTGCCCAGCAGCACAGTTAGTACAGCACGAACGTTTGGCCTCTGCTCCCACAGCAGATGAGCCAGGATTGAAAGCTGGTGCTGGACCTGTTCAGCACACAATCCCCTTTACATTGGTGCCTCCATCGTTGCTTTCACTGCTCACATTCATACAGGAAAAGCATTTGAATGGAATCAGTCCAGAGGCTGCTCTCTGCTGCGCAGGAACACAGTCAGCACAGAATGAACAGTGGCATCTGCTCACACGGCAGAAGGAGCAGCAGGGAAAGCTAGTGCTCTGCTTCTTCAGCACACAAGCAGCTTTGCAAAGGGGTCACCATCATTGCAGTCTCTCCTCGGGTTCATACCTAAAAGTCCATTTGAATCCAAATTCTCAGGTGGTGTCTCTCAGCTGCCCAGCAGCACAGTGAGTACAGCACGAACGTTTGGCCTCTGCTCCCACAGCAGAAGAGCCAGGATTGAAAGCTGGTGCTGGACCTGTTCAGCACACAATCACCTTTACATTGGTGCCTCCATCGTTGCTTTCACTGCTCACATTCATACAGGAAAAGCATTTGAATGGAATCAGTCCAGAGGCTGCTCTCTGCTGCGCAGCAACACAGTCAGCACAGAATGAACAGTGGCATCTGCTCACAAGGCAGAAGGAGCAGCAGGGAAAGCTAGTGCTCTGCTTCTTCAGCACACAAGCAGCTTTGCAAAGGGGTCACCAT
Source organism: Pezoporus flaviventris (assembly GCF_033815535.1). Taxonomy (NCBI): domain Eukaryota; kingdom Metazoa; phylum Chordata; class Aves; order Psittaciformes; family Psittacidae; genus Pezoporus; species Pezoporus flaviventris. The sequence goes on along the minus strand of NW_026892732.1, from coordinate 246,923 downwards.
CATTGCAGTCTCTCCTCGGGTTCATACCTAAAAGTCCATTTGAATCCAAATTCTCAGGTGGTGTCTCTCAGCTGCCCAGCAGCACAGTGAGTACAGCACGAACGTTTGGCCTCTGCTCCCACAGCAGAAGAGCCAGGATTGAAAGCTGGTGCTGGACCTGTTCAGCACACAATCCCCTTTACATTGGTGCCTCCATCGTTGCTTTAACTGCTAACACTCATACAGGAAAAGCATTTGAATAGAATCCGTCCAGAGCCTATTTCCCTGTTGGCAGCAACACAGCACAGAATGAACAGTGGCATCTGCTCACACGGCAGAAGGAGCAGCAGGGAAAGCTAGTGCTCTGCTTCTTCAGCACACAAGCAGCTTTGCAACGGGGTCACCATCATTGCAGTCTCTCCTCGGTTTCATACCTAAAAGTCCATTTGAATCCAAATTCTCAAGCGGTCTCAGCTGCCCAGAGGCACAGTGAGTACAGCACGAACGTTTGTCCTCTGCTCCCACAGCAGAAGAGCCAGGATTGAAAGCTGGTGCTGGACCTGTTCAGCACACAATCCCCTTTACATTGGTGCCTCCATCGTTGCTTTGACTGCTAACACTCATGCAGGAAAAGCATTTGAATAGAATCCGTCCAGAGCCTGCTCTCTGCTGGCAGCAACACAGCACAGAATGAACAGTGGCATCTGCTCACAAGGCAGAAGGAGCAGCAGGGAAAGCTAGTGCTCTGCTTCTTCAGCACACAAGCAGCTTTGCAACGGGGTCACCATCATTGCAGTCTCTCCTCGGTTTCATACCTAAAAGTCCATTTGAATCCAAATTCTCAGGTGGTGTCTCTCAGCTGCCCAGCAGCACAGTGAGTACAGCACGAACGTTTGGCCTCTGCTCCCACAGCAGAAGAGCCAGGATTGAAAGCTGGTGCTGGACCTGTTCAGCACACAATCCCCTTTACATTGGTGCCTCCATCGTTGCTTTCACTGCTAACACTCATACAGGAAAAGCATTTGAATAGAATCCGTCCAGAGCCTGCTCCCTGTTGGCAGCAACACAGCACAGAATGAACAGTGGCATCTGCTCACACGGCAGAAGGAGCAGCAGGGAAAGCTAGTGCTCTGCTTCTTCAGCACACAAGCAGCTTTGCAACGGGGTCACCATCATTGCAGTCTCTCCTCGGTTTCCTACCTAAAAGTCCATTTGAATCCAAATTCTCAGGTGGTGTCTCTCAGCTGCCCAGCAGCACAGTGAGTACAGCACGAACGTTTGGCCTCTGCTCCCACAGCAGAAGAGCCAGGATTGAAAGCTGGTGCTGGACCTGTTCAGCACACAATCCCCTTTACATTGGTGCCTCCATCGTTGCTTTCACTGCTCACATTCATACAGGAAAAGCATTTGAATGGAATCAGTCCAGAGCCTGCTCTCTGCTGCGCAGGAACACAGTCAGCACAGAATGAACAGTGGCATCTGCTCACACGGCAGAAGGAGCAGCAGGGAAAGCTAGTGCTCTGCTTCTTCAGCACACAAGCGGCTTTGCAACGGGGTCACCATCATTGCAGTCTCTCCTCGGTTTCCTACCTAAAAGTCCATTTGAATCCAAATTCTCAGGTGGTGTCTCTCAGCTGCCCAGCAGCACAGTTAGTACAGCACGAACGTTTGGCCTCTGCTCCCACAGCAGATGAGCCAGGATTGAAAGCTGGTGCTGGACCTGTTCAGCACACAATCCCCTTTACATTGGTGCCTCCATCGTTGCTTTCACTGCTCACATTCATACAGGAAAAGCATTTGAATGGAATCAGTCCAGAGGCTGCTCTCTGCTGCGCAGGAACACAGTCAGCACAGAATGAACAGTGGCATCTGCTCACACGGCAGAAGGAGCAGCAGGGAAAGCTAGTGCTCTGCTTCTTCAGCACACAAGCAGCTTTGCAAAGGGGTCACCATCATTGCAGTCTCTCCTCGGGTTCATACCTAAAAGTCCATTTGAATCCAAATTCTCAGGTGGTGTCTCTCAGCTGCCCAGCAGCACAGTGAGTACAGCACGAACGTTTGGCCTCTGCTCCCACAGCAGAAGAGCCAGGATTGAAAGCTGGTGCTGGACCTGTTCAGCACACAATCACCTTTACATTGGTGCCTCCATCGTTGCTTTCACTGCTCACATTCATACAGGAAAAGCATTTGAATGGAATCAGTCCAGAGGCTGCTCTCTGCTGCGCAGCAACACAGTCAGCACAGAATGAACAGTGGCATCTGCTCACAAGGCAGAAGGAGCAGCAGGGAAAGCTAGTGCTCTGCTTCTTCAGCACACAAGCAGCTTTGCAAAGGGGTCACCATCATTGCAGTCTCTCCTCGGGTTCATACCTAAAAGTCCATTTGAATCCAAATTCTCAGGTGGTGTCTCTCAGCTGCCCAGCAGCACAGTGAGTACAGCACGAACGTTTGGCCTCTGCTCCCACAGCAGAAGAGCCAGGATTGAAAGCTGGTGCTGGACCTGTTCAGCACACAATCCCCTTTACATTGGTGCCTCCATCGTTGCTTTAACTGCTAACACTCATACAGGAAAAGCATTTGAATAGAATCCGTCCAGAGCCTATTTCCCTGTTGGCAGCAACACAGCACAGAATGAACAGTGGCATCTGCTCACACGGCAGAAGGAGCAGCAGGGAAAGCTAGTGCTCTGCTTCTTCAGCACACAAGCAGCTTTGCAACGGGGTCACCATCATTGCAGTCTCTCCTCGGTTTCATACCTAAAAGTCCATTTGAATCCAAATTCTCAAGCGGTCTCAGCTGCCCAGAGGCACAGTGAGTACAGCACGAACGTTTGTCCTCTGCTCCCACAGCAGAAGAGCCAGGATTGAAAGCTGGTGCTGGACCTGTTCAGCACACAATCCCCTTTACATTGGTGCCTCCATCGTTGCTTTGACTGCTAACACTCATGCAGGAAAAGCATTTGAATAGAATCCGTCCAGAGCCTGCTCTCTGCTGGCAGCAACACAGCACAGAATGAACAGTGGCATCTGCTCACAAGGCAGAAGGAGCAGCAGGGAAAGCTAGTGCTCTGCTTCTTCAGCACACAAGCAGCTTTGCAACGGGGTCACCATCATTGCAGTCTCTCCTCGGTTTCATACCTAAAAGTCCATTTGAATCCAAATTCTCAGGTGGTGTCTCTCAGCTGCCCAGCAGCACAGTGAGTACAGCACGAACGTTTGGCCTCTGCTCCCACAGCAGAAGAGCCAGGATTGAAAGCTGGTGCTGGACCTGTTCAGCACACAATCCCCTTTACATTGGTGCCTCCATCGTTGCTTTCACTGCTAACACTCATACAGGAAAAGCATTTGAATAGAATCCGTCCAGAGCCTGCTCCCTGTTGGCAGCAACACAGCACAGAATGAACAGTGGCATCTGCTCACACGGCAGAAGGAGCAGCAGGGAAAGCTAGTGCTCTGCTTCTTCAGCACACAAGCAGCTTTGCAACGGGGTCACCATCATTGCAGTCTCTCCTCGGTTTCATACCTAAAAGTCCATTTGAATCCAAATTCTCAGGTGGTGTCTCTCAGCTGCCCAGCAGCACAGTGAGTACAGCACGAACGTTTGGCCTCTGCTCCCACAGCAGAAGAGCCAGGATTGAAAGCTGGTGCTGGACCTGTTCAGCACACAATCCCCTTTACATTGGTGCCTCCATCGTTGCTTTCACTGCTCACATTCATACAGGAAAAGCATTTGAATGGAATCAGTCCAGAGCCTGCTCTCTGCTGCGCAGGAACACAGTCAGCACAGAATGAACAGTGGCATCTGCTCACACGGCAGAAGGAGCAGCAGGGAAAGCTAGTGCTCTGCTTCTTCAGCACACAAGCAGCTTTGCAAAGGGGTCACCATCGTTGCAGTCTCTCCTCGGTTTCATACCTAAAAGTCCATTTGAATCCAAATTCTCAGGTGGTGTCTCTCAGCTGCCCAGCAGCACAGTGAGTACAGCACGAACGTTTGGCCTCTGCTCCCACAGCAGAAGAGCCAGGATTGAAAGCTGGTGCTGGACCTGTTCAGCACACAATCCCTTTTACATTGGTGCATTCATCGTTGCTTTCACTACTCACTTTCATACAGGAAAAGCATTTGAATGGAATCAGTCCAGAGGCTGCTCTCTGCTGTGCAGCAACACAGTCAGCACAGAATGAACAGTGGCATCTGCTCACACGGCAGAAGGAGCAGCAGGGAAAGCTAGTGCTCTGCTTCTTCAGCACACAAGCAGCTTTGCAACGGGGTCACCATCATTGCAGTCTCTCCTCGGTTTCATACCAGAAGTCCATTTGAATCCAAATTCTCAAGCGGTCTCAGCTGCCCAGAGGCACAGTGAGTACAGCACGAACGTTTGGCCTCTGCTCCCACAGCAGAAGAGCCAGGATTGAAAGCTGGTGCTGGACCTGTTCAGCACACAATCACCTTTACATTGGTGCCTCCATCGTTGCTTTCACTGCTCACATTCATACAGGAAAAGCATTTGAATGGAATCAGTCCAGAGGCTGCTCTCTGCTGCGCAGCAACACAGTCAGCACAGAATGAACAGTGGCATCTGCTCACAAGGCAGAAGGAGCAGCAGGGAAAGCTAGTGCTCTGCTTCTTCAGCACACAAGCAGCTTTGCAAAGGGGTCACCATCATTGCAGTCTCTCCTTGGGTTCATACCTAAAAGTCCATTTGAATCCAAATTCTCAGGTGGTGTCTCTCAGCTGCCCAGCAGCACAGTGAGTACAGCACGAACGTTTGGCCTCTGCTCCCACAGCAGAAGAGCCAGGATTGAAAGCTGGTGCTGGACCTGTTCAGCACACAATCCCCTTTACATTGGTGCCTCCATCGTTGCTTTCACTGCTAACACTCATACAGGAAAAGCATTTGAATAGAATCCGTCCAGAGCCTGCTCTCTGCCTGCAGCAACACAGCACAGAATGAACAGTGGCATCTGCTCACACGGCAGAAGGAGCAGCAGGGAAAGCTAGTGCTCTGCTTCTTCAGCACACAAGCAGCTTTGCAACGGGGTCACCATCATTGCAGTCTCTCCTCGGTTTCATACCTAAAAGTCCATTTGAATCCAAATTCTCAGGTGGTGTCTCTCAGCTGCCCAGCAGCACAGTGAGTACAGCACGAACGTTTGGCCTCTGCTCCCACAGCAGAAGAGCCAGGATTGAAAGCTGGTGCTGGACCTGTTCAGCACACAATCCCTTTTACATTGGTGCATTCATCGTTGCTTTCACTACTCACTTTCATACAGGAAAAGCATTTGAATGGAATCAGTCCAGAGGCTGCTCTCTGCTGTGCAGCAACACAGTCAGCACAGAATGAACAGTGGCATCTGCTCACACGGCAGAAGGAGCAGCAGGGAAAGCTAGTGCTCTGCTTCTTCAGCACACAAGCAGCTTTGCAACGGGGTCACCATCATTGCAGTCTCTCCTCGGTTTCATACCTAAAAGTCCATTTGAATCCAAATTCTCAAGCGGTCTCAGCTGCCCAGAGGCACAGTGAGTACAGCACGAACGTTTGTCCTCTGCTCCCACAGCAGAAGAGCCAGGATTGAAAGCTGGTGCTGGACCTGTTCAGCACACAATCACCTTTACATTGGTGCCTCGATCGTTGCTTTAACTGCTAACACTCATACAGGAAAAGCATTTGAATGGAATCAGTCCAGAGGCTGCTCTCTGCTGCGCAGCAACACAGTCAGCACAGAATGAACAGTGGCATCTGCTCACAAGGCAGAAGGAGCAGCAGGGAAAGCTAGTGCTCTGCTTCTTCAGCACACAAGCAGCTTTGCAACGGGGTCACCATCATTGCAGTCTCTCCTCGGTTTCATACCTAAAAGTCCATTTGAATCCAAATTCTCAGGTGGTGTCTCTCAGCTGCCCAGCAGCACAGTGAGTACAGCACGAACGTTTGGCCTCTGCTCCCACAGCAGAAGAGCCAGGATTGAAAGCTGGTGCTGGACCTGTTCAGCACACAATCCCCTTTACATTGGTGCCTCCATCGTTGCTTTAACTGCTAACACTCATACAGGAAAAGCATTTGAATGGAATCAGTCCAGAGGCTGCTCTCTGCTGCGCAGCAACACAGTCAGCACAGAATGAACAGTGGCATCTGCTCACAAGGCAGAAGGAGCAGCAGGGAAAGCTAGTGCTCTGCTTCTTCAGCACACAAGCAGCTTTGCAACGGGGTCACCATCATTGCAGTCTCTCCTCGGTTTCATACCTAAAAGTCCATTTGAATCCAAATTCTCAGGTGGTGTCTCTCAGCTGCCCAGCAGCACAGTGAGTACAGCACGAACGTTTGGCCTCTGCTCCCACAGCAGAAGAGCCAGGATTGAAAGCTGGTGCTGGACCTGTTCAGCACACAATCCCCTTTACATTGGTGCCTCCATCGTTGCTTTAACTGCTAACACTCATACAGGAAAAGCATTTGAATGGAATCAGTCCAGAGGCTGCTCTCTGCTGCGCAGCAACACAGTCAGCACAGAATGAACAGTGGCATCTGCTCACAAGGCAGAAGGAGCAGCAGGGAAAGCTAGTGCTCTGCTTCTTCAGCACACAAGCAGCTTTGCAACGGGGTCACCATCATTGCAGTCTCTCCTCGGTTTCATACCTAAAAGTCCATTTGAATCCAAATTCTCAGGTGGTGTCTCTCAGCTGCCCAGCAGCACAGTGAGTACAGCACGAACGTTTGGCCTCTGCTCCCACAGCAGAAGAGCCAGGATTGAAAGCTGGTGCTGGACCTGTTCAGCACACAATCCCTTTTACATTGGTGCATTCATCGTTGCTTTCACTGCTCACTTTCATACAGGAAAAGCATTTGAATGGAATCAGTCCAGAGGCTGCTCTCTGCTGCGCAGCAACACAGTCAGCACAGAATGAACAGTGGCATCTGCTCACAAGGCAGAAGGAGCAGCAGGGAAAGCTAGTGCTCTGCTTCTTCAGCACACAAGCAGCTTTGCAACGGGGTCACCATCATTGCAGTCTCTCCTCGGTTTCATACCTAAAAGTCCATTTGAATCCAAATTCTCAGGTGGTGTCTCTCAGCTGCCCAGCAGCACAGATAGTACAGCACGAACGTTTGGCCTCTGCTCCCACAGCAGAAGAGCCAGGATTGAAAGCTGGTGCTGGACCTGTTCAGCACACAATCCCTTTTACATTGGTGCATTCATCGTTGCTTTCACTACTCACTTTCATACAGGAAAAGCATTTGAATGGAATCAGTCCAGAGGCTGCTCTCTGCTGTGCAGCAACACAGTCAGCACAGAATGAACAGTGGCATCTGCTCACACGGCAGAAGGAGCAGCAGGGAAAGCTAGTGCTCTGCTTCTTCAGCACACAAGCAGCTTTGCAACGGGGTCACCATCATTGCAGTCTCTCCTCGGTTTCATACCTAAAAGTCCATTTGAATCCAAATTCTCAAGCGGTCTCAGCTGCCCAGAGGCACAGTGAGTACAGCACGAACGTTTGTCCTCTGCTCCCACAGCAGAAGAGCCAGGATTGAAAGCTGGTGCTGGACCTGTTCAGCACACAATCACCTTTACATTGGTGCCTCGATCGTTGCTTTAACTGCTAACACTCATACAGGAAAAGCATTTGAATAGAATCCGTCCAGAGCCTGCTCTCTGCTGGCAGCAACACAGCACAGAATGAACAGTGGCATCTGCTCACAAGGCAGAAGGAGCAGCAGGGAAAGCTAGTGCTCTGCTTCTTCAGCACACAAGCAGCTTTGCAACGGGGTCACCATCATTGCAGTCTCTCCTCGGTTTCATACCTAAAAGTCCATTTGAATCCAAATTCTCAGGTGGTGTCTCTCAGCTGCCCAGCAGCACAGTGAGTACAGCACGAACGTTTGGCCTCTGCTCCCACAGCAGAAGAGCCAGGATTGAAAGCTGGTGCTGGACCTGTTCAGCACACAATCCCCTTTACATTGGTGCCTCCATCGTTGCTTTCACTGCTAACACTCATACAGGAAAAGCATTTGAATGGAATCAGTCCAGAGGCTGCTCTCTGCTGTGCAGCAACACAGTCAGCACAGAATGAACAGTGGCATCTGCTCACACGGCAGAAGGAGCAGCAGGGAAAGCTAGTGCTCTGCTTCTTCAGCACACAAGCAGCTTTGCAACGGGGTCACCATCATTGCAGTCTCTCCTCGGTTTCATACCTAAAAGTCCATTTGAATCCTAATCCTCAAGCGGTCTCAGCTGCCCAGAGGCAGAGTGAGTACAGCACGAACGTTTGGCCTCTGCTCCCACAGCAGAAGAGCCAGGATTGAAAGCTGGTGCTGGACCTGTTCAGCACACAATCCCCTTTACATTGGTGCCTCCATCGTTGCTTTAACTGCTAACACTCATACAGGAAAAGCATTTGAATAGAATCCGTTCAGAGCCTGCTCCCTGCTGCGCAGCAACACAGTCAGCCCAGAATGAACAGTGGCATCTGCTCACAAGGCAGAAGGAGCAGCAGGGAAAGCTAGTGCTCTGCTTCTTCAGCACACAAGCAGCTTTGCAACGGGGTCACCATCATTGCAGTCTCTCCTCGGTTTCATACCTAAAAGTCCATTTGAATCCAAATTCTCAGGTGGTGTCTCTCACCTGCCCAGCAGCACAGTTAGTACAGCACGAACGTTTGGCCTCTGCTCCCACAGCAGAAGAGCCAGGATTGAAAGCTGGTGCAGGACCTGTTCAGCACACAATCCCCTTTACATTGGTGCCTCCATCGTTGCTTTCACTGCTCACATTCATACAGGAAAAGCATTTGAATGGAATCAGTCCAGAGGCTGCTCTCTGCTGTGCAGCAACACAGTCAGCACAGAATGAACAGTGGCATCTGCTCACAAGGCAGAAGGAGCAGCAGGGAAATCTAGTGCTCTGCTTCTTCAGCACACAAGCAGCTTTGCAACGGGGTCACCATCATTGCAGTCTCTCCTCGGTTTCATACCTAAAAGTCCATTTGAATCCAAATTCTCAGGTGGTGTCTCTCAGCTGCCCAGCAGCACAGTTAGTACAGCACGAACGTTTGGCCTCTGCTCCCACAGCAGAAGAGCCAGGATTGAAATCTGGTGCTGGACCTGTTCAGCACACAATCCTTTTACATTGGCGCATTCATCGTTGCTTTCACTACTCACTTTCATACAGGAAAAGCATTTGAATGGAATCAGTCCAGAGGCTGCTCTCTGCTGCGCAGCAACACAGTCAGCACAGAATGAACAGTAGCATCTGCTCACACGGCAGAAGGAGCAGCAGTGAAAGCTAGTGCTCTGCTTCTTCAGCACACAAGCAGCTTTGCAACGGGGTCACCATCATTGCAGTCTCTCCTCGGTTTCATACCTAAAAGTCCATTTGAATCTAAATTCTCAGGTGGTGTCTCTCAGCTGCCCAGCAGCACAGTGAGTACAGCACGAACGTCTGGCCTCTGCTCCCACAGCAGAAGAGCCAGGATTGAAAGCTGGTGCTGGACCTGTTCAGCACACAATCCCCTTTACATTGGTGCCTCCATCGTTGCTTTCACTGCTAACACTCATACAGGAAAAGCATTTGAATAGAATCCATCCAGAGCCTGCTCCCTGCTGGCAGCAACACAGCACAGAATGAACAGTGGCATCTGCTCACAAGGCAGAAGGAGCAGCAGGGAAAGCTAGTGCTCTGCTTCTTCAGCACACAAGCAGCTTTGCAACGGGGTCACCATCATTGCAGTCTCTCCTCGGTTTCATACCTAAAAGTCCATTTGAATCCAAATTTTCAGGTGGTGTCTCTCAGCTGCCCAGGAGCACAGTTAGTACAGCACGAACGTTTGGCCTCTGCTCCCACAGCAGAAGAGCCAGGATTGAAAGCTGGTGCTGGACCTGTTCAGCACACAATCCCTTTTACATTGATGGATTCATCGTTGCTTTCACTGCTCACTTTCATACAGGAAAAGCATTTGAATGGAATCAGTCCAGAGGCTGCTCTCTGCTGCGCAGCAACACAGTCAGCACAGAATGAACAGTAGCAACTGCTCACACGGCAGAAGGAGCAGCAGGGAAAGCTAGTGCTCTGCTTCTTCAGCACACAAGCAGCTTTGCAACGGGGTCACCATCATTGCAGTCTCTCCTCGGTTTCATTCCTAAAAGTCCATTTGAATCCAAATTCTCAGGTGGTGTCTCTCAGCTGCCCAGGAGCACAGTTAGTACAGCACGAACGTTTGGCCTCTGCTCCCACAGCAGAAGAGCCAGGATTGAAAGCTGGTGCTGGACCTGTTCAGCACACAATCCCCTTTACATTGGTGCCTCGATCGTTGCTTTAACTGCTAACACTCATACAGGAAAAGCATTTGAATAGAATCCGTCCAGAGCCTGCTCTCTGCCTGCAGCAACACAGCACAGAATGAACAGTGGCATCTGCTCACACGGCAGAAGGAGCAGCAGGGAAAGCTAGTGCTCTGCTTCTTCAGCACACAAGCAGCTTTGCAACGGGGTCACCATCATTGCAGTCTCTCCTCGGTTTCATACCTAAAAGTTCATTTGAATCCAAATTCTCAGGTGGTGTCTCTCAGCTGCCCAGCAGCACAGTGAGTACAGCACGAACGTTTGGCCTCTGCTCCCACAGCAGAAGAGCCAGGATTGAAAGCTGGTGCTGGACCTGTTCAGCACACAATCCCCTTTACATTGGTGCCTCCATCGTTGCTTGAACTGCTAACACTCATACAGGAAAAGCATTTGAATAGAATCCGTCCAGAGCCTGCTCTCTGCCTGCAGCAACACAGCACAGAATGAACAGTGGCATCTGCTCACACGGCAGAAGGAGCAGCAGGGAAAGCTAGTGCTCTGCTTCTTCAGCACACAAGCAGCTTTGCAACGGGGTCACCATCATTGCAGTCTCTCCTCGGTTTCATACCTAAAAGTCCATTTGAATCCAAATTCTCAGGTGGTGTCTCTCAGCTGCCCAGCAGCACAGTGAGTACAGCACGAACGTTTGGCCTCTGCTCCCACAGCAGAAGAGCCAGGATTGAAAGCTGGTGCTGGACCTGTTCAGCACACAATCCCCTTTACATTGGTGCCTCCATCGTTGCTTTAACTGCTAACACTCATACAGGAAAAGCATTTGAATAGAATCCGTCCAGAGCCTGCTCCCTGCTGCGCAGCAACACAGTCAGCCCAGAATGAACAGTGGCATCTGCTCACAAGGCAGAAGGAGCAGCAGGGAAAGCTAGTGCTCTGCTTCTTCAGCACACAAGCAGCTTTGCAACGGGGTCACCATCATTGCAGTCTCTCCTCGGTTTCATACCTAAAAGTCCATTTGAATCCAAATTCTCAGGTGGTGTCTCTCAGCTGCCCAGCAGCACAGTGAGTACAGCACGAACGTTTGGCCTCTGCTCCCACAGCAGAAGAGCCAGGATTGAAAGCTGGTGCTGGACCTGTTCAGCACACAATCCCCTTTACATTGGTGCCTCCATCGTTGCTTTAACTGCTAACACTCATACAGGAAAAGCATTTGAATGGAATCAGTCCAGAGGCTGCTCTCTGCTGCGCAGCAACACAGTCAGCACAGAATGAACAGTGGCATCTGCTCACAAGGCAGAAGGAGCAGCAGGGAAAGCTAGTGCTCTGCTTCTTCAGCACACAAGCAGCTTTGCAACGGGGTCACCATCATTGCAGTCTCTCCTCGGTTTCATACCTAAAAGTCCATTTGAATCCAAATTCTCAGGTGGTGTCTCTCAGCTGCCCAGCAGCACAGTGAGTACAGCACGAACGTTTGGCCTCTGCTCCCACAGCAGAAGAGCCAGGATTGAAAGCTGGTGCTGGACCTGTTCAGCACACAATCCCCTTTACATTGGTGCCTCCATCGTTGCTTTAACTGCTAACACTCATACAGGAAAAGCATTTGAATGGAATCAGTCCAGAGGCTGCTCTCTGCTGCGCAGCAACACAGTCAGCACAGAATGAACAGTGGCATCTGCTCACAAGGCAGAAGGAGCAGCAGGGAAAGCTAGTGCTCTGCTTCTTCAGCACACAAGCAGCTTTGCAACGGGGTCACCATCATTGCAGTCTCTCCTCGGTTTCATACCTAAAAGTCCATTTGAATCCAAATTCTCAGGTGGTGTCTCTCAGCTGCCCAGCAGCACAGTGAGTACAGCACGAACGTTTGGCCTCTGCTCCCACAGCAGAAGAGCCAGGATTGAAAGCTGGTGCTGGACCTGTTCAGCACACAATCCCCTTTACATTGGTGCCTCCATCGTTGCTTTAACTGCTAACACTCATACAGGAAAAGCATTTGAATGGAATCAGTCCAGAGGCTGCTCTCTGCTGCGCAGCAACACAGTCAGCACAGAATGAACAGTGGCATCTGCTCACAAGGCAGAAGGAGCAGCAGGGAAAGCTAGTGCTCTGCTTCTTCAGCACACAAGCAGCTTTGCAACGGGGTCACCATCATTGCAGTCTCTCCTCGGTTTCATACCTAAAAGTCCATTTGAATCCAAATTCTCAGGTGGTGTCTCTCAGCTGCCCAGCAGCACAGTGAGTACAGCACGAACGTTTGGCCTCTGCTCCCACAGCAGAAGAGCCAGGATTGAAAGCTGGTGCTGGACCTGTTCAGCACACAATCCCCTTTACATTGGTGCCTCCATCGTTGCTTTAACTGCTAACACTCATACAGGAAAAGCATTTGAATGGAATCAGTCCAGAGGCTGCTCTCTGCTGCGCAGCAACACAGTCAGCACAGAATGAACAGTGGCATCTGCTCACAAGGCAGAAGGAGCAGCAGGGAAAGCTAGTGCTCTGCTTCTTCAGCACACAAGCAGCTTTGCAACGGGGTCACCATCATTGCAGTCTCTCCTCGGTTTCATACCTAAAAGTCCATTTGAATCCAAATTCTCAGGTGGTGTCTCTCAGCTGCCCAGCAGCACAGTTAGTACAGCACGAACGTTTGGCCTCTGCTCCCACAGCAGAAGAGCCAGGATTGAAAGCTGGTGCTGGACCTGTTCAGCACACAATCACCTTTACATTGGTGCCTCCATCGTTGCTTTCACTGCTCACATTCATACAGGAAAAGCATTTGAATGGAATCAGTCCAGAGGCTGCTCTCTGCTGCGCAGCAACACAGTCAGCACAGAATGAACAGTGGCATCTGCTCACAAGGCAGAAGGAGCAGCAGGGAAAGCTAGTGCTCTGCTTCTTCAGCACACAAGCAGCTTTGCAACGGGTTCACCATCATTGCAGTCTCTCTTCGGTTTCATACCTAAAAGTCCATTTCAATCCAAATTCTCAGGTGGTGTCTCTCAGCTGCCCAGCAGCACAGTGAGTACAGCACGAACGTTTGGCCTCTGCTCCCACAGCAGAAGAGCCAGGATTGAAAGCTGGTGCTGGACCTGTTCAGCACACAATCCCCTTTACATTGGTGCCTCCATCGTTGCTTTCACTGCTCACATTCATACAGGAAAAGCATTTGAATGGAATCAGTCCAGAGGCTGCTCTCTGCTGCGCAGCAACACAGTCAGCACAGAATGAACAGTGGCATCTGCTCACAAGGCAGAAGGAGCAGCAGGGAAAGCTAGTGCTCTGCTTCTTCAGCACACAAGCAGCTTTGCAACGGGGTCACCATCATTGCAGTCTCTCCTCGGTTTCATACCTAAAAGTCCATTTGAATCCAAATTCTCAGGTGGTGTCTCTCAGCTGCCCAGCAGCACAGATAGTACAGCACGAACGTTTGGCCTCTGCTCCCACAGCAGAAGAGCCAGGATTGAAAGCTGGTGCTGGACCTGTTCAGCACACAATCCCTTTTACATTGGTGCATTCATCGTTGCTTTCACTACTCACTTTCATACAGGAAAAGCATTTGAATGGAATCAGTCCAGAGGCTGCTCTCTGCTGTGCAGCAACACAGTCAGCACAGAATGAACAGTGGCATCTGCTCACACGGCAGAAGGAGCAGCAGGGAAAGCTAGTGCTCTGCTTCTTCAGCACACAAGCAGCTTTGCAACGGGGTCACCATCATTGCAGTCTCTCCTCGGTTTCATACCTAAAAGTCCATTTGAATCCAAATTCTCAAGCGGTCTCAGCTGCCCAGAGGCACAGTGAGTACAGCACGAACGTTTGTCCTCTGCTCCCACAGCAGAAGAGCCAGGATTGAAAGCTGGTGCTGGACCGGTTCAGCACACAATCACCTTTACATTGGTGCCTCGATCGTTGCTTTAACTGCTAACACTCATACAGGAAAAGCATTTGAATAGAATCCGTCCAGAGCCTGCTCTCTGCTGGCAGCAACACAGCACAGAATGAACAGTGGCATCTGCTCACAAGGCAGAAGGAGCAGCAGGGAAAGCTAGTGCTCTGCTTCTTCAGCACACAAGCAGCTTTGCAACGGGGTCACCATCATTGCAGTCTCTCCTCGGTTTCATACCTAAAAGTCCATTTGAATCCAAATTCTCAGGTGGTGTCTCTCACCTGCCCAGCAGCACAGTGAGTACAGCACGAACGTTTGGCCTCTGCTCCCACAGCAGAAGAGCCAGGATTGAAAGCTGGTGCTGGACCTGTTCAGCACACAATCCCCTTTACATTGGTGCCTCCATCGTTGCTTTCACTGCTAACACTCATACAGGAAAAGCATTTGAATGGAATCAGTCCAGAGGCTGCTCTCTGCTGTGCAGCAACACAGTCAGCACAGAATGAACAGTGGCATCTGCTCACACGGCAGAAGGAGCAGCAGGGAAAGCTAGTGCTCTGCTTCTTCAGCACACAAGCAGCTTTGCAACGGGGTCACCATCATTGCAGTCTCTCCTCGGTTTCATACCTAAAAGTCCATTTGAATCCTAATCCTCAAGCGGTCTCAGCTGCCCAGAGGCAGAGTGAGTACAGCACGAACGTTTGGCCTCTGCTCCCACAGCAGAAGAGCCAGGATTGAAAGCTGGTGCTGGACCTGTTCAGCACACAATCCCCTTTACATTGGTGCCTCCATCGTTGCTTTCACTGCTAACACTCATACAGGAAAAGCATTTGAATAGAATCCGTCCAGAGCCTGCTCTCTGCTGGCAGCAACACAGCACAGAATGAACAGTGGCATCTGCTCACACGGCAGAAGGAGCAGCAGGGAAAGCTTGTGCTCTGCTTCTTCAGCACACAAGCAGCTTTGCAACGGGGTCACCATCATTGCAGTCTCTCCTCGGTTTCATACCTAAAAGTCCATTTGAATCCAAATTCTCAGGTGGTGTCTCTCAGCTGCCCAGCAGCACAGTTAGTACAGCACGAACGTTTGGCCTCTGCTCCCACAGCAGAAGAGCCAGGATTGAAAGCTGGTGCTGGACCTGTTCAGCACACAATCCCTTTTACATTGGTGCATTCATCGTTGCTTTCACTGCTCACTTTCATACAGGAAAAGCATTTGAATGGAATCAGTCCAGAGGCTGCTCTCTGCTGCGCAGCAACACAGTCAGCACAGAATGAACAGTGGCATCTGCTCACACGGCAGAAGGAGCAGCAGGGAAAGCTAGTGCTCTGCTTCTTCAGCACACAAGCAGCTTTGCAAAGGGGTCACCATCATTGCAGTCTCTCCTCGGGTTCATACCTAAAAGTCCATTTGAATCCAAATTCTCAGGTGGTGTCTCTCAGCTGCCCAGCAGCACAGTGAGTACAGCACGAACGTTTGGCCTCTGCTCCCACAGCAGAAGAGCCAGGATTGAAAGCTGGTGCTGGACCTGTTCAGCACACAATCACCTTTACATTGGTGCCTCCATCGTTGCTTTCACTGCTCACATTCATACAGGAAAAGCATTTGAATGGAATCAGTCCAGAGGCTGCTTTCTGCTGCGCAGCAACACAGTCAGCACAGAATGAACAGTGGCATCTGCTCACACGGCAGAAGGAGCAGCAGGGAAAGCTAGTGCTCTGCTTCTTCAGCACACAAGCAGCTTTGCAACGGGGTCACCATCATTGCAGTCTCTCCTCGGTTTCATACCTAAAAGTCCATTTGAATCCAAATTCTCAGGTGGTGTCTCTCAGCTGCCCAGCAGCACAGTTAGTACAGCACGAACGTTTGGCCTCTGCTCCCACAGCAGAAGAGCCAGGATTGAAAGCTGGTGCTGGACCTGTTCAGCACACAATCCCTTTTACATTGGTGCATTCATCGTTGCTTTCACTACTCACTTTCATACAGGAAAAGCATTTGAATGGAATCAGTCCAGAGGCTGCTCTCTGCTGTGCAGCAACACAGTCAGCACAGAATGAACAGTGGCATCTGCTCACACGGCAGAAGGAGCAGCAGGGAAAGCTAGTGCTCTGCTTCTTCAGCACACAAGCAGCTTTGCAACGGGGTCACCATCATTGCAGTCTCTCCTCGGTTTCATACCTAAAAGTCCATTTGAATCCAAATTCTCAAGCGGTCTCAGCTGCCCAGAGGCACAGTGAGTACAGCACGAACGTTTGTCCTCTGCTCCCACAGCAGAAGAGCCAGGATTGAAAGCTGGTGCTGGACCTGTTCAGCACACAATCCCCTTTACATTGGTGCCTCCATCGTTGCTTTAACTGCTAACACTCATACAGGAAAAGCATTTGAATGGAATCAGTCCAGAGGCTGCTCTCTGCTGCGCAACAACACAGTCAGCACAGAATGAACAGTGGCATCTGCTCACAAGGCAGAAGGAGCAGCAGGGAAAGCTAGTGCTCTGCTTCTTCAGCACACAAGCAGCTTTGCAACGGGGTCACCATCATTGCAGTCTCTCCTCGGTTTCATACCTAAAAGTCCATTTGAATCCAAATTCTCAGGTGGTGTCTCTCAGCTGCCCAGCAGCACAGTGAGTACAGCACGAACGTTTGGCCTCTGCTCCCACAGCAGAAGAGCCAGGATTGAAAGCTGGTGCTGGACCTGTTCAGCACACAATCCCCTTTACATTGGTGCCTCCATCGTTGCTTTCACTGCTAACACTCATACAGGAAAAGCATTTGAATAGAATCCGTCCAGAGCCTGCTCTCTGCCTGCAGCAACACAGCACAGAATGAACAGTGGCATCTGCTCACACGGCAGAAGGAGCAGCAGGGAAAGCTAGTGCTCTGCTTCTTCAGCACACAAGCAGCTTTGCAACGGGGTCACCATCATTGCAGTCTCTCCTCGGTTTCATACCTAAAAGTCCATTTGAATCCAAATTCTCAGGTGGTGTCTCTCAGCTGCCCAGCAGCACAGTGAGTACAGCACGAACGTTTGGCCTCTGCTCCCACAGCAGAAGAGCCAGGATTGAAAGCTGGTGCTGGACCTGTTCAGCACACAATCCCCTTTACATTGGTGCCTCCATCGTTGCTTTAACTGCTAACACTCATACAGGAAAAGCATTTGAATAGAATCCGTCCAGAGCCTGCTCCCTGCTGCGCAGCAACACAGTCAGCCCAGAATGAACAGTGGCATCTGCTCACAAGGCAGAAGGAGCAGCAGGGAAAGCTAGTGCTCTGCTTCTTCAGCACACAAGCAGCTTTGCAACGGGGTCACCATCATTGCAGTCTCTCCTCGGTTTCATACCTAAAAGTCCATTTGAATCCAAATTCTCAGGTGGTGTCTCTCACCTGCCCAGCAGCACAGTTAGTACAGCACGAACGTTTGGCCTCTGCTCCCACAGCAGAAGAGCCAGGATTGAAAGCTGGTGCTGGACCTGTTCAGCACACAATCACCTTTACATTGGTGCCTCCATCGTTGCTTTCACTGCTCACATTCATACAGGAAAAGCATTTGAATGGAATCAGTCCAGAGGCTGCTCTCTGCTGCGCAGCAACACAGTCAGCACAGAATGAACAGTGGCATCTGCTCACAAGGCAGAAGAAGCAGCAGGGAAATCTAGTGCTCTGCTTCTTCAGCACACAAGCAGCTTTGCAACGGGGTCACCATCATTGCAGTCTCTCCTCGGTTTCATACCTAAAAGTCCATTTGAATCCAAATTCTCAGGTGGTGTCTCTCAGCTGCCCAGCAGCACAGTTAGTACAGCACGAACGTTTGGCCTCTGCTCCCACAGCAGAAGAGCCAGGATTGAAATCTGGTGCTGGACCTGTTCAGCACACAATCCCTTTTACATTGGTGCATTCATCGTTGCTTTCACTGCTCACTTTCATACAGGAAAAGCATTTGAATGGAATCAGTCCAGAGGCTGCTCTCTGCTGCGCAGCAACACAGTCAGCACAGAATGAACAGTAGCATCTGCTCACACGGCAGAAGGAGCAGCAGGGAAAGCTAGTGCTCTGCTTCTTCAGCACACAAGCAGCTTTGCAACGGGGTCACCATCATTGCAGTCTCTCCTCGGTTTCATACCTAAAAGTCCATTTGAATCCAAATTCTCAGGTGGTGTCTCTCAGCTGCCCAGCAGCACAGTGAGTACAGCACGAACGTCTGGCCTCTGCTCCCACAGCAGAAGAGCCAGGATTGAAAGCTGGTGCTGGACCTGTTCAGCACACAATCCCCTTTACATTGGTGCCTCCATCGTTGCTTTCACTGCTAACACTCATACAGGAAAAGCATTTGAATAGAATCCGTCCAGAGCCTGCTCCCTGCTGGCAGCAACACAGCACAGAATGAACAGTGGCATCTGCTCACACGGCAGAAGGAGCAGCAGGGAAAGCTAGTGCTCTGCTTCTTCAGCACACAAGCAGCTTTGCAACGGGGTCACCATCATTGCAGTCTCTCCTTGGTTTCATACCTAAAAGTCCATTTGAATCCAAATTCTCAGGTGGTGTCTCTCAGCTGCCCAGCAGCACAGTGAGTACAGCACGAACGTTTGGCCTCTGCTCCCACAGCAGAAGAGCCAGGATTGAAAGCTGGTGCTGGACCTGTTCAGCACACAATCCCTTTTACATTGGTGCATTCATCGTTGCTTTCACTGCTCACTTTCATACAGGAAAAGCATTTGAATGGAATCAGTCCAGAGGCTGCTTTCTGCTGCGCAGCAACACAGTCAGCACAGAATGAACAGTGGCATCTGCTCACAAGGCAGAAGGAGCAGCAGGGAAAGCTAGTGCTCTGCTTCTTCAGCACACAAGCAGCTTTGCAACGGGGTCACCATCATTGCAGTCTCTCCTCGGTTTCATACCTAAAAGTCCATTTGAATCCAAATTCTCAGGTGGTGTCTCTCAGCTGCCCAGCAGCACAGTTAGTACAGCACGAACGTTTGGCCTCTGCTCCCACAGCAGAAGAGCCAGGATTGAAAGCTGGTGCTGGACCTGTTCAGCACACAATCCCTTTTACATTGGTGCATTCATCGTTGCTTTCACTACTCACTTTCATACAGGAAAAGCATTTGAATGGAATCAGTCCAGAGGCTGCTCTCTGCTGTGCAGCAACACAGTCAGCACAGAATGAACAGTGGCATCTGCTCACAACGGCAGAAGGAGCAGCAGGGAAAGCTAGTGCTCTGCTTCTTCAGCACACAAGCAGCTTTGCAACGGGGTCACCATCATTGCAGTCTCTCCTCGGTTTCATACCTAAAAGTCCATTTGAATCCAAATTCTCAAGCGGTCTCAGCTGCCCAGAGGCACAGTGAGTACAGCACGAACGTTTGGCCTCTGCTCCCACAGCAGAAGAGCCAGGATTGAAAGCTGGTGCTGGACCTGTTCAGCACACAATCCCCTTTACATTGGTGCCTCCATCGTTGCTTTCACTGCTAACACTCATACAGGAAAAGCATTTGAATAGAATCCGTCCAGAGCCTGCTCTCTGCTGGCAGCAACACAGCACAGAATGAACAGTGGCATCTGCTCACACGGCAGAAGGAGCAGCAGGGAAAGCTAGTGCTCTGCTTCTTCAGCACACAAGCAGCTTTGCAACGGGGTCACCATCATTGCAGTCTCTCCTCGGTTTCATACCTAAAAGTCCATTTGAATCCAAATTCTCAGGTGGTGTCTCTCAGCTGCCCAGCAGCACAGTGAGTACAGCACGAACGTTTGGCCTCTGCTCCCACAGCAGAAGAGCCAGGATTGAAAGCTGGTGCTGGACCTGTTCAGCACACAATCCCCTTTACATTGGTGCCTCCATCGTTGCTTTAACTGCTAACACTCATACAGGAAAAGCATTTGAATAGAATCCGTCCAGAGCCTGCTCCCTGCTGCGCAGCAACACAGTCAGCCCAGAATGAACAGTGGCATCTGCTCACAAGGCAGAAGGAGCAGCAGGGAAAGCTAGTGCTCTGCTTCTTCAGCACACAAGCAGCTTTGCAACGGGGTCACCATCATTGCAGTCTCTCCTCGGTTTCATACCTAAAAGTCCATTTGAATCCAAATTCTCAGGTGGTGTCTCTCACCTGCCCAGCAGCACAGTTAGTACAGCACGAACGTTTGGCCTCTGCTCCCACAGCAGAAGAGCCAGGATTGAAAGCTGGTGCTGGACCTGTTCAGCACACAATCACCTTTACATTGGTGCCTCCATCGTTGCTTTCACTGCTCACATTCATACAGGAAAAGCATTTGAATGGAATCAGTCCAGAGGCTGCTCTCTGCTGCGCAGCAACACAGTCAGCACAGAATGAACAGTGGCATCTGCTCACAAGGCAGAAGAAGCAGCAGGGAAATCTAGTGCTCTGCTTCTTCAGCACACAAGCAGCTTTGCAACGGGGTCACCATCATTGCAGTCTCTCCTCGGTTTCATACCTAAAAGTCCATTTGAATCCAAATTCTCAGGTGGTGTCTCTCAGCTGCCCAGCAGCACAGTTAGTACAGCACGAACGTTTGGCCTCTGCTCCCACAGCAGAAGAGCCAGGATTGAAATCTGGTGCTGGACCTGTTCAGCACACAATCCCTTTTACATTGGTGCATTCATCGTTGCTTTCACTGCTCACTTTCATACAGGAAAAGCATTTGAATGGAATCAGTCCAGAGGCTGCTCTCTGCTGCGCAGCAACACAGTCAGCACAGAATGAACAGTAGCATCTGCTCACACGGCAGAAGGAGCAGCAGGGAAAGCTAGTGCTCTGCTTCTTCAGCACACAAGCAGCTTTGCAACGGGGTCACCATCATTGCAGTCTCTCCTCGGTTTCATACCTAAAAGTCCATTTGAATCCAAATTCTCAGGTGGTGTCTCTCAGCTGCCCAGCAGCACAGTGAGTACAGCACGAACGTCTGGCCTCTGCTCCCACAGCAGAAGAGCCAGGATTGAAAGCTGGTGCTGGACCTGTTCAGCACACAATCCCCTTTACATTGGTGCCTCCATCGTTGCTTTCACTGCTAACACTCATACAGGAAAAGCATTTGAATAGAATCCGTCCAGAGCCTGCTCCCTGCTGGCAGCAACACAGCACAGAATGAACAGTGGCATCTGCTCACACGGCAGAAGGAGCAGCAGGGAAAGCTAGTGCTCTGCTTCTTCAGCACACAAGCAGCTTTGCAACGGGGTCACCATCATTGCAGTCTCTCCTTGGTTTCATACCTAAAAGTCCATTTGAATCCAAATTCTCAGGTGGTGTCTCTCAGCTGCCCAGCAGCACAGTGAGTACAGCACGAACGTTTGGCCTCTGCTCCCACAGCAGAAGAGCCAGGATTGAAAGCTGGTGCTGGACCTGTTCAGCACACAATCCCTTTTACATTGGTGCATTCATCGTTGCTTTCACTGCTCACTTTCATACAGGAAAAGCATTTGAATGGAATCAGTCCAGAGGCTGCTTTCTGCTGCGCAGCAACACAGTCAGCACAGAATGAACAGTGGCATCTGCTCACAAGGCAGAAGGAGCAGCAGGGAAAGCTAGTGCTCTGCTTCTTCAGCACACAAGCAGCTTTGCAACGGGGTCACCATCATTGCAGTCTCTCCTCGGTTTCATACCTAAAAGTCCATTTGAATCCAAATTCTCAGGTGGTGTCTCTCAGCTGCCCAGCAGCACAGTTAGTACAGCACGAACGTTTGGCCTCTGCTCCCACAGCAGAAGAGCCAGGATTGAAAGCTGGTGCTGGACCTGTTCAGCACACAATCCCTTTTACATTGGTGCATTCATCGTTGCTTTCACTACTCACTTTCATACAGGAAAAGCATTTGAATGGAATCAGTCCAGAGGCTGCTCTCTGCTGTGCAGCAACACAGTCAGCACAGAATGAACAGTGGCATCTGCTCACAACGGCAGAAGGAGCAGCAGGGAAAGCTAGTGCTCTGCTTCTTCAGCACACAAGCAGCTTTGCAACGGGGTCACCATCATTGCAGTCTCTCCTCGGTTTCATACCTAAAAGTCCATTTGAATCCAAATTCTCAAGCGGTCTCAGCTGCCCAGAGGCACAGTGAGTACAGCACGAACGTTTGGCCTCTGCTCCCACAGCAGAAGAGCCAGGATTGAAAGCTGGTGCTGGACCTGTTCAGCACACAATCCCCTTTACATTGGTGCCTCCATCGTTGCTTTCACTGCTAACACTCATACAGGAAAAGCATTTGAATAGAATCCGTCCAGAGCCTGCTCTCTGCTGGCAGCAACACAGCACAGAATGAACAGTGGCATCTGCTCACACGGCAGAAGGAGCAGCAGGGAAAGCTAGTGCTCTGCTTCTTCAGCACACAAGCAGCTTTGCAACGGGGTCACCATCATTGCAGTCTCTCCTCGGTTTCATACCTAAAAGTCCATTTGAATCCAAATTCTCAGGTGGTGTCTCTCAGCTGCCCAGCAGCACAGTTAGTACAGCACGAATGTTTGGCCTCTGCTCCCACAGCAGAAGAGCCAGGATTGAAAGCTGGTGCTGGACCTGTTCAGCACACAATCCCTTTTACATTGGTGCATTCATCGTTGCTTTCACTGCTCACTTTCATACAGGAAAAGCATTTGAATGGAATCAGTCCAGAGGCTGCTCTCTGCTGCGCAGCAACACAGTCAGCACAGAATGAACAGTAGCATCTGCTCACACGGCAGAAGGAGCAGCAGGGAAAGCTAGTGCTCTGCTTCTTCAGCACACAAGCAGCTTTGCAACGGGGTCACCATCATTGCAGTCTCTCCTCGGTTTCATACCTAAAAGTCCATTTGAATCCAAATTCTCAGGTGGTGTCTCTCAGCTGCCCAGCAGCACAGTGAGTACAGCACGAACGTTTGGCCTCTGCTCCCACAGCAGAAGAGCCAGGATTGAAAGCTGGTGCTGGACCTGTTCAGCACACAATCCCCTTTACATTGGTGCCTCCATCGTTGCTTTAACTGCTAACACTCATACAGGAAAAGCATTTGAATAGAATCCGTCCAGAGCCTGCTCCCTGCTGCGCAGCAACACAGTCAGCCCAGAATGAACAGTGGCATCTGCTCACAAGGCAGAAGGAGCCGCAGGGAAAGCTAGTGCTCTGCTTCTTCAGCACACAAGCAGCTTTGCAACGGGGTCACCATCATTGCAGTCTCTCCTCGGTTTCATACCTAAAAGTCCATTTGAAACCAAATTCTCAGGTGGTGTCTCTCAGCTGCCCAGCAGCACAGTTAGTACAGCACGAACGTTTGGCCTCTGCTCCCACAGCAGAAGAGCCAGGATTGAAAGCTGGTGCTGGACCTGTTCAGCACACAATCACCTTTACATTGGTGCCTCCATCGTTGCTTTCACTGCTCACATTCATACAGGAAAAGCATTTGAATGGAATCAGTCCAGAGGCTGCTCTCTGCTGCGCAGCAACACAGTCAGCACAGAATGAACAGTGGCATCTGCTCACAAGGCAGAAGGAGCAGCAGGGAAATCTAGTGCTCTGCTTCTTCAGCACACAAGCAGCTTTGCAACGGGGTCACCATCATTGCAGTCTCTCCTCGGTTTCATACCTAAAAGTCCATTTGAATCCAAATTCTCAGGTGGTGTCTCTCAGCTGCCCAGCAGCACAGTTAGTACAGCACGAACGTTTGGCCTCTGCTCCCACAGCAGAAGAGCCAGGATTGAAAGCTGGTGCTGGACCTGTTCAGCACACAATCCCTTTTACATTGGTGCATTCATCGTTTCTTTCACTGCTCACTTTCATACAGGAAAAGCATTTGAATGGAATCAGTCCAGAGGCTGCTCTCTGCTGCGCAGCAACACAGTCAGCACAGAATGAACAGTAGCATCTCCTCACACGGCAGAAAGAGCAGCAGTGAAAGCTAGTGCTCTGCTTCTTCAGCACACAAGCAGCTTTGCAACGGGGTCACCATCATTGCAGTCTCTCCTCGGTTTCATACCTAAAAGTCCATTTGAATCCAAATTCTCAGGTGGTGTCTCTCAGCTGCCCAGCAGCACAGTGAGTATAGCACGAACGTTTGGCCTCTGCTCCCACAGCAGAAGAGCCATGATTGAAAGCTAGTGCTGGACCTGTTCAGCACACAATCCCCTTTACATTGGTGCCTCCATCGTTGCTTTCACTGCTAACACTCATACAGGAAAAGCATTTGAATAGAATCCGTCCAGAGCCTGCTCTCTGCTGGCAGCAACACAGCACAGAATGAACAGTGGCATCTGCTCACAAGGCAGAAGGAGCAGCAGGGAAAGCTAGTGCTCTGCTTCTTCAGCACACAAGCAGCTTTGCAACGGGGTCACCATCATTGCAGTCTCTCCTCGGTTTCATACCTAAAAGTCCATTTGAATCCAAATTCTCAGGTGGTGTCTCTCAGCTGCCCAGCAGCACAGATAGTACAGCACGAACGTTTGGCCTCTGCTCCCACAGCAGAAGAGCCAGGATTGAAAGCTGGTGCTGGACCTGTTCAGCACACAATCCCTTTTACATTGGTGCATTCATCGTTGCTTTCACTGCTCACTTTCATACAGGAAAAGCATTTGAATGGAATCAGTCCAGAGGCTGCTCTCTGCTGCGCAGCAACACAGTCAGCACAGAATGAACAGTAGCAACTGCTCACACGGCAGAAGGAGCAGCAGGGAAAGCTAGTGCTCTGCTTCTTCAGCACACAAGCAGCTTTGCAACGGGGTCACCATCATTGCAGTCTCTCCTCGGTTTCATACCTAAAAGTCCATTTGAATCCAAATTCTCAGGTGGTGTCTCTCAGCTGCCCAGCAGCACAGTGAGTACAGCACGAACGTTTGGCCTCTGCTCCCACAGCAGAAGAGCCAGGATTGAAAGCTGGTGCTGGACCTGTTCAGCACACAATCCCCTTTACATTGGTGCCTCCATCGTTGCTTTCACTGCTCACATTCATACAGGAAAAGCATTTGAATGGAATCAGTCCAGAGGCTGCTCTCTGCTGCGCAGCAACACAGTCAGCACAGAATGAACAGTGGCATCTGCTCACAAGGCAGAAGGAGCAGCAGGGAAAGCTAGTGCTCTGCATCTTCAGCACACAAGCAGCTTTGCAACGGGGTCACCATCATTGCAGTCTCTCCTTGGTTTCATACCTAAAAGTCCATTTGAATCCAAATTCTCAGGTGGTGTCTCTCAGCTGCCCAGCAGCACAGTTAGTACAGCACGAACGTTTGGCCTCTGCTCCCACAGCAGAAGAGCCAGGATTGAAAGCTGGTGCTGGACCTGTTCAGCACACAATCCCTTTTACATTGGTGCATTCATCGTTGCTTTCACTACTCACTTTCATACAGGAAAAGCATTTGAATGGAATCAGTCCAGAGGCTGCTCTCTGCTGTGCAGCAACACAGTCAGCACAGAATGAACAGTGGCATCTGCTCACACGGCAGAAGGAGCAGCAGGGAAAGCTAGTGCTCTGCTTCTTCAGCACACAAGCAGCTTTGCAACGGGGTCACCATCATTGCAGTCTCTCCTCGGTTTCATACCTAAAAGTCCATTTGAATCCAAATTCTCAAGCGGTCTCAGCTGCCCAGAGGCACAGTGAGTACAGCACGAACGTTTGGCCTCTGCTCCCACAGCAGAAGAGCCAGGATTGAAAGCTGGTGCTGGACCTGTTCAGCACACAATCCCCTTTACATTGGTGCCTCCATCGTTGCTTTCACTGCTAACACTCATACAGGAAAAGCATTTGAATAGAATCCGTCCAGAGCCTGCTCTCTGCTGGCAGCAACACAGCACAGAATGAACAGTGGCATCTGCTCACACGGCAGAAGGAGCAGCAGGGAAAGCTAGTGCTCTGCTTCTTCAGCACACAAGCAGCTTTGCAACGGGGTCACCATCATTGCAGTCTCTCCTCGGTTTCATACCTAAAAGTCCATTTGAATCCAAATTCTCAGGTGGTGTCTCTCAGCTGCCCAGCAGCACAGTGAGTACAGCACGAACGTTTGGCCTCTGCTCCCACAGCAGAAGAGCCAGGATTGAAAGCTGGTGCTGGACCTGTTCAGCACACAATCCCCTTTACATTGGTGCCTCCATCGTTGCTTTAACTGCTAACACTCATACAGGAAAAGCATTTGAATAGAATCCGTCCAGAGCCTGCTCCCTGCTGGCAGCAACACAGCACAGAATGAACAGTGGCATCTGCTCACACGGCAGAAGGAGCAGCAGGGAAAGCTAGTGCTCTGCTTCTTCAGCACACAAGCAGCTTTGCAACGGGGTCACCATCATTGCAGTCTCTCCTCGGTTTCATACCTAAAAGTCCATTTGAATCCAAATTCTCAGGTGGTGTCTCTCAGCTGCCCAGCAGCACAGTGAGTACAGCACGAACGTTTGGCCTCTGCTCCCACAGCAGAAGAGCCAGGATTGAAAGCTGGTGCTGGACCTGTTCAGCACACAATCCCCTTTACATTGGTGCCTAAATCGTTGCTTTCACTGCTCACATTCATACAGGAAAAGCATTTGAATGGAATCAGTCCAGAGGCTGCTCTCTGCTGCGCAGCAACACAGTCAGCACAGAATGAACAGTGGCATCTGCTCACAAGGCAGAAGGAGCAGCAGGGAAAGCTAGTGCTCTGCTTCTTCAGCACACAAGCAGCTTTGCAACGGGGTCACCATCATTGCAGTCTCTCCTCGGTTTCATACCTAAAAGTCCATTTGAATCCAAATTCTCAGGTGGTGTCTCTCAGCTGCCCAGCAGCACAGTGAGTACAGCACGAACGTCTGGCCTCTGCTCCCACAGCAGAAGAGCCAGGATTGAAAGCTGGTGCTGGACCTGTTCAGCACACAATCCCCTTTACATTGGTGCCTCCATCGTTGCTTTCACTGCTAACACTCATACAGGAAAAGCATTTGAATAGAATCCGTCCAGAGCCTGCTCCCTGCTGGCAGCAACACAGTCAGCACAGAATGAACAGTGGCATCTGCTCACACGGCAGAAGGAGCAGCAGGGAAAGCTAGTGCTCTGCTTCTTCAGCACACAAGCAGCTTTGCAACGGGGTCACCATCATTGCAGTCTCTCCTCGGTTTCATACCTAAAAGTCCATTTGAATCCAAATTCTCAGGTGGTGTCTCTCAGCTGCCCAGCAGCACAGTTAGTACAGCACGAACGTTTGGCCTCTGCTCCCACAGCAGAAGAGCCAGGATTGAAATCTGGTGCTGGACCTGTTCAGCACACAATCCCTTTTACATTGGTGCATTCATCGTTGCTTTCACTGCTCACTTTCATACAGGAAAAGCATTTGAATGGAATCAGTCCAGAGGCTGCTCTCTGCTGCGCAGCAACACAGTCAGCACAGAATGAACAGTAGCATCTGCTCACACGGCAGAAGGAGCAGCAGTGAAAGCTAGTGCTCTGCTTCTTCAGCACACAAGCAGCTTTGCAACGGGGTCACCATCATTGCAGTCTCTCCTCGGTTTCATACCTAAAAGTCCATTTGAATCCAAATTCTCAGGTGGTGTCTCTCAGCTGCCAGCAGCACAGTGAGTACAGCACGAACGTCTGGCCTCTGCTCCCACAGCAGAAGAGCCAGGATTGAAAGCTGGTGCTGGACCTGTTCAGCACACAATCCCCTTTACATTGGTGCCTCCATCGTTGCTTTCACTGCTAACACTCATACAGGAAAAGCATTTGAATAGAATCCGTCCAGAGCCTGCTCCCTGCTGGCAGCAACACAGCACAGAATGAACAGTGGCATCTGCTCACACGGCAGAAGGAGCAGCAGGGAAAGCTAGTGCTCTGCTTCTTCAGCACACAAGCAGCTTTGCAACGGGGTCACCATCATTGCAGTCTCTCCTCGGTTTCATACCTAAAAGTCCATTTGAATCCAAATTCTCAGGTGGTGTCTCTCAGCTGCCCAGCAGCACAGTTAGTACAGCACGAACGTTTGGCCTCTGCTCCCACAGCAGAAGAGCCAGGATTGAAAGCTGGTGCTGGACCTGTTCAGCACACAATCCCTTTTACATTGGTGCATTCATCGTTGCTTTCACTGCTCACTTTCATACAGGAAAAGCATTTGAATGGAATCAGTCCAGAGGCTGCTCTCTGCTGCGCAGCAACACAGTCAGCACAGAATGAACAGTGGCATCTGCTCACAAGGCAGAAGGAGCAGCAGGGAAAGCTAGTGCTCTGCTTCTTCAGCACACAAGCAGCTTTGCAACGGGGTCACCATCATTGCAGTCTCTCCTCGGTTTCATACCTAAAAGTCCATTTGAATCCAAATTCTCAGGTGGTGTCTCTCAGCTGCCCAGCAGCACAGTGAGTACAGCACGAACGTTTGGCCTCTGCTCCCACAGCAGAAGAGCCAGGATTGAAAGCTGGTGCTGGACCTGTTCAGCACACAATCCCCTTTACATTGGTGCCTCCATCGTTGCTTTAACTGCTAAGACTCATACAGGAAAAGCATTTGAATGGAATCAGTCCAGAGGCTGCTCTCTGCTGTGCAGCAACACAGCACAGCACAGAATGAACAGTGGCATCTGCTCACAAGGCAGAAGGAGCAGCAGGGAAAGCTAGTGCTCTGCTTCTTCAGCACACAAGCAGCTTTGCAACGGGGTCACCATCATTGCAGTCTCTCCTCGGTTTCATACCTAAAAGTCCATTTGAATCCAAATTCTCAGGTGGTGTCTCTCAGCTGCCCAGCAGCACAGTTAGTACAGCACGAACGTTTGGCCTCTGCTCCCACAGCAGAAGAGCCAGGATTGAAAGCTGGTGCTGGACCTGTTCAGCACACAATCCCTTTTACATTGGTGCATTCATCGTTGCTTTCACTACTCACTTTCATACAGGAAAAGCATTTGAATGGAATCAGTCCAGAGGCTGCTCTCTGCTGTGCAGCAACACAGTCAGCACAGAATGAACAGTGGCATCTGCTCACACGGCAGAAGGAGCAGCAGGGAAAGCTAGTGCTCTGCTTCTTCAGCACACAAGCAGCTTTGCAACGGGGTCACCATCATTGCAGTCTCTCCTCGGTTTCATACCTAAAAGTCCATTTGAATCCAAATTCTCAAGCGGTCTCAGCTGCCCAGAGGCACAGTGAGTACAGCACGAACGTTTGGCCTCTGCTCCCACAGCAGAAGAGCCAGGATTGAAAGCTGGTGCTGGACCTGTTCAGCACACAATCCCCTTTACATTGGTGCCTCCATCGTTGCTTTCACTGCTAACACTCATACAGGAAAAGCATTTGAATAGAATCCGTCCAGAGCCTGCTCTCTGCTGGCAGCAACACAGCACAGAATGAACAGTGGCATCTGCTCACACGGCAGAAGGAGCAGCAGGGAAAGCTAGTGCTCTGCTTCTTCAGCACACAAGCAGCTTTGCAACGGGGTCACCATCATTGCAGTCTCTCCCTCGGTTTCATACCTAAAAGTCCATTTGAATCCAAATTCTCAGGTGGTGTCTCTCAGCTGCCCAGCAGCACAGTTAGTACAGCACGAACGTTTGGCCTCTGCTCCCACAGCAGAAGAGCCAGGATTGAAAGCTGCTGCTGGACCTGTTCAGCACACAATCCCTTTTTACATTGGTGCATTCATCGTTGCTTTCACTGCTCACTTTCATACAGGAAAAGCATTTGAATGGAATCAGTCCAGAGGCTGCTCTCTGCTGCGCAGCAACACAGTCAGCACAGAATGAACAGTAGCATCTGCTCACACGGCAGAAGGAGCAGCAGGGAAAGCTAGTGCTCTGCTTCTTCAGCACACAAGCAGCTTTGCAACGGGGTCACCATCATT
Organism: Pezoporus flaviventris; assembly: GCF_033815535.1. Taxonomy (NCBI): domain Eukaryota; kingdom Metazoa; phylum Chordata; class Aves; order Psittaciformes; family Psittacidae; genus Pezoporus; species Pezoporus flaviventris. Next base: position 217,053 of record NW_026892732.1, on the reverse strand, counting down.
GCAGTCTCTCCTCGGTTTCATACCTAAAAGTCCATTTGAATCCAAATTCTCAGGTGGTGTCTCTCAGCTGCCCAGCAGCACAGTGAGTACAGCACGAACGTTTGGCCTCTGCTCCCACAGCAGAAGAGCCAGGATTGAAAGCTGGTGCTGGACCTGTTCAGCACACAATCCCCTTTACATTGGTGCCTCCATCGTTGCTTTAACTGCTAACACTCATACAGGAAAAGCATTTGAATAGAATCCGTCCAGAGCCTGCTCCCTGCTGCGCAGCAACACAGTCAGCCCAGAATGAACAGTGGCATCTGCTCACAAGGCAGAAGGAGCTGCAGGGAAAGCTAGTGCTCTGCTTCTTCAGCACACAAGCAGCTTTGCAACGGGGTCACCATCATTGCAGTCTCTCCTCGGTTTCATACCTAAAAGTCCATTTGAATCCAAATTCTCAGGTGGTGTCTCTCAGCTGCCCAGCAGCACAGTTAGTACAGCACGAACGTTTGGCCTCTGCTCCCACAGCAGAAGAGCCAGGATTGAAAGCTGGTGCTGGACCTGTTCAGCACACAATCACCTTTACATTGGTGCCTCCATCGTTGCTTTCACTGCTCACATTCATACAGGAAAAGCATTTGAATGGAATCAGTCCAGAGGCTGCTCTCTGCTGCGCAGCAACACAGTCAGCACAGAATGAACAGTGGCATCTGCTCACAAGGCAGAAGGAGCAGCAGGGAAATCTAGTGCTCTGCTTCTTCAGCACACAAGCAGCTTTGCAACGGGGTCACCATCATTGCAGTCTCTCCTCGGTTTCATACCTAAAAGTCCATTTGAATCCAAATTCTCAGGTGGTGTCTCTCAGCTGCCCAGCAGCACAGTTAGTACAGCACGAACGTTTGGCCTCTGCTCCCACAGCAGAAGAGCCAGGATTGAAATCTGGTGCTGGACCTGTTCAGCACACAATCCCTTTTACATTGGTGCATTCATCGTTTCTTTCACTGCTCACTTTCATACAGGAAAAGCATTTGAATGGAATCAGTCCAGAGGCTGCTCTCTGCTGCGCAGCAACACAGTCAGCACAGAATGAACAGTAGCATCTCCTCACACGGCAGAAAGAGCAGCAGTGAAAGCTAGTGCTCTGCTTCTTCAGCACACAAGCAGCTTTGCAACAGGGTCACCATCATTGCAGTGTCTCCTCGGTTTCATACCTAAAAGTCCATTTGAATCCAAATTCTCAGGTGGTGTCTCTCAGCTGCCCAGCAGCACAGATAGTACAGCACGAACGTTTGGCCTCTGCTCCCACAGCAGAAGAGCCAGGATTGAAAGCTGGTGCTGGACCTGTTCAGCACACAATCCCTTTTACATTGGTGGATTCATCGTTGCTTTCACTGCTCACTTTCATACAGGAAAAGCATTTGAATGGAATCAGTCCAGAGGCTGCTCTCTGCTGCGCAGCAACACAGTCAGCACAGAATGAACAGTAGCAACTGCTCACACGGCAGAAGGAGCAGCAGGGAAAGCTAGTGCTCTGCTTCTTCAGCACACAAGCAGCTTTGCAACGGGGTCACCATCATTGCAGTCTCTCCTCGGTTTCATACCTAAAAGTCCATTTGAATCCAAATTCTCAGGTGGTGTCTCTCAGCTGCCCAGCAGCACAGTGAGTACAGCACGAACGTTTGGCCTCTGCTCCCACAGCAGAAGAGCCAGGATTGAAAGCTGGTGCTGGACCTGTTCAGCACACAATCCCTTTACATTGGTGCCTCCATCGTTGCTTTCACTGCTCACATTCATACAGGAAAAGCATTTGAATGGAATCAGTCCAGAGGCTGCTCTCTGCTGCGCAGCAACACAGTCAGCCCAGAATGAACAGTGGCATCTGCTCACAAGGCAGAAGGAGCAGCAGGGAAAGCTAGTGCTCTGCATCTTCAGCACACAAGCAGCTTTGCAACGGGGTCACCATCATTGCAGTCTCTCCTTGGTTTCATACCTAAAAGTCCATTTGAATCCAAATTCTCAGGTGGTGTCCTCTCAGCTGCCCAGCAGCACAGAAGTACAGCACGAACGTTTGGCCTCTGCTCCCACAGCAGAAGAGCCAGGATTGAAAGCTGGTGCTGGACCTGTTCAGCACACAATCCCTTTTACATTGGTGCATTCATCGTTGCTTTCACTACTCACTTTCATACAGGAAAAGCATTTGAATGGAATCAGTCCAGAGGCTGCTCTCTTCTGTGCAGCAACACAGTCAGCACAGAATGAACAGTGGCATCTGCTCACACGGCAGAAGGAGCAGCAGGGAAAGCTAGTGCTCTGCTTCTTCAGCACACAAGCAGCTTTGCAACGGGGTCACCATCATTGCAGTCTCTCCTCGGTTTCATACCTAAAAGTCCATTTGAATCCAAATTCTCAAGCGGTCTCAGCTGCCCAGAGGCACAGTGAGTACAGCACGAACGTTTGGCCTCTGCTCCCACAGCAGAAGAGCCAGGATTGAAAGCTGGTGCTGGACCTGTTCAGCACACAATCCCCTTTACATTGGTGCCTCCATCGTTGCTTTCACTGATAACACTCATACAGGAAAAGCATTTGAATAGAATCCGTCCAGGGCCTGCTCTCTGCTGGCAGCAACACAGCACAGAATGAACAGTGGCATCTGCTCACACGGCAGAAGGAGCAGCAGGGAAAGCTAGTGCTCTGCTTCTTCAGCACACAAGCAGCTTTGCAACGGGGTCACCATCATTGCAGTCTCTCCTCGGTTTCATACCTAAAAGTCCATTTGAATCCAAATTCTCAGGTGGTGTCTCTCAGCTGCCCAGCAGCACCGTGAGTACAGCACGAACGTTTGGCCTCTGCTCCCACAGCAGAAGAGCCAGGATTGAAAGCTGGTGCTGGACCTGTTCAGCACACAATCCCCTTTACATTGGTGCCTCCATCGTTGCTTTAACTGCTAACACTCATACAGGAAAAGCATTTGAATAGAATCCGTCCAGAGCCTGCTCCCTGCTGGCAGCAACACAGCACAGAATGAACAGTGGCATCTGCTCACACGGCAGAAGGAGCAGCAGGGAAAGCTAGTGCTCTGCTTCTTCAGCACACAAGCAGCTTTGCAACGGGGTCACCATCATTGCAGTCTCTCCTCGGTTTCATACCTAAAAGTCCATTTGAATCCAAATTCTCAGGTGGTGTCTCTCAGCTGCCCAGCAGCACAGTGAGTACAGCACGAACGTTTGGCCTCTGCTCCCACAGCAGAAGAGCCAGGATTGAAAGCTGGTGCTGGACCTGTTCAGCACACAATCCCCTTTACATTGGTGCCTAAATCGTTGCTTTCACTGCTCACATTCATACAGGAAAAGCATTTGAATGGAATCAGTCCAGAGGCTGCTCTCTGCTGCGCAGCAACACAGTCAGCACAGAATGAACAGTGGCATCTGCTCACAAGGCAGAAGGAGCAGCAGGGAAAGCTAGTGCTCTGCTTCTTCAGCACACAAGCAGCTTTGCAACGGGGTCACCATCATTGCAGTCTCTCCTCGGTTTCATACCTAAAAGTCCATTTGAATCCAAATTCTCAGGTGGTGTCTCTCAGCTGCCCAGCAGCACAGTTAGTACAGAACGAACGTTTGGCCTCTGCTCCCACAGCAGAAGAGCCAGGATTGAAAGCTGGTGCTGGACCTGTTCAGCACACAATCCCTTTTACATTGGTGCATTCATCGTTGCTTTCACTACTCACTTTCATACAGGAAAAGCATTTGAATGGAATCAGTCCAGAGGCTGGCTCTCTGCTGTGCAGCAACACAGTCAGCACAGAATGAACAGTGGCATCTGCTCACACGCAGAAGGAGCAGCAGGGAAAGCTAGTGCTCTGCTTCTTCAGCACACAAGCAGCTTTGCAACGGGGTCACCATCATTGCAGTCTCTCCTCGGTTTCATACCTAAAAGTCCATTTGAATCCAAATTCTCAGGTGGTGTCTCTCAGCTGCCCAGCAGCACAGTGAGTACAGCACGAACGTTTGGCCTCTGCTCCCACAGCAGAAGAGCCAGGATTGAAAGCTGGTGCTGGACCTGTTCAGCACACAATCCCTTTTACATTGGTGCATTCATCGTTGCTTTCACTGCTCACTTTCATACAGGAAAAGCATTTGAATGGAATCAGTCCAGAGGCTGCTCTCTGCTGCGCAGCAACACAGTCAGCACAGAATGAACAGTAGCATCTGCTCACACGGCAGAAGGAGCAGCAGGGAAAGCTAGTGCTCTGCTTCTTCAGCACACAAGCAGCTTTGCAACGGGGTCACCATCATTGCAGTCTCTCCTCGGTTTCATACCTAAAAGTCCATTTGAATCCAAATTCTCAGGTGGTGTCTCTCAGCTGCCCAGCAGCACAGTGAGTACAGCACGAACGTTTGGCCTCTGCTCCCACAGCAGAAGAGCCAGGATTGAAAGCTGGTGCTGGACCTGTTCAGCACACAATCCCCTTTACATTGGTGCCTCCATCGTTGCTTTAACTGCTAACACTCATACAGGAAAAGCATTTGAATGGAATCAGTCCCAGAGGCTGCTCTCTGCTGCGCAGCAACACAGTAGGCACAGAATGAACAGTGGCATCTGCTCACAAGGCAGAAGGAGCAGCAGGGAAAGCTAGTGCTCTGCTTCTTCAGCACACAAGCAGCTTTGCAACGGGGTCACCATCATTGCAGTCTCTCCTCGGTTTCATACCTAAAAGTCCATTTGAATCCAAATTCTCAGGTGGTGTCTCTCAGCTGCCCAGCAGCACAGTTAGTACAGCACGAACGTTTGGCCTCTGCTCCCACAGCAGAAGAGCCAGGATTGAAAGCTGGTGCTGGACCTGTTCAGCACACAATCCCCTTTACATTGGTGCCTCCATCGTTGCTTTCACTGCTCACATTCATACAGGAAAAGCATTTGAATGGAATCAGTCAGAGGCTGCTCTCTGCTGCGCAGCAACACAGTCAGCACAGAATGAACAGTGGCATCTGCTCACAAGGCAGAAGGAGCAGCAGGGAAAGCTAGTGCTCTGCTTCTTCAGCACACAAGCAGCTTTGCAAAGGGGTCACCATCATTGCAGTCTCTCCTCGGTTTCATACCTAAAAGTCCATTTGAATCCAAATTCTCAGGTGGTGTCTCTCAGCTGCCCAGCAGCACAGTTAGTACAGCACGAACGTTTGGCCTCTGCTCCCACAGCAGAAGAGCCAGGATTGAAAGCTGGTGCTGGACCTGTTCAGCACACAATCACCTTTACATTGGTGCCTCCATCGTTGCTTTCACTGCTCACATTCATACAGGAAAAGCATTTGAATGGAATCAGTCCAGAGGCTGCTCTCTGCTGCGCAGCAACACAGTCAGCACAGAATGAACAGTGGCATCTGCTCACAAGGCAGAAGGAGCAGCAGGGAAAGCTAGTGCTCTGCTTCTTCAGCACACAAGCAGCTTTGCAACGGGGTCACCATCATTGCAGTCTCTCTTCGGTTTCATACCTAAAAGTCCATTTGAATCCAAATTCTCAGGTGGTGTCTCTCAGCTGCCCAGCAGCACAGTTAGTACAGCACGAACGTTTGGCCTCTGCTCCCACAGCAGAAGAGCCAGGATTGAAAGCTGGTGCTGGACCTGTTCAGCACACAATCCCTTTTACATTGGTGCATTCATCGTTGCTTTCACTACTCACTTTCATACAGGAAAAGCATTTGAATGGAATCAGTCCAGAGGCTGCTCTCTGCTGTGCAGCAACACAGTCAGCACAGAATGAACAGTGGCATCTGCTCACACGGCAGAAGGAGCAGCAGGGAAAGCTAGTGCTCTGCTTCTTCAGCACACAAGCAGCTTTGCAACGGGGTCACCATCATTGCAGTCTCTCCTCGGTTTCATACCTAAAAGTCCATTTGAATCCAAATTCTCATGCGGTCTCAGCTGCCCAGAGGCACAGTGAGTACAGCACGAACGTTTGGCCTCTGCTCCCACAGCAGAAGAGCCAGGATTGAAAGCTGGTGCTGGACCTGTTCAGCACACAATCCCCTTTACATTGGTGCCTCCATCGTTGCTTTCACTGCTAACACTCATACAGGAAAAGCATTTGAATAGAATCCGTCCAGAGCCTGCTCTCTGCTGGCAGCAACACATCACAGAATGAACAGTGGCATCTGCTCACACGGCAGAAGGAGCAGCAGGGAAAGCTAGTGCTCTGCTTCTTCAGCACACAAGCAGCTTTGCAACGGGGTCACCATCATTGCAGTCTCTCCTCGGTTTCATACCTAAAAGTCCATTTGAATCCAAATTCTCAGGTGGTGTCTCTCAGCTGCCCAGCAGCACAGTTAGTACAGCACGAACGTTTGGCCTCTGCTCCCACAGCAGAAGAGCCAGGATTGAAAGCTGGTGCTGGACCTGTTCAGCACACAATCCCTTTTACATTGGTGCATTCATCGTTGCTTTCACTGCTCACTTTCATACAGGAAAAGCATTTGAATGGAATCAGTCCAGAGGCTGCTCTCTGCTGCGCAGCAACACAGTCAGCACAGAATGAACAGTAGCATCTGCTCACACGGCAGAAGGAGCAGCAGGGAAAGCTAGTGCTCTGCTTCTTCAGCACACAAGCAGCGTTGCAACGGGGTCACCATCATTGCAGTCTCTCCTCGGTTTCATACCTAAAAGTCCATTTGAATCCAAATTCTCAGGTGGTGTCTCTCAGCTGCCCAGCAGCACAGTGAGTACAGCACGAACGTTTGGCCTCTGCTCCCACAGCAGAAGAGCCAGGATTGAAAGCTGGTGCTGGACCTGTTCAGCACACAATCCCCTTTACATTGGTGCCTCCATCGTTGCTTTCACTGCTAACACTCATACAGGAAAAGCATTTGAATAGAATCCGTCCAGAGCCTGCTTCCTGCTGCGCAGCAACACAGTCAGCCCAGAATGAACAGTGGCATCTGCTCACAAGGCAGAAGGAGCAGCAGGGAAAGCTAGTGCTCTGCTTCTTCAGCACACAAGCAGCTTTGCAACGGGGTCACCATCATTGCAGTCTCTCCTCGGTTTCATACCTAAAAGTCCATTTGAATCCAAATTCTCAGGTGGTGTCGCTCAGCTGCCCAGCAGCACAGTTAGTACAGCACGAACGTTTGGCCTCTGCTCCCACAGCAGAAGAGCCAGGATTGAAAGCTGGTGCTGGACCTGTTCAGCACACAATCCCTTTTACATTGGTGCATTCATCGTTGCTTTCACTACTCACTTTCATACAGGAAAAGCATTTGAATGGAATCAGTCCAGAGGCTGCTCTCTGCTGTGCAGCAACACAGTCAGCAGAGAATGAACAGTGGCATCTGCTCACACGGCAGAAGGAGCAGCAGGGAAAGCTAGTGCTCTGCTTCTTCAGCACACAAGCAGCTTTGCAACGGGGTCACCATCATTGCAGTCTCTCCTCGGTTTCATACCTAAAAGTCCATTTGAATCCAAATTCTCAAGCGGTCTCAGCTGCCCAGAGGCACAGTGAGTACAGCACGAACGTTTGGCCTCTGCTCCCACAGCAGAAGAGCCAGGATTGAAAGCTGGTGCCGGACCTGTTCAGCACACAATCCCCTTTACATTGGTGCCTCCATCGTTGCTTTCACTGCTCTCTTTCATACAGGAAAAGCATTTGAATAGAATCCGTCCAGAGCCTGCTCTCTGCTGGCAGCAACACAGCACAGAATGAACAGTGGCATCTGCTCACACGGCAGAAGGAGCAGCAGGGAAAGCTAGTGCTCTGCTTCTTCAGCACACAAGCAGCTTTGCAACGGGGTCACCATCATTGCAGTCTCTCCTCGGTTTCATACCTAAAAGTCCATTTGAATCCAAATTCTCAGGTGGTGTCTCTCAGCTGCCCAGCAGCACAGTGAGTACAGCACGAACGTTTGGCCTCTGCTCCCACAGCAGAAGAGCCAGGATTGAAAGCTGGTGCTGGACCTGTTCAGCACACAATCCCCTTTACATTGGTGCCTCCATCGTTGCTTTCACTGCTAACACTCATACAGGAAAAGCATTTGAATAGAATCCGTCCAGAGCCTGCTCCCTGCTGCGCAGCAACACAGTCAGCCCAGAATGAACAGTGGCATCTGCTCACAAGGCAGAAGGAGCAGCAGGGAAAGCTAGTGCTCTGCTTCTTCAGCACACAAGCAGCTTTGCAACGGGGTCACCATCATTGCAGTCTCTCCTCGGTTTCATACCTAAAAGTCCATTTGAATCCAAATTCTCAGGTGGTGTCGCTCAGCTGCCCAGCAGCACAGTTAGTACAGCACGAACGTTTGGCCTCTGCTCCCACAGCAGAAGAGCCAGGATTGAAAGCTGGTGCTGGACCTGTTCAGCACACAATCCCTTTTACATTGGTGCATTCATCGTTGCTTTCACTACTCAACTTTCATACAGGAAAAGCATTTGAATGGAATCAGTCAGAGGCTGCTCTCTGCTGTGCAGCAACACAGTCAGCACAGAATGAACAGTGGCATCTGCTCACACGGCAGAAGGAGCAGCAGGGAAAGCTAGTGCTCTGCTTCTTCAGCACACAAGCAGCTTTGCAACGGGGTCACCATCATTGCAGTCTCTCCTCGGTTTCATACCTAAAAGTCCATTTGAATCCAAATTCTCAAGCGGTCTCAGCTGCCCAGAGGCACAGTGAGTACAGCACGAACGTTTGGCCTCTGCTCCCACAGCAGAAGAGCCAGGATTGAAAGCTGGTGCCGGACCTGTTCAGCACACAATCCCCTTTACATTGGTGCCTCCATCGTTGCTTTCACTGCTCTCTTTCATACAGGAAAAGCATTTGAATAGAATCCGTCCAGAGCCTGCTCTCTGCTGGCAGCAACACAGCACAGAATGAACAGTGGCATCTGCTCACACGGCAGAAGGAGCAGCAGGGAAAGCTAGTGCTCTGCTTCTTCAGCACACAAGCAGCTTTGCAACGGGGTCACCATCATTGCAGTCTCTCCTCGGTTTCATACCTAAAAGTCCATTTGAATCCAAATTCTCAGGTGGTGTCTCTCAGCTGCCCAGCAGCACAGTGAGTACAGCACGAACGTTTGGACTCTGCTCCCACAGCAGAAGAGCCAGGATTGAAAGCTGGTGCTGGACCTGTTCAGCACACAATCACCTTTACATTGGTGCCTCCATCGTTGCTTTCACTGCTCACATTCATACAGGAAAAGCATTTGAATGGAATCAGTCCAGAGGCTGCTCTCTGCTGCGCAGCAACACAGTCAGCACAGAATGAACAGTGGCATCTGCTCACAAGGCAGAAGGAGCAGCAGGGAAAGCTAGTGCTCTGCTTCTTCAGCACACAAGCAGCTTTGCAACGGGGTCACCATCATTGCAGTCTCTCCTTGGTTTCATACCTAAAAGTCCATTTGAATCCAAATTCTCAGGTGGTGTCTCTCAGCTGCCCAGAGCACAGTTAGTACAGCACGAACGTTTGGCCTCTGCTCCCACAGCAGAAGAGCCAGGATTGAAAGCTGGTGCTGGACCTGTTCAGCACACAATCCCTTTTACATTGGTGCATTCATCGTTGCTTTCACGACTCACTTTCATACAGGAAAAGCATTTGAATGGAATCAGTCCAGAGGCTGCTCTCTGCTGCGCAGCAACACAGTCAGCACAGAATGAACAGTGGCATCTGCTCACAAGGCAGAAGGAGCAGCAGGGAAAGCTAGTGCTCTGCTTCTTCAGCACACAAGCAGCTTTGCAACGGGGTCACCATCATTGCAGTCTCTCCTCGGTTTCATACCTAAAAGTCCATTTGAATCCAAATTCTCAAGCGGTCTCAGCTGCCCAGAGGCACAGTGAGTACAGCACGAACGTTTGGCCTCTGCTCCCACAGCAGAAGAGCCAGGATTGAAAGCTGGTGCTGGACCTGTTCAGCACACAATCCCCTTTACATTGGTGCCTCCATCGTTGCTTTCACTGCTAACACTCATACAGGAAAAGCATTTGAATAGAATCCGTCCAGAGCCTGCTCTCTGCTGGCAGCAACACAGCACAGAATGAACAGTGGCATCTGCTCACAAGGCAGAAGGAGCAGCAGGGAAAGCTAGTGCTCTGCTTCTTCAGCACACAAGCAGCTTTGCAACGGGGTCACCATCATTGCAGTCTCTCCTCGGTTTCATACCTAAAAGTCCATTTGAATCCAAATTCTCAGGTGGTGTCTCTCAGCTGCCCAGCAGCACAGTTAGTACAGCACGAATGTTTGGCCTCTGCTCCCACAGCAGAAGAGCCAGGATTGAAAGCTGGTGCTGGACCTGTTCAGCACACAATCCCCTTTACATTGGTGCCTCCATCGTTGCTTTCACTGCTAACACTCATACAGGAAAAGCATTTGAATGGAATCAGTCCAGAGGCTGCTCTCTGCTGCGCAGCAACACAGTAGGCACAGAATGAACAGTGGCATCTGCTCACAAGGCAGAAGGAGCAGCAGGGAAAGCTAGTGCTCTGCTTCTTCAGCACACAAGCAGCTTTGCAACGGGGTCACCATCATTGCAGTCTCTCCTCGGTTTCATACCTAAAAGTCCATTTGAATCCAAATTCTCAGGTGGTGTCTCTCAGCTGCCCAGCAGCACAGTTAGTACAGCACGAACGTTTGGCCTCTGCTCCCACAGCAGAAGAGCCAGGATTGAAAGCTGGTGCTGGACCTGTTCAGCACACAATCACCTTTACATTGGTGCCTCCATCGTTGCTTTCACTGCTCACATTCATACAGGAAAAGCATTTGAATGGAATCAGTCCAGAGGCTGCTCTCTGCTGCGCAGCAACACAGTCAGCACAGAATGAACAGTGGCATCTGCTCACAAGGCAGAAGGAGCAGCAGGGAAAGCTAGTGCTCTGCTTCTTCAGCACACAAGCAGCTTTGCAAAGGGGTCACCATCATTGCAGTCTCTCCTCGGTTTCATACCTAAAAGTCCATTTGAATCCAAATTCTCAGGTGGTGTCTCTCAGCTGCCCAGCAGCACAGTTAGTACAGCACGAACGTTTGGCCTCTGCTCCCACAGCAGAAGAGCCAGGATTGAAAGCTGGTGCTGGACCTGTTCAGCACACAATCACCTTTACATTGGTGCCTCCATCGTTGCTTTCACTGCTCACATTCATACAGGAAAAGCATTTGAATGGAATCAGTCCAGAGGCTGCTCTCTGCTGTGCAGCAACACAGCCAGCACAGAATGATCAGTGGCATCTGCTCACACGGCAGAAGGAGCAGCAGGGAAAGCTAGTGCTCTGCTTCTTCAGCACACAAGCAGCTTTGCAACGGGGTCACCATCATTGCAGTCTCTCCTCGGTTTCATACCTAAAAGTCCATTTGAATCCAAATTCTCAGGTGGTGTCTCTCAGCTGCCCAGCAGCACAGTTAGTACAGCACGAACGTTTGGCCTCTGCTCCCACAGCAGAAGAGCCAGGATTGAAAGCTGGTGCTGGACCTGTTCAGCACACAATCCCCTTTACATTGGTGCCTCCATCGTTGCTTTCACTGCTAACACTCATACAGGAAAAGCATTTGAATAGAATCCGTCCAGAGCCTGCTCCCTGCTGGCAGCAACACAGCACAGAATGAACAGTGGCATCTGCTCACACGGCAGAAGGAGCAGCAGGGAAAGCTAGTGCTCTGCTTCTTCAGCACACAAGCAGCTTTGCAACGGGGTCACCATCATTGCAGTCTCTCCTCGGTTTCATACCTAAAAGTCCATTTGAATCCAAATTCTCAGGTGGTGTCTCTCAGCTGCCCAGCAGCACAGTGAGTACAGCACGAACGTTTGGCCTCTGCTCCCACAGCAGAAGAGCCAGGATTGAAAGCTGGTGCTGGACCTGTTCAGCACACAATCCCCTTTACATTGGTGCCTCCATCGTTGCTTTCACTGCTAACACTCATACAGGAAAAGCATTTGAATAGAATCCGTCCAGAGCCTGCTCTCTGCTGGCAGCAACACAGCACAGAATGAACAGTGGCATCTGCTCACACGGCAGAAGGAGCAGCAGGGAAAGCTAGTGCTCTGCTTCTTCAGCACACAAGCAGCTTTGCAACGGGGTCACCATCATTGCAGTCTCTCCTCGGTTTCATACCTAAAAGTCCATTTGAATCCAAATTCTCAGGTGGTGTCTCTCAGCTGCCCAGCAGCACAGTTAGTACAGCACGAATGTTTGGCCTCTGCTCCCACAGCAGAAGAGCCAGGATTGAAAGCTGGTGCTGGACCTGTTCAGCACACAATCCCCTTTACATTGGTGCCTCCATCGTTGCTTTCACTGCTAACACTCATACAGGAAAAGCATTTGAATGGAATCAGTCCAGAGGCTGCTCTCTGCTGCGCAGCAACACAGTAGGCACAGAATGAACAGTGGCATCTGCTCACAAGGCAGAAGGAGCAGCAGGGAAAGCTAGTGCTCTGCTTCTTCAGCACACAAGCAGCTTTGCAACGGGGTCACCATCATTGCAGTCTCTCCTCGGTTTCATACCTAAAAGTCCATTTGAATCCAAATTCTCAGGTGGTGTCTCTCAGCTGCCCAGCAGCACAGTTAGTACAGCACGAACGTTTGGCCTCTGCTCCCACAGCAGAAGAGCCAGGATTGAAAGCTGGTGCTGGACCTGTTCAGCACACAATCCCCTTTACATTGGTGCCTCCATCGTTGCTTTCACTACTCACTTTCATACAGGAAAAGCATTTGAATGGAATCAGTCCAGAGGCTGCTCTCTGCTGTGCAGCAACACAGTCAGCACAGAATGAACAGTGGCATCTGCTCACACGGCAGAAGGAGCAGCAGGGAAAGCTAGTGCTCTGCTTCTTCAGCACACAAGCAGCTTTGCAACGGGGTCACCATCATTGCAGTCTCTCCTCGGTTTCATACCTAAAAGTCCATTTGAATCCAAATTCTCAAGCGGTCTCAGCTGCCCAGAGGCACAGTGAGTACAGCACGAACGTTTGGCCTCTGCTCCCACAGCAGAAGAGCCAGGATTGAAAGCTGGTGCTGGACCTGTTCAGCACACAATCCCTTTTACATTGGTGGATTCATCGTTGCTTTCACTGCTCACTTTCATACAGGAAAAGCATTTGAATGGAATCAGTCCAGAGGCTGCTCTCTGCTGCGCAGCAACACAGTCAGCACAGAATGAACAGTAGCAACTGCTCACACGGCAGAAGGAGCAGCAGGGAAAGCTAGTGCTCTGCTTCTTCAGCACACAAGCAGCTTTGCAACGGGGTCACCATCATTGCAGTCTCTCCTCGGTTTCATACCTAAAAGTCCATTTGAATCCAAATTCTCAGGTGGTGTCTCTCAGCTGCCCAGCAGCACAGTGAGTACAGCACGAACGTTTGGCCTCTGCTCCCACAGCAGAAGAGCCAGGATTGAAAGCTGGTGCTGGACCTGTTCAGCACACAATCCCCTTTACATTGGTGCCTCCATCGTTGCTTTAACTGCTAACACTCATACAGGAAAAGCATTTGAATAGAATCCGTCCAGAGCCTGCTCCCTGCTGGCAGCAACACAGCACAGAATGAACAGTGGCATCTGCTCACACGGCAGAAGGAGCAGCAGGGAAAGCTAGTGCTCTGCTTCTTCAGCACACAAGCAGCTTTGCAACGGGGTCACCATCATTGCAGTCTCTCCTCGGTTTCATACCTAAAAGTCCATTTGAATCCAAATTCTCAGGTGGTGTCTCTCAGCTGCCCAGCAGCACAGTTAGTACAGCACGAACGTTTGGCCTCTGCTCCCACAGCAGAAGAGCCAGGATTGAAAGCTGGTGCTGGACCTGTTCAGCACACAATCCCTTTTACATTGGTGCATTCATCGTTGCTTTCACTACTCACTTTCATACAGGAAAAGCATTTGAATGGAATCAGTCCAGAGGCTGCTCTCTGCTGTGCAGCAACACAGCACAGCACAGAATGAACAGTGGCATCTGCTCACACGGCAGAAGGAGCAGCAGGGAAAGCTAGTGCTCTGCTTCTTCAGCACACAAGCAGCTTTGCAACGGGGTCACCATCATTGCAGTCTCTCCTCGGTTTCATACCTAAAAGTCCATTTGAATCCAAATTCTCAGGTGGTGTCTCTCAGCTGCCCAGCAGCACAGTTAGTACAGCACGAACGTTTGGCCTCTGCTCCCACAGCAGAAGAGCCAGGATTGAAAGCTGGTGCTGGACCTGTTCAGCACACAATCCCCTTTACATTGGTGCCTCCATCGTTGCTTTCACTGCTAACACTCATACAGGAAAAGCATTTGAATGGAATCAGTCCAGAGGCTGCTCTCTGCTGCGCAGCAACACAGTCAGCACAGAATGAACAGTAGCAACTGCTCACACGGCAGAAGGAGCAGCAGGGAAAGCTAGTGCTCTGCTTCTTCAGCACACAAGCAGCTTTGCAACGGGGTCACCATCATTGCAGTCTCTCCTCGGTTTCATACCTAAAAGTCCATTTGAATCCAAATTCTCAGGTGGTGTCTCTCAGCTGCCCAGCAGCACAGTGAGTACAGCACGAACGTTTGGCCTCTGCTCCCACAGCAGAAGAGCCAGGATTGAAAGCTGGTGCTGGACCTGTTCAGCACACAATCCCCTTTACATTGGTGCCTCCATCGTTGCTTTCACTGCTAACACTCATACAGGAAAAGCATTTGAATAGAATCCGTCCAGAGCCTGCTCTCTGCTGGCAGCAACACAGCACAGAATGAACAGTGGCATCTGCTCACACGGCAGAAGGAGCAGCAGGGAAAGCTAGTGCTCTGCTTCTTCAGCACACAAGCAGCTTTGCAACGGGGTCACCATCATTGCAGTCTCTCCTCGGTTTCATACCTAAAAGTCCATTTGAATCCAAATTCTCAGGTGGTGTCTCTCAGCTGCCCAGCAGCACAGTGAGTACAGCACGAACGTTTGGCCTCTGCTCCCACAGCAGAAGAGCCAGGATTGAAAGCTGGTGCTGGACCTGTTCAGCACACAATCACCTTTACATTGGTGCCTCCATCGTTGCTTTCACTGCTCACATTCATACAGGAAAAGCATTTGAATGGAATCAGTCCAGAGGCTGCTCTCTGCTGCGCAGCAACACAGTCAGCACAGAATGAACAGTGGCATCTGCTCACAAGGCAGAAGGAGCAGCAGGGAAAGCTAGTGCTCTGCTTCTTCAGCACACAAGCAGCTTTGCAAAGGGGTCACCATCATTGCAGTCTCTCCTCGGTTTCATACCTAAAAGTCCATTTGAATCCAAATTCTCAGGTGGTGTCTCTCAGCTGCCCAGCAGCACAGTTAGTACAGCACGAACGTTTGGCCTCTGCTCCCACAGCAGAAGAGCCAGGATTGAAAGCTGGTGCTGGACCTGTTCAGCACACAATCACCTTTACATTGGTGCCTCCATCGTTGCTTTCACTGCTCACATTCATACAGGAAAAGCATTTGAATGGAATCAGTCCAGAGGCTGCTCTCTGCTGTGCAGCAACACAGCCAGCACAGAATGATCAGTGGCATCTGCTCACACGGCAGAAGGAGCAGCAGGGAAAGCTAGTGCTCTGCTTCTTCAGCACACAAGCAGCTTTGCAACGGGGTCACCATCATTGCAGTCTCTCCTCGGTTTCATACCTAAAAGTCCATTTGAATCCAAATTCTCAGGTGGTGTCTCTCAGCTGCCCAGCAGCACAGTTAGTACAGCACGAACGTTTGGCCTCTGCTCCCACAGCAGAAGAGCCAGGATTGAAAGCTGGTGCTGGACCTGTTCAGCACACAATCCCCTTTACATTGGTGCCTCCATCGTTGCTTTCACTGCTAACACTCATACAGGAAAAGCATTTGAATAGAATCCGTCCAGAGCCTGCTCCCTGCTGGCAGCAACACAGCACAGAATGAACAGTGGCATCTGCTCACACGGCAGAAGGAGCAGCAGGGAAAGCTAGTGCTCTGCTTCTTCAGCACACAAGCAGCTTTGCAACGGGGTCACCATCATTGCAGTCTCTCCTCGGTTTCATACCTAAAAGTCCATTTGAATCCAAATTCTCAGGTGGTGTCTCTCAGCTGCCCAGCAGCACAGTGAGTACAGCACGAACGTTTGGCCTCTGCTCCCACAGCAGAAGAGCCAGGATTGAAAGCTGGTGCTGGACCTGTTCAGCACACAATCCCCTTTACATTGGTGCCTCCATCGTTGCTTTCACTGCTAACACTCATACAGGAAAAGCATTTGAATAGAATCCGTCCAGAGCCTGCTCTCTGCTGGCAGCAACACAGCACAGAATGAACAGTGGCATCTGCTCACACGGCAGAAGGAGCAGCAGGGAAAGCTAGTGCTCTGCTTCTTCAGCACACAAGCAGCTTTGCAACGGGGTCACCATCATTGCAGTCTCTCCTCGGTTTCATACCTAAAAGTCCATTTGAATCCAAATTCTCAGGTGGTGTCTCTCAGCTGCCCAGCAGCACAGTTAGTACAGCACGAATGTTTGGCCTCTGCTCCCACAGCAGAAGAGCCAGGATTGAAAGCTGGTGCTGGACCTGTTCAGCACACAATCCCCTTTACATTGGTGCCTCCATCGTTGCTTTCACTGCTAACACTCATACAGGAAAAGCATTTGAATGGAATCAGTCCAGAGGCTGCTCTCTGCTGCGCAGCAACACAGTAGGCACAGAATGAACAGTGGCATCTGCTCACAAGGCAGAAGGAGCAGCAGGGAAAGCTAGTGCTCTGCTTCTTCAGCACACAAGCAGCTTTGCAACGGGGTCACCATCATTGCAGTCTCTCCTCGGTTTCATACCTAAAAGTCCATTTGAATCCAAATTCTCAGGTGGTGTCTCTCAGCTGCCCAGCAGCACAGTTAGTACAGCACGAACGTTTGGCCTCTGCTCCCACAGCAGAAGAGCCAGGATTGAAAGCTGGTGCTGGACCTGTTCAGCACACAATCCCCTTTACATTGGTGCCTCCATCGTTGCTTTCACTACTCACTTTCATACAGGAAAAGCATTTGAATGGAATCAGTCCAGAGGCTGCTCTCTGCTGTGCAGCAACACAGTCAGCACAGAATGAACAGTGGCATCTGCTCACACGGCAGAAGGAGCAGCAGGGAAAGCTAGTGCTCTGCTTCTTCAGCACACAAGCAGCTTTGCAACGGGGTCACCATCATTGCAGTCTCTCCTCGGTTTCATACCTAAAAGTCCATTTGAATCCAAATTCTCAAGCGGTCTCAGCTGCCCAGAGGCACAGTGAGTACAGCACGAACGTTTGGCCTCTGCTCCCACAGCAGAAGAGCCAGGATTGAAAGCTGGTGCTGGACCTGTTCAGCACACAATCCCTTTTACATTGGTGGATTCATCGTTGCTTTCACTGCTCACATTCATACAGGAAAAGCATTTGAATGGAATCAGTCCAGAGGCTGCTCTCTGCTGCGCAGCAACACAGTCAGCACAGAATGAACAGTAGCAACTGCTCACACGGCAGAAGGAGCAGCAGGGAAAGCTAGTGCTCTGCTTCTTCAGCACACAAGCAGCTTTGCAACGGGGTCACCATCATTGCAGTCTCTCCTCGGTTTCATACCTAAAAGTCCATTTGAATCCAAATTCTCAGGTGGTGTCTCTCAGCTGCCCAGCAGCACAGTGAGTACAGCACGAACGTTTGGCCTCTGCTCCCACAGCAGAAGAGCCAGGATTGAAAGCTGGTGCTGGACCTGTTCAGCACACAATCCCCTTTACATTGGTGCCTCCATCGTTGCTTTAACTGCTAACACTCATACAGGAAAAGCATTTGAATAGAATCCGTCCAGAGCCTGCTCCCTGCTGGCAGCAACACAGCACAGAATGAACAGTGGCATCTGCTCACACGGCAGAAGGAGCAGCAGGGAAAGCTAGTGCTCTGCTTCTTCAGCACACAAGCAGCTTTGCAACGGGGTCACCATCATTGCAGTCTCTCCTCGGTTTCATACCTAAAAGTCCATTTGAATCCAAATTCTCAGGTGGTGTCTCTCAGCTGCCCAGCAGCACAGTTAGTACAGCACGAACGTTTGGCCTCTGCTCCCACAGCAGAAGAGCCAGGATTGAAAGCTGGTGCTGGACCTGTTCAGCACACAATCCCTTTTACATTGGTGCATTCATCGTTGCTTTCACTACTCACTTTCATACAGGAAAAGCATTTGAATGGAATCAGTCCAGAGGCTGCTCTCTGCTGTGCAGCAACACAGCACAGCACAGAATGAACAGTGGCATCTGCTCACACGGCAGAAGGAGCAGCAGGGAAAGCTAGTGCTCGGCTTCTTCAGCACACAAGCAGCTTTGCAACGGGGTCACCATCATTGCAGTCTCTCCTCGGTTTCATACCTAAAAGTCCATTTGAATCCAAATTCTCAGGTGGTGTCTCTCAGCTGCCCAGCAGCACAGTTAGTACAGCACGAACGTTTGGCCTCTGCTCCCACAGCAGAAGAGCCAGGATTGAAAGCTGGTGCTGGACCTGTTCAGCACACAATCCCCTTTACATTGGTGCCTCCATCGTTGCTTTCACTGCTAACACTCATACAGGAAAAGCATTTGAATGGAATCAGTCCAGAGGCTGCTCTCTGCTGCGCAGCAACACAGTCAGCACAGAATGAACAGTAGCAACTGCTCACACGGCAGAAGGAGCAGCAGGGAAAGCTAGTGCTCTGCTTCTTCAGCACACAAGCAGCTTTGCAACGGGGTCACCATCATTGCAGTCTCTCCTCGGTTTCATACCTAAAAGTCCATTTGAATCCAAATTCTCAGGTGGTGTCTCTCAGCTGCCCAGCAGCACAGTGAGTACAGCACGAACGTTTGGCCTCTGCTCCCACAGCAGAAGAGCCAGGATTGAAAGCTGGTGCTGGACCTGTTCAGCACACAATCCCCTTTACATTGGTGCCTCCATCGTTGCTTTCACTGCTAACACTCATACAGGAAAAGCATTTGAATAGAATCCGTCCAGAGCCTGCTCTCTGCTGGCAGCAACACAGCACAGAATGAACAGTGGCATCTGCTCACACGGCAGAAGGAGCAGCAGGGAAAGCTAGTGCTCTGCTTCTTCAGCACACAAGCAGCTTTGCAACGGGGTCACCATCATTGCAGTCTCTCCTCGGTTTCATACCTAAAAGTCCATTTGAATCCAAATTCTCAGGTGGTGTCTCTCAGCTGCCCAGCAGCACAGTGAGTACAGCACGAACGTTTGGCCTCTGCTCCCACAGCAGAAGAGCCAGGATTGAAAGCTGGTGCTGGACCTGTTCAGCACACAATCACCTTTACATTGGTGCCTCCATCGTTGCTTTCACTGCTCACATTCATACAGGAAAAGCATTTGAATGGAATCAGTCCAGAGGCTGCTCACTGCTGCGCAGCAACACAGTCAGCACAGAATGAACTGTGGCATCTGCTCACAAGGCAGAAGGAGCAGCAGGGAAAGCTAGTGCTCTGCTTCTTCAGCACACAAGCAGCTTTGCAACGGGGTCACCATCATTGCAGTCTCTCCTCGGTTTCATACCTAAAAGTCCTTTTGAATCCAAATTCTCAGGTGGTGTCTCTCAGCTGCCCAGCAGCACAGTTAGTACAGCACGAACGTTTGGCCTCTGCTCCCACAGCAGAAGAGCCAGGATTGAAAGCTGGTGCTGGACCTGTTCAGCACACAATCACCTTTACATTGGTGCCTCCATCGTTGCTTTCACTGCTCACATTCATACAGGAAAAGCATTTGAATGGAATCAGTCCAGAGGCTGCTCTCTGCTGCGCAGCAACACAGTCAGCACAGAATGAACAGTGGCATCTGCTCACAAGGCAGAAGGAGCAGCAGGGAAAGCTAGTGCTCTGCTTCTTCAGCACACAAGCAGCTTTGCAACGGGGTCACCATCATTGCAGTCTCTCCTCGGTTTTATACCTAAAAGTCCATTTGAATCCAAATTCTCAGGTGGTGTCTCTCAGCTGCCCAGCAGCACAGTTAGTACAGCACGAACGTTTGGCCTCTGCTCCCACAGCAGAAGAGCCAGGATTGAAAGCTGGTGCTGGACCTGTTCAGCACACAATCCCTTTTACATTGGTGCATTCATCGTTGCTTTCACTACTCACTTTCATACAGGAAAAGCATTTGAATGGAATCAGTCCAGAGGCTGCTCTCTGCTGCGCAGCAACACAGTCAGCACAGAATGAACAGTAGCAACTGCTCACACGGCAGAAGGAGCAGCAGGGAAAGCTAGTGCTCTGCTTCTTCAGCACACAAGCAGCTTTGCAACGGGGTCACCATCATTGCAGTCTCTCCTCGGTTTTATACCTAAAAGTCCATTTGAATCCAAATTCTCAGGTGGTGTCTCTCAGCTGCCCAGCAGCACAGTTAGTACAGCACGAACGTTTGGCCTCTGCTCCCACAGCAGAAGAGCCAGGATTGAAAGCTGGTGCTGGACCTGTTCAGCACACAATCCCCTTTACATTGGTGCCTCCATCGTTGCTTTAACTGCTAACACTCATACAGGAAAAGCATTTGAATAGAATCCGTCCAGAGCCTGCCCCCTGCTGGCAGCAACACAGCACAGAATGAACAGTGGCATCTGCTCACACGGCAGAAGGAGCAGCAGGGAAAGCTAGTGCTCTGCTTCTTCAGCACACAAGCAGCTTTGCAACGGGGTCACCATCATTGCAGTCTCTCCTCGGTTTCATACCTAAAAGTCCATTTGAATCCAAATTCTCAGGTGGTGTGTCTCACCTGCCCAGCAGCACAGTTAGTACAGCACGAACGTTTGGCCTCTGCTCCCACAGCAGAAGAGCCAGGATTGAAAGCTGGTGCTGGACCTGTTCAGCACACAATCCCCTTTACATTGGTGCCTCCATCGTTGCTTTAACTGCTAACACTCATACAGGAAAAGCATTTGAATAGAATCCGTCCAGAGCCTGCTCTCTGCTGCGCAGCAACACAGTCAGCACAGAATGAACAGTGGCATCTGCTCACAAGGCAGAAGGAGCAGCAGGGAAATCTAGTGCTCTGCTTCTTCAGCACACAAGCAGCTTTGCAACGGGGTCACCATCATTGCAGTCTCTCCTCGGTTTCATACCTAAAAGTCCATTTGAATCCAAATTCTCAGGTGGTGTCTCTCAGCTGCCCAGCAGCACAGTTAGTACAGCACGAACGTTTGGCTTCTGCTCCCACAGCAGAAGAGCCAGGATTGAAAGCTGGTGCTGGACCTGTTCAGCACACAATCCCTTTTACATTGGTGCATTCATCGTTGCTTTCACTGCTCACTTTCATACAGGAAAAGCATTTGAATGGAATCAGTCCAGAGGCTGCTCTCTGCTGCGCAGCAACACAGCACAGAATGAACAGTGGCATCTGCTCACACGGCAGAAGGAGCAGCAGGGAAAGCTAGTGCTCTGCTTCTTCAGCACACAAGCAGCTTTGCAACGGGGTCACCATCATTGCAGTCTCTCCTCGGTTTCATACCTAAAAGTCCATTTGAATCCAAATTCTCAGGTGGTGTCTATCAGCTGCCCAGCAGCACAGTGAGTACAGCACGAACGTTTGGCCTCTGCTCCCACAGCAGAAGAGCCAGGATTGAAAGCTGGTGCTGGACCTGTTCAGCACACAATCCCCTTTACATTGGTGCATTCATCGTTGCTTTCACTGCTCACTTTCATACAGGAAAAGCATTTGAATGGAATCAGTCCAGAGGCTGCTCTCTGCTGCGCAGCAACACAGTCAGCACAGAATGAACAGTGGCATCTGCTCACACGGCAGAAGGAGCAGCAGGGAAAGCTAGTGCTCTGCTTCTTCAGCACACAAGCAGCTTTGCAACGGGGTCACCATCATTGCAGTCTCTCCTCGGTTTCATACCTAAAAGTCCATTTGAATCCAAATTCTCAGGTGGTGTCTCTCTGCTGCCCAGCAGCACAGTGAGTACAGCACGAACGTTTGGCCTCTGCTCCCACAGCAGAAGAGCCAGGATTGAAAGCTGGTGCTGGACCTGTTCAGCACACAATCCCTTTTACATTGGTGCATTCATCGTTGCTTTCACTGCTCACTTTCATACAGGAAAAGCATTTGAATGGAATCAGTCCAGAGGCTGCTCTCTGCTGCGCAGCAACACAGTCAGCACAGAATGAACAGTAGCATCTGCTCACACGGCAGAAGGAGCAGCAGGGAAAGCTAGTGCTCTGCTTCTTCAGCACACAAGCAGCTTTGCAACGGGGTCACCATCATTGCAGTCTCTCCTCGGTTTCATACCTAAAAGTCCATTTGAATCCAAATTCTCAGGTGGTGTCTCTCAGCTGCCCAGCAGCACAGTGAGTACAGCACGAACGTTTGGCCTCTGCTCCCACAGCAGAAGAGCCAGGATTGAAAGCTGGTGCTGGACCTGTTCAGCACACAATCCCCTTTACATTGGTGCCTCCATCGTTGCTTTAACTGCTAACACTCATACAGGAAAAGCATTTGAATAGAATCCGTCCAGAGCCTGCTCCCTGCTGGCAGCAACACAGCACAGAATGAACAGTGGCATCTGCTCACACGGCAGAAGGAGCAGCAGGGAAAGCTAGTGCTCTGCTTCTTCAGCACACAAGCAGCTTTGCAACGGGGTCACCATCATTGCAGTCTCTCCTCGGTTTCATACCTAAAAGTCCATTTGAATCCAAATTCTCAGGTGGTGTCTCTCAGCTGCCCAGCAGCACAGTGAGTACAGCACGAACGTTTGGCCTCTGCTCCCACAGCAGAAGAGCCAGGATTGAAAGCTGGTGCTGGACCTGTTCAGCACACAATCCCCTTTACATTGGTGCCTCCATCGTTGCTTTCACTGCTCACATTCATACAGGAAAAGCATTTGAATAGAATCCGTCCAGAGCCTGCTCCCTGCTGCGCAGCAACACAGTCAGCACAGAATGAACAGTGGCATCTGCTCACAAGGCAGAAGGAGCAGCAGGGAAAGCTAGTGCTCTGCTTCTTCAGCACACAAGCAGCTTTGCAACGGGGTCACCATCATTGCAGTCTCTCCTCGGTTTCATACCTAAAAGTCCATTTGAATCCAAATTCTCAGGTGGTGTGTCTCACCTGCCCAGCAGCACAGTTAGTACAGCACGAACGTTTGGCCTCTGCTCCCACAGCAGAAGAGCCAGGATTGAAAGCTGGTGCTGGACCTGTTCAGCACACAATCCCCTTTACATTGGTGCCTCCATCGTTGCTTTAACTGCTAACACTCATACAGGAAAAGCATTTGAATAGAATCCGTCCAGAGCCTGCTCTCTGCTGCGCAGCAACACAGTCAGCACAGAATGAACAGTGGCATCTGCTCACAAGGCAGAAGGAGCAGCAGGGAAATCTAGTGCTCTGCTTCTTCAGCACACAAGCAGCTTTGCAACGGGGTCACCATCATTGCAGTCTCTCCTCGGTTTCATACCTAAAAGTCCATTTGAATCCAAATTCTCAGGTGGTGTCTCTCAGCTGCCCAGCAGCACAGTTAGTACAGCACGAACGTTTGGCTTCTGCTCCCACAGCAGAAGAGCCAGGATTGAAAGCTGGTGCTGGACCTGTTCAGCACACAATCCCTTTTACATTGGTGCATTCATCGTTGCTTTCACTGCTCACTTTCATACAGGAAAAGCATTTGAATGGAATCAGTCCAGAGGCTGCTCTCTGCTGCGCAGCAACACAGCACAGAATGAACAGTGGCATCTGCTCACACGGCAGAAGGAGCAGCAGGGAAAGCTAGTGCTCTGCTTCTTCAGCACACAAGCAGCTTTGCAACGGGGTCACCATCATTGCAGTCTCTCCTCGGTTTCATACCTAAAAGTCCATTTGAATCCAAATTCTCAGGTGGTGTCTCTCAGCTGCCCAGGAGCACAGTGAGTACAGCACGAACGTTTGGCCTCTGCTCCCACAGCAGAAGAGCCAGGATTGAAAGCTGGTGCTGGACCTGTTCAGCACACAATCACCTTTACATTGGTGCCTCCATCGTTGCTTTAACTGCTAACACTCATACAGGAAAAGCATTTGAATAGAATCCGTCCAGAGCCTGCTCCCTGCTGGCAGCAACACAGCACAGAATGAACAGTGGCATCTGCTCACACGGCAGAAGGAGCAGCAGGGAAATCTAGTGCTCTGCTTCTTCAGCACACAAGCAGCTTTGCAACGGGGTCACCATCATTGCAGTCTCTCCTCGGTTTCATACCTAAAAGTCCATTTGAATCCAAATTCTCAGGTGGTGTCTCTCAGCTGCCCAGCAGCACAGTTAGTACAGCACGAACGTTTGGCCTCTGCTCCCACAGCAGAAGAGCCAGGATTGAAAGCTGGTGCTGGACCTGTTCAGCACACAATCCCCTTTACATTGGTGCATTCATCGTTGCTTTCACTGCTCACTTTCATACAGGAAAAGCATTTGAATGGAATCAGTCCAGAGGCTGCTCTCTGCTGCGCAGCAACACAGTCAGCACAGAATGAACAGTGGCATCTGCTCACACGGCAGAAGGAGCAGCAGGGAAAGCTAGTGCTCTGCTTCTTCAGCACACAAGCAGCTTTGCAACGGGGTCACCATCATTGCAGTCTCTCCTCGGTTTCATACCTAAAAGTCCATTTGAATCCAAATTCTCAGGTGGTGTCTCTCTGCTGCCCAGCAGCACAGTGAGTACAGCACGAACGTTTGGCCTCTGCTCCCACAGCAGAAGAGCCAGGATTGAAAGCTGGTGCTGGACCTGTTCAGCACACAATCCCTTTTACATTGGTGCATTCATCGTTGCTTTCACTGCTCACTTTCATACAGGAAAAGCATTTGAATGGAATCAGTCCAGAGGCTGCTCTCTGCTGCGCAGCAACACAGTCAGCACAGAATGAACAGTAGCATCTGCTCACACGGCAGAAGGAGCAGCAGGGAAAGCTAGTGCTCTGCTTCTTCAGCACACAAGCAGCTTTGCAACGGGGTCACCATCATTGCAGTCTCTCCTCGGTTTCATACCTAAAAGTCCATTTGAATCCAAATTCTCAGGTGGTGTCTCTCAGCTGCCCAGCAGCACAGTGAGTACAGCACGAACGTTTGGCCTCTGCTCCCACAGCAGAAGAGCCAGGATTGAAAGCTGGTGCTGGACCTGTTCAGCAGACAATCCCCTTTACATTGGTGCCTCCATCGTTGCTTTAACTGCTAACACTCATACAGGAAAAGCATTTGAATAGAATCCGTCCAGAGCCTGCTCTCTGCTGCGCAGCAACACAGTCAGCACAGAATGAACAGTGGCATCTGCTCACAAGGCAGAAGGAGCAGCAGGGAAAGCTAGTGCTCTGCTTCTTCAGCACACAAGCAGCTTTGCAACGGGGTCACCATCATTGCAGTCTCTCCTCGGTTTCATACCTAAAAGTCCATTTGAATCCAAATTCTCAGGTGGTGTCTCTCAGCTGCCCAGCAGCACAGTTAGTACAGCACGAACGTTTGGCCTCTGCTCCCACAGCAGAAGAGCCAGGATTGAAAGCTGGTGCTGGACCTGTTCAGCACACAATCCCTTTTACATTGGTGGATTCATCGTTGCTTTCACTGCTCACTTTCATACAGGAAAAGCATTTGAATGGAATCAGTCCAGAGGCTGCTCTCTGCTGCGCAGCAACACAGTCAGCACAGAATGAACAGTAGCAACTGTTCACACGGCAGAAGGAGCAGCAGGGAAAGCTAGTGCTCTGCTTCTTCAGCACACAAGCAGCTTTGCAACGGGGTCACCATCATTGCAGTCTCTCCTCGGTTTCATACCTAAAAGTCCATTTGAATCCAAATTCTCAGGTGGTGTCTCTCAGCTGCCCAGCAGCACAGTGAGTACAGCACGAACGTTTGGCCTCTGCTCCCACAGCAGAAGAGCCAGGATTGAAAGCTGGTGCTGGACCTGTTCAGCACACAATCACCTTTACATTGGTGCCTCCATCGTTGCTTTCACTGCTCACATTCATACAGGAAAAGCATTTGAATGGAATCAGTCCAGAGGCTGCTCTCTGCTGCGCAGCAACACAGTCAGCACAGAATGAACAGTGGCATCTGCTCACAAGGCAGAAGGGAGCAGCAGGAAAGCTAGTGCTCTGCTTCTTCAGCACACAAGCAGCTTTGCAACGGGGTCACCATCATTGCAGTCTCTCCTTGGTTTCATACCTAAAAGTCCATTTGAATCCAAATTCTCAGGTGGTGTCTCTCAGCTGCCCAGCAGCACAGTTAGTACAGCACGAACGTTTGGCCTCTGCTCCCACAGCAGAAGAGCCAGGATTGAAAGCTGGTGCTGGACCTGTTCAGCACACAATCCCCTTTACATTGGTGCCTCCATCGTTGCTTTAACTGCTAACACTCATACAGGAAAAGCATTTGAATAGAATCCGTCCAGAGCCTGCTCCCTGCTGGCAGCAACACAGCACAGAATGAACAGTGGCATCTGCTCACACGGCAGAAGGAGCAGCAGGGAAAGCTAGTGCTCTGCTTCTTCAGCACACAAGCAGCTTTGCAACGGGGTCACCATCATTGCAGTCTCTCCTCGGTTTCATACCTAAAAAGTCCATTTGAATCCAAATTCTCAGGTGGTGTCTCTCAGCTGCCCAGCAGCACAGTAGTACAGCACGAACGTTTGGCCTCTGCTCCCACAGCAGAAGAGCCAGGATTGAAAGGTGGTGCTGGACCTGTTCAGCACACAATCCCTTTTACATTGGTGCATTCATCGTTGCTTTTACTACTCACTTTCATACAGGAAAAGCATTTGAATGGAATCAGTCCAGAGGCTGCTCTCTGCTGTGCAGCAACACAGTCAGCACAGAATGAACAGTGGCATCTGCTCACACGGCAGAAGGAGCAGCAGGGAAAGCTAGTGCTCTGCTTCTTCAGCACACAAGCAGCTTTGCAACGGGGTCACCATCATTGCAGTCTCTCCTCGGTTTCATACCTAAAAGTCCATTTGAATCCAAATTCTCAAGCGGTCTCAGCTGCCCAGCAGCACAGTGAGTACAGCACGAACGTTTGGCCTCTGCTCCCACAGCAGAAGAGCCAGGATTGAAAGCTGGTGCTGGACCTGTTCAGCACACAATCACCTTTACATTGGTGCCTCCATCGTTGCTTTCACTGCTAACACTCATTACAGGAAAAGCATTTGAATGGAATCCGTCCAGAGCCTGCTCCCCTGCTGGCAGCAACACAGTCAGCACAGAATGAACAGTGGCATCTGCTCACACGGCAGAAGGAGCAGCAGGGAAAGCTAGTGCTCTGCTTCTTCAGCACACAAGCAGCTTTGCAACGGGGTCACCATCATTGCAGTCTCTCCTCGGTTTCATACCTAAAAGTCCATTTGAATCCAAATTCTCAGGTGGTGTCTCTCAGCTGCCCAGCAGCACAGTGAGTACAGCACGAACGTTTGGCCTCTGCTCCCACAGCAGAAGAGCCAGGATTGAAAGCTGGTGCTGGACCTGTTCAGCACACAATCCCCTTTACATTGGTGCCTCCATCGTTGCTTTCACTGCTCACTTTCATACAGGAAAAGCATTTGAATGGAATCAGTCCACAGCCTGCTCTCTGCTGCGCAGGAACACAGTCAGCACAGAATGAACAGTGGCATCTGCTCACACGGCAGAAGGAGCAGCAGGGAAAGCTAGTGGTCTACTTCTTCAGCACACAAGCAGCTTTGCAACGGGGTCACCATCATTGCAGTCTCTCTTCGGTTTCCTACCTAAAAGTCCATTTGAATCCAAATTCTCAAGCGGTCTCAGCTGCCCAGCAGCACAGTTAGTACAGCACGAACGTCTGGCCTCTGCTCCCACAGCAGAAGAGCCAGGATTGAAAGCTGGTGCTGGACCTGTTCAGCACACAATCCCCTTTACATTGGTGCCTCCATCGTTGCTTTCACTGCTCACTTTCATACAGGAAAAGCATTTGAATAGAATCAGTCCAGAGCCTGCTCCCTGCTGGCAGCAACACAGCACAGAATGAACAGTGGCATCTGCTCACACGGCAGAAGGAGCAGCAGGGAAAGCTAGTGCTGTGTCTCTTCAGCACACAAGAAGCTTTGCAACGGGGTCACCATCATTGCAGTCTCTCCTCGGTTTCATACCTAAAAGTCCATTTGAATCCAAATTCTCAGGTGGTGTCTCTCAGCTGCCCAGCAGCACAGTGAGTACAGCACGAACGTTTGGCCTCTGCTCCCACAGCAGAAGAGCCAGGATTGAAAGCTGGTGCTGGACCTGTTCAGCACACAATCACCTTTACATTGGTGCCTCCATCGTTGCTTTCACTGCTCACATTCATACAGGAAAAGCATTTGAATGGAATCAGTCCAGAGGCTGCTCTCTGCTGCGCAGCAACACAGTCAGCACAGAATGAACAGTGGCATCTGCTCACACGGCAGAAGGAGCAGCAGGGAAAGCTAGTGCTCTGCTTCTTCAGCACACAAGCAGCTTTGCAACGGGGTCACCATCATTGCAGTCTCTCCTCGGTTTCATACCTAAAAGTCCATTTGAATCTAAATTCTCAGGTGGTGTCTCTCAGCTGCCCAGAAGCACAGTTAGTACAGCACGAACGTTTGGCCTCTGCTCCCACAGCAGAAGAGCCAGGATTGAAAGCTGGTGCTGGACCTGTTCAGCACACAATCCCTTTTACATTGGTGCATTCATCGTTGGTTTCACTGCTCACTTTCATACAGGAAAAGCATTTGAATGGAATCAGTCCAGAGGCTGCTCTCTGCTGCGCAGCATCACAGTCAGCACAGAATGAACAGTGGCATCTGCTCACACGGCAGAAGGAGCAGCAGGGAAAGCTAGTGCTCTGCTTCTTCAGCACACAAGCAGCTTTGCAACGGGGTCACCATCATTGCAGTCTCTCCTCGGTTTCATACCTAAAAGTCCATTTGAATCCAAATTCTCAAGCGGTCTCAGCTGCCCAGAGGCACAGTGAGTACAGCACGAACGTTTGTCCTCTGCTCCCACAGCAGAAGAGCCAGGATTGAAAGCTGGTGCTGGACCGGTTCAGCACACAATCACCTTTACATTGGTGCCTCCATCGTTGCTTTCACTGCTCACATTCATACAGGAAAAGCATTTGAATGGAATCAGTCCAGAGGCTGCTCTCTGCTGCGCAGCAACACAGTCAGCACAGAATGAACAGTGGCATCTGCTCACACGGCAGAAGGAGCAGCAGGGAAAGCTAGTGCTCTGCTTCTTCAGCACACAAGCAGCTTTGCAACGGGGTCACCATCATTGCAGTCTCTCCTCGGTTTCATACCTAAAAGTCCATTTGAATCTAAATTCTCAGGTGGTGTCTCTCAGCTGCCCAGAAGCACAGTTAGTACAGCACGAACGTTTGGCCTCTGCTCCCACAGCAGAAGAGCCAGGATTGAAAGCTGGTGCTGGACCTGTTCAGCACACAATCCCTTTTACATTGGTGCATTCATCGTTGGTTTCACTGCTCACTTTCATACAGGAAAAGCATTTGAATGGAATCAGTCCAGAGGCTGCTCTCTGCTGCGCAGCATCACAGTCAGCACAGAATGAACAGTGGCATCTGCTCACACGGCAGAAGGAGCAGCAGGGAAAGCTAGTGCTCTGCTTCTTCAGCACACAAGCAGCTTTGCAACGGGGTCACCATCATTGCAGTCTCTCCTCGGTTTCATACCTAAAAGTCCATTTGAATCCAAATTCTCAGGTGGTGTCTCTCAGCTGCCCAGCAGCACAGTGAGTACAGCACGAACATTTGGCCTCTGCTCCCACAGCAGAAGAGCCAGGATTGAAAGCTGGTGCTGGACCTGTTCAGCACACAATCCCCTTTAAATTGGTGCCTCCATCGTTGCTTTCACTGCTCACTTTCATACAGAAAAAGCATTTGAATGGAATCAGCCCTGAGCCTGCTCCCTGCTGGCAGCAACACAGCACAGAATGAACAGTGGCATCTGCTCACACGGCAGAAGGAGCAGCAGGGAAAGCTAGTGCTCTGCTTCTTCAGCACACAAGCAGCTTTGCAACGAGGTCACCATCATTGCAGTCTCTCTTCGGTTTCATACCTAAAAGTCCATTTGAATCCAAATTCTCAAGCGGTCTCAGCTGCCCAGCAGCACAGTTAGTACAGCACGAACGTTTGGCCTCTGCTCCCACAGCAGAAGAGCCAGGATTGAAAGCTGGTGCTGGACCTGTTCAGCACACAATCACCTTTACATTGGTGCCTCCATCGTTGCTTTCACTGCTCACATTCATACAGGAAAAGCATTTGAATGGAATCAGTCCAGAGGCTGCTCTCTGCTGCGCAGCAACACAGTCAGAACAGAATGAACAGTGGCATCTGCTCACACGGCAGAAGGAGCAGCAGGGAAAGCTAGTGCTCTGCTTCTTCAGCACACAAGCAGCTTTGCAACGGGGTCACCATCATTGCAGTCTCTCCTCGGCTTCATACCTAAAAGTCCATTTGAATCCGAAAACTCAGTTGGTGTCGCTCAGCTGCCCAGCAGCACAGTGAGTACAGCACGAATGTTTGGCCTCTGCTCCCACAGCAGAAGAGCCAGGATTGAAAGCTGGTGCTGGACCTGTTCAGCACACAATCCCCTTTACATTGGTGCCTCCATCGTTGCTTTCACTGCTTACACTCATACAGGAAAAGCATTTGAATAGAATCCGTCCAGAGCCTGCTCCCTGCTGGCAGCAACACAGCACAGAATGAACAGTGGCATCTGCTCACACGGCAGAAGGAGCAGCAGGGAAAGCTAGTGCTCTGCTTCTTCAGCACACAAGCAGCTTTGCAACGGGGTCACCATCATTGCAGTCTCTCCTCGGTTTCATACCTAAAAGTCCATTTGAATCCAAATTCTCAGGTGGTGTCTCTCAGCTGCCCAGCAGCACAGTGAGTACAGAACGAACGTTTGGCCTCTGCTCCCACAGCAGAAGAGCCAGGATTGAAAGCTGGTGCTGGACCTGTTCAGCACACAATCCCCTTTACATTGGTGCCTCCATCGTTGCTTTCACTGCTCACTTTCATACAGGAAAAGCATTTGAATGGAATCAGCCCTGAGCCTGCTCCCTGCTGGCAGCAACACAGCACAGAATGAACAGTGGCATCTGCTCACACGGCAGAAGGACCAGCAGGGAAAGCTAGTGCTCTGCTTCTTCAGCACACAAGCAGCTTTGCAACGGGGTCACCATCATTGCAGTCTCTCCTCGGTTTCATACCTAAAAGTCCATTTGAATCCAAATTCTCAGGTGGTGTCTCTCAGCTGCCCAGCAGCACAGTGAGTACAGCACGAACATTTGGCCTCTGCTCCCACAGCAGAAGAGCCAGGATTGAAAGCTGGTGCTGGACCTGTTCAGCACACAATCCCCTTTACATTGGTGCCTCCATCGTTGCTTTCACTGCTCACTTTCATACAGGAAAAGCATTTGAATGGAATCAGCCCTGAGCCTGCTCCCTGCTGGCAGCAACACAGCACAGAATGAACAGGGGCATCTGCTCACACGGCAGAAGGAGCAGCAGGGAAAGCTAGTGCTCTGCTTCTTCAGCACACAAGCAGCTTTGCAACGGGGTCACCATCATTGCAGTCTCTCTTCGGTTTCCTACCTAAAAGTCCATTTGAATCCAAATTCTCAGGTGGTGTCTCTCAGCTGCCCAGCAGCACAGTGAGTACAGCACGAACATTTGGCCTCTGCTCCCACAGCAGAAGAGCCAGGATTGAAAGCTGGTGCTGGACCTGTTCAGCACACAATCCCCTTTACATTGGTGCCTCCATCGTTGCTTTCACTGCTCACTTTCATACAGGAAAAGCATTTGAATAGAATCAGTCCAGAGCCTGCTCCCTGCTGGCAGCAACACAGCACAGAATGAACAGTGGCATCTGCTCACACGGCAGAAGGACCCGCAGGGAAAGCTAGTGCTGTGTCTCTTCAGCACACAAGAAGCTTTGCAACGGGGTCACCATCATTGCAGTCTCTCCTCGGTTTCATACCTAAAAGTCCATTTGAATCCAAATTCTCAGGTGGTGTCTCTCAGCTGCCCAGCAGCACAGTTAGTACAGCACGAACGTTTGGCCTCTGCTCCCACAGCAGAAGAGCCAGGATTGAAAGCTGGTGCTGGACCTGTTCAGCACACAATCCCCTTTACATTGGTGCATCCATCGTTGCTTTCACTGCTCACATTCATACAGGAAAAGCATTTGAATGGAATCAGTCCAGAGGCTGCTCTCTGCTGCGCAGCAACACAGTCAGCACAGAATGAACAGTGGCATCTGCTCACACGGCAGAAGGAGCAGCAGGGAAAGCTAGTGCTCTGCTTCTTCAGCACACAAGCAGCTTTGCAACGCGGTCACCATCATTGCAGTCTCTCCTCGGTTTCATACCTAAAAGTCCATTTGAATCCAAATTCTCAGGTGGTGTCTCTCAGCTGCCCAGCAGCACAGTTAGTACAGCACGAACGTTTGGCCTCTGCTCCCACAGCAGAAGAGCCAGGATTGAAAGCTGGTGCTGGACCTGTTCAGCACACAATCCCTTTTACATTGGTGCATTCATCGTTGCTTTCACTGCTCACTTTCATACAGGAAAAGCATTTGAATGGAATCAGTCCAGAGGCTGCTCTCTGCTGCGCAGCAACACAGTCAGCAGAGAATGAGCAGTGGCATCTGCTCACACGGCAGAAGGAGCAGCAGGGAAAGCTAGTGCTCTGCTTCTTCAGCACACAAGCAGCTTTGCAACGGGGTCACCATCATTGCAGTCTCTCCTCGGTTTCATACCTAAAAGTCCATTTGAATCCAAATTCTCAGGTGGTGTCTCTCAGCTGCCCAGCAGCACAGTGAGTACAGCACGAACGTTTGGCATCTCTTCCCACAGCAGAAGAGCAAGGATTGAAAGCTGGTGCTGGACCTGTTCAGCACACAATCCCCTTTACATTGGTGCATCCATCGTTGCTTTCACTGCTAACACTCGTACAGGAAAAGCATTTGAATAGTATCCGTCCAGAGCCTGCTCCCTGCTGGCAGCAACACAGCACAGAATGAACAGTGGCATCTGCTCACACGGCAGAAGGAGCAGCAGGGAAAGCTAGTGCTCTGCTTCTTCAGCACACAAGCAGCTTTGCAACGGGGTCACCATCATTGCAGTCTCTCCTCGGTTTCATACCTAAAAGTCCATTTGAATCCAAATTCTCAGGTGGTGTCTCTCAGCTGCCCAGCAGCACAGTGAGTACAGCACGAACATTTGGCCTCTGCTCCCACAGCAGAAGAGCCAGGATTGAAAGCTGGTGCTGGACCTGTTCAGCACACAATCCCCTTTACATTGGTGCCTCCATCGTTGCTTTCACTGCTCACTTTCATACAGGAAAAGCATTTGAATGGAATCAGCCCTGAGCCTGCTCCCTGCTGGCAGCAACACAGCACAGAATGAACAGGGGCATCTGCTCACACGGCAGAAGGACCAGCAGGGAAAGCTAGTGCTCTGCTTCTTCAGCACACAAGCAGCTTTGCAACGGGGTCACCATCATTGCAGTCTCTCTTCGGTTTCCTACCTAAAAGTCCATTTGAATCCAAATTCTCAGGTGGTGTCTCTCAGCTGCCCAGCAGCACAGTGAGTACAGCACGAACATTTGGCCTCTGCTCCCACAGCAGAAGAGCCAGGATTGAAAGCTGGTGCTGGACCTGTTCAGCACACAATCCCCTTTACATTGGTGCCTCCATCGTTGCTTTCACTGCTCACTTTCATACAGGAAAAGCATTTGAATAGAATCAGTCCAGAGCCTGCTCCCTGCTGGCAGCAACACAGCACAGAATGAACAGTGGCATCTGCTCACACGGCAGAAGGACCCGCAGGGAAAGCTAGTGCTGTGTCTCTTCAGCACACAAGAAGCTTTGCAACGGGGTCACCATCATTGCAGTCTCTCCTCGGTTTCATACCTAAAAGTCCATTTGAATCCAAATTCTCAGGTGGTGTCTCTCAGCTGCCCAGCAGCACAGTTAGTACAGCACGAACGTTTGGCCTCTGCTCCCACAGCAGAAGAGCCAGGATTGAAAGCTGGTGCTGGACCTGTTCAGCACACAATCCCCTTTACATTGGTGCATCCATCGTTGCTTTCACTGCTCACATTCATACAGGAAAAGCATTTGAATGGAATCAGTCCAGAGGCTGCTCTCTGCTGCGCAGCAACACAGTCAGCACAGAATGAACAGTGGCATCTGCTCACACGGCAGAAGGAGCAGCAGGGAAAGCTAGTGCTCTGCTTCTTCAGCACACAAGCAGCTTTGCAACGCGGTCACCATCATTGCAGTCTCTCCTCGGTTTCATACCTAAAAGTCCATTTGAATCCAAATTCTCAGGTGGTGTCTCTCAGCTGCCCAGCAGCACAGTTAGTACAGCACGAACGTTTGGCCTCTGCTCCCACAGCAGAAGAGCCAGGATTGAAAGCTGGTGCTGGACCTGTTCAGCACACAATCCCTTTTACATTGGTGCATTCATCGTTGCTTTCACTGCTCACTTTCATACAGGAAAAGCATTTGAATGGAATCAGTCCAGAGGCTGCTCTCTGCTGCGCAGCAACACAGTCAGCAGAGAATGAGCAGTGGCATCTGCTCACACGGCAGAAGGAGCAGCAGGGAAAGCTAGTGCTCTGCTTCTTCAGCACACAAGCAGCTTTGCAACGGGGTCACCATCATTGCAGTCTCTCCTCGGTTTCATACCTAAAAGTCCATTTGAATCCAAATTCTCAGGTGGTGTCTCTCAGCTGCCCAGCAGCACAGTGAGTACAGCACGAACGTTTGGCATCTCTTCCCACAGCAGAAGAGCAAGGATTGAAAGCTGGTGCTGGACCTGTTCAGCACACAATCCCCTTTACATTGGTGCATCCATCGTTGCTTTCACTGCTAACACTCGTACAGGAAAAGCATTTGAATAGTATCCGTCCAGAGCCTGCTCCCTGCTGGCAGCAACACAGCACAGAATGAACAGTGGCATCTGCTCACACGGCAGAAGGAGCAGCAGGGAAAGCTAGTGCTCTGCTTCTTCAGCACACAAGCAGCTTTGCAACGGGGTCACCATCATTGCAGTCTCTCCTCGGTTTCATACCTAAAAGTCCATTTGAATCCAAATTCTCAGGTGGTGTCTCTCAGCTGCCCAGCAGCACAGTGAGTACAGCACGAACGTTTGGCCTCTGCTCCCACAGCAGAAGAGCCAGGATTGAAAGCTGGTGCTGGACCTGTTCAGCACACAATCCCCTTTACATTGGTGCCTCCATCGTTGCTTTCACTGCTCACTTTCATACAGGAAAAGCATTTGAATGGAATCAGTCCAGAGCCTGCTCTCTGCTGCGCAGCAACACAGTCAGCAGAGAATGAACAGTGGCATCTGCTCACACGGCAGAAGGAGCAGCAGGGAAAGCTAGTGGTCTACTTCTTCAGCACACAAGCAGCTTTGCAAGGGGGTCACCATCATTGCAGTCTCTCCTCGGTTTCATACCTAAAATTCCATTTGAATCCAAATTCTCAGGTGGTGTCTCTCAGCTGCCCAGCAGCACAGTTAGTACAGCACGAACGTTTGGCCTCTGCTCCCACAGCAGAAGAGCCAGGATTGAAAGCTGGTGCTGGACCTGTTCAGCACACAATCCCTTTTACATTGGTGCATTCATCGTTGCTTTCACTGCTCACTTTCATACAGGAAAAGCATTTGAATGGAATCAGTCCAGAGGCTGCTCTCTGCTGCGCAGCAACACAGTCAGCAGAGAATGAGCAGTGGCATCTGCTCACACGGCAGAAGGAGCAGCAGGGAAAGCTAGTGCTCTGCTTCTTCAGCACACAAGCAGCTTTGCAACGGGGTCACCATCATTGCAGTCTCTCCTCGGTTTCATACCTAAAAGTCCATTTGAATCCAAATTCTCAAGCGGTCTCAGCTGCCCAGCAGCACAGTGAGTACAGCACGAACGTTTGGCATCTGCTCCCACAGCAGAAGAGCAAGGATTGAAAGCTGGTGCTGGACCTGTTCAGCACACAATCCCCTTTACATTGGTGCCTCCATCGTTGCTTTCACTGCTAACACTCGTACAGGAAAAGCATTTGAATAGAATCAGTCCAGAGCCTGCTCCCTGCTGGCAGCAACACAGCACAGAATGAACAGGGGCATCTGCTCACAAGGCAGAAGGAGCAGCAGGGAAAGCTAGTGCTGTGTCTCTTCAGCACACAAGAAGCTTTGCAACGGGGTCACCATCATTGCAGTCTCTCCTCGGTTTCATACCTAAAAGTCCATTTGAATCCAAATTCTCAGGTGGTGTCTCTCAGCTGCCCAGCAGCACAGTTAGTACAGCACGAACGTTTGGCCTCTGCTCCCACAGCAGAAGAGCCAGGATTGAAAGCTGGTGCTGGACCTGTTCAGCACACAATCACCTTTACATTGGTGCCTCCATCGTTGCTTTCACTGCTCACATTCATACAGGAAAAGCATTTGAATGGAATCAGTCCAGAGGCTGCTCTCTGCTGCGCAGCAACAGAGTCAGCACAGAATGAACAGTGGCATCTGCTCACACGGCAGAAGGAGCAGCAGGGAAAGCTAGTGCTCTGCTTCTTCAGCACACAAGCAGCTTTGCAACGGGGTCACCATCATTGCAGTCTCTCCTCGGTTTCATACCTAAAAGTCCATTTGAATCCAAATTCTCAGGTGGTGTCTCTCAGCTGCCCAGCAGCACAGTTAGTACAGCACGAACGTTTGGCCTCTGCTCCCACAGCAGAAGAGCCAGGATTGAAAGCTGGTGCTGGACCTGTTCAGCACACAATCCCTTTTACATTGGTGCATTCATCGTTGCTTTCACTGCTCACTTTCATACAGGAAAAGCATTTGAATGGAATCAGTCCAGAGGCTGCTCTCTGCTGCGCAGCAACACAGTCAGCACAGAATGAACAGTGGCATCTGCTCACACGGCAGAAGGAGCAGCAGGGAAAGCTAGTGCTCTGCTTCTTCAGCACACAAGCAGCTTTGCAACGCGGTCACCATCATTGCAGTCTCTCCTCGGTTTCATACCTAAAAGTCCATTTGAATCCAAATTCTCAGGTGGTGTCTCTCAGCTGCCCAGCAGCACAGTGAGTACAGCACGAACGTTTGGCCTCTGCTCCCACAGCAGAAGAGCCAGGATTGAAAGCTGGTGCTGGACCTGTTCAGCACACAATCCCCTTTACATTGGTGCCTCCATCGTTGCTTTCACTGATCACTTTCATACAGGAAAAACATTTGAATAGAATCCGTCCAGAGCCTGCTCCCTGCTGGCAGCAACACAGCACAGAATGAACAGTGGCATCTGCTCACACGGCAGAAGGACCAGCAGGGAAAGCTAGTGCTCTGCTTCTTCAGCACACAAGCAGCTTTGCAACGGGGTCACCATCATTGCAGTCTCTCCTCGGTTTCATACCTAAAAGTCCATTTGAATCCAAATTCTCAAGCGGTCTCAGCTGCCCAGCAGCACAGTGAGTACAGCACGAACGTTTGGCCTCTGCTCCCACAGCAGAAGAGCCAGGATTGAAAGCTGGTGCTGGACCTGTTCAGCACACAATCCCTTTTACATTGGTGCCTCCATCGTTGCTTTCACTGCTCACTTTCATACAGGAAAAGCATTTGAATGGAATCAGTCCAGAGGCTGCTCCCTGCTGGCAGCAACACAGTCAGCACAGAATGAACAGTGGCATCTGCTCACACGGCAGAAGGAGCAGCAGGGACAGCTAGTGCTCTGCTTCTTCAGCACACAAGCAGCTTTGCAACGCGGTCACCATCATTGCAGTCTCTCCTCGGTTTCATACCTAAAAGTCCATTTGAATCCAAATTCTCAGGTGGTGTCTCTCAGCTGCCCAGCAGCACAGTTAGTACAGCACGAACGTTTGGCCTCTGCTCCCACAGCAGAAGAGCCAGGATTGAAAGCTGGTGCTGGGCCTTTTCAGCACACAATCCCCTTTACATTGGTGCCTCCATCGTTGCTTTCACTGCTCACTTTCATACAGGAAAAGCATTTGAATAGAATCCGTCCAGAGCCTGCTCCCTGCTGACAGCAACACAGCACAGAATGAACCGTGGCATCTGCTCACACGGCAGAAGGACCAGCAGGGAAAGCTCGGGCTGTGTCTCTTCAGCCCACAAGCAGCTTTGCAACGGGGTCACCATCATTGCAGTCTCTCCTCGGTTTCATACCTAAAAGTCCATTTGAATCCAAATTCTCAGGTGGTGTCTCTCAGCTGCCCAGCAGCACAGTGAGTACAGCACGAACGTTTGGCCTCTGCTCCCACAGCAGAAGAGCCAGGATTGAAAGCTGGTGCTGGACCTGTTCAGCACACAATCCTCTTTACATTGGTGCCTCCATCGTTGCTTTCACTGATCACTTTCATACAGGAAAAACATTTGAATAGAATCCGTCCAGAGCCTGCTCCCTGCTGGCAGCAACACAGCACAGAATGAACAGTGGCATCTGCTCACACGGCAGAAGGAGCAGCAGGGAAAGCTAGTGCTCTGCTTCTTCAGCACACAAGCAGCTTTGCAACGGGGTCACCATCATTGCAGTCTCTCCTCGGTTTCATACCTAAAAGTCCATTTGAATCCAAATTCTCAAGCGGTCTCAGCTGCCCAGCAGCACAGTGAGTACAGCACGAACGTTTGGCATCTGCTCCCACAGCAGAAGAGCCAGGATTGAAAGCTGGTGCTGGACCTGTTCAGCACACAATCCCCTTTACATTGGTGCCTCCATCGTTGCTTTCACTGCTAACACTCGTACAGGAAAAGCATTTGAATAGAATCAGTCCAGAGCCTGCTCCCTGCTGGCAGCAACACAGCACAGAATGAACAGGGGCATCTGCTCACACGGCAGAAGGACCAGCAGGGAAAGCTAGTGCTGTGTCTCTTCAGCACACAAGAAGCTTTGCAACGGGGTCACCATCATTGCAGTCTCTCCTCGGTTTCATACCTAAAAGTCCATTTGAATCCAAATTCTCAGGTGGTGTCTCTCAGCTGCCCAGCAGCACAGTTAGTACAGCACGAACGTTTGGCCTCTGCTCCCACAGCAGAAGAGCCAGGATTGAAAGCTGGTGCTGGACCTGTTCAGCACACAATCCCCTTTACATTGGTGCCTCCATCGTTGCTTTCACTGCTCACATTCATACAGGAAAAGCATTTGAATGGAATCAGTCCAGAGGCTGCTCTCTGCTGCGCAGCAACAGAGTCAGCACAGAATGAACAGTGGCATCTGCTCACACGGCAGAAGGAGCAGCAGGGAAAGCTAGTGCTCTGCTTCTTCAGCACACAAGCAGCTTTGCAACGGGGTCACCATCATTGCAGTCTCTCCTCGGTTTCATACCTAAAAGTCCATTTGAATCCAAATTCTCAGGTGGTGTCTCTCAGCTGCCCAGCAGCACAGTTAGTACAGCACGAACGTTTGGCCTCTGCTCCCACAGCAGAAGAGCCAGGATTGAAAGCTGGTGCTGGACCTGTTCAGCACACAATCCCTTTTACATTGGTGCATTCATCGTTGCTTTCACTGCTCACTTTCATACAGGAAAAGCATTTGAATGGAATCAGTCCAGAGGCTGCTCTCTGCTGCGCAGCAACACAGTCAGCACAGAATGAACAGTGGCATCTGCTCACACGGCAGAAGGAGCAGCAGGGAAAGCTAGTGCTCTGCTTCTTCAGCACACAAGCAGCTTTGCAACGCGGTCACCATCATTGCAGTCTCTCCTCGGTTTCATACCTAAAAGTCCATTTGAATCCAAATTCTCAGGTGGTCTCTCTCAGCTGCCCAGCAGCACAGTGAGTACAGCACGAACGTTTGGCCTCTGCTCCCACAGCAGAAGAGCCAGGATTGAAAGCTGGTGCTGGACCTGTTCAGCACACAATCCCCTTTACATTGGTGCCTCCATCGTTGCTTTCACTGCTAACACTCATACAGGAAAAGCATTTGAATGGAATCCGTCCAGAGCCTGCTCCCAGCTGGCAGCAACACAGCACAGAATGAACAGTGGCATCTGCTCACACGGCAGAAGGAGCAGCAGGGAAAGCTAGTGCTCTGCTTCTTCAGCACACAAGCAGCTTTGCAACGGGGTCACCATCATTGCAGTCTCTCCTCGGTTTCATACCTAAAAGTCCATTTGAATCCAAATTCTCAGGTGGTGTCTCTCAGCTGCCCAGCAGCACAGTTAGTACAGCACGAACGTTTGGCCTCTGCTCCCACAGCAGAAGAGCCAGGATTGAAAGCTGGCGCTGGACCTGTTCAGCACACAATCCCCTTTACATTGGTGCCTCCATCTTTGCTTTCACTGCTCACTTTCATACAGGAAAAGCATTTGAATGGAATCAGTCCAGAGGCTGCTCTCTGCTGCGCAGCAACACAGTCAGGAGAGAATGAGCAGTGGCATCTGCTCACACGGCAGAAGGAGCAGCAGGGAAAGCTAGTGCTCTGCTTCTTCAGCACACAAGCAGCTTTGCAACGGGGTCACCATCATTGCAGTCTCTCCTCGGTTTCATACCTAAAAGTCCATTTGAATCCAAATTCTCAAGCGGTCTCAGCTGCCCAACAGCACAGTGAGTACAGCACGAACGTTTGGCATCTGCTCCCACAGCAGAAGAGCAAGGATTGAAAGCTGGTGCTGGACCTGTTCAGCACACAATCCCCTTTCATTGGTGCATCCATCGTTGCTTTCACTGCTAACACTCGTACAGGAAAAGCATTTGAATGGAATCAGTCCAGAGCCTGCTCCCTGCTGGCAGCAACACAGCACAGAATGAACAGTGGCATCTGCTCACACGGCAGAAGGACCAGCAGGGAAAGCTAGTGCTGTGTCTCTTCAGCACACAAGAAGCTTTGCAACGGGGTCACCATCATTGCAGTCTCTCCTCGGTTTCATACCTAAAAGTCCATTTGAATCCAAATTCTCAGGTGGTGTCTCTCAGCTGCCCAGCAGCACAGTTAGTACAGCACGAACGTTTGGCCTCTGCTCCCACAGCAGAAGAGCCAGGATTGAAAGCTGGTGCTGGACCTGTTCAGCACACAATCCCCTTTACATTGGTGCCTCCATCGTTGCTTTCACTGCTCACATTCATACAGGAAAAGCATTTGAATGGAATCAGTCCAGAGGCTGCTCTCTGCTGCGCAGCAACAGAGTCAGCACAGAATGAACAGTGGCATCTGCTCACACGGCAGAAGGAGCAGCAGGGAAAGCTAGTGCTCTGCTTCTTCAGCACACAAGCAGCTTTGCAACGGGGTCACCATCATTGCAGTCTCTCCTCGGTTTCATACCTAAAAGTCCATTTGAATCCAAATTCTCAGGTGGTGTCTCTCAGCTGCCCAGCAGCACAGTTAGTACAGCACGAACGTTTGGCCTCTGCTCCCACAGCAGAAGAGCCAGGATTGAAAGCTGGTGCTGGACCTGTTCAGCACACAATCCCTTTTACATTGGTGCATTCATCGTTGCTTTCACTGCTCACTTTCATACAGGAAAAGCATTTGAATGGAATCAGTCCAGAGGCTGCTCTCTGCTGCGCAGCAACACAGTCAGCACAGAATGAACAGTGGCATCTGCTCACACGGCAGAAGGAGCAGCAGGGAAAGCTAGTGCTCTGCTTCTTCAGCACACAAGCAGCTTTGCAACGCGGTCACCATCATTGCAGTCTCTCCTCGGTTTCATACCTAAAAGTCCATTTGAATCCAAATTCTCAGGTGGTCTCTCTCAGCTGCCCAGCAGCACAGTGAGTACAGCACGAACGTTTGGCCTCTGCTCCCACAGCAGAAGAGCCAGGATTGAAAGCTGGTGCTGGACCTGTTCAGCACACAATCCCCTTTACATTGGTGCCTCCATCGTTGCTTTCACTGCTAACACTCATACAGGAAAAGCATTTGAATGGAATCCGTCCAGAGCCTGCTCCCAGCTGGCAGCAACACAGCACAGAATGAACAGTGGCATCTGCTCACACGGCAGAAGGAGCAGCAGGGAAAGCTAGTGCTCTGCTTCTTCAGCACACAAGCAGCTTTGCAACGGGGTCACCATCATTGCAGTCTCTCCTCGGTTTCATACCTAAAAGTCCATTTGAATCCAAATTCTCAGGTGGTGTCTCTCAGCTGCCCAGCAGCACAGTTAGTACAGCACGAACGTTTGGCCTCTGCTC
This sequence comes from Pezoporus flaviventris, assembly GCF_033815535.1. Lineage (NCBI taxonomy): Eukaryota > Metazoa > Chordata > Aves > Psittaciformes > Psittacidae > Pezoporus > Pezoporus flaviventris. The sequence continues at coordinate 175,068 of NW_026892732.1, read as the reverse complement.
CCACAGCAGAAGAGCCAGGATTGAAAGCTGGTGCTGGACCTGTTCAGCACACAATCCCCTTTACATTGGTGCCTCCATCTTTGCTTTCACTGCTCACTTTCATACAGGAAAAGCATTTGAATGGAATCAGTCCAGAGGCTGCTCTCTGCTGCGCAGCAACACAGTCAGGAGAGAATGAGCAGTGGCATCTGCTCACACGGCAGAAGGAGCAGCAGGGAAAGCTAGTGCTCTGCTTCTTCAGCACACAAGCAGCTTTGCAACGGGGTCACCATCATTGCAGTCTCTCCTCGGTTTCATACCTAAAAGTCCATTTGAATCCAAATTCTCAAGCGGTCTCAGCTGCCCAGCAGCACAGTGAGTACAGCACGAACGTTTGGCATCTGCTCCCACAGCAGAAGAGCAAGGATTGAAAGCTGGTGCTGGACCTGTTCAGCACACAATCCCCTTTACATTGGTGCCTCCATCGTTGCTTTCACTGCTAACACTCGTACAGGAAAAGCATTTGAATAGAATCAGTCCAGAGCCTGCTCCCTGCTGGCAGCAACACAGCACAGAATGAACAGGGGCATCTGCTCACACGGCAGAAGGACCAGCAGGGAAAGCTAGTGCTGTGTCTCTTCAGCACACAAGCAGCTTTGCAACGGGGTCACCATCATTGCAGTCTCTCCTCGGTTTCATACCTAAAAGTCCATTTGAATCCAAATTCTCAGGTGGTGTCTCTCAGCTGCCCAGCAGCACAGTTAGTACAGCACGAACGTTTGGCCTCTGCTCCCACAGCAGAAGAGCCAGGATTGAAAGCTGGTGCTGGACCTGTTCAGCACACAATCCCCTTTACATTGGTGCCTCCATCGTTGCTTTCACTGCTCACTTTCATACAGGAAAAGCATTTGAATGGAATCAGTCCAGAGCCTGCTCTCTGCTGTGCAGGAACACAGTCAGCACAGAATGAACAGGGGCATCTGCTCACACGGCAGAAGGAGCAGCAGGGAAAGCTAGTGCTCTGCTTCTTCAGCACACAAGCAGCTTTGCAACGGGGTCACCATCATTGCAGTCTCTCCTCGGTTTCATACCTAAAAGTCCATTTGAATCCAAAATCTCAGGTGGTGTCTCTCAGCTGCCCAGCAGCACAGTTAGTACAGCACGAACGTTTGGCCTCTGCTCCCACAGCAGAAGAGCCAGGATTGAAAGCTGGTGCTGGACCTGTTCAGCACACAATCCCTTTTACATTGGTGCATTCATCGTTGCTTTCACTGCTCACTTTCATACAGGAAAAGCATTTGAATGGAATCAGTCCAGAGGCTGCTCTCTGCTGCGCAGCAACACAGTCAGCAGAGAATGAGCAGTGGCATCTGCTCACACGGCAGAAGGAGCAGCAGGGAAAGCTAGTGCTCTGCTTCTTCAGCACACAAGCAGCTTTGCAACGGGGTCACCATCATTGCAGTCTCTCCTCGGTTTCATACCTAAAAGTCCATTTGAATCCAAATTCTCAGGTGGTGTCTCTCAGCTGCCCAGCAGCACAGTGAGTACAGCACGAACGTTTGGCATCTGCTCCCACAGCAGAAGAGCCAGGATTGAAAGCTGGTGCTGGACCTGTTCAGCACACAATCCCCTTTACATTGGTGCCTCCATCGTTGCTTTCACTGCTAACACTCGTACAGGAAAAGCATTTGAATAGAATCAGTCCAGAGCCTGCTCCCTGCTGGCAGCAACACAGCACAGAATGAACAGGGCCATCTGCTCACACGGCAGAAGGACCAGCAGGGAAAGCTAGTGCTGTGTCTCTTCAGCACGCAAGCAGCTTTGCAACGGGGTCACCATCATTGCAGTCTCTCCTCGGTTTCATACCTAAAAGTCCATTTGAATCCAAATTCTCAGGTGGTGTCTCTCAGCTGCCCAGCAGCACAGTTAGTACAGCACGAACGTTTGGCCTCTGCTCCCACAGCAGAAGAGCCAGGATTGAAAGCTGGTGCTGGACCTGTTCAGCACACAATCCCCTTTACATTGGTGCCTCCATCGTTGCTTTCACTGCTCACTTTCATACAGGAAAAGCATTTGAATGGAATCCGTCCAGAGCCTGCTCCCTGCTGGCAGCAACACAGCACAGAATGAACAGTGGCATCTGCTCACACGGCAGAAGGACCAGCAGGGAAAGCTCGGGCTGTGTCTCTTCAGCCCACAAACAGCTTTGCAACGGGGTCACCATCATTGCAGTCTCTCCTCGGTTTCATACCTAAAAGTCCATTTGAATCCAAATTCTCAGGTGGTGTCTCTCAGCTGCCCAGCAGCACAGTGAGTACAGCACGAACGTTTGGCCTCTGCTCCCACAGCAGAAGAGCCAGGATTGAAAGCTGGTGCTGGACCTGTTCAGCACACAATCCTCTTTACATTGGTGCCTCCATCGTTGCTTTCACTGATCACTTTCATACAGGAAAAACATTTGAATAGAATCCGTCCAGAGCCTGCTCCCTGCTGGCAGCAACACAGCACAGAATGAACAGTGGCATCTGCTCACACGGCAGAAGGAGCAGCAGGGAAAGCTAGTGCTCTGCTTCTTCAGCACACAAGCAGCTTTGCAACGGGGTCACCATCATTGCAGTCTCTCCTCGGTTTCATACCTAAAAGTCCATTTGAATCCAAATTCTCAAGCGGTCTCAGCTGCCCAGCAGCACAGTGAGTACAGCACGAACGTTTGGCATCTGCTCCCACAGCAGAAGAGCCAGGATTGAAAGCTGGTGCTGGACCTGTTCAGCACACAATCCCCTTTACATTGGTGCCTCCATCGTTGCTTTCACTGCTAACACTCGTACAGGAAAAGCATTTGAATAGAATCAGTCCAGAGCCTGCTCCCTGCTGGCAGCAACACAGCACAGAATGAACAGGGGCATCTGCTCACACGGCAGAAGGACCAGCAGGGAAAGCTAGTGCTGTGTCTCTTCAGCACACAAGAAGCTTTGCAACGGGGTCACCATCATTGCAGTCTCTCCTCGGTTTCATACCTAAAAGTCCATTTGAATCCAAATTCTCAGGTGGTGTCTCTCAGCTGCCCAGCAGCACAGTTAGTACAGCACGAACGTTTGGCCTCTGCTCCCACAGCAGAAGAGCCAGGATTGAAAGCTGGTGCTGGACCTGTTCAGCACACAATCACCTTTACATTGGTGCCTCCATCGTTGCTTTCACTGCTCACATTCATACAGGAAAAGCATTTGAATGGAATCAGTCCAGAGGCTGCTCTCTGCTGCGCAGCAACAGAGTCAGCACAGAATGAACAGTGGCATCTGCTCACACGGCAGAAGGAGCAGCAGGGAAAGCTAGTGCTCTGCTTCTTCAGCACACAAGCAGCTTTGCAACGGGGTCACCATCATTGCAGTCTCTCCTCGGTTTCATACCTAAAAGTCCATTTGAATCCAAATTCTCAGGTGGTGTCTCTCAGCTGCCCAGCAGCACAGTTAGTACAGCACGAACGTTTGGCCTCTGCTCCCACAGCAGAAGAGCCAGGATTGAAAGCTGGTGCTGGACCTGTTCAGCACACAATCCCTTTTACATTGGTGCATTCATCGTTGCTTTCACTGCTCACTTTCATACAGGAAAAGCATTTGAATGGAATCAGTCCAGAGGCTGCTCTCTGCTGCGCAGCAACACAGTCAGCACAGAATGAACAGTGGCATCTGCTCACACGGCAGAAGGACCAGCAGGGAAAGCTAGTGCTCTGCTTCTTCAGCACACAAGCAGCTTTGCAACGGGGTCACCATCATTGCAGTCTCTCCTCGGTTTCATACCTAAAAGTCCATTTGAATCCAAATTCTCAAGCGGTCTCAGCTGCCCAGCAGCACAGTGAGTACAGCACGAACGTTTGGCCTCTGCTCCCACAGCAGAAGAGCCAGGATTGAAAGCTGGTGCTGGACCTGTTCAGCACACAATCCCTTTTACATTGGTGCCTCCATCGTTGCTTTCACTGCTCACTTTCATACAGGAAAAGCATTTGAATGGAATCAGTCCAGAGGCTGCTCCCTGCTGGCAGCAACACAGTCAGCACAGAATGAACAGTGGCATCTGCTCACACGGCAGAAGGAGCAGCAGGGACAGCTAGTGCTCTGCTTCTTCAGCACACAAGCAGCTTTGCAACGCGGTCACCATCATTGCAGTCTCTCCTCGGTTTCATACCTAAAAGTCCATTTGAATCCAAATTCTCAGGTGGTGTCTCTCAGCTGCCCAGCAGCACAGTTAGTACAGCACGAACGTTTGGCCTCTGCTCCCACAGCAGAAGAGCCAGGATTGAAAGCTGGTGCTGGGCCTTTTCAGCACACAATCCCCTTTACATTGGTGCCTCCATCGTTGCTTTCACTGCTCACTTTCATACAGGAAAAGCATTTGAATAGAATCCGTCCAGAGCCTGCTCCCTGCTGGCAGCAACACAGCACAGAATGAACCGTGGCATCTGCTCACACGGCAGAAGGACCAGCAGGGAAAGCTCGGGCTGTGTCTCTTCAGCCCACAAGCAGCTTTGCAACGGGGTCACCATCATTGCAGTCTCTCCTCGGTTTCATACCTAAAAGTCCATTTGAATCCAAATTCTCAGGTGGTGTCTCTCAGCTGCCCAGCAGCACAGTGAGTACAGCACGAACGTTTGGCCTCTGCTCCCACAGCAGAAGAGCCAGGATTGAAAGCTGGTGCTGGACCTGTTCAGCACACAATCCTCTTTACATTGGTGCCTCCATCGTTGCTTTCACTGATCACTTTCATACAGGAAAAACATTTGAATAGAATCCGTCCAGAGCCTGCTCCCTGCTGGCAGCAACACAGCACAGAATGAACAGTGGCATCTGCTCACACGGCAGAAGGAGCAGCAGGGAAAGCTAGTGCTCTGCTTCTTCAGCACACAAGCAGCTTTGCAACGGGGTCACCATCATTGCAGTCTCTCCTCGGTTTCATACCTAAAAGTCCATTTGAATCCAAATTCTCAAGCGGTCTCAGCTGCCCAGCAGCACAGTGAGTACAGCACGAACGTTTGGCCTCTGCTCCCACAGCAGAAGAGCCAGGATTGAAAGCTGGTGCTGGACCTGTTCAGCACACAATCCCCTTTACATTGGTGCCTCCATCATTGCTTTCACTGCTAACACTCATACAGGAAAAGCATTTGAATGGAATCCGTCCAGAGCCTGCTCCCAGCTGGCAGCAACACAGCACAGAATGAACAGTGGCATCTGCTCACACGGCAGAAGGAGCAGCAGGGAAAGCTAGTGCTCTGCTTCTTCAGCACACAAGCAGCTTTGCAACGGGGTCACCATCATTGCAGTCTCTCCTCGGTTTCATACCTAAAAGTCCATTTGAATCCAAATTCTCAGGTGGTGTCTCTCAGCTGCCCAGCAGCACAGTTAGTACAGCACGAACGTTTGGCCTCTGCTCCCACAGCAGAAGAGCCAGGATTGAAAGCTGGTGCTGGACCTGTTCAGCACACAATCCCCTTTACATTGGTGCCTCCATCTTTGCTTTCACTGCTCACTTTCATACAGGAAAAGCATTTGAATGGAATCAGTCCAGAGGCTGCTCTCTGCTGCGCAGCAACACAGTCAGGAGAGAATGAGCAGTGGCATCTGCTCACACGGCAGAAGGAGCAGCAGGGAAAGCTAGTGCTCTGCTTCTTCAGCACACAAGCAGCTTTGCAACGGGGTCACCATCATTGCAGTCTCTCCTCGGTTTCATACCTAAAAGTCCATTTGAATCCAAATTCTCAAGCGGTCTCAGCTGCCCAACAGCACAGTGAGTACAGCACGAACGTTTGGCATCTGCTCCCACAGCAGAAGAGCAAGGATTGAAAGCTGGTGCTGGACCTGTTCAGCACACAATCCCCTTTACATTGGTGCATCCATCGTTGCTTTCACTGCTAACACTCGTACAGGAAAAGCATTTGAATAGAATCAGTCCAGAGCCTGCTCCCTGCTGGCAGCAACACAGCACAGAATGAACAGGGCCATCTGCTCACACGGCAGAAGGACCAGCAGGGAAAGCTAGTGCTGTGTCTCTTCAGCACACAAGCAGCTTTGCAACGGGGTCACCATCATTGCAGTCTCTCCTCGGTTTCATACCTAAAAGTCCATTTGAATCCAAATTCTCAGGTGGTGTCTCTCAGCTGCCCAGCAGCACAGTTAGTACAGCACGAACGTTTGGCCTCTGCTCCCACAGCAGAAGAGCCAGGATTGAAAGCTGGTGCTGGACCTGTTCAGCACACAATCCCCTTTACATTGGTGCCTCCATCGTTGCTTTCACTGCTCACTTTCATACAGGAAAAGCATTTGAATGGAATCAGTCCAGAGGCTGCTCTCTGCTGCGCAGGAACACAGTCAGCACAGAATGAACAGGGGCATCTGCTCACACGGCAGAAGGAGCAGCAGGGAAAGCTAGTGCTCTGCTTCTTCAGCACACAAGCAGCTTTGCAACGGGGTCACCATCATTGCAGTCTCTCCTCGGTTTCATACCTAAAAGTCCATTTGAATCCAAATTCTCAGGTGGTGTCTCTCAGCTGCCCAGCAGCACAGTTAGTACAGCACGAACGTTTGGCCTCTGCTCCCACAGCAGAAGAGCCAGGATTGAAAGCTGGTGCTGGACCTGTTCAGCACACAATCCCCTTTACATTGGTGCCTCCATCGTTGCTTTCACTGCTCACTTTCATACAGGAAAAGCATTTGAATGGAATCAGTCCAGAGCCTGCTCTCTGCTGTGCAGGAACACAGTCAGCACAGAATGAACAGGGGCATCTGCTCACACGGCAGAAGGAGCAGCAGGGAAAGCTAGTGCTCTGCTTCTTCAGCACACAAGCAGCTTTGCAACGGGGTCACCATCATTGCAGTCTCTCCTCGGTTTCATACCTAAAAGTCCATTTGAATCCAAAATCTCAGGTGGTGTCTCTCAGCTGCCCAGCAGCACAGTTAGTACAGCACGAACGTTTGGCCTCTGCTCCCACAGCAGAAGAGCCAGGATTGAAAGCTGGTGCTGGACCTGTTCAGCACACAATCCCTTTTACATTGGTGCATTCATCGTTGCTTTCACTGCTCACTTTCATACAGGAAAAGCATTTGAATGGAATCAGTCCAGAGGCTGCTCTCTGCTGCGCAGCAACACAGTCAGCAGAGAATGAGCAGTGGCATCTGCTCACACGGCAGAAGGAGCAGCAGGGAAAGCTAGTGCTCTGCTTCTTCAGCACACAAGCAGCTTTGCAACGGGGTCACCATCATTGCAGTCTCTCCTCGGTTTCATACCTAAAAGTCCATTTGAATCCAAATTCTCAGGTGGTGTCTCTCAGCTGCCCAGCAGCACAGTGAGTACAGCACGAACGTTTGGCATCTGCTCCCACAGCAGAAGAGCCAGGATTGAAAGCTGGTGCTGGACCTGTTCAGCACACAATCCCCTTTACATTGGTGCCTCCATCGTTGCTTTCACTGCTAACACTCGTACAGGAAAAGCATTTGAATAGAATCAGTCCAGAGCCTGCTCCCTGCTGGCAGCAACACAGCACAGAATGAACAGGGCCATCTGCTCACACGGCAGAAGGACCAGCAGGGAAAGCTAGTGCTGTGTCTCTTCAGCACACAAGAAGCTTTGCAACGGGGTCACCATCATTGCAGTCTCTCCTCGGTTTCATACCTAAAAGTCCATTTGAATCCAAATTCTCAGGTGGTGTCTCTCAGCTGCCCAGCAGCACAGTTAGTACAGCACGAACGTTTGGCCTCTGCTCCCACAGCAGAAGAGCCAGGATTGAAAGCTGGTGCTGGACCTGTTCAGCACACAATCACCTTTACATTGGTGCCTCCATCGTTGCTTTCACTGCTCACATTCATACAGGAAAAGCATTTGAATAGAATCCGTCCAGAGCCTGCTCCCTGCTGGCAGCAACACAGCACAGAATGAACAGTGGCATCTGCTCACACGGCAGAAGGACCAGCAGGGAAAGCTAGTGCTCTGCTTCTTCAGCACACAAGCAGCTTTGCAACGGGGTCACCATCATTGCAGTCTCTCCTCGGTTTCATACCTAAAAGTCCATTTGAATCCAAATTCTCAAGCGGTCTCAGCTGCCCAGCAGCACAGTGAGTACAGCACGAACGTTTGGCCTCTGCTCCCACAGCAGAAGAGCCAGGATTGAAAGCTGGTGCTGGACCTGTTCAGCACACAATCCCTTTTACATTGGTGCCTCCATCGTTGCTTTCACTGCTCACTTTCATACAGGAAAAGCATTTGAATGGAATCAGTCCAGAGGCTGCTCCCTGCTGGCAGCAACACAGTCAGCACAGAATGAACAGTGGCATCTGCTCACACGGCAGAAGGAGCAGCAGGGACAGCTAGTGCTCTGCTTCTTCAGCACACAAGCAGCTTTGCAACGCGGTCACCATCATTGCAGTCTCTCCTCGGTTTCATACCTAAAAGTCCATTTGAATCCAAATTCTCAGGTGGTGTCTCTCAGCTGCCCAGCAGCACAGTTAGTACAGCACGAACGTTTGGCCTCTGCTCCCACAGCAGAAGAGCCAGGATTGAAAGCTGGTGCTGGACCTGTTCAGCACACAATCCCCTTTACATTGGTGCCTCCATCGTTGCTTTCACTGCTCACTTTCATACAGGAAAAGCATTTGAATAGAATCCGTCCAGAGCCTGCTCCCTGCTGGCAGCAACACAGCACAGAATGAACAGTGGCATCTGCTCACACGGCAGAAGGACCAGCAGGGAAAGCTCGGGCTGTGTCTCTTCAGCCCACAAACAGCTTTGCGACGGGGTCACCATCATTGCAGTCTCTCCTCGGTTTCATACCTAAAAGTCCATTTGAATCCAAATTCTCAGGTGGTGTCTCTCAGCTGCCCAGCAGCACAGTGAGTACAGCACGAACGTTTGGCCTCTGCTCCCACAGCAGAAGAGCCAGGATTGAAAGCTGGTGCTGGACCTGTTCAGCACACAATCCTCTTTACATTGGTGCCTCCATCGTTGCTTTCACTGATCACTTTCATACAGGAAAAACATTTGAATAGAATCCGTCCAGAGCCTGCTCCCTGCTGGCAGCAACACAGCACAGAATGAACAGTGGCATCTGCTCACACGGCAGAAGGAGCAGCAGGGAAAGCTAGTGCTCTGCTTCTTCAGCACACAAGCAGCTTTGCAACGGGGTCACCATCATTGCAGTCTCTCCTCGGTTTCATACCTAAAAGTCCATTTGAATCCAAATTCTCAAGCGGTCTCAGCTGCCCAGCAGCACAGTGAGTACAGCACGAACGTTTGGCATCTGCTCCCACAGCAGAAGAGCCAGGATTGAAAGCTGGTGCTGGACCTGTTCAGCACACAATCCCCTTTACATTGGTGCCTCCATCGTTGCTTTCACTGCTAACACTCGTACAGGAAAAGCATTTGAATAGAATCAGTCCAGAGCCTGCTCCCTGCTGGCAGCAACACAGCACAGAATGAACAGGGGCATCTGCTCACACGGCAGAAGGACCAGCAGGGAAAGCTAGTGCTGTGTCTCTTCAGCACACAAGAAGCTTTGCAACGGGGTCACCATCATTGCAGTCTCTCCTCGGTTTCATACCTAAAAGTCCATTTGAATCCAAATTCTCAGGTGGTGTCTCTCAGCTGCCCAGCAGCACAGTTAGTACAGCACGAACGTTTGGCCTCTGCTCCCACAGCAGAAGAGCCAGGATTGAAAGCTGGTGCTGGACCTGTTCAGCACACAATCACCTTTACATTGGTGCCTCCATCGTTGCTTTCACTGCTCACATTCATACAGGAAAAGCATTTGAATGGAATCAGTCCAGAGGCTGCTCTCTGCTGCGCAGCAACAGAGTCAGCACAGAATGAACAGTGGCATCTGCTCACACGGCAGAAGGAGCAGCAGGGAAAGCTAGTGCTCTGCTTCTTCAGCACACAAGCAGCTTTGCAACGGGGTCACCATCATTGCAGTCTCTCCTCGGTTTCATACCTAAAAGTCCATTTGAATCCAAATTCTCAGGTGGTGTCTCTCAGCTGCCCAGCAGCACAGTTAGTACAGCACGAACGTTTGGCCTCTGCTCCCACAGCAGAAGAGCCAGGATTGAAAGCTGGTGCTGGACCTGTTCAGCACACAATCCCTTTTACATTGGTGCATTCATCGTTGCTTTCACTACTCACTTTCATACAGGAAAAGCATTTGAATGGAATCAGTCCAGAGGCTGCTCTCTGCTGCGCAGCAACACAGTCAGCACAGAATGAACAGTGGCATCTGCTCACACGGCAGAAGGAGCAGCAGGGAAAGCTAGTGCTCTGCTTCTTCAGCACACAAGCAGCTTTGCAACGCGGTCACCATCATTGCAGTCTCTCCTCGGTTTCATACCTAAAAGTCCATTTGAATCCAAATTCTCAGGTGGTCTCTCTCAGCTGCCCAGCAGCACAGTGAGTACAGCACGAACGTTTGGCCTCTGCTCCCACAGCAGAAGAGCCAGGATTGAAAGCTGGTGCTGGACCTGTTCAGCACACAATCCCCTTTACATTGGTGCCTCCATCGTTGCTTTCACTGCTAACACTCATACAGGAAAAGCATTTGAATGGAATCCGTCCAGAGCCTGCTCCCAGCTGGCAGCAACACAGCACAGAATGAACAGTGGCATCTGCTCACACGGCAGAAGGAGCAGCAGGGAAAGCTAGTGCTCTGCTTCTTCAGCACACAAGCAGCTTTGCAACGGGGTCACCATCATTGCAGTCTCTCCTCGGTTTCATACCTAAAAGTCCATTTGAATCCAAATTCTCAGGTGGTGTCTCTCAGCTGCCCAGCAGCACAGTTAGTACAGCACGAACGTTTGGCCTCTGCTCCCACAGCAGAAGAGCCAGGATTGAAAGCTGGTGCTGGACCTGTTCAGCACACAATCCCCTTTACATTGGTGCCTCCATCGTTGCTTTCACTGCTCACTTTCATACAGGAAAAGCATTTGAATGGAATCAGTCCAGAGGCTGCTCTCTGCTGCGCAGCAACACAGTCAGGAGAGAATGAGCAGTGGCATCTGCTCACACGGCAGAAGGAGCAGCAGGGAAAGCTAGTGCTCTGCTTCTTCAGCACACAAGCAGCTTTGCAACGGGGTCACCATCATTGCAGTCTCTCCTCGGTTTCATACCTAAAAGTCCATTTGAATCCAAATTCTCAAGCGGTCTCAGCTGCCCAACAGCACAGTGAGTACAGCACGAACGTTTGGCATCTGCTCCCACAGCAGAAGAGCAAGGATTGAAAGCTGGTGCTGGACCTGTTCAGCACACAATCCCCTTTACATTGGTGCATCCATCGTTGCTTTCACTGCTAACACTCGTACAGGAAAAGCATTTGAATAGAATCAGTCCAGAGCCTGCTCCCTGCTGGCAGCAACACAGCACAGAATGAACAGGGCCATCTGCTCACACGGCAGAAGGACCAGCAGGGAAAGCTAGTGCTGTGTCTCTTCAGCACACAAGCAGCTTTGCAACGGGGTCACCATCATTGCAGTCTCTCCTCGGTTTCATACCTAAAAGTCCATTTGAATCCAAATTCTCAGGTGGTGTCTCTCAGCTGCCCAGCAGCACAGTTAGTACAGCACGAACGTTTGGCCTCTGCTCCCACAGCAGAAGAGCCAGGATTGAAAGCTGGTGCTGGACCTGTTCAGCACACAATCCCCTTTACATTGGTGCCTCCATCGTTGCTTTCACTGCTCACTTTCATACAGGAAAAGCATTTGAATGGAATCAGTCCAGAGCCTGCTCTCTGCTGTGCAGGAACACAGTCAGCACAGAATGAACAGGGGCATCTGCTCACACGGCAGAAGGAGCAGCAGGGAAAGCTAGTGCTCTGCTTCTTCAGCACACAAGCAGCTTTGCAACGGGGTCACCATCATTGCAGTCTCTCCTCGGTTTCATACCTAAAAGTCCATTTGAATCCAAAATCTCAGGTGGTGTCTCTCAGCTGCCCAGCAGCACAGTTAGTACAGCACGAACGTTTGGCCTCTGCTCCCACAGCAGAAGAGCCAGGATTGAAAGCTGGTGCTGGACCTGTTCAGCACACAATCCCTTTTACATTGGTGCATTCATCGTTGCTTTCACTGCTCACTTTCATACAGGAAAAGCATTTGAATGGAATCAGTCCAGAGGCTGCTCTCTGCTGCGCAGCAACACAGTCAGCAGAGAATGAGCAGTGGCATCTGCTCACACGGCAGAAGGAGCAGCAGGGAAAGCTAGTGCTCTGCTTCTTCAGCACACAAGCAGCTTTGCAACGGGGTCACCATCATTGCAGTCTCTCCTCGGTTTCATACCTAAAAGTCCATTTGAATCCAAATTCTCAGGTGGTGTCTCTCAGCTGCCCAGCAGCACAGTGAGTACAGCACGAACGTTTGGCATCTGCTCCCACAGCAGAAGAGCCAGGATTGAAAGCTGGTGCTGGACCTGTTCAGCACACAATCCCCTTTACATTGGTGCCTCCATCGTTGCTTTCACTACTCACTTTCATACAGGAAAAGCATTTGAATGGAATCAGTCCAGAGCCTGCTCTCTGCTCACAGCAACACAGCACAGAATGAACAGTGGCATCTGCTCACACGGCAGAAGGACCAGCAGGGAAAGCTAGTGCTGTGTCTCTTCAGCACACAAGCAGCTTTGCAACGGGGTCACCATCATTGCAGTCTCTCCTCGGTTTCATACCTAAAAGTCCATTTGAATCCGAATTCTCAGGTGGTGTCGCTCCGCTGCCCAGCAGCACAGTGAGTACAGCACGAACGTTTGGACTCTGCTCCCACAGCAGAAGAGCCAGGATTGAAAGCTGGTGCTGGACCTGTTCAGCACACAATCCCCTTTACATTGGTGCCTCCATCGTTGCTTTCACTGCTAACACTCATACAGGAAAAGCATTTGAATAGAATCCGTCCAGAGCCTGCTCCCTGCTGGCAGCAACACAGCACAGAATTAACAGTGGCATCTGCTCACACGGCAGAAGGAGCAGCAGGGAAAGCTAGTGGTCTACTTCTTCAGCACACAAGCAGCTTTGCAACGGGGTCACCATCTTTGCAGTCTCTCCTCGGTTTCATACCTAAAAGTCCATTTGAATCCGAAATCGCAGGTGGTGTCGCTCAGCTGCCCAGCAGCACAGTGAGTACAGCACGAACGTTTGGCCTCTGCTCCCACAGCAGAAGAGCCAGGATTGAAAGCTGGTGCTGGACCTGTTCAGCACACAATCCCCTTTACATTGGTGCCTCCATCGTTGCTTTCACTGCTAACACTCATACAGGAAAAGCATTTGAATAGAATCCGTCCAGAGCCTGCTCCCTGCTGGCAGCAACACAGCACAGAATGAACAGTGGCATCTGCTCACACGGCAGAAGGAGCAGCAGGGAAAGCTCGGGCTGTGTCTCTCCAGCACACAAGCAGCTTTGCAACGGGGTCACCATCATTGCAGTCTCTCCTCGGTTTCCTACCTAAAAGTCCATTTGAATCCAAATTCTCAGGTGGTGTCTCTCAGCTGCCCAGCAGCACAGTGAGTACAGCACGAACGTTTGGCCTCTGCTCCCACAGCAGAAGAGCCAGGATTGAAAGCTGGTGCTGGACCTGTTCAGCACACAATCACCTTTACATTGGTGCATCCATCGTTGCTTTCACTGCTTACACTCATACAGGAAAAGCATTTGAATAGAATCCGTCCAGAGCCTGCTCCCTGCTGGCAGCAACACAGCACAGAATGAACAGTGGCATCTGCTCACACGGCAGAAGGAGCAGCAGGGAAAGCTAGTGCTCTGCTTCTTCAGCACACAAGCAGCTTTGCAACGGGGTCACCATCATTGCAGTCTCTCCTCGGTTTCATACCTAAAAGTCCATTTGAATCTAAATTCTCAGGTGGTGTCTCTCAGCTGCCCAGCAGCACAGTTAGTACAGCACGAACGTTTGGCCTCTGCTCCCACAGCAGAAGAGCCAGGATTGAAAGCTGGTGCTGGACCTGTTCAGCACACAATCCCTTTTACATTGGTGCATTCATCGTTGCTTTCACTGCTCACTTTCATACAGGAAAAGCATTTGAATGGAATCAGTCCAGAGGCTGCTCTCTGCTGCGCAGGAACACAGCAGAGAATGAACAGTGGCATCTGCTCACACGGCAGAAGGAGCAGCAGGGAAAGCTAGTGGTCTGCTTCTTCAGCACACAAGCAGCTTTGCAACGGGGTCACCATCATTGCAGTCTCTCCTCGGTTTCATACCTAAAAGTCCATTTGAATCCAAATTCTCAGGTGGTGTCTCTCAGCTGCCCAGCCTCACAGTGAGTACAGCACGAACGTTTGGCCTCTGCTCCCACAGCAGAAGAGCCAGGATTGAAAGCTGGTGCTGGACCTGTTCAGCACACAATCCCTTTTACATTGGTGCATTCATCGTTGCTTTCACTGCTCACTTTCATACAGGAAAAGCATTTGAATGGAATCAGTCCAGAGCCTGCTCTCTGCTGCGCAGGAACACAGTCAGCACAGAATGAACAGTGGCATCTGCTCACACGGCAGAAGGAGCAGCAGGGAAAGCTAGTGCTCTGCTTCTTCAGCACACAAGCAGCTTTGCAACGGGGTCACCATCATTGCAGTCTCTCCTCGGTTTCATACCTAAAAGTCCATTTGAATCCAAATTCTCAGGTGGTGTCTCTCAGCTGCCCAGCAGCACAGTGAGTACAGCACGAACGTTTGGCCTCTGCTCCCACAGCAGAAGAGCCAGGATTGAAAGCTGGTGCTGGACCTGTTCAGCACACAATCCCCTTTACATTGGTGCCTCCATCGTTGCTTTCACTGCTCACTTTCATACAGGAAAAGCATTTGAATAGAATCCGTCCAGAGCCTGCTCCCTACTGGCAGCAACACAGCACAGAATGAACAGTGGCATCTGCTCACACGGCAGAAGGACCAGCAGGGAAAGCTCGGGCTGTGTCTCTTCAGCACACAAGCAGCTTTGCAACGGGGTCACCATCATTGCAGTCTCTCCTCGGTTTCATACCTAAAAGTCCATTTGAATCCAAATTCTCAGGTGGTGTCTCTCAGCTGCCCAGCAGCACAGTTAGTACAGCACGAACGTTTGGCCTCTGCTCCCACAGCAGAAGAGCCAGGATTGAAAGCTGGTGCTGGACCTGTTCAGCACACAATCCCCTTTACATTGGTGCCTCCATCGTTGCTTTCACTGCTCACATTCATACAGGAAAAGCATTTGAATGGAATCAGTCCAGAGGCTGCTCTCTGCTGCGCAGCAACACAGTCAGCACCGAATGAACAGTGGCATCTGCTCACAAGGCAGAAGGAGCAGCAGGGAAAGCTAGTGCTCTGCTTCTTCAGCACACAAGCAGCTTTGCAACGGGGTCACCATCATTGCAGTCTCTCCTCGGTTTCATACCTAAAAGTCCATTTGAATCCAAATTCTCAGGCGGTCTCAGCTGCCCAGCAGCACAGTGAGTACAGCACGAACGTTTGGCATCTGCTCCCACAGCAGAAGAGCAAGGATTGAAAGCTGGTGCTGGACCTGTTCAGCACACAATCCCCTTTACATTGGTGCATCCATCGTTGCTTTCACTGTTAACACTCGTACAGGAAAAGCATTTGAATAGAATCAGTCCAGAGCCTGCTCCCTGCTGGCAGCAACACAGCACAGAATGAACAGTGGCATCTGCTCACACGGCAGAAGGACCAGCAGGGAAAGCTAGTGCTGTGTCTCTTCAGCACACAAGAAGCTTTGCAACGGGGTCACCATCATTGCAGTCTCTCCTCGGTTTCATACCTAAAAGTCCATTTGAATACAAATTCTCAGGTGGTCTCTCTCAGCTGCCCAGCAGCACAGTTAGTACAGCACGAACGTTTGGCATCTGCTCCCACAGCAGAAGAGCAAGGATTGAAAGCTGGTGCTGGACCTGTTCAGCACACAATCACCTTTACATTGGTGCCTCCATCGTTGCTTTCACTGCTCACATTCATACAGGAAAAGCATTTGAATGGAATCAGTCCAGAGGCTGCTCTCTGCTGCGCAGCAACACAGTCAGCACAGAATGAACAGTGGCATCTGCTCACACGGCAGAAGGAGCAGCAGTGAAAGCTAGTGCTCTGCTTCTTCAGCACACAAGCAGCTTTGCAACGGGGTCACCATCATTGCAGTCTCTCCTCGGTTTCCTACCTAAAAGTCCATTTGAATCCAAATTCTCAGGTGGTGTCTCTCAGCTGCCCAGCAGCACAGTGAGTACAGCACGAACGTTTGGCCTCTGCTCCCACAGCAGAAGAGCCAGGATTGAAAGCTGGTGCTGGACCTGTTCAGCACACAATCCCCTTTACATTGGTGCCTCCATCGTTGCTTTAACTGCTAACACTCATACAGGAAAAGCATTTGAATAGAATCCGTCCAGAGCCTGCTCCCTGCTGGCAGCAACACAGCACAGAATGAACAGTGGCATCTGCTCACACGGCAGAAGGAGCAGCAGGGAAAGCTAGTGCTCTGCTTCTTCAGCACACAAGCAGCTTTGCAACGGGGTCACCATCATTGCAGTCTCTCCTCGGTTTCATACCTAAAAGTCTATTTGAATCCAAATTCTCAAGCGGTCTCAGCTGCCCAGCAGCACAGTGAGTACAGCACAAACGTTTGGCATCTGCCCCCACAGCAGAAGAGCAAGGATTGAAAGCTGGTGCTGGACCTGTTCAGCACACAATCCCCTTTACATTGGTGCATCCATCGTTGCTTTCACTGTTAACACTCGTACAGGAAAAGCATTTGAATAGAATCAGTCCAGAGCCTGCTCCCTGCTGGCAGCAACACAGCACAGAATGAACAGTGGCATCTGCTCACACGGCAGAAGGACCAGCAGGGAAAGCTAGTGCTGTGTCTCTTCAGCACACAAGAAGCTTTGCAACGGGGTCACCATCATTGCAGTCTCTCCTCGGTTTCATACCTAAAAGTCCATTTGAATCCAAATTCTCAGGTGGTGTCTCTCAGCTGCCCAGCAGCACAGTTAGTACAGCACGAACGTTTGGCCTCTGCTCCCACAGCAGAAGAGCCAGGATTGAAAGCTGGTGCTGGACCTGTTCAGCACACAATCCCCTTTACATTGGTGCCTCCATCGTTGCTTTCACTGCTCACATTCATACAGGAAAAGCATTTGAATGGAATCAGTCCAGAGGCTGCTCTCTGCTGCGCAGCAACACAGTCAGCACAGAATGAACAGTGGCATCTGCTCACACGGCAGAAGGAGCAGCAGGGAAAGCTAGTGCTCTGCTTCTTCAGCACACAAGCAGCTTTGCAACGGGGTCACCATCATTGCAGTCTCTCCTCGGCTTCATACCTAAAAGTCCATTTGAATCCGAATTCTCAGGTGGTGTCGCTCAGCTGCCCAGCAGCACAGTGAGTACAGCACGAACGTTTGGCCTCTGCTCCCACAGCAGAAGAGCCAGGATTGAAAGCTGGTGCTGGACCTGTTCAGCACACAATCCCCTTTACATTGGTTCCTCCATCGTTGCTTTCACTGCTCACATTCATACAGGAAAAGCATTTGAATGGAATCAGTCCAGAGGCTGCTCTCTGCTGCGCAGGAACACAGTCAGCACAGAATGAACAGTGGCATCTGCTCACACGGCAGAAGGAGCAGCAGGGAAAGCTAGTGCTCTGCTTCTTCAGCACACAAGCAGCTTTGCAACGGGGTCACCATCATTGCAGTCTCTCCTCGGTTTCATACCTAAAAGTCCATTTGAATCCAAATTCTCAGGTGGTGTCTCTCAGCTGCCCAGCAGCACAGTGAGTACAGCACGAACGTTTGGCCTCTGCTCCCACAGCAGAAGAGCCAGGATTGAAAGCTGGTGCTGGACCTGTTCAGCACACAATCCCCTTTACATTGGTGCCTCCATCGTTGCTTTCACTGCTCACTTTCATACAGGAAAAGCATTTGAATGGAATCAGTCCAGAGGCTGCTCTCTGCTGCGCAGGAACACAGTCAGCAGAGAATGAACAGTGGCATCTGCTCACACGGCAGAAGGAGCAGCAGGGAAAGCTAGTGCTCTGCTTCTTCAGCACACAAGCAGCTTTGCAACGGGGTCACCATCATTGCAGTCTCTCCTCGGTTTCATACCTAAAAGTCTATTTGAATCCAAATTCTCAAGCGGTCTCAGCTGCCCAGCAGCACAGTGAGTACAGCACGAACGTTTGGCATCTGCTCCCACAGCAGAAGAGCCAGGATTGAAAGCTGGTGCTGGACCTGTTCAGCACACAATCCCCTTTACATTGGTGCATCCATCGTTGCTTTCACTGCTAACACTCGTACAGGAAAAGCATTTGAATAGAATCAGTCCAGAGCCTGCTCCCTGCTGGCAGCAACACAGCACAGAATGAACAGGGCCATCTGCTCACACGGCAGAAGGACCAGCAGGGAAAGCTAGTGCTGTGTCTCTTCAGCACGCAAGCAGCTTTGCAACGGGGTCACCATCATTGCAGTCTCTCCTCGGTTTCATACCTAAAAGTCCATTTGAAT
The DNA here is from genome assembly GCF_033815535.1 of Pezoporus flaviventris. Classification (NCBI taxonomy): domain Eukaryota; kingdom Metazoa; phylum Chordata; class Aves; order Psittaciformes; family Psittacidae; genus Pezoporus; species Pezoporus flaviventris. Next base: position 156,596 of record NW_026892732.1, on the reverse strand, counting down.
CCAAATTCTCAGGTGGTGTCTCTCAGCTGCCCAGCAGCACAGTTAGTACAGCACGAACGTTTGGCCTCTGCTCCCACAGCAGAAGAGCCAGGATTGAAAGCTGGTGCTGGACCTGTTCAGCACACAATCCCCTTTACATTGGTGCCTCCATCGTTGCTTTCACTGCTCACTTTCATACAGGAAAAGCATTTGAATGGAATCAGTCCAGAGGCTGCTCTCTGCTGCGCAGGAACACAGTCAGCACAGAATGAACAGTGGCATCTGCTCACACGGCAGAAGGAGCAGCAGGGAAAGCTAGTGCTCTGCTTCTTCAGCACACAAGCAGCTTTGCAACGCGGTCACCATCATTGCAGTCTCTCCTCGGTTTCATACCTAAAAGTCCATTTGAATCCAAATTCTCAGGTGGTGTCTCTCAGCTGCCCAGCAGCACAGTGAGTACAGCACGAACGTTTGGCCTCTGCTCCCACAGCAGAAGAGCCAGGATTGAAAGCTGGTGCTGGACCTGTTCAGCACACAATCCCCTTTACATTGGTGCCTCCATCGTTGCTTTCACTGCTCACTTTCATACAGGAAAAGCATTTGAATGGAATCAGTCCAGAGGCTGCTCTCTCCTGCGCAGGAACACAGCCAGCAGAGAATGAACAGTGGCATCTGCTCACACGGCAGAAGGAGCAGCAGGGAAAGCTAGTGCTCTGCTTCTTCAGCACACAAGCAGCTTTGCAACGGGGTCACCATCATTGCAGTCTCTCCTCGGTTTCATACCTAAAAGTCCATTTGAATCCAAATTCTCAGGTGGTGTCTCTCAGCTGCCCAGCAGCACAGTGAGTACAGCACGAACGTTTGGCCTCTGCTCCCACAGCAGAAGAGCCAGGATTGAAAGCTGGTGCTGGACCTGTTCAGCACACAATCACCTTTACATTGGTGCCTCCATCGTTGCTTTCACTGCTCACATTCATACAGGAAAAGCATTTGAATGGAATCAGTCCAGAGGCTGCTCTGTGCTGCGCAGCAACACAGTCAGCACAGAATGAACAGTGGCATCTGCTCACACGGCAGAAGGAGCAGCAGGGAAAGCTAGTGCTCTGCTTCTTCAGCACACAAGCAGCTTTGCAACGGGGTCACCATCATTGCAGTCTCTCCTCGGCTTCATACCTAAAAGTCCATTTGAATCCGAATTCTCAGGTGGTGTCGCTCAGCTGCCCAGCAGCACAGTGAGTACAGCACGAACGTTTGGCCTCTGCTCCCACAGCAGAAGAGCCAGGATTGAAAGCTGGTGCTGGACCTGTTCAGCACACAATCCCCTTTACATTGGTGCCTCCATCGTTGCTTTCACTGCTAACACTCATACAGCAAAAGCATTTGAATAGAATCCGTCCAGAGCCTGCTCCCTGCTGGCAGCAACACAGCACAGAATGAACAGGGGCATCTGCTCACACGGCAGAAGGAGCAGCAGGGAAAGCTAGTGCTCTGCTTCTTCAGCACACAAGCAGCTTTGCAACGGGGTCACCATCATTGCAGTCTCTCCTCGGTTTCATACCTAAAAGTCCATTTGAATCCAAATTCTCAAGCGGTCTCAGCTGCCCAGAGGCACAGTGAGTACAGCACGAACGTTTGTCCTCTGCTCCCACAGCAGAAGAGCCAGGATTGAAAGCTGGTGCTGGACCTGTTCAGCACACAATCCCCTTTACATTGGTGCCTCGATCGTTGCTTTAACTGCTAACACTCATACAGGAAAAGCATTTGAATAGAATCCGTCCAGAGCCTGCTCTCTGCTGGCAGACACAGCACAGAATGAACAGTGGCATCTGCTCACACGGCAGAAGGAGCAGCAGGGAAAGCTAGTGCTCTGCTTCTTCAGCACACAAGCAGCTTTGCAACGGGGTCACCATCATTGCAGTCTCTCCTCGGTTTCATACCTAAAAGTCCATTTGAATCCAAATTCTCAGGTGGTGTCTCTCAGCTGCCCAGCAGCACAGTGAGTACAGCACGAACGTTTGGCCTCTGCTCCCACAGCAGAAGAGCCAGGATTGAAAGCTGGTGCTGGACCTGTTCAGCACACAATCCCCTTTACATTGGTGCCTCCATCGTTGCTTTAACTGCTAACACTCATACAGGAAAAGCATTTGAATAGAATCCGTCCAGAGCCTGCTCCCTGTTGGCAGCAACACAGCACAGAATGAACAGTGGCATCTGCTCACACGGCAGAAGGAGCAGCAGGGAAAGCTAGTGCTCTGCTTCTTCAGCACACAAGCGGCTTTGCAACGGGGTCACCATCATTGCAGTCTCTCCTCGGTTTCCTACCTAAAAGTCCATTTGAATCCAAATTCTCAGGTGGTGTCTCTCAGCTGCCCAGCAGCACAGTGAGTACAGCACGAACGTTTGGCCTCTGCTCCCACAGCAGAAGAGCCAGGATTGAAAGCTGGTGCTGGACCTGTTCAGCACACAATCCCTTTTACATTGGTGCATTCATCGTTGCTTTAACTGCTAACACTCATACAGGAAAAGCATTTGAATAGAATCCGTCCAGAGCATGCTCCCTGCTGCGCAGCAACACAGTCAGCACAGAATGAACAGTGGCATCTGCTCACACGGCAGAAGGACCAGCAGGGAAAGCTAGTGCTCTGCTTCTTCAGCACACAAGCAGCTTTGCAACGGGGTCACCATCATTGCAGTCTCTCCTCGGTTTCATACCTAAAAGTCCATTTGAATCCAAATTCTCAGGTGGTGTCTCTCAGCTGCCCAGCAGCACAGTTAGTACAGCACGAACGTTTGGCCTCTGCTCCCACAGCAGAAGAGCCAGGATTGAAAGCTGGTGCTGGACCTGTTCAGCACACAATCACCTTTACATTGGTGCCTCCATCGTTGCTTTCACTGCTCACATTCATACAGGAAAAGCATTTGAATGGAATCAGTCCAGAGGCTGCTCTCTGCTGCGCAGCAACACAGTCAGCACAGAATGAACAGTGGCATCTGCTCACAAGGCAGAAGGAGCAGCAGGGAAAGCTAGTGCTCTGCTTCTTCAGCACACAAGCAGCTTTGCAACGGGGTCACCATCATTGCAGTCTCTCCTCGGTTTCATACCTAAAAGTCCATTTGAATCCAAATTCTCAAGCGGTCTCAGCTGCCCAGAGGCACAGTGAGTACAGCACGAACGTTTGGCCTCTGCTCCCACAGCAGAAGAGCCAGGATTGAAAGCTGGTGCTGGACCTGTTCAGCACACAATCCCCTTTACATTGGTGCCTCGATCGTTGCTTTAACTGCTAACACTCATACAGGAAAAGCATTTGAATAGAATCCGTCCAGAGCCTGCTCTCTGCTGGCAGCAACACAGCACAGAATGAACAGTGGCATCTGCTCACACGGCAGAAGGAGCAGCAGGGAAATCTAGTGCTCTGCTTCTTCAGCACACAAGCAGCTTTGCAACGGGGTCACCATCATTGCAGTCTCTCCTCGGTTTCATACCTAAAAGTCCATTTGAATCCAAATTCTCAGGTGGTGTCTCTCAGCTGCCCAGCAGCACAGTGAGTACAGCACGAACGTTTGGCCTCTGCTCCCACAGCAGAAGAGCCAGGATTGAAAGCTGGTGCTGGACCTGTTCAGCACACAATCCCCTTTACATTGGTGCCTCCATCGTTGCTTTAACTGCTAACACTCATACAGGAAAAGCATTTGAATAGAATCCGTCCAGAGCCTGCTCCCTGTTGGCAGCAACACAGCACAGAATGAACAGTGGCATCTGCTCACACGGCAGAAGGAGCAGCAGGGAAAGCTAGTGCTCTGCTTCTTCAGCACACAAGCAGCTTTGCAACGGGGTCACCATCATTGCAGTCTCTCCTCGGTTTCATACATAAAAGTCCATTTGAATCCAAATTCTCAGGTGGTGTCTCTCAGCTGCCCAGCAGCACAGTGAGTACAGCACGAATTTTTGGCCTCTGCTCCCACAGCAGAAGAGCCAGGATTGAAAGCTGGTGCTGGACCTGTTCAGCACACAATCCCTTTTACATTGGTGCATTCATCGTTGCTTTCACTGCTCACTTTCATACAGGAAAAGCATTTGAATGGAATCAGTCCAGAGGCTGCTCTCTGCTGTGCAGCAACACAGTCAGCACAGAATGAACAGTGGCATCTGCTCACACGGCAGAAGGAGCAGCAGGGAAAGCTAGTGCTCTGCTTCTTCAGCACACAAGCAGCTTTGCAACGGGGTCACCATCATTGCAGTCTCTCCTCGGTTTCATACCTAAAAGTCCATTTGAATCCAAATTCTCAGGTGGTGTCTCTCAGCTGCCCAGCAGCACAGTGAGTACAGCACGAACGTTTGTCCTCTGCTCCCACAGCAGAAGAGCCAGGATTGAAAGCTGGTGCTGGACCTGTTCAGCACACAATCCCCTTTATATTGGTGCCTCCATCGTTGCTTTCACTGCTAACACTCATACAGGAAAAGCATTTGAATAGAATCCGTCCAGAGCCTGCTCCCTGCTGCGCAGCAACACAGCACAGAATGAACAGTGGCATCTGCTCACAAGGCAGAAGGAGCAGCAGGGAAAGCTAGTGCTCTGCTTCTTCAGCACACAAGCAGCTTTGCAACGGGGTCACCATCATTGCAGTCTCTCCTCGGTTTCATACCTAAAAGTCCATTTGAATCCAAATTCTCAGGTGGTGTCTCTCAGCTGCCCAGCAGCACAGTTAGTACAGCACGAACGTTTGGCCTCTGCTCCCACAGCAGAAGAGCCAGGATTGAAAGCTGGTGCTGGACCTGTTCAGCACACAATCACCTTTACATTGGTGCCTCCATCGTTGCTTTCACTGCTCACATTCATACAGGAAAAGCATTTGAATGGAATCAGTCCAGAGGCTGCTCTCTGCTGCGCAGCAACACAGTCAGCACAGAATGAACAGTGGCATCTGCTCACAAGGCAGAAGGAGCAGCAGGGAAAGCTAGTGCTCTGCTTCTTCAGCACACAAGCAGCTTTGCAACGGGGTCACCATCATTGCAGTCTCTCCTCGGTTTCATACCTAAAAGTCCATTTGAATCCAAATTCTCAGGTGGTGTCTCTCAGCTGCCCAGCAGCACAGTGAGTACAGCACGAACGTTTGGCCTCTGCTCCCACAGCAGAAGAGCCAGGATTGAAAGCTGGTGCTGGACCTGTTCAGCACACAATCACCTTTACATTGGTGCATTCATCGTTGCTTTCACTGCTCACTTTCATACAGGAAAAGCATTTGAATGGAATCAGTCCAGAGGCTGCTCTCTGCTGCGCAGCAACACAGTCAGCACAGAATGAACAGTAGCATCTGCTCACACGGCAGAAGGAGCAGCAGGGAAAGCTAGTGCTCTGCTTCTTCAGCACACAAGCAGCTTTGCAACGGGGTCACCATCATTGCAGTCTCTCCTCGGTTTCATACCTAAAAGTCCATTTGAATCCAAATTCTCAGGTGGTGTCTCTCAGCTGCCCAGCAGCACAGTGAGTACAGCACGAACGTCTGGCCTCTGCTCCCACAGCAGAAGAGCCAGGATTGAAAGCTGGTGCTGGACCTGTTCAGCACACAATCCCCTTTACATTGGTGCCTCCATCGTTGCTTTAACTGCTAACACTCATACAGGAAAAGCATTTGAATAGAATCCGTCCAGAGCCTGCTCCCTGTTGGCAGCAACACAGCACAGAATGAACAGTGGCATCTGCTCACACGGCAGAAGGAGCAGCAGGGAAAGCTAGTGCTCTGCTTCTTCAGCACACAAGCAGCTTTGCAACGGGGTCACCATCATTGCAGTCTCTCCTCGGTTTCATACCTAAAAGTCTATTTGAATCCAAATTCTCAAGCGGTCTCAGCTGCCCAGCAGCACAGTGAGTACAGCACGAACGTTTGGCCTCTGCTCCCACAGCAGAAGAGCCAGGATTGAAAGCTGGTGCTGGACCTGTTCAGCACACAATCCCCTTTACATTGGTGCATTCATCGTTGCTTTCACTGCTAACACTCATACAGGAAAAGCATTTGAATAGAATCCGTCCAGAGCCTGCTCCCTGCTGGCAGCAACACAGCACAGAATGAACAGTGGCATCTGCTCACACGGCAGAAGGACCAGCAGGGAAAGCTAGTGCTCTGCTTCTTCAGCACACAAGCAGCTTTGCAACGGGGTCACCATCATTGCAGTCTCTCCTCGGTTTCATACCTAAAAGTCCATTTGAATCCAAATTCTCAGGTGGTGTCTCTCAGCTGCCCAGAGGCACAGTGAGTACAGCACGAACGTTTGGCCTCTGCTCCCACAGCAGAAGAGCCAGGATTGAAAGCTGGTGCTGGACCTGTTCAGCACACAATCTCCTTTACATTGGTGCCTCCATCGTTGCTTTCACTGCTCACTTTCATACAGGAAAAGCATTTGAATAGAATCCGTCCAGAGCCTGCTCCCTGGTGGAAGCAACACAGCACAGAATAAACAGTGGCATCTGCTCACACGGCAGAAGGACCAGCAGGGAAAGCTCGGGCTGTGTCTCTTCAGCACACAAGCAGCTTTGCAACGGGGTCACCATCATTGCAGTCTCTCCTCGGTTTCATACCTAAAAGTCCATTTGAATCCAAATTCTCAGGTGGTGTCTCTCAGCTGCCCAGCAGCACAGTTAGTACAGCACGAACGTTTGGCCTCTGCTCCCACAGCAGAAGAGCCAGGATTGAAAGCTGGTGCTGGACCTGTTCAGCACACAATCCCTTTTACATTGGTGCATTCATCGTTGCTTTCACTGCTCACTTTCATACAGGAAAAGCATTTGAATGGAATCAGTCCAGAGGCTGCTCTCTGCTGCGCAGCAACACAGTCAGCACAGAATGAACAGTGGCATCTGCTCACACGGCAGAAGGAGCAGCAGGGAAAGCTAGTGCTCTGCTTCTTCAGCACACAAGCAGCTTTGCAACGGGGTCACCATCATTGCAGTCTCTCCTCGGTTTCATACCTAAAAGTCCATTTGAATCCAAATTCTCAAGCGGTCTCAGCTGCCCAGAGGCACAGTGAGTACAGCACGAACGTTTGTCCTCTGCTCCCACAGCAGAAGAGCCAGGATTGAAAGCTGGTGCTGGACCTGTTCAGCACACAATCCCCTTTACATTGGTGCCTCGATCGTTGCTTTAACTGCTAACACTCATACAGGAAAAGCATTTGAATAGAATCCGTCCAGAGCCTGCTCTCTGCTGGCAGACACAGCACAGAATGAACAGTGGCATCTGCTCACACGGCAGAAGGAGCAGCAGGGAAAGCTAGTGCTCTGCTTCTTCAGCACACAAGCAGCTTTGCAAAGGGGTCACCATCATTGCAGTCTCTCCTCGGGTTCATACCTAAAAGTCCATTTGAATCCAAATTCTCAGGTGGTGTCTCTCAGCTGCCCAGCAGCACAGTGAGTACAGCACGAATTTTTGGCCTCTGCTCCCACAGCAGAAGAGCCAGGATTGAAAGCTGGTGCTGGACCTGTTCAGCACACAATCCCTTTTACATTGGTGCATTCATCGTTGCTTTCACTACTCACTTTCATACAGGAAAAGCATTTGAATGGAATCAGTCCAGAGGCTGCTCTCTGCTGTGCAGCAACACAGTCAGCACAGAATGAACAGTGGCATCTGCTCACACGGCAGAAGGAGCAGCAGGGAAAGCTAGTGCTCTGCTTCTTCAGCACACAAGCAGCTTTGCAACGGGGTCACCATCATTGCAGTCTCTCCTCGGTTTCATACCTAAAAGTCCATTTGAATCCAAATTCTCAGGTGGTGTCTCTCAGCTGCCCAGCAGCACAGTTAGTACAGCACGAACGTTTGGCCTCTGCTCCCACAGCAGAAGAGCCAGGATTGAAAGCTGGTGCTGGACCTGTTCAGCACACAATCACCTTTACATTGGTGCCTCCATCGTTGCTTTCACTGCTCACATTCATACAGGAAAAGCATTTGAATGGAATCAGTCCAGAGGCTGCTCTCTGCTGCGCAGCAACACAGTCAGCACAGAATGAACAGTGGCATCTGCTCACAAGGCAGAAGGAGCAGCAGGGAAAGCTAGTGCTCTGCTTCTTCAGCACACAAGCAGCTTTGCAAAGGGGTCACCATCATTGCAGTCTCTCCTCGGTTTCATACCTAAAAGTCCATTTGAATCCAAATTCTCAGGTGGTGTCTCTCAGCTGCCCAGCAGCACAGTTAGTACAGCACGAACGTTTGGCCTCTGCTCCCACAGCAGAAGAGCCAGGATTGAAAGCTGGTGCTGGACCTGTTCAGCACACAATCACCTTTACATTGGTGCCTCCATCGTTGCTTTCACTGCTCACATTCATACAGGAAAAGCATTTGAATGGAATCAGTCCAGAGGCTGCTCTCTGCTGCGCAGCAACACAGTCAGCACAGAATGAACAGTGGCATCTGCTCACAAGGCAGAAGGAGCAGCAGGGAAATCTAGTGCTCTGCTTCTTCAGCACACAAGCAGCTTTGCAACGGGGTCACCATCATTGCAGTCTCTCCTCGGTTTCATACCTAAAAGTCCATTTGAATCCAAATTCTCAGGTGGTGTCTCTCAGCTGCCCAGCAGCACAGTTAGTACAGCACGAACGTTTGGCCTCTGCTCCCACAGCAGAAGAGCCAGGATTGAAAGCTGGTGCTGGACCTGTTCAGCACACAATCCCTTTTACATTGGTGCATTCATCGTTGCTTTCACTGCTCACTTTCATACAGGAAAAGCATTTGAATGGAATCAGTCCAGAGGCTGCTCTCTGCTGCGCAGCAACACAGTCAGCACAGAATGAACAGTAGCATCTGCTCACACGGCAGAAGGAGCAGCAGGGAAAGCTAGTGCTCTGCTTCTTCAGCACACAAGCAGCTTTGCAACGGGGTCACCATCATTGCAGTCTCTCCTCGGTTTCATACCTAAAAGTCCATTTGAATCCAAATTCTCAGGTGGTGTCTCTCAGCTGCCCAGCAGCACAGTGAGTACAGCACGAACGTCTGGCCTCTGCTCCCACAGCAGAAGAGCCAGGATTGAAAGCTGGTGCTGGACCTGTTCAGCACACAATCCCCTTTACATTGGTGCCTCCATCGTTGCTTTCACTGCTAACACTCATACAGGAAAAGCATTTGAATAGAATCCGTCCAGAGCCTGCTCCCTGCTGGCAGCAACACAGCACAGAATGAACAGTGGCATCTGCTCACACGGCAGAAGGAGCAGCAGGGAAAGCTAGTGCTCTGCTTCTTCAGCACACAAGCAGCTTTGCAACGGGGTCACCATCATTGCAGTCTCTCCTCGGTTTCATACCTAAAAGTCCATTTGAATCCAAATTCTCAGGTGGTGTCTCTCAGCTGCCCAGCAGCACAGTTAGTACAGCACGAACGTTTGGCCTCTGCTCCCACAGCAGAAGAGCCAGGATTGAAAACTGGTGCTGGACCTGTTCAGCACACAATCCCTTTTACATTGATGGATTCATCGTTGCTTTCACTGCTCACTTTCATACAGGAAAAGCATTTGAATGGAATCAGTCCAGAGGCTGCTCTCTGCTGCGCAGCAACACAGTCAGCACAGAATGAACAGTAGCAACTGCTCACACGGCAGAAGGAGCAGCAGGGAAAGCTAGTGCTCTGCTTCTTCAGCACACAAGCAGCTTTGCAACGGGGTCACCATCATTGCAGTCTCTCCTCGGTTTCATACCTAAAAGTCCATTTGAATCCAAATTCTCAGGTGGTGTCTCTCAGCTGCCCAGCAGCACAGTTAGTACAGCACGAATGTTTGGCCTCTGCTCCCACAGCAGAAGAGCCAGGATTGAAAGCTGGTGCTGGACCTGTTCAGCACACAATCCCTTTTACATTGGTGCATTCATCGTTGCTTTCACTACTCACTTTCATACAGGAAAAGCATTTGAATGGAATCAGTCCAGAGGCTGCTCTCTGCTGCGCAGCAACACAGTCAGCACAGAATGAACAGTGGCATCTGCTCACACGTCAGAAGGAGCAGCAGGGAAAGCTACTGCTCTGCTTCTTCAGCACACAAGCAGCTTTGCAACGGGGTCACCATCATTGCAGTCTCTCCTCGGTTTCATACCTAAAAGTCCATTTGAATCCAAATTCTCAAGCGGTCTCAGCTGCCCAGAGGCACAGTGAGTACAGCACGAACGTTTGGCCTCTGCTCCCACAGCAGAAGAGCCAGGATTGAAAGCTGGTGCTGGACCTGTTCAGCACACAATCCCCTTTACATTGGTGCCTCGATCGTTGCTTTAACTGCTAACACTCATACAGGAAAAGCATTTGAATAGAATCCGTCCAGAGCCTGCTCTCTGCCTGCAGCAACACAGCACAGAATGAACAGTGGCATCTGCTCACACGGCAGAAGGAGCAGCAGGGAAAGCTAGTGCTCTGCTTCTTCAGCACACAAGCAGCTTTGCAACGGGGTCACCATCATTGCAGTCTCTCCTCGGTTTCATACCTAAAAGTCCATTTGAATCCAAATTCTCAGGTGGTGTCTCTCAGCTGCCCAGCAGCACAGTGAGTACAGCACGAACGTTTGGCCTCTGCTCCCACAGCAGAAGAGCCAGGATTGAAAGCTGGTGCTGGACCTGTTCAGCACACAATCACCTTTACATTGGTGCCTCCATCGTTGCTTTAACTGCTAACACTCATACAGGAAAAGCATTTGAATAGAATCCGTCCAGAGCCTGCTCCCTGTTGGCAGCAACACAGCACAGAATGAACAGTGGCATCTGCTCACACGGCAGAAGGAGCAGCAGGGAAAGCTAGTGCTCTGCTTCTTCAGCACACAAGCAGCTTTGCAACGGGGTCACCATCATTGCAGTCTCTCCTCGGTTTCATACCTAAAAGTCCATTTGAATCCAAATTCTCAGGTGGTGTCTCTCAGCTGCCCAGCAGCACAGTTAGTACAGCACGAACGTTTGGCCTCTGCTCCCACAGCAGAAGAGCCAGGATTGAAAGCTGGTGCTGGACCTGTTCAGCACACAATCCCCTTTACATTGGTGCCTCCATCGTTGCTTTCACTGCTCACATTCATACAGGAAAAGCATTTGAATGGAATCAGTCCAGAGGCTGCTCTCTGCTGCGCAGGAACACAGCACAGAATGAACAGTGGCATCTGCTCACACGGCAGAAGGAGCAGCAGGGAAAGCTAGTGCTCTGCTTCTTCAGCACACAAGCAGCTTTGCAAAGGGGTCACCATCATTGCAGTCTCTCCTCGGGTTCATACCTAAAAGTCCATTTGAATCCAAATTCTCAGGTGGTGTCTCTCAGCTGCCCAGCAGCACAGTGAGTACAGCACGAACGTTTGGCCTCTGCTCCCACAGCAGAAGAGCCAGGATTGAAAGCTGGTGCTGGACCTGTTCAGCACACAATCACCTTTACATTGGTGCCTCCATCGTTGCTTTCACTGCTCACATTCATACAGGAAAAGCATTTGAATGGAATCAGTCCAGAGGCTGCTCTCTGCTGCGCAGCAACACAGTCAGCACAGAATGAACAGTGGCATCTGCTCACAAGGCAGAAGGAGCAGCAGGGAAAGCTAGTGCTCTGCTTCTTCAGCACACAAGCAGCTTTGCAACGGGGTCACCATCATTGCAGTCTCTCCTCGGTTTCATACCTAAAAGTCCATTTGAATCCAAATTCTCAGGTGGTGTCTCTCAGCTGCCCAGCAGCACAGTGAGTACAGCACGAACGTTTGGCCTCTGCTCCCACAGCAGAAGAGCCAGGATTGAAAGCTGGTGCTGGACCTGTTCAGCACACAATCCCTTTTACATTGGTGCATTCATCGTTGCTTTCACTACTCACTTTCATACAGGAAAAGCATTTGAATGGAATCAGTCCAGAGGCTGCTCTCTGCTGTACAGCAACACAGTCAGCACAGAATGAACAGTGGCATCTGCTCACACGGCAGAAGGAGCAGCAGGGAAAGCTAGTGCTCTGCTTCTTCAGCACACAAGCAGCTTTGCAACGGGGTCACCATCATTGCAGTCTCTCCTCGGTTTCATACCTAAAAGTCCATTTGAATCCAAATTCTCAAGCGGTCTCAGCTGCCCAGAGGCACAGTGAGTACAGCACGAACGTTTGTCCTCTGCTCCCACAGCAGAAGAGCCAGGATTGAAAGCTGGTGCTGGACCTGTTCAGCACACAATCACCTTTACATTGGTGCCTCCATCGTTGCTTTCACTGCTCACATTCATACAGGAAAAGCATTTGAATGGAATCAGTCCAGAGGCTGCTCTCTGCTGCGCAGCAACACAGTCAGCACAGAATGAACAGTGGCATCTGCTCACAAGGCAGAAGGAGCAGCAGGGAAATCTAGTGCTCTGCTTCTTCAGCACACAAGCAGCTTTGCAACGGGGTCACCATCATTGCAGTCTCTCCTCGGTTTCATACCTAAAAGTCCATTTGAATCCAAATTCTCAGGTGGTGTCTCTCAGCTGCCCAGCAGCACAGTGAGTACAGCACGAACGTTTGGCCTCTGCTCCCACAGCAGAAGAGCCAGGATTGAAAGCTGGTGCTGGACCTGTTCAGCACACAATCCCCTTTACATTGGTGCCTCCATCGTTGCTTTCACTGCTAACACTCATACAGGAAAAGCATTTGAATAGAATCCGTCCAGAGCCTGCTCCCTGCTGGCAGCAACACAGCACAGAATGAACAGTGGCATCTGCTCACAAGGCAGAAGGAGCAGCAGGGAAAGCTAGTGCTCTGCTTCTTCAGCACACAAGCAGCTTTGCAACGGGGTCACCATCATTGCAGTCTCTCCTCGGTTTCATACCTAAAAGTCCATTTGAATCCAAATTCTCAGGTGGTGTCTCTCAGCTGCCCAGCAGCACAGTTAGTACAGCACGAACGTTTGGCCTCTGCTCCCACAGCAGAAGAGCCAGGATTGAAAGCTGGTGCTGGACCTGTTCAGCACACAATCCCTTTTACATTGGTGCATTCATCGTTGCTTTCACTACTCACTTTCATACAGGAAAAGCATTTGAATGGAATCAGTCCAGAGGCTGCTCTCTGCTGCGCAGCAACACAGTCAGCACAGAATGAACAGTGGCATCTGCTCACACGGCAGAAGGAGCAGCAGGGAAAGCTAGTGCTCTGCTTCTTCAGCACACAAGCAGCTTTGCAACGGGGTCACCATCATTGCAGTCTCTCCTCGGTTTCATACCTAAAAGTCCATTTGAATCCAAATTCTCAGGTGGTGTCTCTCAGCTGCCCAGGAGCACAGTTAGTACAGCACGAACGTTTGGCCTCTGCTCCCACAGCAGAAGAGCCAGGATTGAAAGCTGGTGCTGGACCTGTTCAGCACACAATCCCTTTTACATTGGTGCATTCATCGTTGCTTTCACTACTCACTTTCATACAGGAAAAGCATTTGAATGGAATCAGTCCAGAGGCTGCTCTCTGCTGCGCAGCAACACAGTCAGCACAGAATGAACAGTGGCATCTGCTCACACGGCAGAAGGAGCAGCAGGGAAAGCTAGTGCTCTGCTTCTTCAGCACACAAGCAGCTTTGCAACGGGGTCACCATCATTGCAGTCTCTCCTCGGTTTCATACCTAAAAGTCCATTTGAATCCAAATTCTCAAGCGGTCTCAGCTGCCCAGAGGCACAGTGAGTACAGCACGAACGTTTGGCCTCTGCTCCCACAGCAGAAGAGCCAGGATTGAAAGCTGGTGCTTGACCTGTTCAGCACACAATCCCCTTTACATTGGTGCCTCCATCGTTGCTTTCACTGCTAACACTCATACAGGAAAAGCATTTGAATAGAATCCGTCCAGAGCCTGCTCTCTGCTGGCAGCAACACAGCACAGAATGAACAGTGGCATCTGCTCACACGGCAGAAGGAGCAGCAGGGAAAGCTAGTGCTCTGCTTCTTCAGCACACAAGCAGCTTTGCAACGGGGTCACCATCATTGCAGTCTCTCCTCGGTTTCATACCTAAATGTCCATTTGAATCCAAATTCTCAAGCGGTCTCAGCTGCCCAGAGGCACAGTGAGTACAGCACGAACGTTTGCCTCTGCTCCCACAGCAGAAGAGCCAGGATTGAAAGCTGGTGCTGGACCTGTTCAGCACACAATCCCCTTTACATTGGTGCCTCGATCGTTGCTTTAACTGCTAACACTCATACAGGAAAAGCATTTGAATAGAATCCGTCCAGAGCCTGCTCTCTGCCTGCAGCAACACAGCACAGAATGAACAGTGGCATCTGCTCACACGGCAGAAGGAGCAGCAGGGAAAGCTAGTGCTCTGCTTCTTCAGCACACAAGCAGCTTTGCAACGGGGTCACCATCATTGCAGTCTCTCCTCGGTTTCATACCTAAAAGTCCATTTGAATCCAAATTCTCAGGTGGTGCCTCTCAGCTGCCCAGCAGCACAGTTAGTACAGCACGAACGTTTGGCCTCTGCTCCCACAGCAGAAGAGCCAGGATTGAAAGCTGGTGCTGGACCTGTTCAGCACACAATCCCCTTTACATTGGTGCCTCCATCGTTGCTTTCACTGCTCACATTCATACAGGAAAAGCATTTGAATGGAATCAGTCCAGAGGCTGCTCTCTGCTGCGCAGGAACACAGTCAGCACAGAATGAACAGTGGCATCTGCTCACACGGCAGAAGGAGCAGCAGGGAAAGCTAGTGCTCTGCTTCTTCAGCACACAAGCAGCTTTGCAACGGGGTCACCATCATTGCAGTCTCTCCTCGGTTTCCTACCTAAAAGTCCATTTGAATCCAAATTCTCAGGTGGTGTCTCTCAGCTGCCCAGCAGCACAGTTAGTACAGCACGAACGTTTGGCCTCTGCTCCCACAGCAGAAGAGCCAGGATTGAAAGCTGGTGCTGGACCTGTTCAGCACACAATCCCCTTTACATTGGTGCCTCCATCGTTGCTTTCAGTGCTCACATTCATACAGGAAAAGCATTTGAATGGAATCAGTCCAGAGGCTGCTCTCTGCTGCGCAGGAACACAGCACAGAATGAACAGTGGCATCTGCTCACACGGCAGAAGGAGCAGCAGGGAAAGCTAGTGCTCTGCTTCTTCAGCACACAAGCAGCTTTGCAAAGGGGTCACCATCATTGCAGTCTCTCCTCGGGTTCATACCTAAAAGTCCATTTGAATCCAAATTCTCAGGTGGTGTCTCTCAGCTGCCCAGCAGCACAGTGAGTACAGCACGAACGTTTGGCCTCTGCTCCCACAGCAGAAGAGCCAGGATTGAAAGCTGGTGCTGGACCTGTTCAGCACACAATCACCTTTACATTGGTGCCTCCATCGTTGCTTTCACTGCTCACATTCATACAGGAAAAGCATTTGAATGGAATCAGTCCAGAGCCTGCTCTCTGCTGCGCAGCAACACAGTCAGCACAGAATGAACAGTGGCATCTGCTCACAAGGCAGAAGGAGCAGCAGGGAAAGCTAGTGCTCTGCTTCTTCAGCACACAAGCAGCTTTGCAACGGGGTCACCATCATTGCAGTCTCTCCTCGGTTTCATACCTAAAAGTCCATTTGAATCCAAATTCTCAAGCGGTCTCAGCTGCCCAGAGGCACAGTGAGTACAGCACGAACGTTTGTCCTCTGCTCCCACAGCAGAAGAGCCAGGATTGAAAGCTGGTGCTGGACCTGTTCAGCACACAATCACCTTTACATTGGTGCCTCGATCGTTGCTTTAACTGCTAACACTCATACAGGAAAAGCATTTGAATAGAATCCGTCCAGAGCCTGCTCTCTGCTGGCAGCAACACAGCACAGAATGAACAGTGGCATCTGCTCACACGGCAGAAGGAGCAGCAGGGAAAGCTAGTGCTCTGCTTCTTCAGCACACAAGCAGCTTTGCAAAGGGGTCACCATCATTGCAGTCTCTCCTCGGGTTCATACCTAAAAGTCCATTTGAATCCAAATTCTCAGGTGGTGTCTCTCAGCTGCCCAGCAGCACAGTGAGTACAGCACGAACGTTTGGCCTCTGCTCCCACAGCAGAAGAGCCAGGATTGAAAGCTGGTGCTGGACCTGTTCAGCACACAATCCCCTTTACATTGGTGCCTCCATCGTTGCTTTCAGTGCTCACATTCATACAGGAAAAGCATTTGAATGGAATCAGTCCAGAGGCTGCTCTCTGCTGCGCAGGAACACAGTCAGCACAGAATGAACAGTGGCATCTGCTCACACGGCAGAAGGAGCAGCAGGGAAAGCTAGTGCTCTGCTTCTTCAGCACACAAGCAGCTTTGCAAAGGGGTCACCATCATTGCAGTCTCTCCTCGGGTTCATACCTAAAAGTCCATTTGAATCCAAATTCTCAGGTGGTGTCTCTCAGCTGCCCAGCAGCACAGTGAGTACAGCACGAACGTTTGTCCTCTGCTCCCACAGCAGAAGAGCCAGGATTGAAAGCTGGTGCTGGACCTGTTCAGCACACAATCCCCTTTACATTGGTGCCTCCATCGTTGCTTTAACTGCTAACACTCATACAGGAAAAGCATTTGAATAGAATCCGTCCAGAGCCTGCTCCCTGTTGGCAGCAACACAGCACTGAATGAACAGTGGCATCTGCTCACACGGCAGAAGGAGCAGCAGGGAAAGCTAGTGCTCTGCTTCTTCAGCACACAAGCAGCTTTGCAAAGGGGTCACCATCATTGCAGTCTCTCCTCGGGTTCATACCTAAAAGTCCATTTGAATCCAAATTCTCAGGTGGTGTCTCTCAGCTGCCCAGCAGCACAGTGAGTACAGCACGAACGTTTGGCCTCTGCTCCCACAGCAGAAGAGCCAGGATTGAAAGCTGGTGCTGGACCTGTTCAGCACACAATCCCCTTTACATTGGTGCCTCCATCGTTGCTTTAACTGCTAACACTCATACAGGAAAAGCATTTGAATAGAATCCGTCCAGAGCCTGCTCCCTGTTGGCAGCAACACAGCACTGAATGAACAGTGGCATCTGCTCACACGGCAGAAGGAGCAGCAGGGAAAGCTAGTGCTCTGCTTCTTCAGCACACAAGCAGCTTTGCAACGGGGTCACCATCATTGCAGTCTCTCCTCGGTTTCATACCTAAAAGTCCATTTGAATCCAAATTCTCAGGTGGTGTCTCTCAGCTGCCCAGCAGCACAGTTAGTACAGCACGAACGTTTGGCCTCTGCTCCCACAGCAGAAGAGCCAGGATTGAAAGCTGGTGCTGGACCTGTTCAGCACACAATCCCTTTTACATTGGTGCATTCATCGTTGCTTTCACTGCTCACTTTCATACAGGAAAAGCATTTGAATGGAATCAGTCCAGAGGCTGCTCTCTGCTGCGCAGCAACACAGTAGGCACAGAATGAACAGTGGCATCTGCTCACAAGGCAGAAGGAGCAGCAGGGAAAGCTAGTGCTCTGCTTCTTCAGCACACAAGCAGCTTTGCAACGGGGTCACCATCATTGCAGTCTCTCCTCGGTTTCATACCTAAAAGTCCATTTGAATCCAAATTCTCAGGTGGTGTCTCTCAGCTGCCCAGCAGCACAGTGAGTACAGCACGAACGTTTGGCCTCTGCTCCCACAGCAGAAGAGCCAGGATTGAAAGCTGGTGCTGGACCTGTTCAGCACACAATCCCCTTTACATTGGTGCCTCCATCGTTGCTTTAACTGCTAACACTCATACAGGAAAAGCATTTGAATGGAATCAGTCCAGAGGCTGCTCTCTGCTGCGCAGCAACACAGTCAGCACAGAATGAACAGTGGCATCTGCTCACAAGGCAGAAGGAGCAGCAGGGAAATCTAGTGCTCTGCTTCTTCAGCACACAAGCAGCTTTGCAACGGGGTCACCATCATTGCAGTCTCTCCTCGGTTTCATACCTAAAAGTCCATTTGAATCCAAATTCTCAGGTGGTGTCTCTCAGCTGCCCAGCAGCACAGTTAGTACAGCACGAACGTTTGGCCTCTGCTCCCACAGCAGAAGAGCCAGGATTGAAAGCTGGTGCTGGACCTGTTCAGCACACAATCCCTTTTACATTGGTGCATTCATCGTTGCTTTCACTACTCACTTTCATACAGGAAAAGCATTTGAATGGAATCAGTCCAGAGGCTGCTCTCTGCTGCGCAGCAACACAGTCAGCACAGAATGAACAGTGGCATCTGCTCACACGGCAGAAGGAGCAGCAGGGAAAGCTAGTGCTCTGCTTCTTCAGCACACAAGCAGCTTTGCAACGGGGTCACCATCATTGCAGTCTCTCCTCGGTTTCATACCTAAAAGTCCATTTGAATCCAAATTCTCAAGCGGTCTCAGCTGCCCAGAGGCACAGTGAGTACAGCACGAACGTTTGGCCTCTGCTCCCACAGCAGAAGAGCCAGGATTGAAAGCTGGTGCTTGACCTGTTCAGCACACAATCCCCTTTACATTGGTGCCTCCATCGTTGCTTTCACTGCTAACACTCATACAGGAAAAGCATTTGAATAGAATCCGTCCAGAGCCTGCTCTCTGCTGGCAGCAACACAGCACAGAATGAACAGTGGCATCTGCTCACACGGCAGAAGGAGCAGCAGGGAAAGCTAGTGCTCTGCTTCTTCAGCACACAAGCAGCTTTGCAACGGGGTCACCATCATTGCAGTCTCTCCTCGGTTTCATACCTAAAAGTCCATTTGAATCCAAATTCTCAGGTGGTGTCTCTCAGCTGCCCAGCAGCACAGTGAGTACAGCACGAACGTTTGGCCTCTGCTCCCACAGCAGAAGAGCCAGGATTGAAAGCTGGTGCTGGACCTGTTCAGCACACAATCCCCTTTACATTGGTGCCTCCATCGTTGCTTTAACTGCTAACACTCATACAGGAAAAGCATTTGAATAGAATCCGTCCAGAGCCTGCTCCCTGCTGCGCAGCAACACAGTCAGCCCAGAATGAACAGTGGCATCTGCTCACAAGGCAGAAGGAGCAGCAGGGAAAGCTAGTGCTCTGCTTCTTCAGCACACAAGCAGCTTTGCAACGGGGTCACCATCATTGCAGTCTCTCCTCGGTTTCATACCTAAAAGTCCATTTGAATCCAAATTCTCAGGTGGTGTCTCTCAGCTGCCCAGCAGCACAGTTAGTACAGCACGAACGTTTGGCCTCTGCTCCCACAGCAGAAGAGCCAGGATTGAAAGCTGGTGCTGGACCTGTTCAGCACACAATCCCTTTTACATTGGTGCATTCATCGTTGCTTTCACTACTCACTTTCATACAGGAAAAGCATTTGAATGGAATCAGTCCAGAGGCTGCTCTCTGCTGTGCAGCAACACAGCACAGCACAGAATGAACAGTGGCATCTGCTCACACGGCAGAAGGAGCAGCAGGGCAAGCTAGTGCTCTGCTTCTTCAGCACACAAGCAGCTTTGCAACAGGGTCACCATCATTGCAGTCTCTCCTCGGTTTCATACCTAAAAGTCCATTTGAATCCAAATTCTCAGGTGGTGTCTCTCAGCTGCCCAGCAGCACAGTTAGTACAGCACGAACGTTTGGCCTCTGCTCCCACAGCAGAAGAGCCAGGATTGAAAGCTGGTGCTGGACCTGTTCAGCACACAATCCCTTTTACATTGGTGGATTCATCGTTGCTTTCACTGCTCACTTTCATACAGGAAAAGCATTTGAATGGAATCCGTCCAGAGGCTGCTCTCTGCTGCGCAGCAACACAGTCAGCACAGAATGAACAGTGGCATCTGCTCACACGGCAGAAGGAGCAGCAGGGAAAGCTAGTGCTCTGCTTCTTCAGCACACAAGCAGCTTTGCAACGGGGTCACCATCATTGCAGTCTCTCCTCGGTTTCATACCTAAAAGTCCATTTGAATCCAAATTCTCAGGTGGTGTCTCTCAGCTGCCCAGCAGCACAGTGAGTACAGCACGAACGTTTGGCCTCTGCTCCCACAGCAGAAGAGCCAGGATTGAAAGCTGGTGCTGGACCTGTTCAGCACACAATCCCCTTTACATTGGTGCCTCCATCGTTGCTTTAACTGCTAACACTCATACAGGAAAAGCATTTGAATGGAATCAGTCCAGAGGCTGCTCTCTGCTGCGCAGCAACACAGTAGGCACAGAATGAACAGTGGCATCTGCTCACAAGGCAGAAGGAGCAGCAGGGAAAGCTAGTGCTCTGCTTCTTCAGCACACAAGCAGCTTTGCAACGGGGTCACCATCATTGCAGTCTCTCCTCGGTTTCATACCTAAAAGTCCATTTGAATCCAAATTCTCAGGTGGTGTCTCTCAGCTGCCCAGCAGCACAGTTAGTACAGCACGAACGTTTGGCCTCTGCTCCCACAGCAGAAGAGCCAGGATTGAAAGCTGGTGCTGGACCTGTTCAGCACACAATCCCCTTTACATTGGTGCCTCCATCGTTGCTTTCACTGCTCACATTCATACAGGAAAAGCATTTGAATGGAATCAGTCCAGAGGCTGCTCTCTGCTGCGCAGCAACACAGTCAGCACAGAATGAACAGTGGCATCTGCTCACAAGGCAGAAGGAGCAGCAGGGAAAGCTAGTGCTCTGCTTCTTCAGCACACAAGCAGCTTTGCAAAGGGGTCACCATCATTGCAGTCTCTCCTCGGTTTCATACCTAAAAGTCCATTTGAATCCAAATTCTCAGGTGGTGTCTCTCAGCTGCCCAGCAGCACAGTTAGTACAGCACGAACGTTTGGCCTCTGCTCCCACAGCAGAAGAGCCAGGATTGAAAGCTGGTGCTGGACCTGTTCAGCACACAATCACCTTTACATTGGTGCCTCCATCGTTGCTTTCACTGCTCACATTCATACAGGAAAAGCATTTGAATGGAATCAGTCCAGAGGCTGCTCTCTGCTGCGCAGCAACACAGTCAGCACAGAATGAACAGTGGCATCTGCTCACAAGGCAGAAGGAGCAGCAGGGAAATCTAGTGCTCTGCTTCTTCAGCACACAAGCAGCTTTGCAACGGGGTCACCATCATTGCAGTCTCTCCTCGGTTTCATACCTAAAAGTCCATTTGAATCCAAATTCTCAGGTGGTGTCTCTCAGCTGCCCAGCAGCACAGTTAGTACAGCACGAACGTTTGGCCTCTGCTCCCACAGCAGAAGAGCCAGGATTGAAAGCTGGTGCTGGACCTGTTCAGCACACATCCCTTTTACATTGGTGCATTCATCGTTGCTTTCACTACTCACTTTCATACAGGAAAAGCATTTGAATGGAATCAGTCCAGAGGCTGCTCTCTGCTGTGCAGCAACACAGTCAGCACAGAATGAACAGTGGCATCTGCTCACACGGCAGAAGGAGCAGCAGGGAAAGCTAGTGCTCTGCTTCTTCAGCACACAAGCAGCTTTGCAACGGGGTCACCATCATTGCAGTCTCTCCTCGGTTTCATACCTAAAAGTCCATTTGAATCCAAATTCTCAAGCGGTCTCAGCTGCCCAGAGGCACAGTGAGTACAGCACGAACGTTTGGCCTCTGCTCCCACAGCAGAAGAGCCAGGATTGAAAGCTGGTGCTGGACCTGTTCAGCACACAATCCCCTTTACATTGGTGCCTCCATCGTTGCTTTCACTGCTAACACTCATACAGGAAAAAGCATTTGAATAGAATTCCGTCCAGAGCCTGCTCTCTGCTGGCAGCAACACAGCACAGAATGAACAGTGGCATCTGCTCACACGGCAGAAGGAGCAGCAGGGAAAGCTAGTGCTCTGCTTCTTCAGCACACAAGCAGCTTTGCAACGGGGTCACCATCATTGCAGTCTCTCCTCGGTTTCATACCTAAAAGTCCATTTGAATCCAAATTCTCAGGTGGTGTCTCTCAGCTGCCCAGCAGCACAGTGAGTACAGCACGAACGTTTGGCCTCTGCTCCCACAGCAGAAGAGCCAGGATTGAAAGCTGGTGCTGGACCTGTTCAGCACACAATCCCCTTTACATTGGTGCCTCCATCGTTGCTTTCACTGCTAACACTCATACAGGAAAAGCATTTGAATAGAATCCGTCCAGAGCCTGCTCTCTGCTGGCAGCAACACAGCACAGAATGAACAGTGCCATCTGCTCACACGGCAGAAGGAGCAGCAGGGAAAGCTAGTGCTCTGCTTCTTCAGCACACAAGCAGCTTTGCAACGGGGTCACCATCATTGCAGTCTCTCCTCGGTTTCATACCTAAAAGTCCATTTGAATCCAAATTCTCAGGTGGTGTCTCTCAGCTGCCCAGCAGCACAGTGAGTACAGCACGAACGTTTGGCCTCTGCTCCCACAGCAGAAGAGCCAGGATTGAAAGCTGGTGCTGGACCTGTTCAGCACACAATCCCCTTTACATTGGTGCCTCCATCGTTGCTTTCACTGCTCACATTCATACAGGAAAAGCATTTGAATGGAATCAGTCCAGAGGCTGCTCTCTGCTGCGCAGCAACACAGTCAGCACAGAATGAACAGTGGCATCTGCTCACAAGGCAGAAGGAGCAGCAGGAAAGCTAGTGCTCTGCTTCTTCAGCACACAAGCAGCTTTGCAACGGGTCACCATCATTGCAGTCTCTCCTCGGTTTCATACCTAAAAGTCCATTTGAATCCAAATTCTCAGGTGGTGTCTCTCAGCTGCCCAGCAGCACAGTTAGTACAGCACGAACGTTGGCCTCTGCTCCCACAGCAGAAGAGCCAGGATTGAAAGCTGGTGCTGGACCTGTTCAGCACACAATCACCTTTACATTGGTGCCTCCATCGTTGCTTTCACTGCTCACATTCATACAGGAAAAGCATTTGAATGGAATCAGTCCAGAGGCTGCTCTCTGCTGCGCAGCAACACAGTCAGCACAGAATGAACAGTGGCATCTGCTCACAAGGCAGAAGGAGCAGCAGGGAAAAGCTAGTGCTCTGCTTCTTCAGCACACAAGCAGCTTTGCAAAGGGGTCACCATCATTGCAGTCTCTCCTCGGTTTCATACCTAAAAGTCCATTTGAATCCAAATTCTCAGGTGGTGTCTCTCAGCTGCCCAGCAGCACAGTTAGTACAGCACGAACGTTTGGCCTCTGCTCCCACAGCAGAAGAGCCAGGATTGAAAGCTGGTGCTGGACCTGTTCAGCACACAATCCCTTTTACATTGGTGCATTCATCGTTGCTTTCACTACTCACTTTCATACAGGAAAAGCATTTGAATGGAATCAGTCCCAGAGGCTGCTCTCTGCTGTGCAGCAACACAGTCAGCACAGAATGAACAGTGGCATCTGCTCACACGCAGAAGGAGCAGCAGGGAAAGCTAGTGCTCTGCTTCTTCAGCACACAAGCAGCTTTGCAACGGGGTCACCATCATTGCAGTCTCTCCTCGGTTTCATACCTAAAAGTCCATTTGAATCCAAATTCTCAGGTGGGTGTCTCTCAGCTGCCCAGCAGCACAGTTAGTACAGCACGAACGTTTGGCCTCTGCTCCCACAGCAGAAGAGCCAGGATTGAAAGCTGGTGCTGGACCTGTTCAGCACACAATCCCTTTTACATTGGTGGATTCATCGTTGCTTTCACTGCTCACTTTCATACAGGAAAGCATTTGAATGGAATCAGTCCAGAGGCTGCTCTCTGCTGCGCAGCAACACAGTCAGCACAGAATGAACAGTAGCAACTGCTCACACGGCAGAAGGAGCAGCAGGGAAAGCTAGTGCTCTGCTTCTTCAGCACACAAGCAGCTTTGCAACGGGGTCACCATCATTGCAGTCTCTCCTCGGTTTCATACCTAAAAGTCCATTTGAATCCAAATTCTCAGGTGGTGTCTCTCAGCTGCCCAGCAGCACAGTGAGTACAGCACGAACGTTTGGCCTCTGCTCCCACAGCAGAAGAGCCAGGATTGAAAGCTGGTGCTGGACCTGTTCAGCACACAATCCCCTTTACATTGGTGCCTCCATCGTTGCTTTCACTGCTAACACTCATACAGGAAAAGCATTTGAATAGAATCCGTCCAGAGCCTGCTCCCTGCTGGCAGCAACACAGCACAGAATGAACAGTGGCATCTGCTCACACGGCAGAAGGAGCAGCAGGGGAAAGCTAGTGCTCTGCTTCTTCAGCACACAAGCAGCTTTGCAACGGGGTCACCATCATTGCAGTCTCCCTCCCTCGGTTTCATACCTAAAAGTCCATTTGAATCCAAATGGTGTCTCTCAGCTGCCCAGCAGCACACTTAGTACAGCACGAACGTTTGGCCTCTGCTCCCACAGCAGAAGAGCCAGGATTGAAAGCTGGTGCTGGACCTGTTCAGCACACAATCCCTTTTACATTGGTGCATTCATCGTTGCTTTCACTGCTCACTTTCATACAGGAAAAGCATTTGAATACAATCAGTCCAGAGGCTGCTCTCTGCTGCGCAGCAACACAGTCAGCACAGAATGAACAGTAGCATCTGCTCACACGGCAGAAGGAGCAGCAGGGAAAGCTAGTGCTCTGCTTCTTCAGCACACAAGCAGCTTTGCAACGGGGTCACCATCATTGCAGTCTCTCCTCGGTTTCATACCTAAAAGTCCCATTTGAATCCAAATTCTCAGGTGGTGTCTCTCAGCTGCCCAGCAGCACAGTGAGTACAGCCCGAACGTTTTTCCTCTGCTCCCACAGCAGAAGAGCCAGGATTGAAAGCTGGTGCTGGACCTGTTCAGCACACAATCCCCTTTACATTGGTGCCTCCATCGTTGCTTTAACTGCTAACACTCATACAGGAAAAGCATTTGAATAGAATCCGTCCAGAGCCTGCTCCCTGCTGCGCAGCAACACAGTCAGCACAGAATGAACAGTGGCATCTGCTCACAAGGCAGAAGGAGCAGCAGGGAAAGCTAGTGCTCTGCTTCTTCAGCACACAAGCAGCTTTGCAACGGGGTCACCATCATTGCAGTCTCTCCTCGGTTTCATACCTAAAAGTCCATTTGAATCCAAATTCTCAGGTGGTGTCTCTCAGCTGCCCAGCAGCACAGTGAGTACAGCACGAACGTTTGGCCTCTGCTCCCACAGCAGAAGAGCCAGGATTGAAAGCTGGTGCTGGACCTGTTCAGCACACAATCACCTTTACATTGGTGCCTCCATCGTTGCTTTAACTGCTAACACTCATACAGGAAATGCATTTGAATAGAATCCGTCCAGAGCCTGCTCCCTGCTGGCAGCAAACACAGCACAGAATGAACAGTGGCATCTGCTCACACGGCAGAAGGAGCAGCAGGGAAAGCTAGTGCTCTGCTTCTTCAGCACACAAGCAGCTTTGCAACGGGGTCACCATCATTGCAGTCTCTCCTCGGTTTCATACCTAAAAGTCCATTTGAATCCAAATTCTCAGGTGGTGTCTCTCAGCTGCCCAGCAGCACACTGAGTACAGCACGAACGTTTGGCCTCTGCTCCCACAGCAGAAGAGCCAGGATTGAAAGCTGGTGCTGGACCTGTTCAGCACACAATCACCTTTACATTGGTGCCTCCATCGTTGCTTTCACTGCTCACATTCATACAGGAAAAGCATTTGAATGGAATCAGTCCAGAGGCTGCTCACTGCTGCGCAGCAACACAGTCAGCACAGAATGAACAGTGGCATCTGCTCCCACAGCAGAAGGAGCAGCAGGGAAAGCTAGTGCTCTGCTTCTTCAGCACACAAGCAGCTTTGCAACGGGGTCACCATCATTGCAGTCTCTCCTCGGTTTCATACCTAAAAGTCCATTTGAATCCAAATTCTCAAGCGGTCTCAGCTGCCCAGAGGCACAGTGAGTACAGCACGAACGTTTGGCCTCTGCTCCCACAGCAGAAGAGCCAGGATTGAAAGCTGGTGCTGGACCTGTTCAGCACACAATCCCCTTTACATTGGTGCCTCCATCGTTGCTTTAACTGCTAACACTCATACAGGAAAAGCATTTGAATAGAATCCGTCCAGAGCCTGCTCCCTGCTGCGCAGCAACACAGTCAGCCCAGAATGAACAGTGGCATCTGCTCACAAGGCAGAAGGAGCAGCAGGGAAAGCTAGTGCTCTGCTTCTTCAGCACACAAGCAGCTTTGCAACGGGGTCACCATCATTGCAGTCTCTCCTCGGTTTCATACCTAAAAGTCCATTTGAATCCAAATTCTCAGGTGGTGTCTCTCAGCTGCCCAGCAGCACAGTGAGTACAGCACGAACGTTTGGGCCTCTGCTCCCACAGCAGAAGAGCCAGGATTGAAAGCTGGTGCTGGACCTGTTCAGCACACAATCACCTTTACATTGGTGCCTCCATCGTTGCTTTCACTGCTCACATTCATACAGGAAAAGCATTTGAAATGGAATCAGTCCAGAGGCTGCTCTCTGCTGCGCAGCAACACAGTCAGCACAGAATGAACAGTGCATCTGCTCACAAGGCAGAAGGAGCAGCAGGGAAATCTAGTGCTCTGCTTCTTCAGCACACAAGGCAGCTTTGCAACGGGGTCACCATCATTGCAGTCTCTCCTCGGTTTCATACCTAAAAGTCCATTTGAATCCAAATTCTCAGGTGGTGTCTCTCAGCTGCCCAGCAGCACAGTTAGTACAGCACGAACGTTTGGCCTCTGCTCCCACAGCAGAAGAGCCAGGATTGAAAGCTGGTGCTGGACCTGTTCAGCACACAATCCCTTTTACATTGGTGCATTCATCGTTGCTTTCACTGCTCACTTTCATACAGGAAAAGCATTTGAATGGAATCAGTCCAGAGGCTGCTCTCTGCTGCGCAGCAACACAGTCAGCACAGAATGAACAGTAGCATCTGCTCACACGGCAGAAGGAGCAGCAGTGAAAGCTAGTGCTCTGCTTCTTCAGCACACAAGCAGCTTTGCAACGGGGTCACCATCATTGCAGTCTCTCCTCGGTTTCATACCTAAAAGTCCATTTGAATCCAAATTCTCAAGCGGTCTCAGCTGCCAGAGGCACAGTGAGTACAGCACGAACGTTTGGCCTCTGCTCCCACAGCAGAAGAGCCAGGATTGAAAGCTGGTGCTGGACCTGTTCAGCACACAATCCCCTTTACATTGGTGCCTCCATCGTTGCTTTAACTGCTAACACTCATACAGGAAAAGCATTTGAATAGAATCCGTCCAGAGCCTGCTCCCTGCTGCGCAGCAACACAGTCAGCCCAGAATGAACAGTGGCATCTGCTCACAAGGCAGAAGGAGCAGCAGGGAAAGCTAGTGCTCTGCTTCTTCAGCACACAAGCAGCTTTGCAACGGGGTCACCATCATTGCAGTCTCTTCCTCGGTTTCATACCTAAAAGTCCATTTGAATCCAAATTCTCAGGTGGTGTCTCTCAGCTGCCCAGCAGCACAGTGAGTACAGCACGAACGTTTGCCTCTGCTCCCACAGCAGAAGAGCCAGGATTGAAAGCTGGTGCTGGACCTGTTCAGCACACAATCACCTTTACATTGGTGCCTCCATCGTTGCTTTCACTGCTCACATTCATACAGGAAAAGCATTTGAATGGAATCAGTCCAGAGGCTGCTCTCTGCTGCGCAGCAACACAGTCAGCACAGAATCAACAGTCGCATCTGCTCACAAGGCAGAAGGAGCAGCAGGGAAAGCTAGTGCTCTGCTTCTTCAGCACACAAGCAGCTTTGCAAAGGGGTCACCATCATTGCAGCTCTCCTCGGGTTCATACCTAAAAGTCCATTTGAATCCAAATTCTCAGGTGTGTCTCTCAGCTGCCCAGCAGCACAGTTAGTACAGCACGAACGTTTGGCCTCTGCTCCCACAGCAGAAGAGCCAGGATTGAAAGCTGGTGCTGGACCTGTTCAGCACACAATCCCTTTTACATTGGTGCATTCATCGTTGCTTTCACTGCTCACTTTCATTCAGGAAAAGCATTTGAATGGAATCAGTCCAGAGCTGCTCTCTGCTGCGCAGCAACACAGTCAGCACAGAATGAACAGTGGCATCTGCTCACACGGCAGAAGGAGCAGCAGGGAAAGCTAGTGCTCTGCTTCTTCAGCAACACAAGCAGCTTTGCAACGGGGTCACCATCATTGCCAGTCTCTCCTCGGTTTCATACCTAAAAGTCCATTTGAATCCAAATTCTCAGGTGGTGTCTCTCAGCTGCCCAGCAGCACAGTTAGTACAGCACGAACGTTTGGCCTCTGCTCCCACAGCAGAAGAGCCAGGATTGAAAGCTGGTGCTGGACCTGTTCAGCACACAATCCCTTTTACATTGGTGGATTCATCGTTGCCTTTCACTGCTCACTTTCATACAGGAAAAGCATTTGAATGGAATAAGTCCAGAGGCTGCTCTCTGCTGCGCAGCAACACAGTCAGCACAGAATGAACAGTAGCAACTGCTCACACGGCAGAAGGAGCAGCAGGGAAAGCTAGTGCTCTGCTTCTTCAGCACACAAGCAGCTTTGCAACGGGGTCACCATCATTGCAGTCTCTCCTCGGTTTCATACCTAAAAGTCCATTTGAATCCAAATTCTCAGGTGGTGTCTCTCAGCTGCCCAGCAGCACAGTGAGTACAGCACGAACGTTTGGCCTCTGCTCCCACAGCAGAAGAGCCAGGATTGAAAGCTGGTGCTGGACCTGTTCAGCACACAATCCCCTTTACATTGGTGCCTCCATCGTTGCTTTCACTGCTAACACTCATACAGGAAAAGCATTTGAATAGAATCCGTCCAGAGCCTGCTCCCTGCTGGCAGCAACACAGCACAGAATGAACAGTGGCATCTGCTCACACGGCAGAAGGAGCAGCAGGGAAAGCTAGTGCTCTGCTTCTTCAGCACACAAGCAGCTTTGCAACGGGGTCACCATCATTGCAGTCTCTCCTCGGTTTCATACCTAAAAGTCCATTTGAATCCAAATTCTCAAGCGGTCTCAGCTGCCCAGAGGCACAGTGAGTACAGCACGAACGTTTGTCCTCTGCTCCCACAGCAGAAGAGCCAGGATTGAAAGCTGGTGCTGGACCTGTTCAGCACACAATCCCCTTTACATTGGTGCCTCCATCGTTGCTTTCACTGCTAACACTCATACAGGAAAAGCATTTGAATAGAATCCGTCCAGAGCCTGCTCTCTGCTGGCAGCAACACAGCACAGAATGAACAGTGGCATCTGCTCACACGGCAGAAGGAGCAGCAGGGAAAGCTAGTGCTCTGCTTCTTCAGCACACAAGCAGCTTTGCAACGGGGTCACCATCATTGCAGTCTCTCCTCGGTTTCATACCTAAAAGTCCATTTGAATCCAAATTCTCAGGTGGTGTCTCTCAGCTGCCCAGCAGCACACTTAGTACAGCACGAACGTTTGGCCTCTGCTCCCACAGCAGAAGAGCCAGGATTGAAAGCTGGTGCTGGACCTGTTCAGCACACAATCCCTTTTACATTGGTGCATTCATCGTTGCTTTCACTGCTCACTTTCATACAGGAAAAGCATTTGAATACAATCAGTCCAGAGGCTGCTCTCTGCTGCGCAGCAACACAGTCAGCACAGAATGAACAGTGGCATCTGCTCACAAGGCAGAAGGAGCAGCAGGGAAAGCTAGTGCTCTGCTTCTTCAGCACACAAGCAGCTTTGCAACGGGGTCACCATCATTGCAGTCTCTCCTCGGTTTCATACCTAAAAGTCCATTTGAATCCAAATTCTCAGGTGGTGTCTCTCACCTGCCCAGCAGCACAGTTAGTACAGCACGAACGTTTGGCCTCTGCTCCCACAGCAGAAGAGCCAGGATTGAAAGCTGGTGCTGGACCTGTTCAGCACACAATCACCTTTACATTGGTGCCTCCATCGTTGCTTTCACTGCTCACATTCATACAGGAAAAGCATTTGAATGGAATCAGTCCAGAGGCTGCTCTCTGCTGCGCAGCAACACAGTCAGCACAGAATGAACAGTAGCATCTGCTCACACGGCAGAAGGAGCAGCAGGGAAAGCTAGTGCTCTGCTTCTTCAGCACACAAGCAGCTTTGCAACGGGGTCACCATCATTGCAGTCTCTCCTCGGTTTCATACCTAAAAGTCCATTTGAATCCAAATTCTCAGGTGGTGTCTCTCAGCTGCCCAGCAGCACAGTGAGTACAGCACGAACGTTTGGCCTCTGCTCCCACAGCAGAAGAGCCAGGATTGAAAGCTGGTGCTGGACCTGTTCAGCACACAATCCCCTTTACATTGGTGCCTCCATCGTTGCTTTCACTGCTCACATTCATAAAGGAAAAGCATTTGAATGGAATCAGTCCAGAGGCTGCTCTCTGCTGCGCAGCAACACAGTCAGCACAGAATGAACAGTGGCATCTGCTCACACGGCAGAAGGAGCAGCAGGGAAAGCTAGTGCTCTGCTTCTTCAGCACACAAGCAGCTTTGCAACGGGGTCACCATCATTGCAGTCTCTCCTCGGTTTCATACCTAAAAGTCCATTTGAATCCAAATTCTCAGGTGGTGTCTCTCAGCTGCCCAGCAGCACACTTAGTACAGCACGAACGTTTGGCCTCTGCTCCCACAGCAGAAGAGCCAGGATTGAAAGCTGGTGCTGGACCTGTTCAGCACACAATCCCTTTTACATTGGTGCATTCATCGTTGCTTTCACTGCTCACTTTCATACAGGAAAAGCATTTGAATACAATCAGTCCAGAGGCTGCTCTCTGCTGCGCAGCAACACAGTCAGCACAGAATGAACAGTGGCATCTGCTCACAAGGCAGAAGGAGCAGCAGGGAAAGCTAGTGCTCTGCTTCTTCAGCACACAAGCAGCTTTGCAACGGGGTCACCATCATTGCAGTCTCTCCTCGGTTTCATACCTAAAAGTCCATTTGAATCCAAATTCTCAGGTGGTGTCTCTCACCTGCCCAGCAGCACAGTTAGTACAGCACGAACGTTTGGCCTCTGCTCCCACAGCAGAAGAGCCAGGATTGAAAGCTGGTGCTGGACCTGTTCAGCACACAATCACCTTTACATTGGTGCCTCCATCGTTGCTTTCACTGCTCACATTCATACAGGAAAAGCATTTGAATGGAATCAGTCCAGAGGCTGCTCTCTGCTGCGCAGCAACACAGTCAGCACAGAATGAACAGTAGCATCTGCTCACACGGCAGAAGGAGCAGCAGGGAAAGCTAGTGCTCTGCTTCTTCAGCACACAAGCAGCTTTGCAACGGGGTCACCATCATTGCAGTCTCTCCTCGGTTTCATACCTAAAAGTCCATTTGAATCCAAATTCTCAGGTGGTGTCTCTCAGCTGCCCAGCAGCACAGTGAGTACAGCACGAACGTTTGGCCTCTGCTCCCACAGCAGAAGAGCCAGGATTGAAAGCTGGTGCTGGACCTGTTCAGCACACAATCCCCTTTACATTGGTGCCTCCATCGTTGCTTTCACTGCTCACATTCATAAAGGAAAAGCATTTGAATGGAATCAGTCCAGAGGCTGCTCTCTGCTGCGCAGCAACACAGTCAGCACAGAATGAACAGTGGCATCTGCTCACACGGCAGAAGGAGCAGCAGGGAAAGCTAGTGCTCTGCTTCTTCAGCACACAAGCAGCTTTGCAACGGGGTCACCATCATTGCAGTCTCTCCTCGGTTTCATACCTAAAAGTCCATTTGAATCCAAATTCTCAGGTGGTGTCTCTCAGCTGCCCAGCAGCACAGTTAGTACAGCACGAACGTTTGGCCTCTGCTCCCACAGCAGAAGAGCCAGGATTGAAAGCTGGTGCTGGACCTGTTCAGCACACAATCCCTTTTACATTGGTGCATTCATCGTTGCTTTCACTGCTCACTTTCATACAGGAAAAGCATTTGAATGGAATCAGTCCAGAGGCTGCTCTCTGCTGCGCAGCAACACAGTCAGCACAGAATGAACAGTGGCATCTGCTCACACGGCAGAAGGAGCAGCAGGGAAAGCTAGTGCTCTGCTTCTTCAGCACACAAGCAGCTTTGCAACGGGGTCACCATCATTGCAGTCTCTCCTCGGTTTCATACCTAAAAGTCCATTTGAATCCAAATTCTCAGGTGGTGTCTCTCAGCTGCCCAGCAGCACAGTGAGTACAGCACGAACGTTTGGCCTCTGCTCCCACAGCAGAAGAGCCAGGATTGAAAGCTGGTGCTGGACCTGTTCAGCACACAATCCCCTTTACATTGGTGCCTCCATCGTTGCTTTCACTGCTCACATTCATAAAGGAAAAGCATTTGAATGGAATCAGTCCAGAGGCTGCTCTCTGCTGCGCAGCAACACAGTCAGCACAGAATGAACAGTGGCATCTGCTCACAAGGCAGAAGGAGCAGCAGGGAAAGCTAGTGCTCTGCTTCTTCAGCACACAAGCAGCTTTGCAACGGGGTCACCATCATTGCAGTCTCTCCTCGGTTTCATACCTAAAAGTCCATTTGAATCCAAATTCTCAGGTGGTGTCTCTCAGCTGCCCAGCAGCACAGTGAGTACAGCACGAACGTTTGGCCTCTGCTCCCACAGCAGAAGAGCCAGGATTGAAAAGCTGGTGCTGGACCTGTTCAGCACACAATCCCCTTTACATTGGTGCCTCCATCGTTGCTTTCACTGCTCACTTTCATACAGGAAAAGCATTTGAATGGAATCAGTCCAGAGGCTGCTCTCTGCTGCGCAGCAACACAGTCAGCACAGAATGAACAGTAGCATCTGCTCACACGGCAGAAGGAGCAGCAGGGAAAGCTAGTGCTCTGCTTCTTCAGCACACAAGCAGCTTTGCAACGGGGTCACCATCATTGCAGTCTCTCCTCGGTTTCATACCTAAAAGTCCATTTGAATCCAAATTCTCAGGTGGTGTCTCTCAGCTGCCCAGCAGCACAGTGAGTACAGCACGAACGTTTGGCCTCTGCTCCCACAGCAGAAGAGCCAGGATTGAAAGCTGGTGCTGGACCTGTTCAGCACACAATCACCTTTACATTGGTGCCTCCATCGTTGCTTTAACTGCTAACACTCATACAGGAAAAGCATTTGAATAGAATCCGTCCAGAGCCTGCTCCCTGCTGGCAGCAACACAGCACAGAATGAACAGTGGCATCTGCTCACACGGCAGAAGGAGCAGCAGGGAAAGCTAGTGCTCTGCTTCTTCAGCACACAAGCAGCTTTGCAACGGGGTCACCATCATTGCAGTCTCTCCTCGGTTTCATACCTAAAAGTCCATTTGAATCCAAATCCTCAGGTGGTGTCTCTCAGCTGCCCAGCAGCACACTGAGTACAGCACGAACGTTTGGCCTCTGCTCCCACAGCAGAAGAGCCAGGATTGAAAGCTGGTGCTGGACCTGTTCAGCACACAATCACCTTTACATTGGTGCCTCCATCGTTGCTTTCACTGCTCACATTCATACAGGAAAAGCATTTGAATGGAATCAGTCCAGAGGCTGCTCACTGCTGCGCAGCAACACAGTCAGCACAGAATGAACAGTGGCATCTGCTCCCACAGCAGAAGGAGCAGCAGGGAAAGCTAGTGCTCTGCTTCTTCAGCACACAAGCAGCTTTGCAACGGGGTCACCATCATTGCAGTCTCTCCTCGGTTTCATACCTAAAAGTCCATTTGAATCCAAATTCTCAAGCGGTCTCAGCTGCCCAGAGGCACAGTGAGTACAGCACGAACGTTTGGCCTCTGCTCCCACAGCAGAAGAGCCAGGATTGAAAGCTGGTGCTGGACCTGTTCAGCACACAATCCCCTTTACATTGGTGCCTCCATCGTTGCTTTCACTGCTAACACTCATACAGGAAAAGCATTTGAATAGAATCCGTCCAGAGCCTGCTCTCTGCTGGAAGCAACACAGCACAGAATGAACAGTGGCATCTGCTCACACGGCAGAAGGAGCAGCAGGGAAAGCTAGTGCTCTGCTTCTTCAGCACACAAGCAGCTTTGCAACGGGTCACCATCATTGCAGTCTCTCCTCGGTTTCATACCGAAAAGTCCATTTGAATCCAAATTCTCAGGTGGTGTCTCTCAGCTGCCCAGCAGCACAGTTAGTACAGCACGAACGTTTGGCCTCTGCTCCCACAGCAGAAGAGCCAGGATTGAAAGCTGGTGCTGGACCTGTTCAGCACACAATCCCTTTTACATTGGTGCATTCATCGTTGCTTTCACTGCTCACTTTCATACAGGAAAAGCATTTGAATACAATCAGTCCAGAGGCTGCTCTCTGCTGCGCAGCAACACAGTCAGCACAGAATGAACAGTGGCATCTGCTCACACGGCAGAAGGAGCAGCAGGGAAAGCTAGTGCTCTGCTTCTTCAGCACACAAGCGCTTTGCAACGGGGTCACCATCATTGCAGTCTCTCCTCGGTTTCATACCTAAAAGTCCATTTGAATCCAAATTCTCAGGTGGTGTCTCTCAGCTGCCCAGCAGCACAGTGAGTACAGCACGAACGTTTTGGCATCTGCTCCCACAGCAGAAGAGCCAGGATTGAAAGCTGGTGCTGGACCTGTTCAGCACACAATCCCCTTTACATTGGTGCCTCCATCGTTGCTTTAACTGCTAACACTCATACAGGAAAAGCATTTGAATAGAATCCGTCCAGAGCCTGCTCCCTGCTGCGCAGCAACACAGTCAGCACAGAATGAACAGTGGCATCTGCTCACAAGGCAGAAGGAGCAGCAGGGAAAGCTAGTGCTCTGCTTCTTCAGCACACAAGCAGCTTTGCAACGGGGTCACCATCATTGCAGTCTCTCCTCGGTTTCATACCTAAAAGTCCATTTGAATCCAAATTCTCAGGTGGTGTCTCTCAGCTGCCCAGCAGCACAGTTAGTACAGCACGAACGTTTGGCCTCTGCTCCCACAGCAGAAGAGCCAGGATTGAAAGCTGGTGCTGGACCTGTTCAGCACACAATCCCTTTTACATTGGTGCATTCATCGTTGCTTTCACTGCTCACTTTCATACAGGAAAAGCATTTGAATGGAATCAGTCCAGAGGCTGCTCTCTGCTGCGCAGCAACACAGTCAGCACAGAATGAACAGTGGCATCTGCTCACAAGGCAGAAGGAGCAGCAGGGGAAAGCTATTGCTCTGCTTCTTCAGCACACAAGCAGCTTTGCAACGGGGTCACCATCATTGCAGTCTCTCCTCGGTTTCATACCTAAAAGTCCATTTGAATCCAAATTCTCAGGTGGTGTCTCTCTGCTGCCCAGCAGCACAGTGAGTACAGCACGAACGTTTGGCCTCTGCTCCCACAGCAGAAGAGCCAGGATTGAAAGCTGGTGCTGGACCTGTTCAGCACACAATCCCTTTACATTGGTGCCTCCATCGTTGCTTTCACTGCTCACATTCATAAAGGAAAAGCATTTGAATGGAATCAGTCCAGAGGCTGCTCTCTGCTGCGCAGCAACACAGTCAGCACAGAATGAACAGTGGCATCTGCTCACAAGGCAGAAGGAGCAGCAGGGAAAGCTAGTGCTCTGCTTCTTCAGCACACAAGCAGCTTTGCAACGGGGTCACCATCATTGCAGTCTCTCCTCGGTTTCATACCTAAAAGTCCATTTGAATCCAAATTCTCAGGTGGTGTCTCTCAGCTGCCCAGCAGCACAGTGAGTACAGCACGAACGTTTGGCCTCTGCTCCCACAGCAGAAGAGCCAGGATTGAAAGCTGGTGCTGGACCTGTTCAGCACACAATCCCCTTTACATTGGTGCCTCCATCGTTGCTTTCACTGCTCACTTTCATACAGGAAAAGCATTTGAATGGAATCAGTCCAGAGCCTGCTCTCTGCTGCGCAGGAACACAGTCAGCACAGAATGAACAGTGGCATCTGCTCACACGGCAGAAGGAGCAGCAGGGAAAGCTAGTGCTCTGCTTCTTCAGCACACAAGCAGCTTTGCAACGGGGTCACCATCATTGCAGTCTCTCCTCGGTTTCATACCTAAAAGTCCATTTGAATCCAAATTCTCAGGTGGTGTCTCTCAGCTGCCCAGCAGCACAGTGAGTACAGCACGAACGTTTGGCCTCTGCTCCCACAGCAGAAGAGCCAGGATTGAAAGCTGGTGCTGGACCTGTTCAGCACACAATCCCCTTTACATTGGTGCCTCCATCGTTGCTTTCACTGCTCACTTTCATACAGGAAAAGCATTTGAATAGAATCCGTCCAGAGCCTGCTCCCCTGCTGGCAGCAACACAGCACAGAATGAACAGTGGCATCTGCTCACACGGCAGAAGGACCAGCAGGGAAAGCTCGGGCTGTGTCTCTTCAGCACACAAGCAGCTTTGCAACGGGGTCACCATCATTGCAGTCTCTCCTCGCTTTCATGCCTAAAAGTCCATTTGAATCAAATTCTCAAGCGGTCTCAGCTGCCCAGCAGCACAGTGAGTACAGCACGAACGTTTGGCATCTGCTCCCACAGCAGAAGAGCAAGGATTGAAAGCTGGTGCTGGACCTGTTCAGCACACAATCCCCTTTACATTGGTGCCTCCATCGTTGCTTTCACTGCTCACATTCATACAGGAAAAGCATTTGAATGGAATCCGTCCAGAGGCTGCTCTCTGCTGCGCAGCAACACAGTCAGCACAGAATGAACAGTGGCATCTGCTCACAAGGCAGAAGGAGCAGCAGGGAAAGCTAGTGCTCTGCTTCTTCAGCACACAAGCAGCTTTGCAACGGGGTCACCATCATTGCAGTCTCTCCTCGGCTTCATACCTAAAAGTCCATTTGAATACAAATTCTCAGGTGGTGTCTCTCAGCTGCCCAGCAGCACAGTTAGTACAGCACGAACGTTTGGCATCTGCTCCCACAGCAGAAGAGCAAGGATTGAAAGCTGGTGCTGGACCTGTTCAGCACACAATCACCTTTACATTGGTGCCTCCATCGTTGCTTTCACTGCTCACATTCATACAGGAAAAGCATTTGAATGGAATCAGTCCAGAGGCTGCTCTCTGCTGCGCAGCAACACAGTCAGCACAGAATGAACAGTGGCATCTGCTCACACGGCAGAAGGAGCAGCAGTGAAAGCTAGTGCTCTGCTTCTTCAGCACACAAGCAGCTTTGCAACGGGGTCACCATCATTGCAGTCTCTCCTCGGTTTCCTACCTAAAAGTCCATTTGAATCCAAATTCTCAGGTGGTGTCTCTCAGCTGCCCAGCAGCACAGTGAGTACAGCACGAACGTTTGGCCTCTGCTCCCACAGCAGAAGAGCCAGGATTGAAAGCTGGTGCTGGACCTGTTCAGCACACAATCCCCTTTACATTGGTGCCTCCATCGTTGCTTTAACTGCTAACACTCATACAGGAAAAGCATTTGAATAGAATCCGTCCAGAGCCTGCTCCCTGCTGGCAGCAACACAGCACAGAATGAACAGTGGCATCTGCTCACACGGCAGAAGGAGCAGCAGGGAAAGCTAGTGCTCTGCTTCTTCAGCACACAAGCAGCTTTGCAACGGGGTCACCATCATTGCAGTCTCTCCTCGGTTTCATACCTAAAAGTCTATTTGAATCCAAATTCTCAAGCGGTCTCAGCTGCCCAGCAGCACAGTGAGTACAGCACAAACGTTTGGCATCTGCCCCCACAGCAGAAGAGCAAGGATTGAAAGCTGGTGCTGGACCTGTTCAGCACACAATCCCCTTTACATTGGTGCATCCATCGTTGCTTTCACTGTTAACACTCGTACAGGAAAAGCATTTGAATAGAATCAGTCCAGAGCCTGCTCCCTGCTGGCAGCAACACAGCACAGAATGAACAGTGGCATCTGCTCACACGGCAGAAGGACCAGCAGGGAAAGCTAGTGCTGTGTCTCTTCAGCACACAAGAAGCTTTGCAACGGGGTCACCATCATTGCAGTCTCTCCTCGGTTTCATACCTAAAAGTCCATTTGAATCCAAATTCTCAGGTGGTGTCTCTCAGCTGCCCAGCAGCACAGTTAGTACAGCACGAACGTTTGGCCTCTGCTCCCACAGCAGAAGAGCCAGGATTGAAAGCTGGTGCTGGACCTGTTCAGCACACACAATCCCCTTTACATTGGTGCCTCCATCGTTGCTTTCACTGCTCACATTCATACAGGAAAAGCATTTGAATGGAATCAGTCCAGAGGCTGCTCTCTGCTGCGCAGCAACACAGTCAGCACAGAATGAACAGTGGCATCTG
The DNA here is from genome assembly GCF_033815535.1 of Pezoporus flaviventris. NCBI lineage: Eukaryota > Metazoa > Chordata > Aves > Psittaciformes > Psittacidae > Pezoporus > Pezoporus flaviventris. Next base: position 118,736 of record NW_026892732.1, on the reverse strand, counting down.
CTCACACGGCAGAAGGAGCAGCAGGGAAAGCTAGTGCTCTGCTTCTTCAGCACACAAGCAGCTTTGCAACGGGGTCACCATCATTGCAGTCTCTCCTCGGCTTCATACCTAAAAGTCCATTTGAATCCGAATTCTCAGGTGGTGTCGCTCAGCTGCCCGGCAGCACAGTGAGTACAGCACGAACGTTTGGCCTCTGCTCCCACAGCAGAAGAGCCAGGATTGAAAGCTGGTGCTGGACCTGTTCAGCACACAATCCCCTTTACATTGGTTCCTCCATCGTTGCTTTCACTGCTCACATTCATACAGGAAAAGCATTTGAATGGAATCAGTCCAGAGGCTGCTCTCTGCTGCGCAGGAACACAGTCAGCACAGAATGAACAGTGGCATCTGCTCACACGGCAGAAGGAGCAGCAGGGAAAGCTAGTGCTCTGCTTCTTCAGCACACAAGCAGCTTTGCAACGGGGTCACCATCATTGCAGTCTCTCCTCGGTTTCATACCTAAAAGTCCATTTGAATCCAAATTCTCAGGTGGTGTCTCTCAGCTGCCCAGCAGCACAGTTAGTACAGCACGAACATTTGGCCTCTGCTCCCACAGCAGAAGAGCCAGGATTGAAAGCTGGTGCTGGACCTGTTCAGCACACAATCCCTTTTACATTGGTGCATTCATCGTTGCTTTCACTGCTCACTTTCATACAGGAATAGCATTTGAATGGAATCAGTCCAGAGGCTGCTCTCTGCTGCGCAGCAACACAGCACAGAATGAACAGTGGCATCTGCTCACACGGCAGAAGGAGCAGCAGGGAAAGCTAGTGCTCTGCTTCTTCAGCACACAAGCAGCTTTGCAACGGGGTCACCATCATTGCAGTCTCTCCTCGGTTTCATACCTAAAAGTCTATTTGAATCCAAATTCTCAAGCGGTCTCAGCTGCCCAGCAGCACAGTGAGTACAGCACGAACGTTTGGCATCTGCTCCCACAGCAGAAGAGCAAGGATTTAAAGCTGGTGCTGGACCTGTTCAGCACACAATCCCCTTTACATTGGTGCATCCATCGTTGCTTTGACTGTTAACACTCGTACAGGAAAAGCATTTGAATAGAATCAGTCCAGAGCCTGCTCCCTGCTGGCAGCAACACAGCACAGAATGAACAGTGGCATCTGCTCACACGGCAGAAGGACCAGCAGGGAAAGCTAGTGCTGTGTCTCTTCAGCACACAAGAAGCTTTGCAACGGGGTCACCATCATTGCAGTCTCTCCTCGGTTTCATACCTAAAAGTCCATTTGAATCCAAATTCTCAGGTGGTGTCTCTCAGCTGCCCAGCAGCACAGTGAGTACAGCACGAACGTTTGGCCTCTGCTCCCACAGCAGAAGAGCCAGGATTGAAAGCTGGTGCTGGACCTGTTCAGCACACAATCCCCTTTACATTGGTGCCTCCATCGTTGCTTTCACTGCTCACTTTCATACAGGAAAAGCATTTGAATGGAATCAGTCCAGAGGCTGCTCTCTGCTGCGCAGGAACACAGTCAGCAGAGAATGAACAGTGGCATCTGCTCACACGGCAGAAGGAGCAGCAGGGAAAGCTAGTGCTCTGCTTCTTCAGCACACAAGCAGCTTTGCAACGGGGTCACCATCATTGCAGTCTCTCCTCGGTTTCATACCTAAAAGTCTATTTGAATCCAAATTCTCAAGCGGTCTCAGCTGCCCAGCAGCACAGTGAGTACAGCACGAACGTTTGGCATCTGCTCCCACAGCAGAAGAGCCAGGATTGAAAGCTGGTGCTGGACCTGTTCAGCACACAATCCCCTTTATATTGGTGCATCCATCGTTGCTTTCACTGCTAACACTCGTACAGGAAAAGCATTTGAATAGAATCCGTCCAGAGCCTGCTCCCTGCTGGCAGCAACACAGCACAGAATGAACAGTGGCATCTGCTCACACGGCAGAAGGAGCAGCAGGGAAAGCTCGGGCTGTGTCTCTTCAGCACACAAGCAGCTTTGCAACGGGGTCACCATCATTGCAGTCTCTCCTCGGTTTCCTACCTAAAAGTCCATTTGAATCCAAATTCTCAGGTGGTGTCTCTCAGCTGCCCAGCAGCACAGTGAGTACAGCACGAACGTTTGGCCTCTGCTCCCACAGCAGAAGAGCCAGGATTGAAAGCTGGTGCTGGACCTGTTCAGCACACAATCCCCTTTACATTGGTGCCTCCATCGTTGCTTTCACTGCTCACTTTCATACAGGAAAAGCATTTGAATGGAATCAGTCCAGAGGCTGCTCTCTCCTGCGCAGGAACACAGCCAGCAGAGAATGAACAGTGGCATCTGCTCACACGGCAGAAGGAGCAGCAGGGAAAGCTAGTGCTCTGCTTCTTCAGCACACAAGCAGCTTTGCAACGGGGTCACCATCATTGCAGTCTCTCCTCGGTTTCATACCTAAAAGTCCATTTGAATCCAAATTCTCAGGTGGTGTCTCTCAGCTGCCCAGCAGCACAGTGAGTACAGCACGAACGTTTGGCCTCTGCTCCCACAGCAGAAGAGCCAGGATTGAAAGCTGGTGCTGGACCTGTTCAGCACACAATCACCTTTACATTGGTGCCTCCATCGTTGCTTTCACTGCTCACATTCATACAGGAAAAGCATTTGAATGGAATCAGTCCAGAGGCTGCTCTGTGCTGCGCAGCAACACAGTCAGCACAGAATGAACAGTGGCATCTGCTCACACGGCAGAAGGAGCAGCAGGGAAAGCTAGTGCTCTGCTTCTTCAGCACACAAGCAGCTTTGCAACGGGGTCACCATCATTGCAGTCTCTCCTCGGCTTCATACCTAAAAGTCCATTTGAATCCGAATTCTCAGGTGGTGTCGCTCAGCTGCCCAGCAGCACAGTGAGTACAGCACGAACGTTTGGCCTCTGCTCCCACAGCAGAAGAGCCAGGATTGAAAGCTGGTGCTGGACCTGTTCAGCACACAATCCCCTTTACATTGGTGCCTCCATCGTTGCTTTCACTGCTAACACTCATACAGCAAAAGCATTTGAATAGAATCCGTCCAGAGCCTGCTCCCTGCTGGCAGCAACACAGCACAGAATGAACAGGGGCATCTGCTCACACGGCAGAAGGAGCAGCAGGGAAAGCTAGTGCTCTGCTTCTTCAGCACACAAGCAGCTTTGCAACGGGGTCACCATCATTGCAGTCTCTCCTCGGTTTCCTACCTAAAAGTCCATTTGAATCCAAATTCTCAGGTGGTGTCTCTCAGCTGCCCAGCAGCACAGTTAGTACAGCACGAACGTTTGGCCTCTGCTCCCACAGCAGAAGAGCCAGGATTGAAAGCTGGTGCTGGACCTGTTCAGCACACAATCCCTTTTACATTGGTGCATTCATCGTTGCTTTCACTGCTCACTTTCATACAGGAAAAGCATTTGAATGGAATCAGTACAGAGGCTGCTCTCTGCTGCGCAGCAACACAGTCAGCACAGAATGAACAGTGGCATCTGCTCACACGGCAGAAGGAGCAGCAGGGAAAGCTAGTGCTCTGCTTCTTCAGCACACAAGCAGCTTTGCAACGGGGTCACCATCATTGCAGTCTCTCCTCGGTTTCATACCTAAAATTCTATTTGAATCCAAATTCTCAAGCGGTCTCAGCTGCCCAGCAGCACAGTGAGTACAGCACGAACGTTTGGCATCTGCTCCCACAGCAGAAGAGCCAGGATTGAAAGCTGGTGCTGGACCTGTTCAGCACACAATCACCTTTACATTGGTGCCTCCATCGTTGCTTTCACTGCTCACTTTCATACAGGAAAAGCATTTGAATGGAATCAGTCCAGAGCCTGCTCTCTGCTGCGCAGGAACACAGTCAGCAGAGAATGAACAGTGGCATCTGCTCACACGGCAGAAGGAGCAGCAGGGAAAGCTAGTGCTCTGCTTCTTCAGCACACAAGCAGCTTTGCAACGGGGTCACCATCATTGCAGTCTCTCCTCGGTTTCATACCTAAAAGTCCATTTGAATCCGAATCACAGGTGGTGTCGCTCAGCTGCCCAGCAGCACAGTGAGTACAGCACGAACGTTTGGCATCTGCTCCCACAGCAGAAGAGCAAGGATTGAAAGCTGGTGCTGGACCTGTTCAGCACACAATCCCCTTTACATTGGTGCATCCATCGTTGCTTTCACTGCTAACACTCGTACAGGAAAAGCATTTGAATAGAATCAGTCCAGAGCCTGCTCCCTGCTGGCAGCAACACAGCACAGAATGAACAGGGGCATCTGCTCACAAGGCAGAAGGACCAGCAGGGAAAGCTAGTGCTGTGTCTCTTCAGCACACAAGCAGCTTTGCAACGGGGTCACCATCATTGCAGTCTCTCCTCGGTTTCATACCTAAAAGTCCATTTGAATCCAAATTCTCAGGTGGTGTCTCTCAGCTGCCCAGCAGCACAGTGAGTACAGCACGAACGTTTGGCCTCTGCCTCCCACAGCAGAAGAGCCAGGATTGAAAGCTGGTGCTGGACCTGTTCAGCACACAATCCCCTTTACATTGGTGCATCCATCGTTGCTTTCACTGCTAAACTCATACAGGAAAAGCATTTCAATAGAATCCGTCCAGAGCCTGCTCCCTGCTGGCAGCAACACAGCACAGAATGAACAGGGGCATCTGCTCACACGGCAGAAGGACCAGCAGGGAAAGCTAGTGCTCTGCTTCTTCAGCACACAAGCAGCTTTGCAACGGGGTCACCATCATTGCAGTCTCTCCTCGGTTTCATACCTAAAAGTCCATTTGAATCCAAATTCTCAGGTGGTGTCTCTCAGCTGCCCAGCAGCACAGTTAGTACAGCACGAACGTTTGGCCTCTGCTCCCACAGCAGAAGAGCCAGGATTGAAAGCTGGTGCTGGACCTGTTCAGCACACAATCCCCTTTACATTGGTGCCTCCATCGTTGCTTTCACTGCTCACTTTCATACAGGAAAAGCATTTGAATAGAATCCGTCCAGAGCCTGCTCCCTGGTGGAAGCAACACAGCACAGAATAAACAGTGGCATCTGCTCACACGGCAGAAGGACCAGCAGGGAAAGCTCGGGCTGTGTCTCTTCAGCACACAAGGCAGCTTTGCAACGGGGTCACCATCATTGCAGTCTCTCCTCGGTTTCATACCTAAAAGTCCATTTGAATCCAAATTCTCAGGTGGTGTCTCTCAGCTGCCCAGCAGCACAGTGAGTACAGCACGAACGTTTGTCCTCTGCTCCCACAGCAGAAGAGCCAGGATTGAAAGCTGGTGCTGGACCTGTTCAGCACACAATCCCCTTTACATTGGTGCCTCCATCGTTGCTTTCACTGCTCACATTCATACAGGAAAAGCATTTGAATGGAATCAGTCCAGAGGCTGCTCTCTGCTGCGCAGGAACACAGTCAGCACAGAATGAACAGTGGCATCTGCTCACACGGCAGAAGGAGAAGCAGGGAAAGCTAGTGCTCTGCTTCTTCAGCACACAAGCAGCTTTGCAAAGGGGTCACCATCATTGCAGTCTCTCCTCGGTTTCATACCTAAAAGTCCATTTGAATCCAAATTCTCAGGTGGTCTCTCTCAGCTGCCCAGCAGCACAGTGAGTACAGCACGAACGTTTGGCCTCTGCTCCCACAGCAGAAGAGCCAGGATTGAAAGCTGGTGCTGGACCTGTTCAGCACACAATCCCCTTTACATTGGTGCCTCCATCGTTGCTTTAACTGCTAACACTCATACAGGAAAAGCATTTGAATAGAATCCGTCCAGAGCCTGCTCCCTGTTGGCAGCAACACAGCACAGAATGAACAGTGGCATCTGCTCACACGGCAGAAGGAGCAGCAGGGAAAGCTAGTGCTCTGCTTCTTCAGCACACAAGCGGCTTTGCAACGGGGTCACCATCATTGCAGTCTCTCCTCGGTTTCCTACCTAAAAGTCCATTTGAATCCAAATTCTCAGGTGGTGTCTCTCAGCTGCCCAGCAGCACAGTGAGTACAGCACGAACGTTTGGCCTCTGCTCCCACAGCAGAAGAGCCAGGATTGAAAGCTGGTGCTGGACCTGTTCAGCACACAATCCCTTTTACATTGGTGCATTCATCGTTGCTTTAACTGCTAACACTCATACAGGAAAAGCATTTGAATAGAATCCGTCCAGAGCATGCTCCCTGCTGCGCAGCAACACAGTCCAGCACAGAATGAACAGTGGCATCTGCTCACACGGCAGAAGGACCAGCAGGGAAAGCTAGTGCTCTGCTTCTTCAGCACACAAGCAGCTTTGCAACGGGGTCACCATCATTGCAGTCTCTCCTCGGTTTCATACCTAAAAGTCCATTTGAATCCAAATTCTCAGGTGGTGTCTCTCAGCTGCCCAGCAGCACAGTTAGTACAGCACGAACGTTTGGCCTCTGCTCCCACAGCAGAAGAGCCAGGATTGAAAGCTGGTGCTGGACCTGTTCAGCACACAATCCCCTTTACATTGGTGCCTCCATCGTTGCTTTCAGTGCTCACATTCATACAGGAAAAGCATTTGAATGGAATCAGTCCAGAGGCTGCTCTCTGCTGCGCAGCAACACAGTCAGCACAGAATGAACAGTGGCATCTGCTCACAAGGCAGAAGGAGCAGCAGGGAAAGCTAGTGCTCTGCTTCTTCAGCACACAAGCAGCTTTGCAACGGGGTCACCATCATTGCAGTCTCTCCTCGGTTTCATACCTAAAAGTCCATTTGAATCCAAATTCTCAAGCGGTCTCAGCTGCCCAGAGGCACAGTGAGTACAGCACGAACGTTTGGCCTCTGCTCCCACAGCAGAAGAGCCAGGATTGAAAGCTGGTGCTGGACCTGTTCAGCACACAATCCCCTTTACATTGGTGCCTCGATCGTTGCTTTAACTGCTAACACTCATACAGGAAAAGCATTTGAATAGAATCCGTCCAGAGCCTGCTCTCTGCTGGCAGCAACACAGCACAGAATGAACAGTGGCATCTGCTCACACGGCAGAAGGAGCAGCAGGGAAAGCTAGTGCTCTGCTTCTTCAGCACACAAGCAGCTTTGCAACGGGGTCACCATCATTGCAGTCTCTCCTCGGTTTCATACCTAAAAGTCCATTTGAATCCAAATTCTCAGGTGGTGTCTCTCAGCTGCCCAGCAGCACAGTGAGTACAGCACGAACGTTTGGCCTCTGCTCCCACAGCAGAAGAGCCAGGATTGAAAGCTGGTGCTGGACCTGTTCAGCACACAATCCCCTTTACATTGGTGCCTCCATCGTTGCTTTAACTGCTAACACTCATACAGGAAAAGCATTTGAATAGAATCCGTCCAGAGCCTGCTCCCTGTTGGCAGCAACACAGCACAGAATGAACAGTGGCATCTGCTCACACGGCAGAAGGAGCAGCAGGGAAAGCTAGTGCTCTGCTTCTTCAGCACACAAGCAGCTTTGCAACGGGGTCACCATCATTGCAGTCTCTCCTCGGTTTCATACATAAAAGTCCATTTGAATCCAAATTCTCAGGTGGTGTCTCTCAGCTGCCCAGCAGCACAGTTAGTACAGCACGAATTTTTGGCCTCTGCTCCCACAGCAGAAGAGCCAGGATTGAAAGCTGGTGCTGGACCTGTTCAGCACACAATCCCTTTTACATTGGTGCATTCATCGTTGCTTTCACTGCTCACTTTCATACAGGAAAAGCATTTGAATGGAATCAGTCCAGAGGCTGCTCTCTGCTGTGCAGCAACACAGTCAGCACAGAATGAACAGTGGCATCTGCTCACACGGCAGAAGGAGCAGCAGGGAAAGCTAGTGCTCTGCTTCTTCAGCACACAAGCAGCTTTGCAACGGGGTCACCATCATTGCAGTCTCTCCTCGGTTTCATACCTAAAAGTCCATTTGAATCCAAATTCTCAGGTGGTGTCTCTCAGCTGCCCAGCAGCACAGTGAGTACAGCACGAATGTTTGTCCTCTGCTCCCACAGCAGAAGAGCCAGGATTGAAAGCTGGTGCTGGACCTGTTCAGCACACAATCCCCTTTATATTGGTGCCTCCATCGTTGCTTTCACTGCTAACACTCATACAGGAAAAGCATTTGAATAGAATCCGTCCAGAGCCTGCTCCCTGCTGCGCAGCAACACAGCACAGAATGAACAGTGGCATCTGCTCACAAGGCAGAAGGAGCAGCAGGGAAAGCTAGTGCTCTGCTTCTTCAGCACACAAGCAGCTTTGCAACGGGGTCACCATCATTGCAGTCTCTCCTCGGTTTCATACCTAAAAGTCCATTTGAATCCAAATTCTCAGGTGGTGTCTCTCAGCTGCCCAGCAGCACAGTTAGTACAGCACGAACGTTTGGCCTCTGCTCCCACAGCAGAAGAGCCAGGATTGAAAGCTGGTGCTGGACCTGTTCAGCACACAATCACCTTTACATTGGTGCCTCCATCGTTGCTTTCACTGCTCACATTCATACAGGAAAAGCATTTGAATGGAATCAGTCCAGAGGCTGCTCTCTGCTGCGCAGCAACACAGTCAGCACAGAATGAACAGTGGCATCTGCTCACAAGGCAGAAGGAGCAGCAGGGAAATCTAGTGCTCTGCTTCTTCAGCACACAAGCAGCTTTGCAACGGGGTCACCATCATTGCAGTCTCTCCTCGGTTTCATACCTAAAAGTCCATTTGAATCCAAATTCTCAGGTGGTGTCTCTCAGCTGCCCAGCAGCACAGTGAGTACAGCACGAACGTCTGGCCTCTGCTCCCACAGCAGAAGAGCCAGGATTGAAAGCTGGTGCTGGACCTGTTCAGCACACAATCCCCTTTACATTGGTGCCTCCATCGTTGCTTTAACTGCTAACACTCATACAGGAAAAGCATTTGAATAGAATCCGTCCAGAGCCTGCTCCCTGTTGGCAGCAACACAGCACAGAATGAACAGTGGCATCTGCTCACACGGCAGAAGGAGCAGCAGGGAAAGCTAGTGCTCTGCTTCTTCAGCACACAAGCAGCTTTGCAAAGGGGTCACCATCATTGCAGTCTCTCCTCGGGTTCATACCTAAAAGTCCATTTGAATCCAAATTCTCAGGTGGTGTCTCTCAGCTGCCCAGCAGCACAGTGAGTACAGCACGAATTTTTGGCCTCTGCTCCCACAGCAGAAGAGCCAGGATTGAAAGCTGGTGCTGGACCTGTTCAGCACACAATCCCTTTTACATTGGTGCATTCATCGTTGCTTTCACTACTCACTTTCATACAGGAAAAGCATTTGAATGGAATCAGTCCAGAGGCTGCTCTCTGCTGTGCAGCAACACAGTCAGCACAGAATGAACAGTGGCATCTGCTCACACGGCAGAAGGAGCAGCAGGGAAAGCTAGTGCTCTGCTTCTTCAGCACACAAGCAGCTTTGCAACGGGGTCACCATCATTGCAGTCTCTCCTCGGTTTCATACCTAAAAGTCCATTTGAATCCAAATTCTCAGGTGGTGTCTCTCAGCTGCCCAGCAGCACAGTGAGTACAGCACGAACGTTTGGCCTCTGCTCCCACAGCAGAAGAGCCAGGATTGAAAGCTGGTGCTGGACCTGTTCAGCACACAATCCCCTTTATATTGGTGCCTCCATCGTTGCTTTCACTGCTAACACTCATACAGGAAAAGCATTTGAATAGAATCCGTCCAGAGCCTGCTCCCTGCTGCGCAGCAACACAGCACAGAATGAACAGTGGCATCTGCTCACAAGGCAGAAGGAGCAGCAGGGAAAGCTAGTGCTCTGCTTCTTCAGCACACAAGCAGCTTTGCAACGGGGTCACCATCATTGCAGTCTCTCCTCGGTTTCATACCTAAAAGTCCATTTGAATCCAAATTCTCAGGTGGTGTCTCTCAGCTGCCCAGCAGCACAGTTAGTACAGCACGAACGTTTGGTCTCTTCTCCCACAGCAGAAGAGCCAGGATTGAAAGCTGGTGCTGGACCTGTTCAGCACACAATCCCCTTTACATTGGTGCCTCCATCGTTGCTTTCACTGCTCACATTCATACAGGAAAAGCATTTGAATGGAATCAGTCCAGAGGCTGCTCTCTGCTGCGCAGCAACACAGTCAGCACAGAATGAACAGTGGCATCTGCTCACAAGGCAGAAGGAGCAGCAGGGAAATCTAGTGCTCTGCTTCTTCAGCACACAAGCAGCTTTGCAACGGGGTCACCATCATTGCAGTCTCTCCTCGGTTTCATACCTAAAAGTCCATTTGAATCCAAATTCTCAGGTGGTGTCTCTCAGCTGCCCAGCAGCACAGTTAGTACAGCACGAACGTTTGGCCTCTGCTCCCACAGCAGAAGAGCCAGGATTGAAAGCTGGTGCTGGACCTGTTCAGCACACAATCCCTTTTACATTGGTGCATTCATCGTTGCTTTCACTGCTCACTTTCATACAGGAAAAGCATTTGAATGGAATCAGTCCAGAGGCTGCTCTCTGCTGCGCAGCAACACAGTCAGCACAGAATGAACAGTAGCATCTGCTCACACGGCAGAAGGAGCAGCAGGGAAAGCTAGTGCTCTGCTTCTTCAGCACACAAGCAGCTTTGCAACGGGGTCACCATCATTGCAGTCTCTCCTCGGTTTCATACCTAAAAGTCCATTTGAATCCAAATTCTCAGGTGGTGTCTCTCAGCTGCCCAGCAGCACAGTGAGTACAGCACGAACGTCTGGCCTCTGCTCCCACAGCAGAAGAGCCAGGATTGAAAGCTGGTGCTGGACCTGTTCAGCACACAATCCCCTTTACATTGGTGCCTCCATCGTTGCTTTCACTGCTAACACTCATACAGGAAAAGCATTTGAATAGAATCCATCCAGAGCCTGCTCCCTGCTGGCAGCAACACAGCACAGAATGAACAGTGGAATCTGCTCACACGGCAGAAGGAGCAGCAGGGAAAGCTAGTGCTCTGCTTCTTCAGCACACAAGCAGCTTTGCAACGGGGTCACCATCATTGCAGTCTCTCCTCGGTTTCATACCTAAAAGTCCATTTGAATCCAAATTCTCAGGTGGTGTCTCTCAGCTGCCCAGCAGCACAGTTAGTACAGCACGAACGTTTGGCCTCTGCTCCCACAGCAGAAGAGCCAGGATTGAAAACTGGTGCTGGACCTGTTCAGCACACAATCCCTTTTACATTGATGGATTCATCGTTGCTTTCACTGCTCACTTTCATACAGAAAAGCATTTGAATGGAATCAGTCCAGAGGCTGCTCTCTGCTGCGCAGCAACACAGTCAGCACAGAATGAACAGTAGCAACTGCTCACATGGCAGAAGGAGCAGCAGGAAAGCTAGTGCTCTGCTTCTTCAGCACACAAGCAGCTTTGCAACGGGGTCACCATCATTGCAGTCTCTCCTCGGTTTCATACCTAAAAGTCCATTTGAATCCAAATTCTCAGGTGGTGTCTCTCAGCTGCCCAGCAGCACAGTTAGTACAGCACGAATGTTTGGCCTCTGCTCCCACAGCAGAAGAGCCAGGATTGAAAGCTGGTGCTGGACCTGTTCAGCACACAATCCCTTTTACATTGGTGCATTCATCGTTGCTTTCACTACTCACTTTCATACAGGAAAAGCATTTGAATGGAATCAGTCCAGAGGCTGCTCTCTGCTGCGCAGCAACACAGTCAGCACAGAATGAACAGTGGCATCTGCTCACACGTCAGAAGGAGCAGCAGGGAAAGCTACTGCTCTGCTTCTTCAGCACACAAGCAGCTTTGCAACGGGGTCACCATCATTGCAGTCTCTCCTCGGTTTCATACCTAAAAGTCCATTTGAATCCAAATTCTCAAGCGGTCTCAGCTGCCCAGAGGCACAGTGAGTACAGCACGAACGTTTGGCCTCTGCTCCCACAGCAGAAGAGCCAGGATTGAAAGCTGGTGCTGGACCTGTTCAGCACACAATCCCCTTTACATTGGTGCCTCGATCGTTGCTTTAACTGCTAACACTCATACAGGAAAAGCATTTGAATAGAATCCGTCCAGAGCCTGCTCTCTGCCTGCAGCAACACAGCACAGAATGAACAGTGGCATCTGCTCACAAGGCAGAAGGAGCAGCAGGGAAAGCTAGTGCTCTGCTTCTTCAGCACACAAGCAGCTTTGCAACGGGGTCACCATCATTGCAGTCTCTCCTCGGTTTCATACCTAAAAGTCCATTTGAATCCAAATTCTCAGGTGGTGTCTCTCAGCTGCCCAGCAGCACAGTTAGTACAGCACGAACGTTTGGTCTCTTCTCCCACAGCAGAAGAGCCAGGATTGAAAGCTGGTGCTGGACCTGTTCAGCACACAATCCCCTTTACATTGGTGCCTCCATCGTTGCTTTCACTGCTCACATTCATACAGGAAAAGCATTTGAATGGAATCAGTCCAGAGGCTGCTCTCTGCTGCGCAGCAACACAGTCAGCACAGAATGAACAGTGGCATCTGCTCACAAGGCAGAAGGAGCAGCAGGGAAATCTAGTGCTCTGCTTCTTCAGCACACAAGCAGCTTTGCAACGGGGTCACCATCATTGCAGTCTCTCCTCGGTTTCATACCTAAAAGTCCATTTGAATCCAAATTCTCAGGTGGTGTCTCTCAGCTGCCAGCAGCACAGTTAGTACAGCACGAACGTTTGGCCTCTGCTCCCACAGCAGAAGAGCCAGGATTGAAAGCTGGTGCTGGACCTGTTCAGCACACAATCCCTTTTACATTGGTGCATTCATCGTTGCTTTCACTGCTCACTTTCATACAGGAAAAGCATTTGAATGGAATCAGTCCAGAGGCTGCTCTCTGCTGCGCAGCAACACAGTCAGCACAGAATGAACAGTAGCATCTGCTCACACGGCAGAAGGAGCAGCAGGGAAAGCTAGTGCTCTGCTTCTTCAGCACACAAGCAGCTTTGCAACGGGGTCACCATCATTGCAGTCTCTCCTCGGTTTCATACCTAAAAGTCCATTTGAATCCAAATTCTCAGGTGGTGTCTCTCAGCTGCCCAGCAGCACAGTGAGTACAGCACGAACGTCTGGCCTCTGCTCCCACAGCAGAAGAGCCAGGATTGAAAGCTGGTGCTGGACCTGTTCAGCACACAATCCCCTTTACATTGGTGCCTCCATCGTTGCTTTCACTGCTAACACTCATACAGGAAAAGCATTTGAATAGAATCCATCCAGAGCCTGCTCCCTGCTGGCAGCAACACAGCACAGAATGAACAGTGGCATCTGCTCACACGGCAGAAGGAGCAGCAGGGAAAGCTAGTGCTCTGCTTCTTCAGCACACAAGCAGCTTTGCAACGGGGTCACCATCATTGCAGTCTCTCCTCGGTTTCATACCTAAAAGTCCATTTGAATCCAAATTCTCAGGTGGTGTCTCTCAGCTGCCCAGCAGCACAGTTAGTACAGCACGAACGTTTGGCCTCTGCTCCCACAGCAGAAGAGCCAGGATTGAAAACTGGTGCTGGACCTGTTCAGCACACAATCCCTTTTACATTGATGGATTCATCGTTGCTTTCACTGCTCACTTTCATACAGGAAAAGCATTTGAATGGAATCAGTCCAGAGGCTGCTCTCTGCTGCGCAGCAACACAGTCAGCACAGAATGAACAGTAGCAACTGCTCACACGGCAGAAGGAGCAGCAGGGAAAGCTAGTGCTCTGCTTCTTCAGCACACAAGCAGCTTTGCAACGGGGTCACCATCATTGCAGTCTCTCCTCGGTTTCATACCTAAAAGTCCATTTGAATCCAAATTCTCAGGTGGTGTCTCTCAGCTGCCCAGCAGCACAGTTAGTACAGCACGAATGTTTGGCCTCTGCTCCCACAGCAGAAGAGCCAGGATTGAAAGCTGGTGCTGGACCTGTTCAGCACACAATCCCTTTTACATTGGTGCATTCATCGTTGCTTTCACTACTCACTTTCATACAGGAAAAGCATTTGAATGGAATCAGTCCAGAGGCTGCTCTCTGCTGCGCAGCAACACAGTCAGCACAGAATGAACAGTGGCATCTGCTCACACGTCAGAAGGAGCAGCAGGGAAAGCTACTGCTCTGCTTCTTCAGCACACAAGCAGCTTTGCAACGGGGTCACCATCATTGCAGTCTCTCCTCGGTTTCATACCTAAAAGTCCATTTGAATCCAAATTCTCAAGCGGTCTCAGCTGCCCAGAGGCACAGTGAGTACAGCACGAACGTTTGGCCTCTGCTCCCACAGCAGAAGAGCCAGGATTGAAAGCTGGTGCTGGACCTGTTCAGCACACAATCCCCTTTACATTGGTGCCTCGATCGTTGCTTTAACTGCTAACACTCATACAGGAAAAGCATTTGAATAGAATCCGTCCAGAGCCTGCTCTCTGCCTGCAGCAACACAGCACAGAATGAACAGTGGCATCTGCTCACACGGCAGAAGGAGCAGCAGGGAAAGCTAGTGCTCTGCTTCTTCAGCACACAAGCAGCTTTGCAACGGGGTCACCATCATTGCAGTCTCTCCTCGGTTTCATACCTAAAAGTCCATTTGAATCCAAATTCTCAGGTGGTGTCTCTCAGCTGCCCAGCAGCACAGTGAGTACAGCACGAACGTTTGGCCTCTGCTCCCACAGCAGAAGAGCCAGGATTGAAAGCTGGTGCTGGACCTGTTCAGCACACAATCCCCTTTATATTGGTGCCTCCATCGTTGCTTTCACTGCTAACACTCATACAGGAAAAGCATTTGAATAGAATCCGTCCAGAGCCTGCTCCCTGCTGCGCAGCAACACAGCACAGAATGAACAGTGGCATCTGCTCACAAGGCAGAAGGAGCAGCAGGGAAAGCTAGTGCTCTGCTTCTTCAGCACACAAGCAGCTTTGCAACGGGGTCACCATCATTGCAGTCTCTCCTCGGTTTCATACCTAAAAGTCCATTTGAATCCAAATTCTCAGGTGGTGTCTCTCAGCTGCCCAGCAGCACAGTTAGTACAGCACGAACGTTTGGTCTCTTCTCCCACAGCAGAAGAGCCAGGATTGAAAGCTGGTGCTGGACCTGTTCAGCACACAATCCCCTTTACATTGGTGCCTCCATCGTTGCTTTCACTGCTCACATTCATACAGGAAAAGCATTTGAATGGAATCAGTCCAGAGGCTGCTCTCTGCTGCGCAGCAACACAGTCAGCACAGAATGAACAGTGGCATCTGCTCACAAGGCAGAAGGAGCAGCAGGGAAATCTAGTGCTCTGCTTCTTCAGCACACAAGCAGCTTTGCAACGGGGTCACCATCATTGCAGTCTCTCCTCGGTTTCATACCTAAAAGTCCATTTGAATCCAAATTCTCAGGTGGTGTCTCTCAGCTGCCCAGCAGCACAGTTAGTACAGCACGAACGTTTGGCCTCTGCTCCCACAGCAGAAGAGCCAGGATTGAAAGCTGGTGCTGGACCTGTTCAGCACACAATCCCTTTTACATTGGTGCATTCATCGTTGCTTTCACTGCTCACTTTCATACAGGAAAAGCATTTGAATGGAATCAGTCCAGAGGCTGCTCTCTGCTGCGCAGCAACACAGTCAGCACAGAATGAACAGTAGCATCTGCTCACACGGCAGAAGGAGCAGCAGGGAAAGCTAGTGCTCTGCTTCTTCAGCACACAAGCAGCTTTGCAACGGGGTCACCATCATTGCAGTCTCTCCTCGGTTTCATACCTAAAAGTCCATTTGAATCCAAATTCTCAGGTGGTGTCTCTCAGCTGCCCAGCAGCACAGTGAGTACAGCACGAACGTCTGGCCTCTGCTCCCACAGCAGAAGAGCCAGGATTGAAAGCTGGTGCTGGACCTGTTCAGCACACAATCCCCTTTACATTGGTGCCTCCATCGTTGCTTTCACTGCTAACACTCATACAGGAAAAGCATTTGAATAGAATCCATCCAGAGCCTGCTCCCTGCTGGCAGCAACACAGCACAGAATGAACAGTGGCATCTGCTCACACGGCAGAAGGAGCAGCAGGGAAAGCTAGTGCTCTGCTTCTTCAGCACACAAGCAGCTTTGCAACGGGGTCACCATCATTGCAGTCTCTCCTCGGTTTCATACCTAAAAGTCCATTTGAATCCAAATTCTCAGGTGGTGTCTCTCAGCTGCCCAGCAGCACAGTTAGTACAGCACGAACGTTTGGCCTCTGCTCCCACAGCAGAAGAGCCAGGATTGAAAACTGGTGCTGGACCTGTTCAGCACACAATCCCTTTTACATTGATGGATTCATCGTTGCTTTCACTGCTCACTTTCATACAGGAAAAGCATTTGAATGGAATCAGTCCAGAGGCTGCTCTCTGCTGCGCAGCAACACAGTCAGCACAGAATGAACAGTAGCAACTGCTCACACGGCAGAAGGAGCAGCAGGGAAAGCTAGTGCTCTGCTTCTTCAGCACACAAGCAGCTTTGCAACGGGGTCACCATCATTGCAGTCTCTCCTCGGTTTCATACCTAAAAGTCCATTTGAATCCAAATTCTCAGGTGGTGTCTCTCAGCTGCCCAGCAGCACAGTTAGTACAGCACGAATGTTTGGCCTCTGCTCCCACAGCAGAAGAGCCAGGATTGAAAGCTGGTGCTGGACCTGTTCAGCACACAATCCCTTTTACATTGGTGCATTCATCGTTGCTTTCACTACTCACTTTCATACAGGAAAAGCATTTGAATGGAATCAGTCCAGAGGCTGCTCTCTGCTGCGCAGCAACACAGTCAGCACAGAATGAACAGTGGCATCTGCTCACACGTCAGAAGGAGCAGCAGGGAAAGCTACTGCTCTGCTTCTTCAGCACACAAGCAGCTTTGCAACGGGGTCACCATCATTGCAGTCTCTCCTCGGTTTCATACCTAAAAGTCCATTTGAATCCAAATTCTCAAGCGGTCTCAGCTGCCCAGAGGCACAGTGAGTACAGCACGAACGTTTGGCCTCTGCTCCCACAGCAGAAGAGCCAGGATTGAAAGCTGGTGCTGGACCTGTTCAGCACACAATCCCTTTACATTGGTGCCTCGATCGTTGCTTTAACTGCTAACACTCATACAGGAAAAGCATTTGAATAGAATCCGTCCAGAGCCTGCTCTCTGCCTGCAGCAACACAGCACAGAATGAACAGTGGCATCTGCTCACACGGCAGAAGGAGCAGCAGGGAAAGCTAGTGCTCTGCTTCTTCAGCACACAAGCAGCTTTGCAACGGGGTCACCATCATTGCAGTCTCTCCTCGGTTTCATACCTAAAAGTCCATTTGAATCCAAATTCTCAGGTGGTGTCTCTCAGCTGCCCAGCAGCACAGTGAGTACAGCACGAACGTTTGGCCTGCTCCCACAGCAGAAGAGCCAGGATTGAAAGCTGGTGCTGGACCTGTTCAGCACACAATCACCTTTACATTGGTGCCTCCATCGTTGCTTTAACTGCTAACACTCATACAGGAAAAGCATTTGAATAGAATCCGTCCAGAGCCTGCTCCCTGTTGGCAGCAACACAGCACAGAATGAACAGTGGCATCTGCTCACACGGCAGAAGGAGCAGCAGGGAAAGCTAGTGCTCTGCTTCTCAGCACACAAGCAGCTTTGCAACGGGGTCACCATCATTGCAGTCTCTCCTCGGTTTCATACCTAAAAGTCCATTTGAATCCAAATTCTCAGGTGGTGTCTCTCAGCTGCCCAGCAGCACAGTTAGTACAGCACGAACGTTTGGCCTCTGCTCCCACAGCAGAAGAGCCAGGATTGAAAGCTGGTGCTGGACCTGTTCAGCACACAATCCCCCTTTACATTGGTGCCTCCATCGTTGCTTTCAGTGCTCACATTCATACAGGAAAAGCATTTGAATGGAATCAGTCCAGAGGCTGCTCTCTGCTGCGCAGCAACACAGTCAGCACAGAATGAACAGTGGCATCTGCTCACAAGGCAGAAGGAGCAGCAGGGAAATCTAGTGCTCTGCTTCTTCAGCACACAAGCAGCTTTGCAACGGGGTCACCATCATTGCAGTCTCTCCTCGGTTTCATACCTAAAAGTCCATTTGAATCCAAATTCTCAGGTGGTGTCTCTCAGCTGCCCAGCAGCACAGTTGGTACAGCACGAACGTTTGGCCTCTGCTCCCACAGCAGAAGAGCCAGGATTGAAAGCTGGTGCTGGACCTGTTCAGCACACAATCCCCTTTACATTGGTGCCTCCATCGTTGCTTTCACTGCTAACACTCATACAGGAAAAGCATTTGAATAGAATCCGTCCAGAGCCTGCTCCCTGCTGGCAGCAACACAGCACAGAATGAACAGTGGCATCTGCTCACACGGCAGAAGGAGCAGCAGGGAAAGCTAGTGCTCTGCTTCTTCAGCACACAAGCAGCTTTGCAACGGGGTCACCATCATTGCAGTCTCTCCTCGGTTTCATACCTAAAAGTCCATTTGAATCCAAATTCTCAGGTGGTGTCTCTCAGCTGCCCAGCAGCACAGTTAGTACAGCACGAACGTTTGGCCTCTGCTCCCACAGCAGAAGAGCCAGGATTGAAAGCTGGTGCTGGACCTGTTCAGCACACAATCCCTTTTACATTGGTGCATTCATCGTTGCTTTCACTACTCACTTTCATACAGGAAAAGCATTTGAATGGAATCAGTCCAGAGGCTGCTCTCTGCTGCGCAGCAACACAGTCAGCACAGAATGAACAGTGGCATCTGCTCACACGGCAGAAGGAGCAGCAGGGAAAGCTAGTGCTCTGCTTCTTCAGCACACAAGCAGCTTTGCAACGGGGTCACCATCATTGCAGTCTCTCCTCGGTTTCATACCTAAAAGTCCATTTGAATCCAAATTCTCAAGCGGTCTCAGCTGCCCAGAGGCACAGTGAGTACAGCACGAACGTTTGTCCTCTGCTCCCACAGCAGAAGAGCCAGGATTGAAAGCTGGTGCTGGACCTGTTCAGCACACAATCCCCTTTACATTGGTGCCTCCATGTTGCTTTCACTGCTAACACTCATACAGGAAAAGCATTTGAATAGAATCCGTCCAGAGCCTGCTTCTGCCTGGCAAGGCAACACAGCACAGAGCAGGCTCTCGGACGGAATCTACACACGGCAGAAGGAGCAGCAGGGAAAGCTAGTGCTCTGCTTCTTCAGCACACAAGCAGCTTTGCAACGGGGTCACCATCATTGCAGTCTCTCCTCGGTTTCATACCTAAATGTCCATTTGAATCCAAATTCTCAAGCGGTCTCAGCTGCCCAGAGGCACAGTGAGTACAGCACGAACGTTTGCCTCTGCTCCCACAGCAGAAGAGCCAGGATTGAAAGCTGGTGCTGGACCTGTTCAGCACACAATCCCCTTTACATTGGTGCCTCGATCGTTGCTTTAACTGCTAACACTCATACAGGAAAAGCATTTGAATAGAATCCGTCCAGAGCCTGCTCTCTGCCTGCAGCAACACAGCACAGAATGAACAGTGGCATCTGCTCACACGGCAGAAGGAGCAGCAGGGAAAGCTAGTGCTCTGCTTCTTCAGCACACAAGCAGCTTTGCAACGGGGTCACCATCATTGCAGTCTCTCCTCGGTTTCATACCTAAAAGTCCATTTGAATCCAAATTCTCAGGTGGTGCCTCTCAGCTGCCCAGCAGCACAGTTAGTACAGCACGAACGTTTGGCCTCTGCTCCCACAGCAGAAGAGCCAGGATTGAAAGCTGGTGCTGGACCTGTTCAGCACACAATCCCCTTTACATTGGTGCCTCCATCGTTGCTTTCACTGCTCACATTCATACAGGAAAAGCATTTGAATGGAATCAGTCCAGAGGCTGCTCTCTGCTGCGCAGGAACACAGTCAGCACAGAATGAACAGTGGCATCTGCTCACACGGCAGAAGGAGCAGCAGGGAAAGCTAGTGCTCTGCTTCTTCAGCACACAAGCAGCTTTGCAACGGGGTCACCATCATTGCAGTCTCTCCTCGGTTTCCTACCTAAAAGTCCATTTGAATCCAAATTCTCAGGTGGTGTCTCTCAGCTGCCCAGCAGCACAGTTAGTACAGCACGAACGTTTGGCCTCTGCTCCCACAGCAGAAGAGCCAGGATTGAAAGCTGGTGCTGGACCTGTTCAGCACACAATCCCCTTTACATTGGTGCCTCCATCGTTGCTTTCAGTGCTCACATTCATACAGGAAAAGCATTTGAATGGAATCAGTCCAGAGGCTGCTCTCTGCTGCGCAGGAACACAGCACAGAATGAACAGTGGCATCTGCTCACACGGCAGAAGGAGCAGCAGGGAAAGCTAGTGCTCTGCTTCTTCAGCACACAAGCAGCTTTGCAAAGGGGTCACCATCATTGCAGTCTCTCCTCGGGTTCATACCTAAAAGTCCATTTGAATCCAAATTCTCAGGTGGTGTCTCTCAGCTGCCCAGCAGCACAGTGAGTACAGCACGAACGTTTGGCCTCTGCTCCCACAGCAGAAGAGCCAGGATTGAAAGCTGGTGCTGGACCTGTTCAGCACACAATCACCTTTACATTGGTGCCTCCATCGTTGCTTTCACTGCTCACATTCATACAGGAAAAGCATTTGAATGGAATCAGTCCAGAGGCTGCTCTCTGCTGCGCAGCAACACAGTCAGCACAGAATGAACAGTGGCATCTGCTCACAAGGCAGAAGGAGCAGCAGGGAAAGCTAGTGCTCTGCTTCTTCAGCACACAAGCAGCTTTGCAACGGGGTCACCATCATTGCAGTCTCTCCTCGGTTTCATACCTAAAAGTCCATTTGAATCCAAATTCTCAAGCGGTCTCAGCTGCCCAGAGGCACAGTGAGTACAGCACGAACGTTTGTCCTCTGCTCCCACAGCAGAAGAGCCAGGATTGAAAGCTGGTGCTGGACCTGTTCAGCACACAATCACCTTTACATTGGTGCCTCGATCGTTGCTTTAACTGCTAACACTCATACAGGAAAAGCATTTGAATAGAATCCGTCCAGAGCCTGCTCTCTGCTGGCAGCAACACAGCACAGAATGAACAGTGGCATCTGCTCACACGGCAGAAGGAGCAGCAGGGAAAGCTAGTGCTCTGCTTCTTCAGCACACAAGCAGCTTTGCAAAGGGGTCACCATCATTGCAGTCTCTCCTCGGGTTCATACCTAAAAGTCCATTTGAATCCAAATTCTCAGGTGGTGTCTCTCAGCTGCCCAGCAGCACAGTGAGTACAGCACGAACGTTTGGCCTCTGCTCCCACAGCAGAAGAGCCAGGATTGAAAGCTGGTGCTGGACCTGTTCAGCACACAATCCCCTTTACATTGGTGCCTCCATCGTTGCTTTCAGTGCTCACATTCATACAGGAAAAGCATTTGAATGGAATCAGTCCAGAGGCTGCTCTCTGCTGCGCAGGAACACAGTCAGCACAGAATGAACAGTGGCATCTGCTCACACGGCAGAAGGAGCAGCAGGGAAAGCTAGTGCTCTGCTTCTTCAGCACACAAGCAGCTTTGCAAAGGGGTCACCATCATTGCAGTCTCTCCTCGGGTTCATACCTAAAAGTCCATTTCAATCCAAATTCTCAGGTGGTGTCTCTCAGCTGCCCAGCAGCACAGTGAGTACAGCACGAACGTTTGTCCTCTGCTCCCACAGCAGAAGAGCCAGGATTGAAAGCTGGTGCTGGACCTGTTCAGCACACAATCCCCTTTACATTGGTGCCTCCATCGTTGCTTTAACTGCTAACACTCATACAGGAAAAGCATTTGAATAGAATCCGTCCAGAGCCTGCTCCCTGTTGGCAGCAACACAGCACAGAATGAACAGTGGCATCTGCTCACACGGCAGAAGGAGCAGCAGGGAAAGCTAGTGCTCTGCTTCTTCAGCACACAAGCAGCTTTGCAACGGGGTCACCATCATTGCAGTCTCTCCTCGGTTTCATACCTAAATGTCCATTTGAATCCAAATTCTCAAGCGGTCTCAGCTGCCCAGAGGCACAGTGAGTACAGCACGAACGTTTGCCTCTGCTCCCACAGCAGAAGAGCCAGGATTGAAAGCTGGTGCTGGACCTGTTCAGCACACAATCCCCTTTACATTGGTGCCTCGATCGTTGCTTTAACTGCTAACACTCATACAGGAAAAGCATTTGAATAGAATCCGTCCAGAGCCTGCTCTCTGCCTGCAGCAACACAGCACAGAATGAACAGTGGCATCTGCTCACACGGCAGAAGGAGCAGCAGGGAAAGCTAGTGCTCTGCTTCTTCAGCACACAAGCAGCTTTGCAACGGGGTCACCATCATTGCAGTCTCTCCTCGGTTTCATACCTAAAAGTCCATTTGAATCCAAATTCTCAGGTGGTGCCTCTCAGCTGCCCAGCAGCACAGTTAGTACAGCACGAACGTTTGGCCTCTGCTCCCACAGCAGAAGAGCCAGGATTGAAAGCTGGTGCTGGACCTGTTCAGCACACAATCCCCTTTACATTGGTGCCTCCATCGTTGCTTTCACTGCTCACATTCATACAGGAAAAGCATTTGAATGGAATCAGTCCAGAGGCTGCTCTCTGCTGCGCAGGAACACAGTCAGCACAGAATGAACAGTGGCATCTGCTCACACGGCAGAAGGAGCAGCAGGGAAAGCTAGTGCTCTGCTTCTTCAGCACACAAGCAGCTTTGCAACGGGGTCACCATCATTGCAGTCTCTCCTCGGTTTCCTACCTAAAAGTCCATTTGAATCCAAATTCTCAGGTGGTGTCTCTCAGCTGCCCAGCAGCACAGTTAGTACAGCACGAACGTTTGGCCTCTGCTCCCACAGCAGAAGAGCCAGGATTGAAAGCTGGTGCTGGACCTGTTCAGCACACAATCCCCTTTACATTGGTGCCTCCATCGTTGCTTTCAGTGCTCACATTCATACAGGAAAAGCATTTGAATGGAATCAGTCCAGAGGCTGCTCTCTGCTGCGCAGGAACACAGCACAGAATGAACAGTGGCATCTGCTCACACGGCAGAAGGAGCAGCAGGGAAAGCTAGTGCTCTGCTTCTTCAGCACACAAGCAGCTTTGCAAAGGGGTCACCATCATTGCAGTCTCTCCTCGGGTTCATACCTAAAAGTCCATTTGAATCCAAATTCTCAGGTGGTGTCTCTCAGCTGCCCAGCAGCACAGTGAGTACAGCACGAACGTTTGGCCTCTGCTCCCACAGCAGAAGAGCCAGGATTGAAAGCTGGTGCTGGACCTGTTCAGCACACAATCACCTTTACATTGGTGCCTCCATCGTTGCTTTCACTGCTCACATTCATACAGGAAAAGCATTTGAATGGAATCAGTCCAGAGGCTGCTCTCTGCTGCGCAGCAACACAGTCAGCACAGAATGAACAGTGGCATCTGCTCACAAGGCAGAAGGAGCAGCAGGGAAAGCTAGTGCTCTGCTTCTTCAGCACACAAGCAGCTTTGCAACGGGGTCACCATCATTGCAGTCTCTCCTCGGTTTCATACCTAAAAGTCCATTTGAATCCAAATTCTCAGGTGGTGTCTCTCAGCTGCCCAGCAGCACAGTGAGTACAGCACG
Source organism: Pezoporus flaviventris (assembly GCF_033815535.1). Classification (NCBI taxonomy): domain Eukaryota; kingdom Metazoa; phylum Chordata; class Aves; order Psittaciformes; family Psittacidae; genus Pezoporus; species Pezoporus flaviventris. Next base: position 95,341 of record NW_026892732.1, on the reverse strand, counting down.
AACGTTTGTCCTCTGCTCCCACAGCAGAAGAGCCAGGATTGAAAGCTGGTGCTGGACCTGTTCAGCACACAATCACCTTTACATTGGTGCCTCCATCGTTGCTTTCACTGCTCACATTCATACAGGAAAAGCATTTGAATGGAATCAGTCCAGAGGCTGCTCTCTGCTGCGCAGCAACACAGTCAGCACAGAATGAACAGTGGCATCTGCTCACAAGGCAGAAGGAGCAGCAGGGAAAGCTAGTGCTCTGCTTCTTCAGCACACAAGCAGCTTTGCAACGGGGTCACCATCATTGCAGTCTCTCCTCGGTTTCATACCTAAAAGTCCATTTCAATCCAAATTCTCAGGTGGTGTCTCTCAGCTGCCCAGCAGCACAGTGAGTACAGCACGAACGTTTGGCCTCTGCTCCCACAGCAGAAGAGCCAGGATTGAAAGCTGGTGCTGGACCTGTTCAGCACACAATCCCTTTTACATTGGTGCATTCATCGTTGCTTTCACTACTCACTTTCATACAGGAAAAGCATTTGAATGGAATCAGTCCAGAGGCTGCTCTCTGCTGTGCAGCAACACAGTCAGCACAGAATGAACAGTGGCATCTGCTCACACGGCAGAAGGAGCAGCAGGGAAAGCTAGTGCTCTGCTTCTTCAGCACACAAGCAGCTTTGCAACGGGGTCACCATCATTGCAGTCTCTCCTCGGTTTCATACCTAAAAGTCCATTTGAATCCAAATTCTCAAGCGGTCTCAGCTGCCCAGAGGCACAGTGAGTACAGCACGAACGTTTGGCCTCTGCTCCCACAGCAGAAGAGCCAGGATTGAAAGCTGGTGCTGGACCTGTTCAGCACACAATCCCCTTTACATTGGTGCCTCCATCGTTGCTTTCACTGCTAACACTCATACAGGAAAAGCATTTGAATAGAATCCGTCCAGAGCCTGCTCTCTGCTGGCAGCAACACAGCACAGAATGAACAGTGGCATCTGCTCACACGGCAGAAGGAGCAGCAGGGAAAGCTAGTGCTCTGCTTCTTCAGCACACAAGCAGCTTTGCAACGGGGTCACCATCATTGCAGTCTCTCCTCGGTTTCATACCTAAAAGTCCATTTGAATCCAAATTCTCAGGTGGTGTCTCTCAGCTGCCCAGCAGCACAGTTAGTACAGCACGAACGTTTGGCCTCTGCTCCCACAGCAGAAGAGCCAGGATTGAAATCTGGTGCTGGACCTGTTCAGCACACAATCCCTTTTACATTGGTGCATTCATCGTTGCTTTCACTGCTCACTTTCATACAGGAAAAGCATTTGAATGGAATCAGTCCAGAGGCTGCTCTCTGCTGCGCAGCAACACAGTCAGCACAGAATGAACAGTGGCATCTGCTCACAAGGCAGAAGGAGCAGCAGGGAAAGCTAGTGCTCTGCTTCTTCAGCACACAAGCAGCTTTGCAACGGGGTCACCATCATTGCAGTCTCTCCTCGGTTTCATACCTAAAAGTCCATTTGAATCCAAATTCTCAGGTGGTGTCTCTCAGCTGCCCAGCAGCACAGTGAGTACAGCACGAACGTTTGGCCTCTGCTCCCACAGCAGAAGAGCCAGGATTGAAAGCTGGTGCTGGACCTGTTCAGCACACAATCCCCTTTACATTGGTGCCTCCATCGTTGCTTTCACTGCTAACACTCATACAGGAAAAGCATTTGAATAGAATCCGTCCAGAGCCTGCTCCCTGCTGGCAGCAACACAGCACAGAATGAACAGTGGCATCTGCTCACACGGCAGAAGGAGCAGCAGGGAAAGCTAGTGCTCTGCTTCTTCAGCACACAAGCAGCTTTGCAACGGGGTCACCATCATTGCAGTCTCTCCTCGGTTTCATACCTAAAAGTCCATTTGAATCCAAATTCTCAGGTGGCGTCTCTCAGCTGCCCAGCAGCACAGTTAGTACAGCACGAACGTTTGGCCTCTGCTCCCACAGCAGAAGAGCCAGGATTGAAAGCTGGTGCTGGACCTGTTCAGCACACAATCCCTTTTACATTGATGGATTCATCGTTGCTTTCACTGCTCACTTTCATACAGGAAAAGCATTTGAATGGAATCAGTCCAGAGGCTGCTCTCTGCTGCGCAGCAACACAGTCAGCACAGAATGAACAGTAGCAACTGCTCACACGGCAGAAGGAGCAGCAGGGAAAGCTAGTGCTCTGCTTCTTCAGCACACAAGCAGCATTGCAACGGGGTCACCATCATTGCAGTCTCTCCTCGGTTTCATACCTAAAAGTCCATTTGAATCCAAATTCTCAGGTGGTGTCTCTCAGCTGCCCAGGAGCACAGTTAGTACAGCACGAACGTTTGGCCTCTGCTCCCACAGCAGAAGAGCCAGGATTGAAAGCTGGTGCTGGACCTGTTCAGCACACAATCCTTTTACATTGGCGCATTCATCGTTGCTTTCACTACTCACTTTCATACAGGAAAAGCATTTGAATGGAATCAGTCCAGAGGCTGCTCTCTGCTGTGCAGCAACACAGTCAGCACAGAATGAACAGTGGCATCTGCTCACACGGCAGAAGGAGCAGCAGGGAAAGCTAGTGCTCTGCTTCTTCAGCACACAAGCAGCTTTGCAACGGGGTCACCATCATTGCAGTCTCTCCTCGGTTTCATACCTAAAAGTCCATTTGAATCCAAATTCTCAAGCGGTCTCAGCTGCCCAGAGGCACAGTGAGTACAGCACGAACGTTTGGCCTCTGCTCCCACAGCAGAAGAGCCAGGATTGAAAGCTGGTGCTGGACCTGTTCAGCACACAATCCCCTTTACATTGGTGCCTCCATCGTTGCTTTCACTGCTAACACTCATACAGGAAAAGCATTTGAATAGAATCCGTCCAGAGCCTGCTCCCTGCTGGCAGCAACACAGCACAGAATGAACAGTGGCATCTGCTCACACGGCAGAAGGAGCAGCAGGGAAAGCTAGTGCTCTGCTTCTTCAGCACACAAGCAGCTTTGCAACGGGGTCACCATCATTGCAGTCTCTCCTCGGTTTCATACCTAAAAGTCCATTTGAATCCAAATTCTCAGGTGGTGTCTCTCAGCTGCCCAGCAGCACAGTTAGTACAGCACGAACGTTTGGCCTCTGCTCCCACAGCAGAAGAGCCAGGATTGAAAGCTGGTGCTGGACCTGTTCAGCACACAATCCCTTTTACATTGGTGCATTCATCGTTGCTTTCACTACTCACTTTCATACAGGAAAAGCATTTGAATGGAATCAGTCCAGAGGCTGCTCTCTGCTGTGCAGCAACACAGTCAGCACAGAATGAACAGTGGCATCTGCTCACACGGCAGAAGGAGCAGCAGGGAAAGCTAGTGCTCTGCTTCTTCAGCACACAAGCAGCTTTGCAACGGGGTCACCATCATTGCAGTCTCTCCTCGGTTTCCTACCTAAAAGTCCATTTGAATCCAAATTCTCAGGTGGTGTCTCTCAGCTGCCCAGCAGCACAGTTAGTACAGCACGAACGTTTGGCCTCTGCTCCCACAGCAGAAGAGCCAGGATTGAAAGCTGGTGCTGGACCTGTTCAGCACACAATCCCTTATACATTGGTGCATTCATCGTTGCTTTCACTGCTCACTTTCATACAGGAAAAGCATTTGAATGGAATCAGTCCAGAGGCTGCTCTCTGCTGCGCAGCAACACAGTAGGCACAGAATGAACAGTGGCATCTGCTCACAAGGCAGAAGGAGCAGCAGGGAAAGCTAGTGCTCTGCTTCTTCAGCACACAAGCAGCTTTGCAACGGGGTCACCATCATTGCAGTCTCTCCTCGGTTTCATACCTAAAAGTCCATTTGAATCCAAATTCTCAGGTGGTGTCTCTCAGCTGCCCAGCAGCACAGTGAGTACAGCACGAACGTTTGGCCTCTGCTCCCACAGCAGAAGAGCCAGGATTGAAAGCTGGTGCTGGACCTGTTCAGCACACAATCCCCTTTACATTGGTGCCTCCATCGTTGCTTTAACTGCTAACACTCATACAGGAAAAGCATTTGAATGGAATCAGTCCAGAGGCTGCTCTCTGCTGCGCAGCAACACAGTCAGCACAGAATGAACAGTGGCATCTGCTCACAAGGCAGAAGGAGCAGCAGGGAAAGCTAGTGCTCTGCTTCTTCAGCACACAAGCAGCTTTGCAACGGGGTCACCATCATTGCAGTCTCTCCTCGGTTTCATACCTAAAAGTCCATTTGAATCCAAATTCTCAGGTGGTGTCTCTCAGCTGCCCAGCAGCACAGTTAGTACAGCACGAACGTTTGGCCTCTGCTCCCACAGCAGAAGAGCCAGGATTGAAAGCTGGTGCTGGACCTGTTCAGCACACAATCCCTTTTACATTGGTGCATTCATCGTTGCTTTCACTACTCACTTTCATACAGGAAAAGCATTTGAATGGAATCAGTCCAGAGGCTGCTCCCTGCTGTGCAGCAACACAGTCAGCACAGAATGAACAGTGGCATCTGCTCACACGGCAGAAGGAGCAGCAGGGAAAGCTAGTGCTCTGCTTCTTCAGCACACAAGCAGCTTTGCAACGGGGTCACCATCATTGCAGTCTCTCCTCGGTTTCATACCTAAAAGTCCATTTGAATCCAAATTCTCAAGCGGTCTCAGCTGCCCAGAGGCACAGTGAGTACAGCACGAACGTTTGGCCTCTGCTCCCACAGCAGAAGAGCCAGGACTGAAAGCTGGTGCTGGACCTGTTCAGCACACAATCCCCTTTACATTGGTGCCTCCATCGTTGCTTTCACTGCTAACACTCATACAGGAAAAGCATTTGAATAGAATCCGTCCAGAGCCTGCTCTCTGCTGGCAGCAACACAGCACAGAATGAACAGTGCCATCTGCTCACACGGCAGAAGGAGCAGCAGGGAAAGCTAGTGCTCTGCTTCTTCAGCACACAAGCAGCTTTGCAACGGGGTCACCATCATTGCAGTCTCTCCTCGGTTTCATACCTAAAAGTCCATTTGAATCCAAATTCTCAGGTGGTGTCTCTCAGCTGCCCAGCAGCACAGTGAGTACAGCACGAACGTTTGGCCTCTGCTCCCACAGCAGAAGAGCCAGGATTGAAAGCTGGTGCTGGACCTGTTCAGCACACAATCCCCTTTACATTGGTGCCTCCATCGTTGCTTTAACTGCTAACACTCATACAGGAAAAGCATTTGAATAGAATCCGTCCAGAGCCTGCTCCCTGCTGCGCAGCAACACAGTCAGCCCAGAATGAACAGTGGCATCTGCTCACAAGGCAGAAGGAGCAGCAGGGAAAGCTAGTGCTCTGCTTCTTCAGCACACAAGCAGCTTTGCAACGGGGTCACCATCATTGCAGTCTCTCCTCGGTTTCATACCTAAAAGTCCATTTGAATCCAAATTCTCAGGTGGTGTCTCTCAGCTGCCCAGCAGCACAGTTAGTACAGCACGAACGTTTGGCCTCTGCTCCCACAGCAGAAGAGCCAGGATTGAAAGCTGGTGCTGGACCTGTTCAGCACACAATCCCTTTTACATTGGTGCATTCATCGTTGCTTTCACTACTCACTTTCATACAGGAAAAGCATTTGAATGGAATCAGTCCAGAGGCTGCTCTCTGCTGTGCAGCAACACAGTCAGCACAGAATGAACAGTGGCATCTGCTCACACGGCAGAAGGAGCAGCAGGGAAAGCTAGTGCTCTGCTTCTTCAGCACACAAGCAGCTTTGCAACGGGGTCACCATCATTGCAGTCTCTCCTCGGTTTCATACCTAAAAGTCCATTTGAATCCAAATTCTCAGGTGGTGTCTCTCAGCTGCCCAGCAGCACAGTTAGTACAGCACGAACGTTTGGCCTCTGCTCCCACAGCAGAAGAGCCAGGATTGAAAGCTGGTGCTGGACCTGTTCAGCACACAATCCCTTTTACATTGGTGGATTCATCGTTGCTTTCACTGCTCACTTTCATACAGGAAAAGCATTTGAATGGAATCAGTCCAGAGGCTGCTCTCTGCTGCGCAGCAACACAGTCAGCACAGAATGAACAGTAGCATCTGCTCACACGGCAGAAGGAGCAGCAGGGAAAGCTAGTGCTCTGCTTCTTCAGCACACAAGCAGCTTTGCAACGGGGTCACCATCATTGCAGTCTCTCCTCGGTTTCATACCTAAAAGTCCATTTGAATCCAAATTCTCAGGTGGTGTCTCTCAGCTGCCCAGCAGCACAGTGAGTACAGCACGAACGTTTGGCCTCTGCTCCCACAGCAGAAGAGCCAGGATTGAAAGCTGGTGCTGGACCTGTTCAGCACACAATCCCCTTTACATTGGTGCCTCCATCGTTGCTTTAACTGCTAACACTCATACAGGAAAAGCATTCGAATAGAATCCGTCCAGAGCCTGCTCCCTGCTGGCAGCAACACAGCACAGAATGAACAGTGGCATCTGCTCACACGGCAGAAGGAGCAGCAGGGAAAGCTAGTGCTCTGCTTCTTCAGCACACAAGCAGCTTTGCAACGGGGTCACCATCATTGCAGTCTCTCCTCGGTTTCATACCTAAAAGTCCATTTGAATCCAAATTCTCAGGTGGTGTCTCTCAGCTGCCCAGCAGCACAGTGAGTACAGCACGAACGTTTGGCCTCTGCTCCCACAGCAGAAGAGCCAGGATTGAAAGCTGGTGCTGGACCTGTTCAGCACACAATCCCCTTTACATTGGTGCCTAAATCGTTGCTTTCACTGCTCACATTCATACAGGAAAAGCATTTGAATGGAATCAGTCCAGAGGCTGCTCTCTGCTGCGCAGCAACACAGTCAGCACAGAATGAACAGTGGCATCTGCTCACAAGGCAGAAGGAGCAGCAGGGAAAGCTAGTGCTCTGCTTCTTCAGCACACAAGCAGCTTTGCAACGGGGTCACCATCATTGCAGTCTCTCCTCGGTTTCATACCTAAAAGTCCATTTGAATCCAAATTCTCAGGTGGTGTCTCTCAGCTGCCCAGCAGCACAGTTAGTACAGCACGAACGTTTGGCCTCTGCTCCCACAGCAGAAGAGCCAGGATTGAAAGCTGGTGCTGGACCTGTTCAGCACACAATCACCTTTACATTGGTGCCTCCATCGTTGCTTTCACTGCTCACATTCATACAGGAAAAGCATTTGAATGGAATCAGTCCAGAGGCTGCTCTCTGCTGCGCAGCAACACAGTCAGCACAGAATGAACAGTGGCATCTGCTCACAAGGCAGAAGGAGCAGCAGGGAAAGCTAGTGCTCTGCTTCTTCAGCACACAAGCAGCTTTGCAACGCGGTCACCATCATTGCAGTCTCTCCTCGGTTTCATACCTAAAAGTCCATTTGAATCCAAATTCTCAGGTGGTGTCTCTCAGCTGCCCAGCAGCACAGTGAGTACAGCACGAACGTTTGGCCTCTGCTCCCACAGCAGAAGAGCCAGGATTGAAAGCTGGTGCTGGACCTGTTCAGCACACAATCCCCTTTACATTGGTGCCTCCATCGTTGCTTTAACTGCTAACACTCATACAGGAAAAGCATTTGAATGGAATCAGTCCAGAGGCTGCTCTCTGCTGCGCAGCAACACAGTCAGCACAGAATGAACAGTAGCATCTGCTCACACGGCAGAAGGAGCAGCAGGGAAAGCTAGTGCTCTGCTTCTTCAGCACACAAGCAGCTTTGCAACGGGGTCACCATCATTGCAGTCTCTCCTCGGTTTCATACCTAAAAGTCCATTTGAATCCAAATTCTCAGGTGGTGTCTCTCAGCTGCCCAGCAGCACAGTTAGTACAGCACGAACGTTTGGCCTCTGCTCCCACAGCAGAAGAGCCAGGATTGAAAGCTGGTGCTGGACCTGTTCAGCACACAATCCCTTTTACATTGGTGCATTCATCGTTGCTTTCACTACTCACTTTCATACAGGAAAAGCATTTGAATGGAATCAGTCCAGAGGCTGCTCTCTGCTGTGCAGCAACACAGTCAGCACAGAATGAACAGTGGCATCTGCTCACACGGCAGAAGGAGCAGCAGGGAAAGCTAGTGCTCTGCTTCTTCAGCACACAAGCAGCTTTGCAACGGGGTCACCATCATTGCAGTCTCTCCTCGGTTTCCTACCTAAAAGTCCATTTGAATCCAAATTCTCAGGTGGTGTCTCTCAGCTGCCCAGCAGCACAGTTAGTACAGCACGAACGTTTGGCCTCTGCTCCCACAGCAGAAGAGCCAGGATTGAAAGCTGGTGCTGGACCTGTTCAGCACACAATCCCTTTTACATTGGTGCATTCATCGTTGCTTTCACTGCTCACTTTCATACAGGAAAAGCATTTGAATGGAATCAGTCCAGAGGCTGCTCTCTGCTGCGCAGCAACACAGTAGGCACAGAATGAACAGTGGCATCTGCTCACAAGGCAGAAGGAGCAGCAGGGAAAGCTAGTGCTCTGCTTCTTCAGCACACAAGCAGCTTTGCAACGGGGTCACCATCATTGCAGTCTCTCCTCGGTTTCATACCTAAAAGTCCATTTGAATCCAAATTCTCAGGTGGTGTCTCTCAGCTGCCCAGCAGCACAGTGAGTACAGCACGAACGTTTGGCCTCTGCTCCCACAGCAGAAGAGCCAGGATTGAAAGCTGGTGCTGGACCTGTTCAGCACACAATCCCCTTTACATTGGTGCCTCCATCGTTGCTTTAACTGCTAACACTCATACAGGAAAAGCATTTGAATGGAATCAGTCCAGAGGCTGCTCTCTGCTGCGCAGCAACACAGTCAGCACAGAATGAACAGTGGCATCTGCTCACAAGGCAGAAGGAGCAGCAGGGAAAGCTAGTGCTCTGCTTCTTCAGCACACAAGCAGCTTTGCAACGGGGTCACCATCATTGCAGTCTCTCCTCGGTTTCATACCTAAAAGTCCATTTGAATCCAAATTCTCAGGTGGTGTCTCTCAGCTGCCCAGCAGCACAGTTAGTACAGCACGAACGTTTGGCCTCTGCTCCCACAGCAGAAGAGCCAGGATTGAAAGCTGGTGCTGGACCTGTTCAGCACACAATCCCTTTTACATTGGTGCATTCATCGTTGCTTTCACTACTCACTTTCATACAGGAAAAGCATTTGAATGGAATCAGTCCAGAGGCTGCTCTCTGCTGTGCAGCAACACAGTCAGCACAGAATGAACAGTGGCATCTGCTCACACGGCAGAAGGAGCAGCAGGGAAAGCTAGTGCTCTGCTTCTTCAGCACACAAGCAGCTTTGCAACGGGGTCACCATCATTGCAGTCTCTCCTCGGTTTCATACCTAAAAGTCCATTTGAATCCAAATTCTCAAGCGGTCTCAGCTGCCCAGAGGCACAGTGAGTACAGCACGAACGTTTGGCCTCTGCTCCCACAGCAGAAGAGCCAGGACTGAAAGCTGGTGCTGGACCTGTTCAGCACACAATCCCCTTTACATTGGTGCCTCCATCGTTGCTTTCACTGCTAACACTCATACAGGAAAAGCATTTGAATAGAATCCGTCCAGAGCCTGCTCTCTGCTGGCAGCAACACAGCACAGAATGAACAGTGCCATCTGCTCACACGGCAGAAGGAGCAGCAGGGAAAGCTAGTGCTCTGCTTCTTCAGCACACAAGCAGCTTTGCAACGGGGTCACCATCATTGCAGTCTCTCCTCGGTTTCATACCTAAAAGTCCATTTGAATCCAAATTCTCAGGTGGTGTCTCTCAGCTGCCCAGCAGCACAGTGAGTACAGCACGAACGTTTGGCCTCTGCTCCCACAGCAGAAGAGCCAGGATTGAAAGCTGGTGCTGGACCTGTTCAGCACACAATCCCCTTTACATTGGTGCCTCCATCGTTGCTTTAACTGCTAACACTCATACAGGAAAAGCATTTGAATAGAATCCGTCCAGAGCCTGCTCCCTGCTGCGCAGCAACACAGTCAGCCCAGAATGAACAGTGGCATCTGCTCACAAGGCAGAAGGAGCAGCAGGGAAAGCTAGTGCTCTGCTTCTTCAGCACACAAGCAGCTTTGCAACGGGGTCACCATCATTGCAGTCTCTCCTCGGTTTCATACCTAAAAGTCCATTTGAATCCAAATTCTCAGGTGGTGTCTCTCAGCTGCCCAGCAGCACAGTTAGTACAGCACGAACGTTTGGCCTCTGCTCCCACAGCAGAAGAGCCAGGATTGAAAGCTGGTGCTGGACCTGTTCAGCACACAATCCCTTTTACATTGGTGCATTCATCGTTGCTTTCACTACTCACTTTCATACAGGAAAAGCATTTGAATGGAATCAGTCCAGAGGCTGCTCTCTGCTGTGCAGCAACACAGTCAGCACAGAATGAACAGTGGCATCTGCTCACACGGCAGAAGGAGCAGCAGGGAAAGCTAGTGCTCTGCTTCTTCAGCACACAAGCAGCTTTGCAACGGGGTCACCATCATTGCAGTCTCTCCTCGGTTTCATACCTAAAAGTCCATTTGAATCCAAATTCTCAGGTGGTGTCTCTCAGCTGCCCAGCAGCACAGTGAGTACAGCACGAACGTTTGGCCTCTGCTCCCACAGCAGAAGAGCCAGGATTGAAAGCTGGTGCTGGACCTGTTCAGCACACAATCCCCTTTACATTGGTGCCTCCATCGTTGCTTTAACTGCTAACACTCATACAGGAAAAGCATTCGAATAGAATCCGTCCAGAGCCTGCTCCCTGCTGGCAGCAACACAGCACAGAATGAACAGTGGCATCTGCTCACACGGCAGAAGGAGCAGCAGGGAAAGCTAGTGCTCTGCTTCTTCAGCACACAAGCAGCTTTGCAACGGGGTCACCATCATTGCAGTCTCTCCTCGGTTTCATACCTAAAAGTCCATTTGAATCCAAATTCTCAGGTGGTGTCTCTCAGCTGCCCAGCAGCACAGTGAGTACAGCACGAACGTTTGGCCTCTGCTCCCACAGCAGAAGAGCCAGGATTGAAAGCTGGTGCTGGACCTGTTCAGCACACAATCCCCTTTACATTGGTGCCTAAATCGTTGCTTTCACTGCTCACATTCATACAGGAAAAGCATTTGAATGGAATCAGTCCAGAGGCTGCTCTCTGCTGCGCAGCAACACAGTCAGCACAGAATGAACAGTGGCATCTGCTCACAAGGCAGAAGGAGCAGCAGGGAAAGCTAGTGCTCTGCTTCTTCAGCACACAAGCAGCTTTGCAACGGGGTCACCATCATTGCAGTCTCTCCTCGGTTTCATACCTAAAAGTCCATTTGAATCCAAATTCTCAGGTGGTGTCTCTCAGCTGCCCAGCAGCACAGTTAGTACAGCACGAACGTTTGGCCTCTGCTCCCACAGCAGAAGAGCCAGGATTGAAAGCTGGTGCTGGACCTGTTCAGCACACAATCACCTTTACATTGGTGCCTCCATCGTTGCTTTCACTGCTCACATTCATACAGGAAAAGCATTTGAATGGAATCAGTCCAGAGGCTGCTCTCTGCTGCGCAGCAACACAGTCAGCACAGAATGAACAGTGGCATCTGCTCACAAGGCAGAAGGAGCAGCAGGGAAAGCTAGTGCTCTGCTTCTTCAGCACACAAGCAGCTTTGCAACGCGGTCACCATCATTGCAGTCTCTCCTTGGTTTCATACCTAAAAGTCCATTTGAATCCAAATTCTCAGGTGGTGTCTCTCAGCTGCCCAGCAGCACAGTGAGTACAGCACGAACGTTTGGCCTCTGCTCCCACAGCAGAAGAGCCAGGATTGAAAGCTGGTGCTGGACCTGTTCAGCACACAATCCCCTTTACATTGGTGCCTCCATCGTTGCTTTAACTGCTAACACTCATACAGGAAAAGCATTTGAATGGAATCAGTCCAGAGGCTGCTCTCTGCTGCGCAGCAACACAGTAGGCACAGAATGAACAGTGGCATCTGCTCACAAGGCAGAAGGAGCAGCAGGGAAAGCTAGTGCTCTGCTTCTTCAGCACACAAGCAGCTTTGCAACGGGGTCACCATCATTGCAGTCTCTCCTCGGTTTCATACCTAAAAGTCCATTTGAATCCAAATTCTCAGGTGGTGTCTCTCAGCTGCCCAGCAGCACAGTTAGTACAGCACGAACGTTTGGCCTCTGCTCCCACAGCAGAAGAGCCAGGATTGAAAGCTGGTGCTGGACCTGTTCAGCACACAATCCCCTTTACATTGGTGCCTCCATCGTTGCTTTCACTGCTCACATTCATACAGGAAAAGCATTTGAATGGAATCAGTCCAGAGGCTGCTCTCTGCTGCGCAGCAACACAGTCAGCACAGAATGAACAGTGGCATCTGCTCACAAGGCAGAAGGAGCAGCAGGGAAAGCTAGTGCTCTGCTTCTTCAGCACACAAGCAGCTTTGCAAAGGGGTCACCATCATTGCAGTCTCTCCTCGGTTTCATACCTAAAAGTCCATTTGAATCCAAATTCTCAGGTGGTGTCTCTCAGCTGCCCAGCAGCACAGTTAGTACAGCACGAACGTTTGGCCTCTGCTCCCACAGCAGAAGAGCCAGGATTGAAAGCTGGTGCTGGACCTGTTCAGCACACAATCACCTTTACATTGGTGCCTCCATCGTTGCTTTCACTGCTCACATTCATACAGGAAAAGCATTTGAATGGAATCAGTCCAGAGGCTGCTCTCTGCTGTGCAGCAACACAGTCAGCACAGAATGAACAGTGGCATCTGCTCACAAGGCAGAAGGAGCAGCAGGGAAAGCTAGTGCTCTGCTTCTTCAGCACACAAGCAGCTTTGCAACGGGGTCACCATCATTGCAGTCTCTCCTCGGTTTCATACCTAAAAGTCCATTTGAATCCAAATTCTCAGGTGGTGTCTCTCAGCTGCCCAGCAGCACAGTTAGTACAGCACGAACGTTTGGCCTCTGCTCCCACAGCAGAAGAGCCAGGATTGAAAGCTGGTGCTGGACCTGTTCAGCACACAATCACCTTTACATTGGTGCCTCCATCGTTGCTTTCACTGCTCACATTCATACAGGAAAAGCATTTGAATGGAATCAGTCCAGAGGCTGCTCTCTGCTGCGCAGCAACACAGTCAGCACAGAATGAACAGTGGCATCTGCTCACAAGGCAGAAGGAGCAGCAGGGAAATCTAGTGCTCTGCTTCTTCAGCACACAAGCAGCTTTGCAACGGGGTCACCATCATTGCAGTCTCTCCTCGGTTTCATACCTAAAAGTCCATTTGAATCCAAATTCTCAGGTGGTGTCTCTCAGCTGCCCAGCAGCACAGTTAGTACAGCACGAACGTTTGGCCTCTGCTCCCACAGCAGAAGAGCCAGGATTGAAAGCTGGTGCTGGACCTGTTCAGCACACAATCACCTTTACATTGGTGCCTCCATCGTTGCTTTCACTGCTCACATTCATACAGGAAAAGCATTTGAATGGAATCAGTCCAGAGGCTGCTCTCTGCTGCGCAGCAACACAGTCAGCACAGAATGAACAGTGGCATCTGCTCACAAGGCAGAAGGAGCAGCAGGGAAATCTAGTGCTCTGCTTCTTCAGCACACAAGCAGCTTTGCAACGGGGTCACCATCATTGCAGTCTCTCCTCGGTTTCATACCTAAAAGTCCATTTGAATCCAAATTCTCAGGTGGTGTCTCTCAGCTGCCCAGCAGCACAGTTAGTACAGCACGAACGTTTGGCCTCTGCTCCCACAGCAGAAGAGCCAGGATTGAAAGCTGGTGCTGGACCTGTTCAGCACACAATCCCTTTTACATTGGTGCATTCATCGTTGCTTTCACTACTCACTTTCATACAGGAAAAGCATTTGAATGGAATCAGTCCAGAGGCTGCTCTCTGCTGTGCAGCAACACAGTCAGCACAGAATGAACAGTGGCATCTGCTCACACGGCAGAAGGAGCAGCAGGGAAAGCTAGTGCTCTGCTTCTTCAGCACACAAGCAGCTTTGCAACGGGGTCACCATCATTGCAGTCTCTCCTCGGTTTCATACCTAAAAGTCCATTTGAATCCAAATTCTCAAGCGGTCTCAGCTGCCCAGAGGCACAGTGAGTACAGCACGAACGTTTGGCCTCTGCTCCCACAGCAGAAGAGCCAGGATTGAAAGCTGGTGCTGGACCTGTTCAGCACACAATCCCCTTTACATTGGTGCCTCCATCGTTGCTTTCACTGCTAACACTCATACAGGAAAAGCATTTGAATAGAATCCGTCCAGAGCCTGCTCTCTGCTGGCAGCAACACAGCACAGAATGAACAGTGGCATCTGCTCACACGGCAGAAGGAGCAGCAGGGAAAGCTAGTGCTCTGCTTCTTCAGCACACAAGCAGCTTTGCAACGGGGTCACCATCATTGCAGTCTCTCCTCGGTTTCATACCTAAAAGTCCATTTGAATCCAAATTCTCAGGTGGTGTCTCTCAGCTGCCCAGCAGCACAGTGAGTACAGCACGAACGTTTGGCCTCTGCTCCCACAGCAGAAGAGCCAGGATTGAAAGCTGGTGCTGGACCTGTTCAGCACACAATCCCCTTTACATTGGTGCCTCCATCGTTGCTTTCACTGCTAACACTCATACAGGAAAAGCATTTGAATAGAATCCGTCCAGAGCCTGCTCTCTGCTGGCAGCAACACAGCACAGAATGAACAGTGCCATCTGCTCACACGGCAGAAGGAGCAGCAGGGAAAGCTAGTGCTCTGCTTCTTCAGCACACAAGCAGCTTTGCAACGGGGTCACCATCATTGCAGTCTCTCCTCGGTTTCATACCTAAAAGTCCATTTGAATCCAAATTCTCAGGTGGTGTCTCTCAGCTGCCCAGCAGCACAGTGAGTACAGCACGAACGTTTGGCCTCTGCTCCCACAGCAGAAGAGCCAGGATTGAAAGCTGGTGCTGGACCTGTTCAGCACACAATCCCCTTTACATTGGTGCCTCCATCGTTGCTTTCACTGCTCACATTCATACAGGAAAAGCATTTGAATGGAATCAGTCCAGAGGCTGCTCTCTGCTGCGCAGCAACACAGTCAGCACAGAATGAACAGTGGCATCTGCTCACAAGGCAGAAGGAGCAGCAGGGAAAGCTAGTGCTCTGCTTCTTCAGCACACAAGCAGCTTTGCAACGGGGTCACCATCATTGCAGTCTCTCCTCGGTTTCATACCTAAAAGTCCATTTGAATCCAAATTCTCAGGTGGTGTCTCTCAGCTGCCCAGCAGCACAGTTAGTACAGCACGAACGTTTGGCCTCTGCTCCCACAGCAGAAGAGCCAGGATTGAAAGCTGGTGCTGGACCTGTTCAGCACACAATCCCCTTTACATTGGTGCCTCCATCGTTGCTTTCACTGCTCACATTCATACAGGAAAAGCATTTGAATGGAATCAGTCCAGAGGCTGCTCTCTGCTGCGCAGCAACACAGTCAGCACAGAATGAACAGTGGCATCTGCTCACAAGGCAGAAGGAGCAGCAGGGAAAGCTAGTGCTCTGCTTCTTCAGCACACAAGCAGCTTTGCAAAGGGGTCACCATCATTGCAGTCTCTCCTCGGTTTCATACCTAAAAGTCCATTTGAATCCAAATTCTCAGGTGGTGTCTCTCAGCTGCCCAGCAGCACAGTTAGTACAGCACGAACGTTTGGCCTCTGCTCCCACAGCAGAAGAGCCAGGATTGAAAGCTGGTGCTGGACCTGTTCAGCACACAATCCCTTTTACATTGGTGCATTCATCGTTGCTTTCACTACTCACTTTCATACAGGAAAAGCATTTGAATGGAATCAGTCCAGAGGCTGCTCTCTGCTGTGCAGCAACACAGTCAGCACAGAATGAACAGTGGCATCTGCTCACACGGCAGAAGGAGCAGCAGGGAAAGCTAGTGCTCTGCTTCTTCAGCACACAAGCAGCTTTGCAACGGGGTCACCATCATTGCAGTCTCTCCTCGGTTTCATACCTAAAAGTCCATTTGAATCCAAATTCTCAAGCGGTCTCAGCTGCCCAGAGGCACAGTGAGTACAGCACGAACGTTTGGCCTCTGCTCCCACAGCAGAAGAGCCAGGATTGAAAGCTGGTGCTGGACCTGTTCAGCACACAATCCCCTTTACATTGGTGCCTCCATCGTTGCTTTAACTGCTAACACTCATACAGGAAAAGCATTTGAATAGAATCCGTCCAGAGCCTGCTCCCTGCTGGCAGCAACACAGCACAGAATGAACAGTGGCATCTGCTCACACGGCAGAAGGAGCAGCAGGGAAAGCTAGTGCTCTGCTTCTTCAGCACACAAGCAGCTTTGCAACGGGGTCACCATCATTGCAGTCTCTCCTCGGTTTCATACCTAAAAGTCCATTTGAATCCAAATTCTCAGGTGGTGTCTCTCAGCTGCCCAGCAGCACAGTTAGTACAGCACGAACATTTGGCCTCTGCTCCCACAGCAGAAGAGCCAGGATTGAAAGCTGGTGCTGGACCTGTTCAGCACACAATCCCTTTTACATTGGTGCATTCATCGTTGCTTTCACTGCTCACTTTCATACAGGAAAAGCATTTGAATAGAATCCGTCCAGAGGCTGCTCTCTGCTGTGCAGCAACACAGTCAGCACAGAATGAACAGTGGCATCTGCTCACACGGCAGAAGGAGCAGCAGGGAAAGCTAGTGCTCTGCTTCTTCAGCACACAAGCAGCTTTGCAACGGGGTCACCATCATTGCAGTCTCTCCTCGGTTTCATACCTAAAAGTCCATTTGAATCCAAATTCTCAAGCGGTCTCAGCTTCCCAGAGGCACAGTGAGTACAGCACGAACGTTTGGCCTCTGCTCCCACAGCAGAAGAGCCAGGATTGAAAGCTGGTGCTGGACCTGTTCAGCACACAATCCCCTTTACATTGGTGCCTCCATCGTTGCTTTAACTGCTAACACTCATACAGGAAAAGCATTTGAATAGAATCCGTCCAGAGCCTGCTCCCTGCTGCGCAGCAACACAGTCAGCCCAGAATGAACAGTGGCATCTGCTCACAAGGCAGAAGGAGCAGCAGGGAAAGCTAGTGCTCTGCTTCTTCAGCACACAAGCAGCTTTGCAACGGGGTCACCATCATTGCAGTCTCTCCTCGGTTTCATACCTAAAAGTCCATTTGAATCCAAATTCTCAGGTGGTGTCTCTCAGCTGCCCAGCAGCACAGTGAGTACAGCACGAACGTTTGGCCTCTGCTCCCACAGCAGAAGAGCCAGGATTGAAAGCTGGTGCTGGACCTGTTCAGCACACAATCACCTTTACATTGGTGCCTCCATCGTTGCTTTCACTGCTCACATTCATACAGGAAAAGCATTTGAATGGAATCAGTCCAGAGGCTGCTCTCTGCTGCGCAGCAACACAGTCAGCCCAGAATGAACAGTGGCATCTGCTCACAAGGCAGAAGGAGCAGCAGGGAAAGCTAGTGCTCTGCTTCTTCAGCACACAAGCAGCTTTGCAAAGGGGTCACCATCATTGCAGTCTCTCCTCGGGTTCATACCTAAAAGTCCATTTGAATCCAAATTCTCAGGTGGTGTCTCTCAGCTGCCCAGCAGCACAGTTAGTACAGCACGAACGTTTGGCCTCTGCTCCCACAGCAGAAGAGCCAGGATTGAAAGCTGGTGCTGGACCTGTTCAGCACACAATCCCTTTTACATTGGTGCATTCATCGTTGCTTTCACTACTCACTTTCATACAGGAAAAGCATTTGAATGGAATCAGTCCAGAGGCTGCTCTCTGCTGTGCAGCAACACAGTCAGCACAGAATGAACAGTGGCATCTGCTCACACGGCAGAAGGAGCAGCAGGGAAAGCTAGTGCTCTGCTTCTTCAGCACACAAGCAGCTTTGCAACGGGGTCACCATCATTGCAGTCTCTCCTCGGTTTCATACCTAAAAGTCCATTTGAATCCAAATTCTCAGGTGGTGTCTCTCAGCTGCCCAGCAGCACAGTTAGTACAGCACGAACGTTTGGCCTCTGCTCCCACAGCAGAAGAGCCAGGATTGAAAGCTGGTGCTGGACCTGTTCAGCACACAATCCCTTTTACATTGGTGGATTCATCGTTGCTTTCACTGCTCACTTTCATACAGGAAAAGCATTTGAATGGAATCAGTCCAGAGGCTGCTCTCTGCTGCGCAGCAACACAGTCAGCACAGAATGAACAGTAGCAACTGCTCACACGGCAGAAGGAGCAGCAGGGAAAGCTAGTGCTCTGCTTCTTCAGCACACAAGCAGCTTTGCAACGGGGTCACCATCATTGCAGTCTCTCCTCGGTTTCATACCTAAAAGTCCATTTGAATCCAAATTCTCAAGCGGTCTCAGCTGCCCAGAGGCACAGTGAGTACAGCACGAACGTTTGTCCTCTGCTCCCACAGCAGAAGAGCCAGGATTGAAAGCTGGTGCTGGACCTGTTCAGCACACAATCCCCTTTACATTGGTGCCTCCATCGTTGCTTTCACTGCTAACACTCATACAGGAAAAGCATTTGAATAGAATCCGTCCAGAGCCTGCTCTCTGCTGGCAGCAACACAGCACAGAATGAACAGTGGCATCTGCTCACACGGCAGAAGGAGCAGCAGGGAAAGCTAGTGCTCTGCTTCTTCAGCACACAAGCAGCTTTGCAACGGGGTCACCATCATTGCAGTCTCTCCTCGGTTTCATACCTAAAAGTCCATTTGAATCCAAATTCTCAGGTGGTGTCTCTCAGCTGCCCAGCAGCACAGTGAGTACAGCACGAACGTTTGGCCTCTGCTCCCACAGCAGAAGAGCCAGGATTGAAAGCTGGTGCTGGACCTGTTCAGCACACAATCCCCTTTACATTGGTGCCTCCATCGTTGCTTTCACTGCTAACACTCATACAGGAAAAGCATTTGAATAGAATCCGTCCAGAGCCTGCTCTCTGCTGGCAGCAACACAGCACAGAATGAACAGTGCCATCTGCTCACACGGCAGAAGGAGCAGCAGGGAAAGCTAGTGCTCTGCTTCTTCAGCACACAAGCAGCTTTGCAACGGGGTCACCATCATTGCAGTCTCTCCTCGGTTTCATACCTAAAAGTCCATTTGAATCCAAATTCTCAGGTGGTGTCTCTCAGCTGCCCAGCAGCACAGTGAGTACAGCACGAACGTTTGGCCTCTGCTCCCACAGCAGAAGAGCCAGGATTGAAAGCTGGTGCTGGACCTGTTCAGCACACAATCCCCTTTACATTGGTGCCTCCATCGTTGCTTTCACTGCTCACATTCATACAGGAAAAGCATTTGAATGGAATCAGTCCAGAGGCTGCTCTCTGCTGCGCAGCAACACAGTCAGCACAGAATGAACAGTGGCATCTGCTCACAAGGCAGAAGGAGCAGCAGGGAAAGCTAGTGCTCTGCTTCTTCAGCACACAAGCAGCTTTGCAACGGGGTCACCATCATTGCAGTCTCTCCTCGGTTTCATACCTAAAAGTCCATTTGAATCCAAATTCTCAGGTGGTGTCTCTCAGCTGCCCAGCAGCACAGTTAGTACAGCACGAACGTTTGGCCTCTGCTCCCACAGCAGAAGAGCCAGGATTGAAAGCTGGTGCTGGACCTGTTCAGCACACAATCCCTTTTACATTGGTGCATTCATCGTTGCTTTCACTACTCACTTTCATACAGGAAAAGCATTTGAATGGAATCAGTCCAGAGGCTGCTCTCTGCTGTGCAGCAACACAGTCAGCACAGAATGAACAGTGGCATCTGCTCACACGGCAGAAGGAGCAGCAGGGAAAGCTAGTGCTCTGCTTCTTCAGCACACAAGCAGCTTTGCAACGGGGTCACCATCATTGCAGTCTCTCCTCGGTTTCATACCTAAAAGTCCATTTGAATCCAAATTCTCAAGCGGTCTCAGCTGCCCAGAGGCACAGTGAGTACAGCACGAACGTTTGGCCTCTGCTCCCACAGCAGAAGAGCCAGGATTGAAAGCTGGTGCTGGACCTGTTCAGCACACAATCCCCTTTACATTGGTGCCTCCATCGTTGCTTTAACTGCTAACACTCATACAGGAAAAGCATTTGAATAGAATCCGTCCAGAGCCTGCTCCCTGCTGGCAGCAACACAGCACAGAATGAACAGTGGCATCTGCTCACACGGCAGAAGGAGCAGCAGGGAAAGCTAGTGCTCTGCTTCTTCAGCACACAAGCAGCTTTGCAACGGGGTCACCATCATTGCAGTCTCTCCTCGGTTTCATACCTAAAAGTCCATTTGAATCCAAATTCTCAGGTGGTGTCTCTCAGCTGCCCAGCAGCACAGTTAGTACAGCACGAACATTTGGCCTCTGCTCCCACAGCAGAAGAGCCAGGATTGAAAGCTGGTGCTGGACCTGTTCAGCACACAATCCCTTTTACATTGGTGCATTCATCGTTGCTTTCACTGCTCACTTTCATACAGGAAAAGCATTTGAATAGAATCCGTCCAGAGGCTGCTCTCTGCTGTGCAGCAACACAGTCAGCACAGAATGAACAGTGGCATCTGCTCACACGGCAGAAGGAGCAGCAGGGAAAGCTAGTGCTCTGCTTCTTCAGCACACAAGCAGCTTTGCAACGGGGTCACCATCATTGCAGTCTCTCCTCGGTTTCATACCTAAAAGTCCATTTGAATCCAAATTCTCAGGTGGTGTCTCTCAGCTGCCCAGCAGCACAGTTAGTACAGCACGAACGTTTGGCCTCTGCTCCCACAGCAGAAGAGCCAGGATTGAAAGCTGGTGCTGGACCTGTTCAGCACACAATCCCTTTTACATTGGTGCATTCATCGTTGCTTTCACTGCTCACTTTCATACAGGAAAAGCATTTGAATGGAATCAGTCCAGAGGCTGCTCTCTGCTGCGCAGCAACACAGTCAGCACAGAATGAACAGTGGCATCTACTCACTCGGCAGAAGGAGCAGCAGGGAAAGCTAGTGCTCTGCTTCTTCAGCACACAAGCAGCTTTGCAACGGGGTCACCATCATTGCAGTCTCTCCTCGGTTTCGTACCTAAAAGTCCATTTGAATCCAAATTCTCAGGTGGTGTCTCTCAGCTGCCCAGCAGCACAGTGAGTACAGCACGAACGTTTGGCCTCTGCTCCCACAGCAGAAGAGCCAGGATTGAAAGCTGGTGCTGGACCTGTTCAGCACACAATCCCCTTTACATTGGTGCCTCCATCGTTGCTTTAACTGCTAACACTCATACAGGAAAAGCATTTGAATAGAATCCGTCCAGAGCCTGCTCCCTGTTGGCAGCAACACAGCACAGAATGAACAGTGGCATCAGCTCACACGGCAGAAGGAGCAGCAGGGAAAGCTAGTGCTCTGCTTCTTCAGCACACAAGCAGCTTTGCAACGGGGTCACCATCATTGCAGTCTCTCCTCGGTTTCATACCTAAAAGTCTATTTGAATCCAAATTCTCAAGCGGTCTCAGCTGCCCAGCAGCACAGTGAGTACAGCACGAACGTTTGGCATCTGCTCCCACAGCAGAAGAGCAAGGATTGAAAGCTGGTGCTGGACCTGTTCAGCACACAATCCCCTTTACATTGGTGCATCCATCGTTGCTTTCACTGTTAACACTCGTACAGGAAAAGCATTTGAATAGAATCAGTCCAGAGCCTGCTCCCTGCTGGCAGCAACACAGCACAGAATGAACAGTGGCATCTGCTCACACGGCAGAAGGACCAGCAGGGAAAGCTAGTGCTGTGTCTCTTCAGCACACAAGAAGCTTTGCAACGGGGTCACCATCATTGCAGTCTCTCCTCGGTTTCATACCTAAAAGTCCATTTGAATCCAAATTCTCAGGTGGTGTCTCTCAGCTGCCCAGCAGCACAGTTAGTACAGCACGAACGTTTGGCCTCTGCTCCCACAGCAGAAGAGCCAGGATTGAAAGCTGGTGCTGGACCTGTTCAGCACACAATCCCCTTTACATTGGTGCCTCCATCGTTGCTTTCACTGCTAACACTCATACAGGAAAAGCATTTGAATAGAATCCGTCCAGAGCCTGCTCCCTGCTGGCAGCAACACAGCACAGAATGAACAGTGGCATCTGCTCACACGGCAGAAGGAGCAGCAGGGAAAGCTAGTGCTCTGCTTCTTCAGCACACAAGCAGCTTTGCAACGGGGTCACCATCATTGCAGTCTCTCCTCGGCTTCATACCTCAAAGTCCATTTGAATCCAAATTCTCAGGTGGTGTCTCTCAGCTGCCCAGCAGCACAGTTAGTACAGCACGAACGTTTGGCCTCTGCTCCCACAGCAGAAGAGCCAGGATTGAAAGCTGGTGCTGGACCTGTTCAGCACACAATCCCCTTTACATTGGTGCATTCATCGTTGCTATCACTGCTCACTTTCATACAGGAAAAGCATTTGAATGGAATCAGTCCAGAGGCTGCTCTCTGCTGCGCAGCAACACAGTCAGCACAGAATGAACAGTGGCATCTGCTCACACGGCAGAAGGAGCAGCAGGGAAAGCTAGTGCTCTGCTTCTTCAGCACACAAGCAGCTTTGCAACGGGGTCACCATCATTGCAGTCTCTCCTCGGTTTCATACCTAAAAGTCCATTTGAATCCAAATTCTCAAGCGGTCTCAGCTGCCCAGCAGCACAGTTAGTACAGCTCGAACGTTTGGCCTCTGCTCCCACAGCAGAAGAGCCAGGATTGAAAGCTGGTGCTGGACCTGTTCAGCACACAATCCCCTTTACATTGGTGCCTCCATCGTTGCTTTCACTGCTAACACTCATACAGGAAAAGCATTTGAATAGAATCCGTCCAGAGCCTGCTCCCTGCTGGCAGCAACACAGCACAGAATGAACAGGGGCATCTGCTCACACGGCAGAAGGAGCAGCAGGGAAAGCTAGTGCTCTGCTTCTTCAGCACACAAGCAGCTTTGCAACGGGGTCACCATCATTGCAGTCTCTCCTCGGTTTCATACCTAAAAGTCCATTTGAATCCAAATTCTCAGGTGGTGTCTCTCAGCTGCCCAGCAGCACAGTTAGTACAGCACGAACGTTTGGTCTCTTCTCCCACAGCAGAAGAGCCAGGATTGAAAGCTTGTGCTGGACCTGTTCAGCACACAATCCCCTTTACATTGGTGCCTCCATCGTTGCTTTCACTGCTCACTTTCATACAGGAAAAGCATTTGAATGGAATCAGTCCAGGGCCTGCTCTCTGCTGCGCAGGAACACAGTCAGCACAGAATGAACAGTGGCATCTGCTCACACGGCAGAAGGAGCAGCAGGGAAAGCTAGTGCTCTGCTTCTTCAGCACACAAGCAGCTTTGCAACGGGGTCACCATCATTGCAGTCTCTCCTCGGTTTCATACCTAAAAGTCCATTTGAATCCAAATTCTCAGGTGGTGTCTCTCAGCTGCCCAGCAGCACAGTTAGTACAGCACGAACGTTTGGCCTCTGCTCCCACAGCAGAAGAGCCAGGATTGAAAGCTGGTGCTGGACCTGTTCAGCACACAATCCCCTTTACATTGGTGCCTCCATCGTTGCTTTCACTGCTCACATTCATACAGGAAAAGCATTTGAATGGAATCAGTCCAGAGGCTGCTCTCTGCTGCGCAGCAACACAGTCAGCACAGAATGAACAGTGGCATCTGCTCACACGGCAGAAGGAGCAGCAGGGAAAGCTAGTGCTCTGCTTCTTCAGCACACAAGCAGCTTTGCAACGGGGTCACCATCATTGCAGTCTCTCCTCGGCTTCATACCTCAAAGTCCATTTGAATCCAAATTCTCAGGTGGTGTCTCTCAGCTGCCCAGCAGCACAGTTAGTACAGCACGAACGTTTGGCCTCTGCTCCCACAGCAGAAGAGCCAGGATTGAAAGCTGGTGCTGGACCTGTTCAGCACACAATCCCCTTTACATTGGTGCATTCATCGTTGCTATCACTGCTCACTTTCATACAGGAAAAGCATTTGAATGGAATCAGTCCAGAGGCTGCTCTCTGCTGCGCAGCAACACAGTCAGCACAGAATGAACAGTGGCATCTGCTCACACGGCAGAAGGAGCAGCAGGGAAAGCTAGTGCTCTGCTTCTTCAGCACACAAGCAGCTTTGCAACGGGGTCACCATCATTGCAGTCTCTCCTCGGTTTCATACCTAAAAGTCCATTTGAATCCAAATTCTCAAGCGGTCTCAGCTGCCCAGCAGCACAGTTAGTACAGCTCGAACGTTTGGCCTCTGCTCCCACAGCAGAAGAGCCAGGATTGAAAGCTGGTGCTGGACCTGTTCAGCACACAATCCCCTTTACATTGGTGCCTCCATCGTTGCTTTCACTGCTAACACTCATACAGGAAAAGCATTTGAATAGAATCCGTCCAGAGCCTGCTCCCTGCTGGCAGCAACACAGCACAGAATGAACAGGGGCATCTGCTCACACGGCAGAAGGAGCAGCAGGGAAAGCTAGTGCTCTGCTTCTTCAGCACACAAGCAGCTTTGCAACGGGGTCACCATCATTGCAGTCTCTCCTCGGTTTCATACCTAAAAGTCCATTTGAATCCAAATTCTCAGGTGGTGTCTCTCAGCTGCCCAGCAGCACAGTTAGTACAGCACGAACGTTTGGTCTCTTCTCCCACAGCAGAAGAGCCAGGATTGAAAGCTTGTGCTGGACCTGTTCAGCACACAATCCCCTTTACATTGGTGCCTCCATCGTTGCTTTCACTGCTCACTTTCATACAGGAAAAGCATTTGAATGGAATCAGTCCAGGGCCTGCTCTCTGCTGCGCAGGAACACAGTCAGCACAGAATGAACAGTGGCATCTGCTCACACGGCAGAAGGAGCAGCAGGGAAAGCTAGTGCTCTGCTTCTTCAGCACACAAGCAGCTTTGCAACGGGGTCACCATCATTGCAGTCTCTCCTCGGTTTCATACCTAAAAGTCCATTTGAATCCAAATTCTCAGGTGGTGTCTCTCAGCTGCCCAGCAGCACAGTTAGTACAGCACGAACGTTTGGCCTCTGCTCCCACAGCAGAAGAGCCAGGATTGAAAGCTGGTGCTGGACCTGTTCAGCACACAATCCCCTTTACATTGGTGCCTCCATCGTTGCTTTCACTGCTCACATTCATACAGGAAAAGCATTTGAATGGAATCAGTCCAGAGGCTGCTCTCTGCTGCGCAGCAACACAGTCAGCACAGAATGAACAGTGGCATCTGCTCACACGGCAGAAGGAGCAGCAGGGAAAGCTAGTGCTCTGCTTCTTCAGCACACAAGCAGCTTTGCAACGGGGTCACCATCATTGCAGTCTCTCCTCGGTTTCATACCTAAAAGTCTATTTGAATCCAAATTCTCAAGCGGTCTCAGCTGCCCAGCAGCACAGTGAGTACAGCACGAACGTTTGGCATCTGCTCCCACAGCAGAAGAGCAAGGATTGAAAGCTGGTGCTGGACCTGTTCAGCACACAATCCCCTTTACATTGGTGCATCCATCGTTGCTTTCACTGTTAACACTCGTACAGGAAAAGCATTTGAATAGAATCAGTCCAGAGCCTGCTCCCTGCTGGCAGCAACACAGCACAGAATGAACAGTGGCATCTGCTCACACGGTAGAAGGACCAGCAGGGAAAGCTAGTGCTGTGTCTCTTCAGCACACAAGAAGCTTTGCAACGGGGTCACCATCATTGCAGTCTCTCCTCGGTTTCCTACCTAAAAGTCCATTTGAATCCGAATTCTCAGGTGGTGTCTCTCAGCTGCCCAGCAGCACAGTGAGTACAGCACGAACGTTTGGCCTCTGCTCCCACAGCAGAAGAGCCAGGATTGAAAGCTGGTGCTGGACCTGTTCAGCACACAATCCCCTTTACATTGGTGCCTCCATCGTTGCTTTCACTGCTCACTTTCATACAGGAAAAGCATTTGAATGGAATCAGTCCAGAGGCTGCTCTCTGCTGCGCAGCAACACAGTCAGCACAGAATGAACAGTGGCATCTGCTCACACGGCAGAAGGAGCAGCAGGGAAAGCTAGTGCTCTGCTTCTTCAGCACACAAGCAGCTTTGCAACGGGGTCACCATCATTGCAGTCTCTCCTCGGTTTCATACCTAAAAGTCCATTTGAATCCAAATTCTCAGGTGGTGTCGCTCAGCTGCCCAGCAGCACAGTGAGTACAGCACGAACGTTTGGCATCTGCTCCCACAGCAGAAGAGCCAGGATTGAAAGCTGGTGCTGGGCCTGTTCAGCACACAATCCCCTTTACATTGGTGCATCCATCGTTGCTTTTACTGCTAACACTCGTACAGGAAAAGCATTTGAATAGAATCAGAGTAGAGCCTGCTCCCTGCTGGCAGCAACACAGCACAGAATGAACAGGGGCATCTGCTCACACGGCAGAAGGACCCGCAGGGAAAGCTAGTGCTGTGTCTCTTCAGCACACAAGAAGCTTTGCAACGGGGTCACCATCATTGCAGTCTCTCCTCGGTTTCATACCTAAAAATCCATTTGAATCCAAATTCTCAGGTGGTGTCTCTCAGCTGCCCAGCAGCACAGTTAGTACAGCACGAACGTTTGGCCTCTGCTCCCACAGCAGAAGAGCCAGGATTGAAAGCTGGTGCTGGACCTGTTCAGCACACAATCCCCTTTACATTGGTGCCTCCATCGTTGCTTTCACTGCTCACATTCATACCGGAAAAGCATTTGAATGGAATCAGTCCAGAGGCTGCTCTCTGCTGCGCAGGAACACAGTCAGCACAGAATGAACAGTGGCATCTGCTCACACGGCAGAAGGACCAGCAGGGAAAGCTAGTGCTCTGCTTCTTCAGCACACAAGCAGCTTTGCAACGGGGTCACCATCATTGCAGTCTCTCCTCGGCTTCATACCTAAAAGTCCATTTGAATCCAAATTCTCAAGCGGTCTCAGCTTCCCAGAGGCACAGTGAGTACAGCACGAACGTTTGGCCTCTGCTCCCACAGCAGAAGAGCCAGGATTGAAAGCTGGTGCTGGACCTGTTCAGCACACAATCCCCTTTACATTGGTGCCTCCATCGTTGCTTTAACTGCTAACACTCATACAGGAAAAGCATTTGAATAGAATCCGTCCAGAGCCTGCTCCCTGCTGCGCAGCAACACAGTCAGCCCAGAATGAACAGTGGCATCTGCTCACAAGGCAGAAGGAGCAGCAGGGAAAGCTAGTGCTCTGCTTCTTCAGCACACAAGCAGCTTTGCAACGGGGTCACCATCATTGCAGTCTCTCCTCGGTTTCATACCTAAAAGTCCATTTGAATCCAAATTCTCAGGTGGTGTCTCTCAGCTGCCCAGCAGCACAGTGAGTACAGCACGAACGTTTGGCCTCTGCTCCCACAGCAGAAGAGCCAGGATTGAAAGCTGGTGCTGGACCTGTTCAGCACACAATCACCTTTACATTGGTGCCTCCATCGTTGCTTTCACTGCTCACATTCATACAGGAAAAGCATTTGAATGGAATCAGTCCAGAGGCTGCTCTCTGCTGCGCAGCAACACAGTCAGCACAGAATGAACAGTGGCATCTGCTCACAAGGCAGAAGGAGCAGCAGGGAAATCTAGTGCTCTGCTTCTTCAGCACACAAGCAGCTTTGCAACGGGGTCACCATCATTGCAGTCTCTCCTCGGTTTCATACCTAAAAGTCCATTTGAATCCAAATTCTCAGGTGGTGTCTCTCAGCTGCCCAGCAGCACAGTTAGTACAGCACGAACGTTTGGCCTCTGCTCCCACAGCAGAAGAGCCAGGATTGAAAGCTGGTGCTGGACCTGTTCAGCACACAATCCCTTTTACATTGGTGCATTCATCGTTGCTTTCACTGCTCACTTTCATACAGGAAAAGCATTTGAATGGAATCAGTCCAGAGGCTGCTCTCTGCTGCGCAGCAACACAGTCAGCACAGAATGAACAGTAGCATCTGCTCACACGGCAGAAGGAGCAGCAGTGAAAGCTAGTGCTCTGCTTCTTCAGCACACAAGCAGCTTTGCAACGGGGTCACCATCATTGCAGTCTCTCCTCGGTTTCATACCTAAAAGTCCATTTGAATCCAAATTCTCAGGTGGTGTCTCTCAGCTGCCCAGCAGCACAGTGAGTACAGCACGAACGTTTGGCCTCTGCTCCCACAGCAGAAGAGCCAGGATTGAAAGCTGGTGCTGGACCTGTTCAGCACACAATCCCCTTTACATTGGTGCCTCCATCGTTGCTTTCACTGCTAACACTCATACAGGAAAAGCATTTGAATAGAATCCGTCCAGAGCCTGCTCCCTGCTGGCAGCAACACAGCACAGAATGAACAGTGGCATCTGCTCACACGGCAGAAGGAGCAGCAGGGAAAGCTAGTGCTCTGCTTCTTCAGCACACAAGCAGCTTTGCAACGGGGTCACCATCATTGCAGTCTCTCCTCGGTTTCATACCTAAAAGTCCATTTGAATCCAAATTCTCAAGCGGTCTCAGCTGCCCAGAGGCACAGTGAGTACAGCACGAACGTTTGTCCTCTGCTCCCACAGCAGAAGAGCCAGGATTGAAAGCTGGTGCTGGACCTGTTCAGCACACAATCCCCTTTACATTGGTGCCTCCATCGTTGCTTTCACTGCTAACACTCATACAGGAAAAGCATTTGAATAGAATCCGTCCAGAGCCTGCTCTCTGCTGGCAGCAACACAGCACAGAATGAACAGTGGCATCTGCTCACACGGCAGAAGGAGCAGCAGGGAAAGCTAGTGCTCTGCTTCTTCAGCACACAAGCAGCTTTGCAACGGGGTCACCATCATTGCAGTCTCTCCTCGGGTTCATACCTAAAAGTCCATTTGAATCCAAATTCTCAGGTGGTGTCTCTCAGCTGCCCAGCAGCACAGTTAGTACAGCACGAACGTTTGGCCTCTGCTCCCACAGCAGAAGAGCCAGGATTGAAAGCTGGTGCTGGACCTGTTCAGCACACAATCCCTTTTACATTGGTGCATTCATCGTTGCTTTCACTGCTCACTTT
Organism: Pezoporus flaviventris; assembly: GCF_033815535.1. Lineage (NCBI taxonomy): Eukaryota > Metazoa > Chordata > Aves > Psittaciformes > Psittacidae > Pezoporus > Pezoporus flaviventris. The sequence goes on along the minus strand of NW_026892732.1, from coordinate 66,534 downwards.
CATACAGGAAAAGCATTTGAATGGAATCAGTCCAGAGGCTGCTCTCTGCTGCGCAGCAACACAGTCAGCACAGAATGAACAGTAGCATCTGCTCACACGGCAGAAGGAGCAGCAGGGAAAGCTAGTGCTCTGCTTCTTCAGCACACAAGCAGCTTTGCAACGGGGTCACCATCATTGCAGTCTCTCCTCGGTTTCATACCTAAAAGTCCATTTGAATCCAAATTCTCAGGTGGTGTCTCTCAGCTGCCCAGCAGCACAGTTAGTACAGCACGAACGTTTGGCCTCTGCTCCCACAGCAGAAGAGCCAGGATTGAAAGCTGGTGCTGGACCTGTTCAGCACACAATCCCTTTTACACTGGTGGATTCATCGTTGCTTTCACTGCTCACTTTCATACAGGAAAAGCATTTGAATGGAATCAGTCCAGAGGCTGCTCTCTGCTGCGCAGCAACACAGTCAGCACAGAATGAACAGTAGCAACTGCTCACACGGCAGAAGGAGCAGCAGGGAAAGCTAGTGCTCTGCTTCTTCAGCACACAAGCAGCTTTGCAACGGGGTCACCATCATTGCAGTCTCTCCTCGGTTTCATACCTAAAAGTCCATTTGAATCCGAATTCTCAGGTGGTGTCTCTCAGCTGCCCAGCAGCACAGTGAGTACAGCACGAACGTTTGGCCTCTGCTCCCACAGCAGAAGAGCCAGGATTGAAAGCTGGTGCTGGACCTGTTCAGCACACAATCCCCTTTACATTGGTGCCTCCATCGTTGCTTTAACTGCTAACACTCATACAGGAAAAGCATTTGAATAGAATCCGTCCAGAGCCTGCTCCCTGCTGGCAGCAACACAGCACAGAATGAACAGTGGCATCTGCTCACACGGCAGAAGGAGCAGCAGGGAAAGCTAGTGCTCTGCTTCTTCAGCACACAAGCAGCTTTGCAACGGGGTCACCATCATTGCAGTCTCTCCTCGGTTTCATACCTAAAAGTCCATTTGAATCCAAATTCTCAGGTGGTGTCTCTCAGCTGCCCAGCAGCACACTTAGTACAGCACGAACGTTTGGCCTCTGCTCCCACAGCAGAAGAGCCAGGATTGAAAGCTGGTGCTGGACCTGTTCAGCACACAATCACCTTTACATTGGTGCATTCATCGTTGCTTTCACTGCTCACTTTCATACAGGAAAAGCATTTGAATACAATCAGTCCAGAGGCTGCTCTCTGCTGCGCAGCAACACAGTCAGCACAGAATGAACAGTGGCATCTGCTCACACGGCAGAAGGAGCAGCAGGGAAAGCTAGTGCTCTGCTTCTTCAGCACACAAGCAGCTTTGCAACGGGGTCACCATCATTGCAGTCTCTCCTCGGTTTCATACCTAAAAGTCCATTTGAATCCAAATTCTCAGGTGGTGTCTCTCAGCTGCCCAGCAGCACAGTGAGTACAGCACGAACGTTTGGCCTCTGCTCCCACAGCAGAAGAGCCAGGATTGAAAGCTGGTGCTGGACCTGTTCAGCACACAATCCCCTTTACATTGGTGCCTCCATCGTTGCTTTAACTGCTAACACTCATACAGGAAAAGCATTTGAATAGAATCCGTCCAGAGCCTGCTCCCTGCTGCGCAGCAACACAGTCAGCACAGAATGAACAGTGGCATCTGCTCACAAGGCAGAAGGAGCAGCAGGGAAAGCTAGTGCTCTGCTTCTTCAGCACACAAGCAGCTTTGCAACGGGGTCACCATCATTGCAGTCTCTCCTCGGTTTCATACCTAAAAGTCCATTTGAATCCAAATTCTCAGGTGGTGTCTCTCAGCTGCCCAGCAGCACAGTTAGTACAGCACGAACGTTTGGCCTCTGCTCCCACAGCAGAAAAGCCAGGATTGAAAGCTGGTGCTGGACCTGTTCAGCACACAATCCCCTTTACATTGGTGCCTCCATCGTTGCTTTCACTGCTCACATTCATAAAGGAAAAGCATTTGAATGGAATCAGTCCAGAGGCTGCTCTCTGCTGCGCAGCAACACAGTCAGCACAGAATGAACAGTGGCATCTGCTCACAAGGCAGAAGGAGCAGCAGGGAAAGCTAGTGCTCTGCTTCTTCAGCACACAAGCAGCTTTGCAACGGGGTCACCATCATTGCAGTCTCTCCTCGGTTTCATACCTAAAAGTCCATTTGAATCCAAATTCTCAGGTGGTGTCTCTCAGCTGCCCAGCAGCACAGTGAGTACAGCACGAACGTTTGGCCTCTGCTCCCACAGCAGAAGAGCCAGGATTGAAAGCTGGTGCTGGACCTGTTCAGCACACAATCCCCTTTACATTGGTGCCTCCATCGTTGCTTTCACTGCTCACTTTCATACAGGAAAAGCATTTGAATGGAATCAGTCCAGAGCCTGCTCTCTGCTGCGCAGGAACACAGTCAGCACAGAATGAACAGTGGCATCTGCTCACACGGCAGAAGGAGCAGCAGGGAAAGCTAGTGCTCTGCTTCTTCAGCACACAAGCAGCTTTGCAACGGGGTCACCATCATTGCAGTCTCTCCTCGGTTTCATACCTAAAAGTCCATTTGAATCCAAATTCTCAGGTGGTGTCTCTCAGCTGCCCAGCAGCACAGTTAGTACAGCACGAACGTTTGGCCTCTGCTCCCACAGCAGAAGAGCCAGGATTGAAAGCTGGTGCTGGACCTGTTCAGCACACAATCCCTTTTACATTGGTGGATTCATCGTTGCTTTCACTGCTCACTTTCATACAGGAAAAGCATTTGAATGGAATCAGTCCAGAGGCTGCTCTCTGCTGCGCAGCAACACAGTCAGCACAGAATGAACAGTAGCAACTGCTCACACGGCAGAAGGAGCAGCAGGGAAAGCTAGTGCTCTGCTTCTTCAGCACACAAGCAGCTTTGCAACGGGGTCACCATCATTGCAGTCTCTCCTCGGTTTCATACCTAAAAGTCCATTTGAATCCAAATTCTCAGGTGGTGTCTCTCAGCTGCCCAGCAGCACAGTGAGTACAGCACGAACGTTTGGCCTCTGCTCCCACAGCAGAAGAGCCAGGATTGAAAGCTGGTGCTGGACCTGTTCAGCACACAATCCCCTTTACATTGGTGCCTCCATCGTTGCTTTCACTGCTCACATTCATAAAGGAAAAGCATTTGAATGGAATCAGTCCAGAGGCTGCTCTCTGCTGCGCAGCAACACAGTCAGCACCGAATGAACAGTGGCATCTGCTCACAAGGCAGAAGGAGCAGCAGGGAAAGCTAGTGCTCTGCTTCTTCAGCACACAAGCAGCTTTGCAACGGGGTCACCATCATTGCAGTCTCTCCTCGGTTTCATACCTAAAAGTCCATTTGAATCCAAATTCTCAGGTGGTGTCTCTCAGCTGCCCAGCAGCACAGTGAGTACAGCACGAACGTTTGGCCTCTGCTCCCACAGCAGAAGAGCCAGGATTGAAAGCTGGTGCTGGACCTGTTCAGCACACAATCCCCTTTACATTGGTGCCTCCATCGTTGCTTTCACTGCTCACATTCATACAGGAAAAGCATTTGAATGGAATCAGTCCAGAGCCTGCTCTCTGCTGCGCAGCAACACAGTCAGCACAGAATGAACAGTGGCATCTGCTCACACGGAAGAAGGAGCAGCAGGGAAAGCTAGTGCTCTGCTTCTTCAGCACACAAGCAGCTTTGCAACGGGGTCACCATCATTGCAGTCTCTCCTCGGTTTCATACCTAAAAGTCCATTTGAATCCAAATTCTCAGGTGGTGTCTCTCAGCTGCCCAGCAGCACAGTTAGTACAGCACGAACGTTTGGCCTCTGCTCCCACAGCAGAAGAGCCAGGATTGAAAGCTGGTGCTGGACCTGTTCAGCACACAATCCCTTTTACATTGGTGCATTCATCGTTGCTTTCACTGCTCACTTTCATACAGGAAAAGCATTTGAATGGAATCAGTCCAGAGGCTGCTCTCTGCTGCGCAGCAACACAGTCAGCACAGAATGAACAGTGGCATCTGCTCACACGGCAGAAGGAGCAGCAGGGAAAGCTAGTGCTCTGCTTTTTCAGCACACAAGCAGCTTTGCAACGGGGTCACCATCATTGCAGTCTCTCCTCGGTTTCATACCTAAAAGTCCATTTGAATCCAAATTCTCAGGTGGTGTCTCTCTGCTGCCCAGCAGCACAGTGAGTCCAGCACGAACGTTTGGCATCTGCTCCCACAGCAGAAGAGAAAGGATTGAAAGCTGGTGCTGGACCTGTTCAGCATACAATCCCCTTTACATTGGTGCATCCATCGTTGCTTTCACTGCTAACACTCGTACAGGAAAAGCATTTGAATAGAATCAGTCCAGAGCCTGCTCCCTGCTGGCAGGAACACAGCACAGAATGAACAGGGGCATCTGCTCACACGGCAGAAGGACCAGCAGGGAAAGCTAGTGCTGTGTCTTTTCAGCACACAAGCAGCTTTGCAACGGGGTCACCATCATTGCAGTCTCTCCTCGGTTTCATACCTAAAAGTCCATTTGAATCCAAATTCTCAAGCGGTCTCAGCTGCCCAGAGGCACAGTGAGTACAGCACGAACGTTTGGCCTCTGCTCCCACAGCAGAAGAGCCAGGATTGAAATCTGGTGCTTGACCTGTTCAGCACACAATCCCCTTTACATTGGTGCCTCCATCGTTGCTTTCACTGCTAACACTCATACAGGAAAAGCATTTGAATAGAATCCGTCCAGAGCCTGCTCCCTGCTGGCAGCAACACAGCACAGAATGAACAGTGGCATCTGCTCACACGGCAGAAGGAGCAGCAGGGAAAGCTAGTGCTCTGCTTCTTCAGCACACAAGCAGCTTTGCAACGGGGTCACCATCATTGCAGTCTCTCCTCGGTTTCATACCTAAAAGTCCATTTGAATCCAAATTCTCAGGTGGTGTCTCTCAGCTGCCCAGCAGCACAGTTAGTACAGCACGAACGTTTGGCCTCTGCTCCCACAGCAGAAGAGCCAGGATTGAAAGCTGGTGCTGGACCTGTTCAGCACACAATCACCTTTACATTGGTGCCTCCATCGTTGCTTTCACTGCTCACTTTCATACAGGAAAAGCATTTGAATGGAATCAGCCCAGAGCCTGCTCTCTGCTGTGCAGGAACACAGTCAGCACAGAATGAACAGTGGCATCAGCTCACACGGCAGAAGGAGCAGCAGGGAAAGCTAGTGCTCTGCTTCTTCAGCACACAAGCAGCTTTGCAACGGGGTCACCATCATTGCAGTCTCTCCTCGGTTTCATACCTAAAAGTCCATTTGAATCCAAATTCTCAGGTGGTCTCACATGCCCAGCAGCACAGTGAGTACACCACGAACGTTTGGCCTCTGCTCCCACAGCAGAAGAGCCAGGATTGAAAGCTGGTGCTGGACCTGTTCAGCACACAATCCCCTTTACATTGGTGCCTCCATCGTTGCTTTCACTGCTAACACTCATACAGGAAAAGCATTTTAATAGAATCCGTCCAGAGCCTGCTCCCTGCTGCGCAGCAACACAGTCAGCACAGAATGAACAGTGGCATCTGCACACACGGCAGAAGGAGCAGCAGGGAAAGCTAGTGCTCTGCTTCTTCAGCACACAAGCAGCTTTGCAACGGGGTCACCATCATTGCAGTCTCTCCTCGGTTTCATATCTAAAAGTCCATTTGAATCCAAATTCTCATGCGGTCTCAGCTGCCCAGAGGCACAGTGAGTACAGCACGAACGTTTGGCCTCTGCTCCCACAGCAGAAGAGCCAGGATTGAAAGCTGGTGCTGGACCTGTTCAGCACACAATCCCCTTTACATTGGTGCCTCCATCGTTGCTTTCACTGCTCACTTTCATACAGGAAAAGCATTTGAATGGAATCAGTCCAGAGGCTGCTCTCTGCTGCGCAGCAACACAGTCAGCACAGAATGAACAGGGGCATCTGCTCACACGGCAGAAGGAGCAGCAGGGAAAGCTAGTGCTCTGCTTCTTCAGCACACAAGCAGCTTTGCAACGGGGTCACCATCATTGCAGTCTCTCCTCGGTTTCCTACCTAAAAGTCCATTTGAATCCAAATTCTCAGGTGGTGTCTCTCAGCTGCCCAGCAGCACAGTTAGTACAGCACGAACGTTTGGCCTCTGCTCCCACAGCAGAAGAGCCAGGATTGAAAGCTGGTGCTGGACCTGTTCAGCACACAATGGCTTTTACATTGATGCATTCATCGTTGCTTTCACTGCTCACTTTCATACAGGAAAAGCATTTGAATGGAATCAGTCCAGAGGCTGCTCTCTGCTGCGCAGCAACACAGTCAGCACAGAATGAACAGTGGCATCTGCTCACACGGCAGAAGGAGCAGCAGGGAAAGCTAGTGCTCTGCTTCTTCAGCACACAAGCAGCTTTGCAACGGGGTCACCATCATTGCAGTCTCTCCTCGGTTTCCTACCTAAAAGTCCATTTGAATCCAAATTCTCAGGTGGTGTCTCTCAGCTGCCCAGCAGCACAGTTAGTACAGCACGAACGTTTGGCCTCTGCTCCCACAGCAGAAGAGCCAGGATTGAAAGCTGGTGCTGGACCTGTTCAGCACACAATCCCTTTTACTTTGGTGCATTCATCGTTGCTTTCACTGCTCACTTTCATACAGGAAAAGCATTTGAATGGAATCAGTCCAGAGGCTGCTCTCTGCTGCGCAGCAACACAGTCAGCACAGAATGAACAGTAGCATCTGCTCACACGGCAGAAGGAGCAGCAGTGAAAGCTAGTGCTCTGCTTCTTCAGCACACAAGCAGCTTTGCAACGGGGTCACCATCATTGCAGTCTCTCCTCGGTTTCATACCTAAAAGTCTATTTGAATCCAAATTCTCAAGCGGTCTCAGCTGCCCAGCAGCACAGTGAGTACAGCACAAACGTTTGGCATCTCCTCCCACAGCAGAAGAGAAAGGATTGAAAGCTGGTGCTGGACCTGTTCAGCATACAATCCCCTTTACATTGGTGCATCCATCGTTGCTTTCACTGCTAACACTCGTACAGGAAAAGCATTTGAATAGAATCAGTCCAGAGCCTGCTCCCTGCTGGCAGCAACACAGCACAGAATGAACAGTGGCATCTGCTCACACGGCAGAAGGAGCAGCAGGGAAAGCTAGTGCTCTGCTTCTTCAGCACACAAGCAGCTTTGCAACGGGGTCACCATCATTGCAGTCTCTCCTCGGTTTCATACCTAAAAGTCCATTTGAATCCAAATTCTCAGGTGGTGTCTCTCAGCTGCCCAGCAGCACAGTTAGTACAGAACGAACGTTTGGCCTCTGATCCCACAGCAGAAGAGCCAGGATTGAAAGCTGGTGCTGGACCTGTTCAGCACACAATCCCCTTTACATTGGTGCATTCATCGTTGCTATCACTGCTCACTTTCATACAGGAAAAGCATTTGAATGGAATCAGTCCAGAGCCTGCTCTCTGCTGTGCAGGAACACAGTCAGCACAGAATGAACAGTGGCATCAGCTCACACGGCAGAAGGAGCAGCAGGGAAAGCTAGTGCTCTGCTTCTTCAGCACACAAGCAGCTTTGCAACGGGGTCACCATCATTGCAGTCTCTCCTCGGTTTCATACCTAAAAGTCCATTTGAATCCAAATTCTCAGGTGGTGTCTCTCAGCTGCCCAGCAGCACAGTGAGTACAGCACGAACGTTTGGCCTCTGCTCCCACAGCAGAAGAGCCAGGATTGAAAGCTGGTGCTGGACCTGTTCAGCACACAATCCCCTTTACATCGGTGCCTCCATCGTTGCTTTCACTGCTCACATTCATACAGGAAAAGCATTTGAATGGAATCAGTCCATAGGCTGCTCTCTGCTGCGCAGCAACACAGTCAGCACAGAATGAACAGTGGCATCTGCTCACACGGCAGAAGGAGCAGCAGGGAAAGCTAGTGCTCTGCTTCTTCAGCACACAAGCAGCTTTGCAAAGGGGACACCATCATTGCAGTCTCTCCTCGGCTTCATACCTAAAAGTCCATTTGAATCCGAATTCTCAGGTGGTGTCTCTCAGCTGCCCAGCAGCACAGTGAGTACAGCACGAACGTTTGGCCTCTGCTCCCACACCAGAAGAGCCAGGATTGAAAGCTGGTGCTGGACCTGTTCAGCACACAATCCCCTTTACATTGGTGCCTCCATCGTTGCTTTCACTGCTAACACTCATACAGGAAAAGCATTTGAATAGAATCTGTCCAGAGCCTGCTCCCTGCTGGCAGCAACACCGCACAGAATGAACAGGGGCATCTGCTCACACGGCAGAAGGAGCAGCAGGGAGAGCTAGTGCTCTGCTTCTTCAGCACACAAGCAGCTTTGCAACGGGGTCACCATCATTGCAGTCTCTCCTCGGTTTCATACCTAAAAGTCCATTTGAATCCAAATTCTCAAGCGGTCTCAGCTGCCCAGAGGCACAGTGAGTACAGCACGAACGTTTGGCCTCTGCTCCCACAGCAGAAGAGCCAGGATTGAAATCTGGTGCTTGACCTGTTCAGCACACAATCCCCTTTACATTGGTGCCTCCATCGTTGCTTTCACTGCTAACACTCATACAGGAAAAGCATTTGAATAGAATCCGTCCAGAGCCTGCTCCCTGCTGGCAGCAACACAGCACAGAATGAACAGTGGCATCTGCTCACACGGCAGAAGGAGCAGCAGGGAAAGCTAGTGCTCTGCTTCTTCAGCACACAAGCAGCTTTGCAACGGGGTCACCATCATTGCAGTCTCTCCTCGGTTTCCTACCTAAAAGTCCATTTGAATCCAAATTCTCAGGTGGTGTCTCTCAGCTGCCCAGCAGCACAGTTAGTACAGCACGAACGTTTGGCCTCTGCTCCCACAGCAGAAGAGCCAGGATTGAAAGCTGGTGCTGGACCTGTTCAGCACACAATGCCTTTTACATTGATGCATTCATCGTTGCTTTCACTGCTCACTTTCATACAGGAAAAGCATTTGAATGGAATCAGTCCAGAGGCTGCTCTCTGCTGCGCAGCAACACAGTCAGCACAGAATGAACAGGGGCATCTGCTCACACGGCAGAAGGAGCAGCAGGGAAAGCTAGTGCTCTGCTTCTTCAGCACACAAGCAGCTTTGCAACGGGGTCACCATCATTGCAGTCTCTCCTCGGTTTCATACCTAAAAGTCCATTTGAATCCAAATTCTCAGGTGGTGTCTCTCAGCTGCCCAGCAGCACAGTGAGTACAGCACGAACGTTTGGCCTCTGCTCCCACAGCAGAAGAGCCAGGATTGAAAGCTGGTGCTGGACCTGTTCAGCACACAATCCCCTTTACATTGGTGCCTCCATCGTTGCTTTCACTGCTCACATTCATACAGGAAAAGCATTTGAATGGAATCAGTCCAGAGGCTGCTCTCTGCTGCGCAGGAACACAGTCAGCACAGAATGAACAGGGGCATCTGCTCACACGGCAGAAGGAGCAGCAGGGAAAGCTAGTGCTCTGCTTCTTCAGCACACAAGCAGCTTTGCAAAGGGGTCACCATCATTGCAGTCTCTCCTCGGCTTCATACCTAAAAGTCCATTTGAATCCGAAATCTCAGGTGGTGTCGCTCAGCTGCCCAGCAGCACAGTGAGTACAGCACGAACGTTTGGCCTCTGCTCCCACACCAGAAGAGCCAGGATTGAAAGCTGGTGCTGGACCTGTTCAGCACACAATCCCCTTTACATTGGTGCCTCCATCGTTGCTTTCACTGCTAACACTCATACAGGAAAAGCATTTGAATAGAATCTGTCCAGAGCCTGCTCCCTGCTGGCAGTAACACCGCACAGAATGAACAGTGGAATCTGCTCACACGGCAGAAGGAGCAGCAGGGAGAGCTAGTGCTCTGCTTCTTCAGCACACAAGCAGCTTTGCAACGGGGTCACCATCATTGCAGTCTCTCCTCGGTTTCATACCTAAAAGTCCATTTGAATCCAAATTCTCAAGCGGTCTCAGCCGCCCAGAGGCACGGTGAGTACAGCACGAACGTTTGGCATCTGCTCCCACAGCAGAAGAGCCAGGATTGAAAGCTGGTGCTGGACCTGTTCAGCACACAATCCCCTTTACATTGGTGCCTCCATCGTTGCTTTCACTGCTAACACTCATACAGGAAAAGCATTTGAATAGAATCCGTCCAGAGCCTGCTCCCTGCTGGCAGCAACACAGCACAGAATGAACAGTGGCATCTGCTCACACGGCAGAAGGAGCAGCAGGGAAAGCTAGTGCTCTGCTTCTTCAGCACACAAGCAGCTTTGCAACGGGGTCACCATCATTGCAGTCTCTCCTCGGTTTCATACCTAAAAGTCCATTTGAATCCAAATTCTCAAGCGGTCTCAGCCGCCCAGAGGCACAGTGAGTACAGCACGAACGTTTGGCCTCTGCTCCCACAGCAGAAGAGCCAGGATTGAAAGCTGGTGCTGGACCTGTTCAGCACACAATCCCCTTTACATTGGTGCCTCCATCGTTGCTTTCACTGCTCACTTTCATACAGGAAAAGCATTTGAATGGAATCAGTCCAGAGGCTGCTCTCTGCTGTGCAGGAACACAGCCAGCACAGAATGAACAGTGGCATCAGCTCACACGGCAGAAGGAGCAGCAGGGAAAGCTAGTGCTCTGCTTCTTCAGCACACAAGCAGCTTTGCAACGGGGTCACCATCATTGCAGTCTCTCCTCGGTTTCATACCTAAAAGTCCATTTGAATCCAAATTCTCAGGTGGCCTCACCTGCCCAGCAGCACAGTGAGTACAGCACGAACGTTTGGCATCTGCTCCCACAGCAGAAGAGCCAGGATTGAAAGCTGGTGCTGGACCTGTTCAGCACACAATCCCCTTTACATTGGTGCCTCCATCGTTGCTTTCACTGCTAACACTCATACAGGAAAAGCATTTGAATAGAATCCGTCCAGAGCCTGCTCCCTGCTGGCAGCAACACAGCACAGAATGAACAGTGGCATCTGCTCACACGGCAGAAGGAGCAGCAGGGAAAGCTAGTGCTCTGCTTCTTCAGCACACAAGCAGCTTTGCAACGGGGTCACCATCATTGCAGTCTCTCCTCGGTTTCATACCTAAAAGTCCATTTGAATCCAAATTCTCAGGTGGTGTCGCTCAGCTGCCCAGCAGCACAGTGAGTACAGCACGAACGTTTGGCCTCTGCTCCCACAGCAGAAGAGCCAGGATTGAAAGCTGGTGCTGGACCTGTTCAGCACACAATCCCCTTTACATTGGTGCCTCCATCGTTGGTTTCACTGCTCACTTTCATACAGGAAAAGCATTTGAATGGAATCAGTCCAGAGGCTGCTCCCTGCTGGCAGCAACACCGCACAGAATGAACAGGGGCATCTGCTCACACGGCAGAAGGAGCAGCAGGGAAAGCTAGTGCTCTGCTTCTTCAGCACACAAGCAGCTTTGCAACGGGGTCACCATCATTGCAGTCTCTCCTCGGTTTCATACCTAAAAGTCCATTTGAATCCAAATTCTCAAGCGGTCTCAGCCGCCCAGAGGCACAGTGAGTACAGCACGAACGTTTGGCCTCTGCTCCCACAGCAGAAGAGCCAGGATTGAAATCTGGTGCTTGACCTGTTCAGCACACAATCCCCTTTACATTGGTGCCTCCATCGTTGCTTTCACTGCTAACACTCATACAGGAAAAGCATTTGAATAGAATCCGTCCAGAGCCTGCTCTCTGCTGGCAGCAACACAGCACAGAATGAACAGTGGCATCTGCTCACACGGCAGAAGGAGCAGCAGGGAAAGCTAGTGCTCTGCTTCTTCAGCACACAAGCAGCTTTGCAACGGGGTCACCATCATTGCAGTCTCTCCTCGGTTTCCTACCTAAAAGTCCATTTGAATCCAAATTCTCAGGTGGTGTCTCTCAGCTGCCCAGCAGCACAGTTAGTACAGCACGAACGTTTGGCCTCTGCTCCCACAGCAGAACAGCCAGGATTGAAAGCTGGTGCTGGACCTGTTCAGCACACAATCCCTTTTACATTGGTGCATTCATCGTTGCTTTCACTGCTCACTTTCATACAGGAAAAGCATTTGAATGGAATCAGTCCAGAGGCTGCTCTCTGCTGCGCAGCAACACAGTCAGCACAGAATGAACAGTGGCATCTGCTCACACGGCAGAAGGAGCAGCAGGGAAAGCTAGTGCTCTGCTTCTTCAGCACACAAGCAGCTTTGCAACGGGGTCACCATCATTGCAGTCTCTCCTCGGTTTCATACCTAAAAGTCCATTTGAATCCAAATTCTCAGGTGGTGTCTCTCAGCTGCCCAGCAGCACAGTGAGTACAGCACGAACGTTTGGCCTCTGCTCCCACAGCAGAAGAGCCAGGATTGAAAGCTGGTGCTGGACCTGTTCAGCACACAATCCCCTTTACATTGGTGCCTCCATCGTTGCTTTCACTGCTCACATTCATACAGGAAAAGCATTTGAATGGAATCAGTCCAGAGGCTGCTCTCTGCTGCGCAGGAACATAGTCAGCACAGAATGAACAGTGGCATCTGCTCACACGGCAGAAGGAGCAGCAGGGAAAGCTAGTGCTCTGCTTCTTCAGCACACAAGCAGCTTTGCAAAGGGGTCACCATCATTGCAGTCTCTCCTCGGTTTCATACCTAAACGTCCATTTGAATCCGAATTCTCAGGTGGTGTCTCTCAGCTGCCCAGCAGCACAGTTAGTATAGCACGAACGTTTGGCCTCTGCTCCCACAGCAGAAGAGCGAGGATTGAAAGCTGGTGCTGGACCTGTTCAGCACACAATCCCCTTTACATTGGTGCCTCCATCGTTGCTTTCACTGCTAACACTCATACAGGAAAAGCATTTGAATAGAATCCGTCCAGAGCCTGCTCCCTGTTGGCAGCAACACAGCACAGAATGAACAGTGGCATCTGCTCACACGGCAGAAGGAGCAGCAGGGAAAGCTAGTGCTCTGCTTCTTCAGCACACAAGCAGCTTTGCAACGGGGTCACCATCATTGCAGTCTCTCCTCGGTTTCATACCTAAAAGTCCATTTGAATCCAAATTCTCAAGCGGTCTCAGCTGCCCAGAGGCACAGTGAGTACAGCACGAACGTTTGGCATCTGCTCCCACAGCAGAAGAGCCAGGATTGAAAGCTGGTGCTGGACCTGTTCAGCACACAATCCCCTTTACATTGGTGCCTCCATCGTTGCTTTCACTGCTAACACTCATACAGGAAAAGCATTTGAATAGAATCCGTCCAGAGCCTGCTCCCTGCTGGCAGCAACACAGCACAGAATGAACAGTGGCATCTGCTCACACGGCAGAAGGAGCAGCAGGGAAAGCTAGTGCTCTGCTTCTTCAGCACACAAGCAGCTTTGCAACGGGGTCACCATCATTGCAGTCTCTCCTCGGTTTCATACCTAAAAGTCCATTTGAATCCAAATTCTCAGGTGGTGTCGCTCAGCTGCCCAGCAGCACAGTGAGTACAGCACGAACGTTTGGCCTCTGCTCCCACAGCAGAAGAGCCAGGATTGAAAGCTGGTGCTGGACCTGTTCAGCACACAATCCCCTTTACATTGGTGCCTCCATCGTTGCTTTCACTGCTAACACTCATACAGGAAAAGCATTTGAATAAAATCCGTCCAGAGCCTGCTCCCTGCTGGCAGCAACACAGCACAGAATAAACAGTGGCATCTGCTCACACGGCAGAAGGAGCAGCAGGGAAATCTAGTGCTCTGCTTCTTCAGCACACAAGCAGCTTTGCAACGGGGTCACCATCATTGCAGTCTCTCCTCGGCTTCATACCTAAAAGTCCATTTGAATCCAAATTCTCAGGTGGTGTCTCTCAGCTGCCCAGCAGCACAGTTAGTACAGCACGAACGTTTGGCCTCTGCTCCCACAGCAGAAGAGCCAGGATTGAAAGCTGGTGCTGGACCTGTTCAGCACACAATCCCTTTTACATTGGTGCATTCATCGTTGCTTTCACTGCTCACTTTCATACAGGAAAAGCATTTGAATGGAATCAGTCCAGAGGCTGCTCTCTGCTGCGCAGCAACACAGTCAGCACAGAATGAACAGTGGCATCTGCTCACTCGGCAGAAGGAGCAGCAGGGAAAGCTAGTGCTCTGCTTCTTCAGCACACAAGCAGCTTTGCAACGGGGTCACCATCATTGCAGTCTCTCCTCGGTTTCGTACCTAAAAGTCCATTTGAATCCAAATTCTCAGGTGGTGTCTCTCAGCTGCCCAGCAGCACAGTGAGTACAGCACGAACGTTTGGCCTCTGCTCCCACAGCAGAAGAGCCAGGATTGAAAGCTGGTGCTGGACCTGTTCAGCACACAATCCCCTTTACATTGGTGCCTCCATCGTTGCTTTAACTGCTAACACTCATACAGGAAAAGCATTTGAATAGAATCCGTCCAGAGCCTGCTCCCTGTTGGCAGCAACACAGCACAGAATGAACAGTGGCATCAGCTCACACGGCAGAAGGAGCAGCAGGGAAAGCTAGTGCTCTGCTTCTTCAGCACACAAGCAGCTTTGCAACGGGGTCACCATCATTGCAGTCTCTCCTCGGTTTCATACCTAAAAGTCTATTTGAATCCAAATTCTCAAGCGGTCTCAGCTGCCCAGCAGCACAGTGAGTACAGCACGAACGTTTGGCATCTGCTCCCACAGCAGAAGAGCAAGGATTGAAAGCTGGTGCTGGACCTGTTCAGCACACAATCCCCTTTACATTGGTGCATCCATCGTTGCTTTCACTGTTAACACTCGTACAGGAAAAGCATTTGAATAGAATCAGTCCAGAGCCTGCTCCCTGCTGGCAGCAACACAGCACAGAATGAACAGTGGCATCTGCTCACACGGCAGAAGGACCAGCAGGGAAAGCTAGTGCTGTGTCTCTTCAGCACACAAGAAGCTTTGCAACGGGGTCACCATCATTGCAGTCTCTCCTCGGTTTCATACCTAAAAGTCCATTTGAATCCAAATTCTCAGGTGGTGTCTCTCAGCTGCCCAGCAGCACAGTTAGTACAGCACGAACGTTTGGCCTCTGCTCCCACAGCAGAAGAGCCAGGATTGAAAGCTGGTGCTGGACCTGTTCAGCACACAATCCCCTTTACATTGGTGCCTCCATCGTTGCTTTAACTGCTAACACTCATACAGGAAAAGCATTTGAATAGAATCCGTCCAGAGCCTGCTCCCTGCTGGCAGCAACACAGCACAGAATGAACAGTGGCATCTGCTCACACGGCAGAAGGAGCAGCAGGGAAAGCTAGTGCTCTGCTTCTTCAGCACACAAGCAGCTTTGCAACGGGGTCACCATCATTGCAGTCTCTCCTCGGCTTCATACCTCAAAGTCCATTTGAATCCAAATTCTCAGGTGGTGTCTCTCAGCTGCCCAGCAGCACAGTTAGTACAGCACGAACGTTTGGCCTCTGCTCCCACAGCAGAAGAGCCAGGATTGAAAGCTGGTGCTGGACCTGTTCAGCACACAATCCCTTTTACATTGGTGCATTCATCGTTGCTTTCACTGCTCACTTTCATACAGGAAAAGCATTTGAATGGAATCAGTCCAGAGGCTGCTCTCTGCTGCGCAGCAACACAGTCAGCACAGAATGAACAGTGGCATCTGCTCACACGGCAGAAGGAGCAGCAGGGAAAGCTAGTGCTCTGCTTCTTCAGCACACAAGCAGCTTTGCAACGGGGTCACCATCATTGCAGTCTCTCCTCGGTTTCATACCTAAAAGTCCATTTGAATCCAAATTCTCAAGCGGTCTCAGCTGCCCAGCAGCACAGTTAGTACAGCTCGAACGTTTGGCCTCTGCTCCCACAGCAGAAGAGCCAGGATTGAAAGCTGGTGCTGGACCTGTTCAGCACACAATCCCCTTTACATTGGTGCCTCCATCGTTGCTTTCACTGCTAACACTCATACAGGAAAAGCATTTGAATAGAATCCGTCCAGAGCCTGCTCCCTGCTGGCAGCAACACAGCACAGAATGAACAGGGGCATCTGCTCACACGGCAGAAGGAGCAGCAGGGAAAGCTAGTGCTCTGCTTCTTCAGCACACAAGCAGCTTTGCAACGGGGTCACCATCATTGCAGTCTCTCCTCGGTTTCATACCTAAAAGTCCATTTGAATCCAAATTCTCAGGTGGTGTCTCTCAGCTGCCCAGCAGCACAGTGAGTACAGCATGAACGTTTGGCCTCTGCTCCCACAGCAGAAGAGCCAGGATTGAAAGCTGGTGCTGGACCTGTTCAGCACACAATCCCTTTTACATTGGTGCATTCATCGTTGCTTTCACTGCTCACTTTCATACAGGAAAAGCATTTGAATGGAATCAGTCCAGGGCTGCTCTCTGCTGCGCAGGAACACAGTCAGCACAGAATGAACAGTGGCATCTGCTCACACGGCAGAAGGAGCAGCAGGGAAAGCTAGTGCTCAGCTTCTTCAGCACACAAGCAGCTTTGCAAAGGGGTCACCATCATTGCAGTCTCTCCTCGGTTTCATACCTAAAAGTCCATTTGAATCCAAATTCTCAGGTGGTGTCTCTCAGCTGCCCAGCAGCACAGTGAGTACAGCACGAACGTTTGGCCTCTGCTCCCACAGCAGAAGAGCCAGGATTGAAAGCTGGTGCTGGACCTGTTCAGCACACAATCCCCTTTACATTGGTGCCTCCATCGTTGCTTTCACTGCTCACATTCATACAGGAAAAGCATTTGAATGGAATCAGTCCAGAGGCTGCTCTCTGCTGCGCAGGAACACAGTCAGCACAGAATGAACAGTGGCATCTGCTCACACGGCAGAAGGAGCAGCAGGGAAAGCTAGTGCTCTGCTTCTTCAGCACACAAGCAGCTTTGCAACGGGGTCACCATCATTGCAGTCTCTCCTCGGTTTCATACCTAAAAGTCTATTTGAATCCAAATTCTCAAGCGGTCTCAGCTGCCCAGCAGCACAGTGAGTACAGCACGAACGTTTGGCATCTGCTCCCACAGCAGAAGAGCCAGGATTGAAAGCTTGTGCTGGACCTGTTCAGCACACAATCCCCTTTACATTGGTGCCTCCATCGTTGCTTTCACTGCTCACTTTCATACAGGAAAAGCATTTGAATGGAATCAGTCCAGGGCCTGCTCTCTGCTGCGCAGGAACACAGTCAGCACAGAATGAACAGTGGCATCTGCTCACACGGCAGAAGGAGCAGCAGGGAAAGCTAGTGCTCTGCTTCTTCAGCACACAAGCAGCTTTGCAACGGGGTCACCATCATTGCAGTCTCTCCTCGGTTTCATACCTAAAAGTCCATTTGAATCCAAATTCTCAGGTGGTGTCTCTCAGCTGCCCAGCAGCACAGTGAGTACAGCACGAACGTTTGGCCTCTGCTCCCACAGCAGAAGAGCCAGGATTGAAAGCTGGTGCTGGACCTGTTCAGCACACAATCCCTTTTACATTGGTGCATTCATCGTTGCTTTCACTGCTCACTTTCATACAGGAAAAGCATTTGAATGGAATCAGTCCAGGGCTGCTCTCTGCTGCGCAGGAACACAGTCAGCACAGAATGAACAGTGGCATCTGCTCACACGGCAGAAGGAGCAGCAGGGAAAGCTAGTGCTCAGCTTCTTCAGCACACAAGCAGCTTTGCAAAGGGGTCACCATCATTGCAGTCTCTCCTCGGTTTCATACCTAAAAGTCCATTTGAATCCAAATTCTCAGGTGGTGTCTCTCAGCTGCCCAGCAGCACAGTGAGTACAGCACGAACGTTTGGCCTCTGCTCCCACAGCAGAAGAGCCAGGATTGAAAGCTGGTGCTGGACCTGTTCAGCACACAATCCCCTTTACATTGGTGCCTCCATCGTTGCTTTCACTGCTCACATTCATACAGGAAAAGCATTTGAATGGAATCAGTCCAGAGGCTGCTCTCTGCTGCGCAGGAACACAGTCAGCACAGAATGAACAGTGGCATCTGCTCACACGGCAGAAGGAGCAGCAGGGAAAGCTAGTGCTCTGCTTCTTCAGCACACAAGCAGCTTTGCAACGGGGTCACCATCATTGCAGTCTCTCCTCGGTTTCATACCTAAAAGTCTATTTGAATCCAAATTCTCAAGCGGTCTCAGCTGCCCAGCAGCACAGTGAGTACAGCACGAACGTTTGGCATCTGCTCCCACAGCAGAAGAGCAAGGATTGAAAGCTGGTGCTGGACCTGTTCAGCACACAATCCCCTTTACATTGGTGCATCCATCGTTGCTTTCACTGCTAACACTCATACAGGAAAAGCATTTGAATAGAATCCGTCCAGAGCCTGCTCCCTGCTGGCAGCAACACAGCACAGAATGAACAGTGGCATCTGCTCACACGGCAGAAGGACCAGCAGGGAAAGCTCGGGCTGTGTCTCTTCAGCACACAAGCAGCTTTGCAACGGGGTCACCATCATTGCAGTCTCTCCTCGGTTTCCTACCTAAAAGTCCATTTGAATCCAAATTCTCAGGTGGTGTCTCTCAGCTGCCCAGCAGCACAGTTAGTACAGCACGAACGTTTGGCCTCTGCTCCCACAGCAGAAGAGCCAGGATAGAAAGCTGGTGCTGGACCTGTTCAGCACACAATCCCCTTTACATTGGTGCCTCCATCGTTGCTTTCACTGCTCACTTTCATACAGGAAAAGCATTTGAATGGAATCAGTCCAGGGCCTGCTCTCTGCTGCGCAGGAACACAGTCAGCACAGAATGAACAGTGGCATCTGCTCACACGGCAGAAGGAGCAGCAGGGAAAGCTAGTGCTCTGCTTCTTCAGCACACAAGCAGCTTTGCAACGGGGTCACCATCATTGCAGTCTCTCCTCGGTTTCCTACCTAAAAGTCCATTTGAATCCAAATTCTCAGGTGGTGTCTCTCAGCTGCCCAGCAGCACAGTTAGTACAGCACGAACGTTTGGCCTCTGCTCCCACAGCAGAAGAGCCAGGATTGAAAGCTGGTGCTGGACCTGTTCAGCACACAATCCCCTTTACATTGGTGCCTCCATCGTTGCTTTCACTGCTCACATTCATACAGGAAAAGCATTTGAATGGAATCAGTCCAGAGGCTGCTCTCTGCTGCGCAGCAACACAGTCAGCACAGAATGAACAGTGGCATCTGCTCACACGGCAGAAGGAGCAGCAGGGAAAGCTAGTGCTCTGCTTCTTCAGCACACAAGCAGCTTTGCAACGGGGTCACCATCATTGCAGTCTCTCCTCGGTTTCATACCTAAAACTCTATTTGAATCCAAATTCTCAAGCGGTCTCAGCTGCCCAGCAGCACAGTGAGTACAGCACGAACGTTTGGCATCTGCTCCCACAGCAGAAGAGCAAGGATTGAAAGCTGGTGCTGGACCTGTTCAGCACACAATCCCCTTTACATTGGTGCATCCATCGTTGCTTTCACTGTTAACACTCGTACAGGAAAAGCATTTGAATAGAATCAGTCCAGAGCCTGCTCCCTGCTGGCAGCAACACAGCACAGAATGAACAGTGGCATCTGCTCACACGGCAGAAGGACCAGCAGGGAAAGCTAGTGCTGTGTCTCTTCAGCACACAAGAAGCTTTGCAACGGGGTCACCATCATTGCAGTCTCTCCTCGGTTTCCTACCTAAAAGTCCATTTGAATCCGAATTCTCAGGTGGTGTCTCTCAGCTGCCCAGCAGCACAGTGAGTACAGCACGAACGTTTGGCCTCTGCTCCCACAGCAGAAGAGCCAGGATTGAAAGCTGGTGCTGGACCTGTTCAGCACACAATCCCCTTTACATTGGTGCCTCCATCGTTGCTTTCACTGCTCACTTTCATACAGGAAAAGCATTTGAATGGAATCAGTCCAGAGGCTGCTCTCTGCTGCGCAGCAACACAGTCAGCACAGAATGAACAGTGGCATCTGCTCACACGGCAGAAGGAGCAGCAGGGAAAGCTAGTGCTCTGCTTCTTCAGCACACAAGCAGCTTTGCAACGGGGTCACCATCATTGCAGTCTCTCCTCGGTTTCATACCTAAAAGTCCATTTGAATCCAAATTCTCAGGTGGTGTCGCTCAGCTGCCCAGCAGCACAGTGAGTACAGCACGAACGTTTGGCCTCTGCTCCCACAGCAGAAGAGCCAGGATTGAAAGCTGGTGCTGGGCCTGTTCAGCACACAATCCCCTTTACATTGGTGCATCCATCGTTGCTTTTACTGCTAACACTCATACAGGAAAAGCATTTGAATAGAATCAGAGTAGAGCCTGCTCCCTGCTGGCAGCAACACAGCACAGAATGAACAGGGGCATCTGCTCACACGGCAAAAGGACCCGCAGGGAAAGCTAGTGCTGTGTCTCTTCAGCACACAAGAAGCTTTGCAACGGGGTCACCATCATTGCAGTCTCTCCTCGGTTTCATACCTAAAAATCCATTTGAATCCAAATTCTCAGGTGGTGTCTCTCAGCTGCCCAGCAGCACAGTTAGTACAGCACGAACGTTTGGCCTCTGCTCCCACAGCAGAAGAGCCAGGATTGAAAGCTGGTGCTGGACCTGTTCAGCACACAATCCCCTTTACATTGGTGCCTCCATCGTTGCTTTCACTGCTCACATTCATACCGGAAAAGCATTTGAATGGAATCAGTCCAGAGGCTGCTCTCTGCGGCGCAGCAACACAGTCAGCAGAGAATGAACAGTGGCATCTGCTCACACGGCAGAAGGAGCAGCAGGGAAAGCTAGTGCTCTGCTTCTTCAGCACACAAGCAGCTTTGCAACGGGGTCACCATCATTGCAGTCTCTCCTCGGCTTCATACCTAAAAGTCCATTTGAATACAAATTCTCAGGTGGTGTCGCTCAGCTGCCCAGCAGCACAGTGAGTACAGCACGAACGTTTGGCCTCTGCTCCCACAGCAGAAGAGCCAGGATTGAAAGCTGGTGCTGGACCTGTTCAGCACACAATCCCCTTTACATTGGTGCCTCCATCGTTGCTTTCACTGCTCACATTCATACAGGAAAAGCATTTGAATGGAATCAGTCCAGAGGCTGCTCTCTGCTGCGCAGGAACACAGTCAGCAGAGAATGAACAGTGGCATCTGCTCACACGGCAGAAGGAGCAGCAGGGAAAGCTAGTGCTCTGCTTCTTCAGCACACAAGCAGCTTTGCAACGGGGTCACCATCATTGCAGTCTCTCCTCGGTTTCATACCTAAAAGTCCATTTGAATCCAAATTCTCAGGTGGTGTCTCTCAGCTGCCCAGCAGCACAGTGAGTACAGCACGCACGTTTGGCCTCTGCTCCCACAGCAGAAGAGCCAGGATTGAAAGCTGGTGCTGGACCTGTTCAGCACACAATCCCTTTTACATTGGTGCATTCATCGTTGCTTTCACTGCTCACTTTCATACAGGAAAAGCATTTGAATGGAATCAGTCCAGGGCTGCTCTCTGCTGCGCAGGAACACAGTCAGCACAGAAAGAACAGTGGCATCTGCTCACACGGCAGAAGGAGCAGCAGGGAAAGCTAGTGCTCAGCTTCTTCAGCACACAAGCAGCTTTGCAAAGGGGTCACCATCATTGCAGTCTCTCCTCGGTTTCATACCTAAAAGTCCATTTGAATCCAAATTCTCAGGTGGTGTCTCTCAGCTGCCCAGCAGCACAGTGAGTACAGCACGAACGTTTGGCCTCTGCTCCCACAGCAGAAGAGCCAGGATTGAAAGCTGGTGCTGGACCTGTTCAGCACACAATCCCCTTTACATTGGTGCCTCCATCGTTGCTTTCACTGCTCACATTCATACAGGAAAAGCATTTGAATGGAATCAGTCCAGAGGCTGCTCTCTGCTGCGCAGGAACACAGTCAGCACAGAATGAACAGTGGCATCTGCTCACACGGCAGAAGGAGCAGCAGGGAAAGCTAGTGCTCTGCTTCTTCAGCACACAAGCAGCTTTGCAACGGGGTCACCATCATTGCAGTCTCTCCTCGGTTTCATACCTAAAAGTCTATTTGAATCCAAATTCTCAAGCGGTCTCAGCTGCCCAGCAGCACAGTGAGTACAGCACGAACGTTTGGCATCTGCTCCCACAGCAGAAGAGCAAGGATTGAAAGCTGGTGCTGGACCTGTTCAGCACACAATCCCCTTTACATTGGTGCATCCATCGTTGCTTTCACTGCTAACACTCATACAGGAAAAGCATTTGAATAGAATCCGTCCAGAGCCTGCTCCCTGCTGGCAGCAACACAGCACAGAATGAACAGTGGCATCTGCTCACACGGCAGAAGGACCAGCAGGGAAAGCTCGGGCTGTGTCTCTTCAGCACACAAGCAGCTTTGCAACGGGGTCACCATCATTGCAGTCTCTCCTCGGTTTCCTACCTAAAAGTCCATTTGAATCCAAATTCTCAGGTGGTGTCTCTCAGCTGCCCAGCAGCACAGTTAGTACAGCACGAACGTTTGGCCTCTGCTCCCACAGCAGAAGAGCCAGGATAGAAAGCTGGTGCTGGACCTGTTCAGCACACAATCCCCTTTACATTGGTGCCTCCATCGTTGCTTTCACTGCTCACTTTCATACAGGAAAAGCATTTGAATGGAATCAGTCCAGGGCCTGCTCTCTGCTGCGCAGGAACACAGTCAGCACAGAATGAACAGTGGCATCTGCTCACACGGCAGAAGGAGCAGCAGGGAAAGCTAGTGCTCTGCTTCTTCAGCACACAAGCAGCTTTGCAACGGGGTCACCATCATTGCAGTCTCTCCTCGGTTTCCTACCTAAAAGTCCATTTGAATCCAAATTTCTCAGGTGGTGTCTCTCAGCTGCCCAGCAGCACAGTTAGTACAGCACGAACGTTTGGCCTCTGCTCCCACAGCAGAAGAGCCAGGATTGAAAGCTGGTGCTGGACCTGTTCAGCACACAATCCCCTTTACATTGGTGCCTCCATCGTTGCTTTCACTGCTCACATTCATACAGGAAAAGCATTTGAATGGAATCAGTCCAGAGGCTGCTCTCTGCTGCGCAGCAACACAGTCAGCACAGAATGAACAGTGGCATCTGCTCACACGGCAGAAGGAGCAGCAGGGAAAGCTAGTGCTCTGCTTCTTCAGGCACACAAGCAGCTTTGCAACGGGGTCACCATCATTGCAGTCTCTCCTCGGTTTCATACCTAAAACTCTATTTGAATCCAAATTCTCAAGCGGTCTCAGCTGCCCAGCAGCACAGTGAGTACAGCACGAACGTTTGGCATCTGCTCCCACAGCAGAAGAGCAAGGATTGAAAGCTGGTGCTGGACCTGTTCAGCACACAATCCCCTTTACATTGGTGCATCCATCGTTGCTTTCACTGTTAACACTCGTACAGGAAAAGCATTTGAATAGAATCAGTCCAGAGCCTGCTCCCTGCTGGCAGCAACACAGCACAGAATGAACAGTGGCATCTGCTCACACGGCAGAAGGACCAGCAGGGAAAGCTAGTGCTGTGTCTCTTCAGCACACAAGAAGCTTTGCAACGGGGTCACCATCATTGCAGTCTCTCCTCGGTTTCCTACCTAAAAGTCCATTAATCCGAATTCTCAGGTGGTGTCTCTCAGCTGCCCAGCAGCACAGTGAGTACAGCACGAACGTTTGGCCTCTGCTCCCACAGCAGAAGAGCCAGGATTGAAAGCTGGTGCTGGACCTGTTCAGCACACAATCCCCTTTACATTGGTGCCTCCATCGTTGCTTTCACTGCTCACTTTCATACAGGAAAAGCATTTGAATGGAATCAGTCCAGAGGCTGCTCTCTGCTGCGCAGCAACACAGTCAGCACAGAATGAACAGTGGCATCTGCTCACACGGCAGAAGGAGCAGCAGGGAAAGCTAGTGCTCTGCTTCTTCAGCACACAAGCAGCTTTGCAACGGGGTCACCATCATTGCAGTCTCTCCTCGGTTTCATACCTAAAAGTCCATTTGAATCCAAATTCTCAGGTGGTGTCGCTCAGCTGCCCAGCAGCACAGTGAGTACAGCACGAACGTTTGGCCTCTGCTCCCACAGCAGAAGAGCCAGGATTGAAAGCTGGTGCTGGGCCTGTTCAGCACACAATCCCCTTTACATTGGTGCATCCATCGTTGCTTTTACTGCTAACACTCATACAGGAAAAGCATTTGAATAGAATCAGAGTAGAGCCTGCTCCCTGCTGGCAGCAACACAGCACAGAATGAACAGGGGCATCTGCTCACACGGCAAAAGGACCCGCAGGGAAAG
The DNA here is from genome assembly GCF_033815535.1 of Pezoporus flaviventris. Taxonomy (NCBI): domain Eukaryota; kingdom Metazoa; phylum Chordata; class Aves; order Psittaciformes; family Psittacidae; genus Pezoporus; species Pezoporus flaviventris. Next base: position 42,424 of record NW_026892732.1, on the reverse strand, counting down.
CTAGTGCTGTGTCTCTTCAGCACACAAGAAGCTTTGCAACGGGGTCACCATCATTGCAGTCTCTCCTCGGTTTCATACCTAAAAATCCATTTGAATCCAAATTCTCAGGTGGTGTCTCTCAGCTGCCCAGCAGCACAGTTAGTACAGCACGAACGTTTGGCCTCTGCTCCCACAGCAGAAGAGCCAGGATTGAAAGCTGGTGCTGGACCTGTTCAGCACACAATCCCCTTTACATTGGTGCCTCCATCGTTGCTTTCACTGCTCACATTCATACCGGAAAAGCATTTGAATGGAATCAGTCCAGAGGCTGCTCTCTGCGGCGCAGCAACACAGTCAGCAGAGAATGAACAGTGGCATCTGCTCACACGGCAGAAGGAGCAGCAGGGAAAGCTAGTGCTCTGCTTCTTCAGCACACAAGCAGCTTTGCAACGGGGTCACCATCATTGCAGTCTCTCCTCGGTTTCATACCTAAAAGTCCATTTGAATCCAAATTCTCAGGTGGTGTCTCTCAGCTGCCCAGCAGCACAGTGAGTACAGCACGCACGTTTGGCCTCTGCTCCCACAGCAGAAGAGCCAGGATTGAAAGCTGGTGCTGGACCTGTTCAGCACACAATCCCTTTTACATTGGTGCATTCATCGTTGCTTTCACTGCTCACTTTCATACAGGAAAAGCATTTGAATGGAATCAGTCCAGGGCTGCTCTCTGCTGCGCAGGAACACAGTCAGCACAGAAAGAACAGTGGCATCTGCTCACACGGCAGAAGGAGCAGCAGGGAAAGCTAGTGCTCAGCTTCTTCAGCACACAAGCAGCTTTGCAAAGGGGTCACCATCATTGCAGTCTCTCCTCGGTTTCATACCTAAAAGTCCATTTGAATCCAAATTCTCAGGTGGTGTCTCTCAGCTGCCCAGCAGCACAGTGAGTACAGCACGAACGTTTGGCCTCTGCTCCCACAGCAGAAGAGCCAGGATTGAAAGCTGGTGCTGGACCTGTTCAGCACACAATCCCCTTTACATTGGTGCCTCCATCGTTGCTTTCACTGCTCACATTCATACAGGAAAAGCATTTGAATGGAATCAGTCCAGAGGCTGCTCTCTGCTGCGCAGGAACACAGTCAGCACAGAATGAACAGTGGCATCTGCTCACACGGCAGAAGGAGCAGCGGGGAAAGCTAGTGCTCTGCTTCTTCAGCACACAAGCAGCTTTGCAACGGGGTCACCATCATTGCAGTCTCTCCTCGGTTTCATACCTAAAAGTCTATTTGAATCCAAATTCTCAAGCGGTCTCAGCTGCCCAGCAGCACAGTGAGTACAGCACGAACGTTTGGCATCTGCTCCCACAGCAGAAGAGCAAGGATTGAAAGCTGGTGCTGGACCTGTTCAGCACACAATCCCCTTTACATTGGTGCATCCATCGTTGCTTTCACTGCTAACACTCGTACAGGAAAAGCATTTGAATAGAATCCGTCCAGAGCCTGCTCCCTGCTGGCAGCAACACAGCACAGAATGAACAGTGGCATCTGCTCACACGGCAGAAGGACCAGCAGGGAAAGCTCGGGCTGTGTCTCTTCAGCACACAAGCAGCTTTGCCACGGGGTCACCATCATTGCAGTCTCTCCTCGGTTTCCTACCTAAAAGTCCATTTGAATCCAAATTCTCAGGTGGTGTCTCTCAGCTGCCCAGCAGCACAGTTAGTACAGCACGAACGTTTGGCCTCTGCTCCCACAGCAGAAGAGCCAGGATAGAAAGCTGGTGCTGGACCTGTTCAGCACACAATCCCCTTTACATTGGTGCCTCCATCGTTGCTTTCACTGCTCACATTCATACAGGAAAAGCATTTGAATGGAATCAGTCCAGAGGCTGCTCTCTGCTGCGCAGCAACACAGTCAGCACAGAATGAACAGTGGCATCTGCTCACACGGCAGAAGGAGCAGCAGGGAAAGCTAGTGCTCTGCTTCTTCAGCACACAAGCAGCTTTGCAACGGGGTCACCATCATTGCAGTCTCTCCTCGGTTTCATACCTAAAAGTCCATTTGAATCCAAATTCTCAGGTGGTGTCTCTCAGCTGCCCAGCAGCACAGTGAGTACAGCACGAACGTTTGTCCTCTGCTCCCACAGCAGAAGAGCCAGGATTGAAAGCTGGTGCTGGACCTGTTCAGCACACAATCCCCTTTACATTGGTGCCTCCATCGTTGCTTTCACTGCTCACATTCATACAGGAAAAGCATTTGAATGAAATCAGTCCAGAGGCTGCTCTCTGCTGCGCAGCAACACAGTCAGCACAGAATGAACAGTAGCATCTGCTCACACGGCAGAAGGAGCAGCAGGGAAAGCTAGTGCTCTGCTTCTTCAGCACACAAGCAGCTTTGCAACGGGGTCACCATCATTGCAGTCTCTCCTCGGTTTCATACCTAAAAGTCTATTTGAATCCAAATTCTCAAGCGGTCTCAGCTGCCCAGCAGCACAGTGAGTACAGCACGAACGTTTGGCATCTGCTCCCACAGCAGAAGAGCAAGGATTGAAAGCTGGTGCTGGACCTGTTCAGCACACAATCCCCTTTACATTGGTGCATCCATCGTTGCTTTCACTGTTAACACTCGTACAGGAAAAGCATTTGAATAGAATCAGTCCAGAGCCTGCTCCCTGCTGGCAGCAACACAGCACAGAATGAACAGTGGCATCTGCTCACACGGCAGAAGGACCAGCAGGGAAAGCTAGTGCTGTGTCTCTTCAGCACACAAGAAGCTTTGCAACGGGGTCACCATCATTGCAGTCTCTCCTCGGTTTCATACCTAAAAGTCCATTTGAATCCAAATTCTCAGGTGGTGTCTCTCAGCTGCCCAGCAGCACAGTTAGTACAGCACGAACGTTTGGCCTCTGCTCCCACAGCAGAAGAGCCAGGATTGAAAGCTGGTGCTGGACCTGTTCAGCACACAATCACCTTTACATTGGTGCCTCCATCGTTGCTTTCACTGCTCACATTCATACAGGAAAAGCATTTAATGGAATCAGTCCAGAGGCTGCTCTCTGCTGCGCAGCAACACAGCACAGAATGAACACTGGCATCTGCTCACACGGCAGAAGGAGCAGCAGGGAAAGCTAGTGCTCTGCTTCTTCAGCACACAAGCAGCTTTGCAACGGGGTCACCATCATTGCAGTCTCTCCTCGGCTTCATACCTCAAAGTCCATTTGAATCCAAATTCTCAGGTGGTGTCTCTCAGCTGCCCAGCAGCACAGTTAGTACAGCACGAACGTTTGGCCTCTGCTCCCACAGCAGAAGAGCCAGGATTGAAAGCTGGTGCTGGACCTGTTCAGCACACAATCCCTTTTACATTGGTGCATTCATCGTTGCTTTCACTGCTCACTTTCATACAGGAAAAGCATTTGAATGGAATCAGTCCAGAGGCTGCTCTCTGCTGCGCAGCAACACAGTCAGCACAGAATGAACAGTGGCATCTGCTCACACGGCAGAAGGAGCAGCAGGGAAAGCTAGTGCTCTGCTTCTTCAGCACACAAGCAGCTTTGCAACGGGGTCACCATCATTGCAGTCTCTCCTCGGTTTCATACCTAAAAGTCCATTTGAATCCAAATTCTCAAGCGGTCTCAGCTGCCCAGCAGCACAGTTAGTACAGCTCGAACGTTTGGCCTCTGCTCCCACAGCAGAAGAGCCAGGATTGAAAGCTGGTGCTGGACCTGTTCAGCACACAATCCCCTTTACATTGGTGCCTCCATCGTTGCTTTCACTGCTAACACTCATACAGGAAAAGCATTTGAATAGAATCCGTCCAGAGCCTGCTCCCTGCTGGCAGCAACACAGCACAGAATGAACAGGGGCATCTGCTCACACGGCAGAAGGAGCAGCAGGGAAAGCTAGTGCTCTGCTTCTTCAGCACACAAGCAGCTTTGCAACGGGGTCACCATCATTGCAGTCTCTCCTCGGTTTCATACCTAAAAGTCCATTTGAATCCAAATTCTCAGGTGGTGTCGCTCAGCTGCCCAGCAGCACAGTGAGTACAGCACGAACGTTTGGCATCTGCTCCCACAGCAGAAGAGCCAGGATTGAAAGCTGGTGCTGGGCCTGTTCAGCACACAATCCCCTTTACATTGGTGCATCCATCGTTGCTTTTACTGCTAACACTCGTACAGGAAAAGCATTTGAATAGAATCAGAGTAGAGCCTGCTCCCTGCTGGCAGCAACACAGCACAGAATGAACAGGGGCATCTGCTCACACGGCAGAAGGACCCGCAGGGAAAGCTAGTGCTGTGTCTCTTCAGCACACAAGAAGCTTTGCAACGGGGTCACCATCATTGCAGTCTCTCCTCGGTTTCATACCTAAAAATCCATTTGAATCCAAATTCTCAGGTGGTGTCTCTCAGCTGCCCAGCAGCACAGTTAGTACAGCACGAACGTTTGGCCTCTGCTCCCACAGCAGAAGAGCCAGGATTGAAAGCTGGTGCTGGACCTGTTCAGCACACAATCCCCTTTACATTGGTGCCTCCATCGTTGCTTTCACTGCTCACATTCATACCGGAAAAGCATTTGAATGGAATCAGTCCAGAGGCTGCTCTCTGCGGCGCAGCAACACAGTCAGCAGAGAATGAACAGTGGCATCTGCTCACACGGCAGAAGGACCAGCAGGGAAAGCTAGTGCTCTGCTTCTTCAGCACACAAGCAGCTTTGCAACGGGGTCACCATCATTGCAGTCTCTCCTCGGCTTCATACCTAAAAGTCCATTTGAATACAAATTCTCAGGTGGTGTCGCTCAGCTGCCCAGCAGCACAGTTAGTACAGCACGAACGTTTGGCCTCTGCCCCACACAGCAGAAGAGGCCAGGATTGAAAGCTGGTGCTGGACCTGTTCAGCACACAATCCCCTTTACATTGGTGCCTCCATCGTTGCTTTCACTGCTCACATTCATACAGGAAAAGCATTTGAATGGAATCAGTCCAGAGGCTGCTCTCTGCTGCGCAGGAACACAGTCAGCAGAGAATGAACAGTGGCATCTGCTCACACGGCAGAAGGAGCAGCAGGGAAAGCTAGTGCTCTGCTTCTTCAGCACACAAGCAGCTTTGCAACGGGGTCACCATCATTGCAGTCTCTCCTCGGTTTCATACCTAAAAGTCCATTTGAATCCAAATTCTCAGGTGGTGTCTCTCAGCTGCCCAGCAGCACAGTGAGTACAGCACGAACGTTTGGCCTCTGCTCCCACAGCAGAAGAGCCAGGATTGAAAGCTGGTGCTGGACCTGTTCAGCACACAATCCCCTTTACATTGGTGCCTCCATCGTTGCTTTCAGTGCTCACATTCATACAGGAAAAGCATTTGAATGGAATCAGTCCAGAGGCTGCTCTCTGCTGCGCAGGAACACAGTCAGCACAGAATGAACAGTGGCATCTGCTCACACGGCAGAAGGAGCAGCAGGGAAAGCTAGTGCTCTGCTTCTTCAGCACACAAGCAGCTTTGCAACGGGGTCACCATCATTGCAGTCTCTCCTCGGTTTCATACCTAAAAGTCTATTTGAATCCAAATTCTCAAGCGGTCTCAGCTGCCCAGCAGCACAGTGAGTACAGCACGAACGTTTGGCATCTGCTCCCACAGCAGAAGAGCCAGGATTGAAAGCTGGTGCTGGACCTGTTCAGCACACAATCCCCTTTACATTGGTGCATCCATCGTTGCTTTCACTGCTAACACTCGTACAGGAAAAGCATTTGAATAGAATCCGTCCAGAGCCTGCTCCCTGCTGGCAGCAACACAGCACAGAATGAACAGGGGCATCTGCTCACACGGCAGAAGGACCAGCAGGGAAAGCTCGGGCTGTGTCTCTTCAGCACACAAGCAGCTTTGCAACGGGGTCACCATCATTGCAGTCTCTCCTCGGCTTCATACCTAAAAGTCCATTTGAATCCGAATTCTCAGGTGGTGTCGCTCAGCTGCCCAGCAGAACAGTGAGTACAGCACGAACGTTTGGCCTCTGCTCCCACAGCAGAAGAGCCAGGATTGAAAGCTGGTGCTGGACCTGTTCAGCACACAATCCCCTTTACATTGGTGGCTCCATCGTTGCTTTCACTTCTAACACTCATACAGGAAAAGCATTTGAATAGAATCCGTCCAGAGCCTGCTCCCTGCTGGCAGCAACACAGCACAGAATGAACAGGGGCATCTGCTCACACGGCAGAAGGAGCAGCAGGGAAAGCTAGTGCTCTGCTTCTTCAGCACACAAGCAGCTTTGCAACGGGGTCACCATCATTGCAGTCTCTCCTCGGTTTCCTACCTAAAAGTCCATTTGAATCCAAATTCTCAGGTGGTGTCTCTCAGCTGCCCAGCAGCACAGTTAGTACAGCACGAACGTTTGGCCTCTGCTCCCACAGCAGAAGAGCCAGGATTGAAAGCTGGTGCTGGACCTGTTCAGCACACAATCCCTTTTACATTGGTGCATTCATCGTTGCTTTCACTGCTCACTTTCATACAGGAAAAGCATTTGAATGGAATCAGTACAGAGGCTGCTCTCTGCTGCGCAGCAACACAGTCAGCACAGAATGAACAGTGGCATCTGCTCACACGGCAGAAGGAGCAGCAGGGAAAGCTAGTGCTCTGCTTCTTCAGCACACAAGCAGCTTTGCAAAGGGGTCACCATCATTGCAGTCTCTCCTCGGTTTCATACCTAAAAGTCCATTTGAATCCAAATTCTCAGGTGGTGTCTCTCAGCTGCCCAGCAGCACAGTTAGTACAGCACGAACGTTTGGCCTCTGCTCCCACAGCAGAAGAGCCAGGATTGAAAGCTGGTGCTGGACCTGTTCAGCACACAATCCCTTTTACATTGGTGCATTCATCGTTGCTTTCACTGCTCACTTCCATACAGGAAAAGCATTTGAATGGAATCCGTCCAGAGGCTGCTCTCTGCTGCGCAGCAACACAGTCAGCACAGAATGAACAGTGGCATCTGCTCACACGGCAGAAGGAGCAGCAGGGAAAGCTAGTGCTCTGCTTCTTCAGCACACAAGCAGCTTTGCAAGGGGGTCACCATCATTGCAGTCTCTCCTCGGTTTCATACCTAAAAGTCCATTTGAATCCAAATTCTCAGGTGGTGTCTCTCAGCTGCCCAGCAGCACAGTTAGTACAGCACGAACGTTTGGCCTCTGCTCCCACAGCAGAAGAGCCAGGATTGAAAGCTGGTGCTGGACCTGTTCAGCACACAATCCCCTTTACATTGGTGCCTCCATCGTTGCTTTCACTGCTAACACTCATACAGGAAAAGCATTAGAATAGAATCCGTCCAGAGCCTGCTCCGTGCTGGCAGCAACACAGCACAGAATGAACAGGGGCATCTGCTCACACGGCAGAAGGAGCAGCAGGGAAAGCTAGTGCTCTGCTTCTTCAGCACACAAGCAGCTTTGCAACGGGGTCACCATCATTGCAGTCTCTCCTCGGTTTCATACCTAAAAGTCCATTTGAATCCAAATTCTCAGGTGGTGTCTCTCAGCTGCCCAGCAGCACAGTTAGTACAGCACGAACGTTTGGCCTCTGCTCCCACAGCAGAAGAGCCAGGATTGAAAGCTGGTGCTGGACCTGTTCAGCACACAATCCCTTTTACATTGGTGCATTCATCGTTGCTTTCACTGCTCACTTTCATACAGGAAAAGCATTTGAATGGAATCAGTCCAGAGGCTGCTCTCTGCTGCGCAGCAACACAGTCAGCACAGAATGAACAGTGGCATCTGCTCACACGGCAGAAGGAGCAGCAGGGAAAGCTAGTGCTCTGCTTCTTCAGCACACAAGCAGCTTTGCAACGGGGTCACCATCATTGCAGTCTCTCCTCGGTTTCATACCTAAAAGTCCATTTGAATCCAAATTCTCAAGCGGTCTCAGCTGCCCAGCAGCACAGTGAGTACAGCACGAACGTTTGGCCTCTGCTCCCACAGCAGAAGAGCCAGGATTGAAAGCTGGTGCTGGACCTGTTCAGCACACAATCCCCTTTACATTGGTGCATTCATCGTTGCTTTCACTGCTAACACTCATGCAGGAAAAGCATTTGAATAGAATCCGTCCAGAGCCTGCTCCCTGCTGGCAGCAACACAGCACAGAATGAACAGTGGCATCTGCTCACACGGCAGAAGGAGCAGCAGGGAAAGCTAGTGCTCTGCTTCTTCAGCACACAAGCAGCTTTGCAACGGGGTCACCATCATTGCAGTCTCTCCTCGGTTTCATACCTAAAAGTCCATTTGAATCCAAATTCTCAGGTGGTGTCTCTCAGCTGCCCAGCAGCACAGTTAGTACAGCACGAACGTTTGGCCTCTGCTCCCACAGCAGAAGAGCCAGGATTGAAAGCTGGTGCTGGACCTGTTCAGCACACAATCTCCTTTACATTGGTGCCTCCATCGTTGCTTTCACTGCTCACTTTCATACAGGAAAAGCATTTGAATAGAATCCGTCCAGAGCCTGCTCCCTGCTGGCAGCAACACAGCACAGAATGAACAGTGGCATCTGCTCACACGGCAGAAGGACCAGCAGGGAAAGCTCGGGCTGTGTCTCTTCAGCACACAAGCAGCTTTGCAACGGGGTCACCATCATTGCAGTCTCTCCTCGGTTTCCTACCTAAAAGTCCATTTGAATCCAAATTCTCAGGTGGTGTCTCTCAGCTGCCCAGCAGCACAGTTAGTACAGCACGAACGTTTGGCCTCTGCTCCCACAGCAGAAGAGCCAGGATTGAAAGCTGGTGCTGGACCTGTTCAGCACACAATCCCCTTTACATTGGTGCCTCCATCGTTGCTTTCACTGCTCACTTTCATACAGGAAAAGCATTTGAATGGAATCAGTCCATAGCCTGCTCTCTGCTGTGCAGGAACACAGTCAGCACAGAATGAACAGTGGCATCAGCTCACACGGCAGAAGGAGCAGCAGGGAAAGCTAGTGCTCTGCTTCTTCAGCACACAAGCAGCTTTGCAACGGGGTCACCATCATTGCAGTCTCTCCTCGGTTTCATACCTAAAAGTCCATTTGAATCCAAATTCTCAGGTGGTGTCTCTCAGCTGCCCAGCAGCACAGTTAGTACAGCACGAACGTTTGGCCTCTGCTCCCACAGCAGAAGAGCCAGGATTGAAAGCTGGTGCTGGACCTGTTCAGCACACAATCCCTTTTACATTGGTGCATTCATCGTTGCTTTCACTGCTCACTTTCATACAGGAAAAGCATTTGAATAGAATCAGTCCAGAGGCTGCTCTCTGCTGCGCAGCAACACAGTCAGCACAGAATGAACAGTGGCATCTGCTCACACGGCAGAAGGACCAGCAGGGAAAGCTAGTGCTCTGCTTCTTCAGCACACAAGCAGCTTTGCAACGGGGTCACCATCATTGCAGTCTCTCCTCGGTTTCATACCTAAAAGTCCATTTGAATCCAAATTCTCAGGTGGTGTCTCTCAGCTGCCCAGCAGCACAGTGAGTACAGCACGAACGTTTGGCCTCTGCTCCCACAGCAGAAGAGCCAGGATTGAAAGCTGGTGCTGGACCCTGTTCAGCACACAATCCCCTTTACATTGGTGCCTCCATCGTTGCTTTCACTGCTAACACTCATACAGGAAAAGCATTTGAATAGAATCCGTCCAGAGCCTGCTCCCTGCTGGCAGCAACACCGCACAGAATGAACAGGGGCATCTGCTCACACGGCAGAAGGAGCAGCAGGGAAAGCTAGTGCTCTGCTTCTTCAGCACACAAGCAGCTTTGCAACGGGGTCACCATCATTGCAGTCTCTCCTCGGTTTCATACCTAAAAGTCCATTTGAATCCAAATTCTCAGGTGGTGTCTCTCAGCTGCCCAGCAGCACAGTGAGTACAGCACGAACGTTTGGCCTCTGCTCCCACAGCAGAAGAGCCAGGATTGAAAGCTGGTGCTGGACCTGTTCAGCACACAATCTCCTTTACATTGGTGCCTCCATCGTTGCTTTCACTGCTCACTTTCATACAGGAAAAGCATTTGAATAGAATCCGTCCAGAGCCTGCTCCCTGCTGGCAGCAACACAGCACAGAATGAACAGTGGCATCTGCTCACACGGCAGAAGGACCAGCAGGGAAAGCTCGGGCTGTGTCTCTTCAGCACACAAGCAGCTTTGCAACGGGGTCACCATCATTGCAGTCTCTCCTCGGTTTCATACCTAAAAGTCCATTTGAATCCAAATTCTCAGGTGGTGTCTCTCAGCTGCCCAGCAGCACAGTTAGTACAGCACGAACGTTTGGCCTCTGCTCCCACAGCAGAAGAGCCAGGATTGAAAGCTGGTGCTGGACCTGTTCAGCACACAATCCCCTTTACATTGGTGCCTCCATCGTTGCTTTCACTGCTCACATTCATACAGGAAAAGCATTTGAATGGAATCAGTCCAGAGGCTGCTCTCTGCTGCGCAGGAACACATTCAGCACAGAATGAACAGTGGCATCTGCTCACACGGCCGAAGGAGCAGCAGGGAAAGCTAGTGCTCTGCTTCTTCAGCACACAAGCAGCTTTGCAACGGGGTCACCATCATTGCAGTCTCTCCTCGGTTTCATACCTAAAAGTCTATTTGAATCCAAATTCTCAAGCGGTCTCAGCTGCCCAGCAGCACAGTGAGTACAGCACGAACGTTTGGCATCTGCTCCCACAGCAGAAGAGCAAGGATTGAAAGCTGGTGCTGGACCTGTTCAGCACACAATCCCCTTTACATTGGTGCATCCATCGTTGCTTTCACTGCTAACACTCGTACAGGAAAAGCATTTGAATAGAATCCGTCCAGAGCCTGCTCCCTGCTGGCAGCAACACAGCACAGAATGAACAGTGGCATCTGCTCACACGGCAGAAGGACCAGCAGGGAAAGCTCGGGCTGTGTCTCTTCAGCACACAAGCAGCTTTGCAACGGGGTCACCATCATTGCAGTCTCTCCTCGGTTTCCTACCTAAAAGTCCATTTGAATCCAAATTCTCAGGTGGTGTCTCTCAGCTGCCCAGCAGCACAGTGAGTACAGCACGAACGTTTGGCCTCTGCTCCCACAGCAGAAGAGCCAGGATTGAAAGCTGGTGCTGGACCTGTTCAGCACACAATCCCCTTTACATTGGTGCCTCCATCGTTGCTTTCACTGCTCACTTTCATACAGGAAAAGCATTTGAATGGAATCAGTCCAGAGCCTGCTCCCTGCTGGCAGCAACACAGCACAGAATGAACCGTGGCATCTGCTCACACGGCAGAAGGAGCAGCAGGGAGAGCTAGTGGTCAGCTTCTTCAGCACACAAGCAGCTTTGCAACGGGGTCACCATCATTGCAGTCTCTCCTCGGTTTCATACCTAAAAGTCCATTTGAATCCAAATTCTCAGGTGGCCTCACCTGCCCAGCAGCACAGTGAGTACAGCACGAATGTTTGGCATCTGCTCCCACAGCAGAAGAGCAAGGATTGAAAGCTGGTGCTGGACCTGTTCAGGACACAATCCCCTTTACATTGGTGCCTCCATCGTTGCTTTCACTGCTAACACTCATACAGGAAAAGCATTTGAATAGAATCCGTCCAGAGCCTGCTCTCTGCTGGCAGCAACACAGCACAGAATGAACAGTGGCATCTGCTCACACGGCAGAAGGAGCAGCAGGGAAAGCTAGTGCTCTGCTTCTTCAGCACACAAGCAGCTTTGCAACGGGGTCACCATCATTGCAGTCTCTCCTCGGGTTCATACCTAAAAGTCCATTTGAATCCAAATTCCCAGGTGGTGTCTCTCAGCTGCCCAGCAGCACAGTGAGTACAGCACGAACGTTTGGCCTCTGCTCCCACAGCAGAAGAGCCAGGATTGAAAGCTGGTGCTGGACCTGTTCAGCACACAATCCCCTTTACATTGGTGCCTCCATCGTTGCTTTAACTGCTAACACTCATACAGGAAAAGCATTTGAATAGAATCCGTCCAGAGCATGCTCCCTGCTGCGCAGCAACACAGTCAGCACAGAATGAACAGTGGCATCTGCTCACAAGGCAGAAGGAGCAGCAGGGAAAGCTAGTGCTCTGCTTCTTCAGCACACAAGCAGCTTTGCAACGGGGTCACCATCATTGCAGTCTCTCCTCGGTTTCATACCTAAAAGTCCATTTGAATCCAAATTCTCAGGTGGTGTCTCTCAGCTGCCCAGCAGCACAGTTAGTACAGCACGAACGTTTGGCCTCTGCTCCCACAGCAGAAGAGCCAGGATTGAAAGCTGGTGCTGGACCTGTTCAGCACACAATCCCCTTTACATTGGTGCCTCCATCGTTGCTTTCACTGCTCACATTCATACAGGAAAAGCATTTGAATGGAATCAGTCCAGAGGCTGCTCTCTGCTGCGCAGCAACACAGTCAGCACAGAATGAACAGTGGCATCTGCTCACAAGGCAGAAGGAGCAGCAGGGAAAGCTAGTGCTCTGCTTCTTCAGCACACAAGCAGCTTTGCAACGGGGTCACCATCATTGCAGTCTCTCCTCGGTTTCATACCTAAAAGTCCATTTGAATCCAAATTCTCAAGCGGTCTCAGCTGCCCAGAGGCACAGTGAGTACAGCACGAACGTTTGGCCTCTGCTCCCACAGCAGAAGAGCCAGGATTGAAAGCTGCTGCTGGACCTGTTCAGCACACAATCCCCTTTACATTGGTGCCTCGATCGTTGCTTTAACTGCTAACACTCATACAGGAAAAGCATTTGAATGGAATCAGTCCAGAGGCTGCTCTCTGCTGCGCAGGAACACAGTCAGCACAGAATGAACAGTGGCATCTGCTCACACGGCAGAAGGAGCAGCAGGGAAAGCTAGTGCTCTGCTTCTTCAGCACACAAGCAGCTTTGCAAAGGGGTCACCATCATTGCAGTCTCTCCTCGGGTTCATACCTAAAAGTCCATTTGAATCCAAATTCTCAGGTGGTGTCTCTCAGCTGCCCAGCAGCACAGTGAGTACAGCACGAACGTTTGGCCTCTGCTCCCACAGCAGAAGAGCCAGGATTGAAAGCTGGTGCTGGACCTGTTCAGCACACAATCCCCTTTACATTGGTGCATTCATCGTTGCTTTCACTGCTCACATTCATACAGGAAAAGCATTTGAATGGAATCAGTCCAGAGGCTGCTCTCTGCTGCGCAGCAACACAGTCAGCACAGAATGAACAGTGGCATCTCTCACAAGGCAGAAGGAGCAGCAGGGAAAGCTAGTGCTCTGCTTCTTCAGCACACAAGCAGCTTTGCAACGGGGTCACCATCATTGCAGTCTCTCCTCGGTTTCATACCTAAAAGTCCATTTGAATCCAAATTCTCAGGTGGTGTCTCTCAGCTGCCCAGCAGCACAGTGAGTACAGCACGAACGTTTGGCCTCTGCTCCCACAGCAGAAGAGCCAGGATTGAAAGCTGGTGCTGGACCTGTTCAGCACACAATCCCCTTTACATTGGTGCCTCCATCGTTGCTTTAACTGCTAACACTCATACAGGAAAAGCATTTGAATAGAATCCGTCCAGAGCCTGCTCCCTGTTGGCAGCAACACAGCACAGAATGAACAGTGGCATCTGCTCACACGGCAGAAGGAGCAGCAGGGAAAGCTAGTGCTCTGCTTCTTCAGCACACAAGCAGCTTTGCAACGGGGTCACCATCATTGCAGTCTCTCCTCGGTTTCATACCTAAAAGTCCATTTGAATCCAAATTCTCAGGTGGTGTCTCTCAGCTGCCCAGCAGCACAGTTAGTACAGCACGAACGTTTGGCCTCTGCTCCCACAGCAGAAGAGCCAGGATTGAAAGCTGGTGCTGGACCTGTTCAGCACACAATCCCCTTTACATTGGTGCATTCATCGTTGCTTTCACTACTCACTTTCATACAGGAAAAGCATTTGAATGGAATCAGTCCAGAGTCTGCTCTCTACTGTGCAGCAACACAGTCAGCACAGAATGAACAGTGGCATCTGCTCACACGGCAGAAGGAGCAGCAGGGAAAGCTAGTGCTCTGCTTCTTCAGCACACAAGCAGCTTTGCAACGGGGTCACCATCATTGCAGTCTCTCCTCGGTTTCATACCTAAAAGTCCATTTGAATCCAAATTCTCAGGTGGTGTCTCTCAGCTGCCCAGCAGCACAGTGAGTACAGCACGAACGTTTGGCCTCTGCTCCCACAGCAGAAGAGCCAGGATTGAAAGCTGGTGCTGGACCTGTTCAGCACACAATCCCCTTTACATTGGTGCCTCCATCATTGCTTTCACTGCTCACATTCATACAGGAAAAGCATTTGAATGGAATCAGTCCAGAGGCTGCTCTCTGCTGCGCAGGAACACAGTCAGCACAGAATGAACAGTGGCATCTGCTCACACGGCAGAAGGAGCAGCAGGGAAAGCTAGTGCTCTGCTTCTTCAGCACACAAGCAGCTTTGCAAAGGGGTCACCATCATTGCAGTCTCTCCTCGGGTTCATACCTAAAAGTCCATTTGAATCCAAATTCTCAGGTGGTGTCTCTCAGCTGCCCAGCAGCACAGTGAGTACAGCACGAACGTTTGGCCTCTGCTCCCACAGCAGAAGAGCCAGGATTGAAAGCTGGTGCTGGACCTGTTCAGCACAGAATCCCCTTTACATTGGTGCCTCCATCGTTGCTTTCACTGCTCACATTCATACAGGAAAAGCATTTGAATGGAATCAGTCCAGAGGCTGCTCTCTGCTGCGCAGCAACACAGTCAGCACAGAATGAACAGTGGCATCTGCTCACAAGGCAGAAGGAGCAGCAGGGAAAGCTAGTGCTCTGCTTCTTCAGCACACAAGCAGCTTTGCAACGGGGTCACCATCATTGCAGTCTCTCCTCGGTTTCATACCTAAAAGTCCATTTGAATCCAAATTCTCAGGTGGTGTCTCTCAGCTGCCCAGCAGCACAGTTAGTACAGCACGAACGTTTGGCCTCTGCTCCCACAGCAGAAGAGCCAGGATTGAAAGCTGGTGCTGGACCTGTTCAGCACACAATCCCTTTTACATTGGTGCATTCATCGTTGCTTTCACTACTCACTTTCATACAGGAAAAGCATTTGAATGGAATCAGTCCAGAGCCTGCTCTCTGCTGTGCAGCAACACAGTCAGCACAGAATGAACAGTGGCATCTGCTCACACGGCAGAAGGAGCAGCAGGGAAAGCTAGTGCTCTGCTTCTTCAGCACACAAGCAGCTTTGCAACGGGGTCACCATCATTGCAGTCTCTCCTCGGTTTCATACCTAAAAGTCCATTTGAATCCAAATTCTCAGGTGGTGTCTCTCAGCTGCCCAGAGGCACAGTGAGTACAGCACGAACGTTTGGCCTCTGCTCCCACAGCAGAAGAGCCAGGATTGAAAGCTGGTGCTGGACCTGTTCAGCACACAATCCCCTTTACATTGGTGCCTCCATCGTTGCTTTAACTGCTAACACTCATACAGGAAAAGCATTTGAATGGAATCAGTCCATAGCCTGCTCTCTGCTGTGCAGGAACACAGTCAGCACAGAATGAACAGTGGCATCAGCTCACAAGGCAGAAGGAGCAGCAGGGAAAGCTAGTGCTCTGCTTCTTCAGCACACAAGCAGCTTTGCAACGGGGTCACCATCATTGCAGTCTCTCCTCGGTTTCATACCTAAAAGTCCATTTGAATCCAAATTCTCAAGCGGTCTAAGCTGCCCAGAGGCACAGTGAGTACAGCACGAACGTTTGGCCTCTGCTCCCACAGCAGAAGAGCCAGGATTGAAATCTGGTGCTTGACCTGTTCAGCACACAATCCCCTTTACATTGGTGCCTCCATCGTTGCTTTCTCTGCTAACACTCATACAGGAAAAGCATTTGAATAGAATCCGTCCAGAGCCTGCTCCCTGCTGGCAGCAACACAGCACAGAATGAACAGTGGCATCTGCTCACACGGCAGAAGGAGCAGCAGGGAAAGCTAGTGCTCTGCTTCTTCAGCACACAAGCAGCTTTGCAACGGGGTCACCATCATTGCAGTCTCTCCTCGGTTTCCTACCTAAAAGTCCATTTGAATCCAAATTCTCAGGTGGTGTCTCTCAGCTGCCCAGCAGCACAGTTAGTACAGCACGAACGTTTGGCCTCTGCTCCCACAGCAGAAGAGCCAGGATTGAAAGCTGCTGCTGGACCTGTTCAGCACACAATCACCTTTACATTGGTGCCTCCATCGTTGCTTTCACTGCTCACTTTCATACAGGAAAAGCATTTGAATGGAATCAGCCCAGAGCCTGCTCTCTGCTGTGCAGGAACACAGTCAGCACAGAATGAACAGTGGCATCATCTCACACGGCTGAAGGAGCAGCAGGGAAAGCTAGTGCTCTGCTTCTTCAGCACACAAGCAGCTTTGCAACGGGGTCACCATCATTGCAGTCTCTCCTCGGTTTCATACCTAAAAGTCCATTTGAATCCAATTTCTCAGGTGGTCTCACATGCCCAGCAGCACAGTGAGTACAGCACGAACTTTTTGCCTCTGCTCCCACAGCAGAAGAGCCAGGATTGAAAGCTGGTGCTGGACCTGTTCAGCACACAATCCCCTTTACATTGGTGCCTCCATCGTTGCTTTCACTGCTAACACTCATACAGGAAAAGCATTTGAATAGAATCCGTCCAGAGCCTGCTCCCTGCTGGCAGCAAAACAGCACAGAATGAACAGTGGCATCTGCTCACACGGCAGAAGGAGCAGCAGGGAAAGCTAGTGCTCTGCTTCTTCAGCACACAAGCAGCTTTGCAACGGGGTCACCATCATTGCAGTCTCTCCTCGGTTTCCTACCTAAAAGTCCATTTGAATCCAAATTCTCAGGTGGTGTCTCTCAGCTGCCCAGCAGCACAGTTAGTACAGCACGAACGTTTGGCCTCGGCTCCCACAGCAGAAGAGCCAGGATTGAAAGCTGGTGCTGGACCTGTTCAGCACACAATCCCCTTTACATTGGTGCCTCCATCGTTGCTTTCACTGCTAACACTCATACAGGAAAAGCATTTGAATAGAATCTGTCCAGAGCCTGCTCCCTGCTGGCAGCAACACCGCGCAGAATGAACAGGGGCATCTGCTCACACGGCAGAAGGAGCAGCAGGGAGAGCTAGTGCTCTGCTTCTTCAGCACACAAGCAGCTTTGCAACGGGGTCACCATCATTGCAGTCTCTCCTCGGTTTCATACCTAAAAGTCCATTTGAATCCAAATTCTCAAGCGGTCTCAGCTGCCCAGAGGCACAGTGAGTACAGCACGAACGTTTGGCCTCTGCTCCCACAGCAGAAGAGCCAGGATTGAAATCTGGTGCTTGACCTGTTCAGCACACAATCCCCTTTACATTGGTGCCTCCATCGTTGCTTTCACTGCTAACACTCATACAGGAAAAGCATTTGAATAGAATCCGTCCAGAGCCTGCTCCCTGCTGGCAGCAACACAGCACAGAATGAACAGTGGCATCTGCTCACACGGCAGAAGGAGCAGCAGGGAAAGCTAGTGCTCTGCTTCTTCAGCACACAAGCAGCTTTGCAACGGGGTCACCATCATTGCAGTCTCTCCTCGGTTTCCTACCTAAAAGTCCATTTGAATCCAAATTCTCAGGTGGTGTCTCTCAGCTGCCCAGCAGCACAGTTAGTACAGCACGAACGTTTGGCCTCTGCTCCCACAGCAGAAGAGCCAGGATTGGAAGCTGGTGCTGGACCTGTTCAGCACACAAAACCTTTTACATTGATGCATTCATCGTTGCTTTCACTGCTCACTTTCATACAGGAAAAGCATTTGAATGGAATCAGTCCAGAGGCTGCTCTCTGCTGCGCAGCAACACAGTCAGCACAGAATGAACAGTGGCATCTGCTCACACGGCAGAAGGAGCAGCAGGGAAAGCTAGTGCTCTGCTTCTTCAGCACACAAGCAGCTTTGCAACGGGGTCACCATCATTGCAGTCTCTCCTCGGTTTCATACCTAAAAGTCCATTTGAATCCAAATTCTCAGGTGGTGTCTCTCAGCTGCCCAGCAGCACAGTGAGTACAGCACGAACGTTTGGCCTCTGCTCCCACAGCAGAAGAGCCAGGATTGAAAGCTGGTGCTGGACCTGTTCAGCACACAATCCCCTTTACATTGGTGCCTCCATCGTTGCTTTCACTGCTCACATTCATACAGGAAAAGCATTTGAATGGAATCAGTCCAGAGGCTGCTCTCTGCTGCGCAGCAACACAGTCAGCACAGAATGAACAGTGGCATCTGCTCACACGGCAGAAGGAGCAGCAGGGAAAGCTAGTGCTCTGCTTCTTCAGCACACAAGCAGCTTTGCAAAGGGGTCACCATCATTGCAGTCTCTCCTCGGCTTCATACCTAAAAGTCCATTTGAATCCGAATTCTCAGGTGGTGTCGCTCAGCTGCCCAGCAGGACAGTGAGTACAGCACGAACGTTTGGCCTCTGCTCCCACACCAGAAGAGCCAGGATTGAAAGCTGGTGCTGGACCTGTTCAGCACACAATCCCCTTTACATTGGTGCCTCCATCGTTGCTTTCACTGCTAACACTCATACAGGAAAAGCATTTGAATAGAATCTGTCCAGAGCCTGCTCCCTGCTGGCAGTAACACCGCACAGAATGAACAGTGGAATCTGCTCACACGGCAGAAGGAGCAGCAGGGAGAGCTAGTGCTCTGCTTCTTCAGCACACAAGCAGCTTTGCAACGGGGTCACCATCATTGCAGTCTCTCCTCGGTTTCATACCTAAAAGTCCATTTGAATCCAAATTCTAAAGCGGTCTCAGCCGCCCAGAGGCACAGTGAGTACAGCACGAACGTTTGGCATCTGCTCCCACAGCAGAAGAGCCAGGATTGAAAGCTGGTGCTGGACCTGTTCAGCACACAATCCCCTTTACATTGGTGCCTCCATCGTTGCTTTAACTGCTAACACTCATACAGGAAAAGCATTTGAATAGAATCCGTCCAGAGCCTGCTCCCTGTTGGCAGCAACACAGCACTGAATGAACAGTGGCATCTGCTCACACGGCAGAAGGAGCAGCAGGGAAAGCTAGTGCTCTGCTTCTTCAGCACACAAGCAGCTTTGCAACGGGGTCACCATCATTGCAGTCTCTCCTCGGTTTCATACCTAAAAGTCCATTTGAATCCAAATTCTCAGGTGGTGTCTCTCAGCTGCCCAGCAGCACAGTTAGTACAGCACGAACGTTTGGCCTCTGCTCCCACAGCAGAAGAGCCAGGATTGAAAGCTGGTGCTGGACCTGTTCGGCACACAATCACCTTTACATTGGTGCCTCCATCGTTGCTTTCACTGCTCACTTTCATACAGGAAAAGCATTTGAATGGAATCAGCCCAGAGCCTGCTCTCTGCTGTGCAGCAACACAGTCAGCACAGAATGAACAGTGGCATCAGCTCACACGGCAGAAGGAGCAGCAGGGAAAGCTAGTGCTCTGCTTCTTCAGCACACAAGCAGCTTTGCAACGGGGTCACCATCATTGCAGTCTCTCCTCGGCTTCATACCTAAAAGTCCATTTGAATCCGAATTCTCAGGTGGTGTCTCTCAGCTGCCCAGCAGCACAGTGAGTACAGCACGAACGTTTGGCATCTGCTCCCACAGCAGAAGAGCAAGGATTGAAAGCTGGTGCTGGACCTGTTCAGCACACAATCCCCTTTACATTGGTGCCTCCATCGTTGCTTTCACTGCTAACACTCATACAGGAAAAGCATTTGAATAGAATCCGTCCAGAGCCTGCTCCCTGCTGGCAGCAACACAGCACAGAATGAACAGTGGCATCTGCTCACACGGCAGAAGGAGCAGCAGGGAAAGCTAGTGCTCTGCTTCTTCAGCACACAAGCAGCTTTGCAACGGGGTCACCATCATTGCAGTCTCTCCTCGGTTTCCTACCTAAAAGTCCATTTGAATCCAAATTCTCAGGTGGTGTCTCTCAGCTGCCCAGCAGCACAGTTAGTACAGCACGAACGTTTGGCCTCTGCTCCCACAGCAGAAGAGCCAGGATTGGAAGCTGGTGCTGGACCTGTTCAGCACACAAAACCTTTTACATTGATGCATTCATCGTTGCTTTCACTGCTCACTTTCATACAGGAAAAGCATTTGAATGGAATCAGTCCAGAGGCTGCTCTCTGCTGCGCAGCAACACAGTCAGCACAGAATGAACAGTGGCATCTGCTCACACGGCAGAAGGAGCAGCAGGGAAAGCTAGTGCTCTGCTTCTTCAGCACACAAGCAGCTTTGCAACGGGGTCACCATCATTGCAGTCTCTCCTCGGTTTCATACCTAAAAGTCCATTTGAATCCAAATTCTCAGGTGGTGTCTCTCAGCTGCCCAGCAGCACAGTGAGTACAGCACGAACGTTTGGCCTCTGCTCCCACAGCAGAAGAGCCAGGATTGAAAGCTGGTGCTGGACCTGTTCAGCACACAATCCCCTTTACATTGGTGCCTCCATCGTTGCTTTCACTGCTCACATTCATACAGGAAAAGCATTTGAATGGAATCAGTCCAGAGGCTGCTCTCTGCTGCGCAGCAACACAGTCAGCACAGAATGAACAGTGGCATCTGCTCACACGGCAGAAGGAGCAGCAGGGAAAGCTAGTGCTCTGCTTCTTCAGCACACAAGCAGCTTTGCAAAGGGGTCACCATCATTGCAGTCTCTCCTCGGCTTCATACCTAAAAGTCCATTTGAATCCGAATTCTCAGGTGGTGTCGCTCAGCTGCCCAGCAGGACAGTGAGTACAGCACGAACGTTTGGCCTCTGCTCCCACACCAGAAGAGCCAGGATTGAAAGCTGGTGCTGGACCTGTTCAGCACACAATCCCCTTTACATTGGTGCCTCCATCGTTGCTTTCACTGCTAACACTCATACAGGAAAAGCATTTGAATAGAATCTGTCCAGAGCCTGCTCCCTGCTGGCAGTAACACCGCACAGAATGAACAGTGGAATCTGCTCACACGGCAGAAGGAGCAGCAGGGAGAGCTAGTGCTCTGCTTCTTCAGCACACAAGCAGCTTTGCAACGGGGTCACCATCATTGCAGTCTCTCCTCGGTTTCATACCTAAAAGTCCATTTGAATCCAAATTCTAAAGCGGTCTCAGCCGCCCAGAGGCACAGTGAGTACAGCACGAACGTTTGGCATCTGCTCCCACAGCAGAAGAGCCAGGATTGAAAGCTGGTGCTGGACCTGTTCAGCACACAATCCCCTTTACATTGGTGCCTCCATCGTTGCTTTAACTGCTAACACTCATACAGGAAAAGCATTTGAATAGAATCCGTCCAGAGCCTGCTCCCTGTTGGCAGCAACACCGCACTGAATGAACAGTGGCATCTGCTCACACGGCAGAAGGAGCAGCAGGGAAAGCTAGTGCTCTGCTTCTTCAGCACACAAGCAGCTTTGCAACGGGGTCACCATCATTGCAGTCTCTCCTCGGTTTCATACCTAAAAGTCCATTTGAATCCAAATTCTCAGGTGGTGTCTCTCAGCTGCCCAGCAGCACAGTTAGTACAGCACGAACGTTTGGCCTCTGCTCCCACAGCAGAAGAGCCAGGATTGAAAGCTGGTGCTGGACCTGTTCGGCACACAATCACCTTTACATTGGTGCCTCCATCGTTGCTTTCACTGCTCACTTTCATACAGGAAAAGCATTTGAATGGAATCAGCCCAGAGCCTGCTCTCTGCTGTGCAGCAACACAGTCAGCACAGAATGAACAGTGGCATCAGCTCACACGGCAGAAGGAGCAGCAGGGAAAGCTAGTGCTCTGCTTCTTCAGCACACAAGCAGCTTTGCAACGGGGTCACCATCATTGCAGTCTCTCCTCGGCTTCATACCTAAAAGTCCATTTGAATCCGAATTCTCAGGTGGTGTCTCTCAGCTGCCCAGCAGCACAGTGAGTACAGCACGAACGTTTGGCATCTGCTCCCACAGCAGAAGAGCAAGGATTGAAAGCTGGTGCTGGACCTGTTCAGCACACAATCCCCTTTACATTGGTGCATCCATCGTTGCTTTTACTGCTAACACTCGTACAGGAAAAGCATTTGAATAGAATCAGAGTTGAGCCTGCTCCCTGCTGGCAGCAACACAGCACAGAATGAACAGGGGCATCTGCTCACACGGCAGAAGGAGCAGCAGGGAAAGCTAGTGCTGTGTCTCTTCAGCACACAAGAAGCTTTGCAACGGGGTCACCATCATTGCAGTCTCTCCTCGGTTTCATACCTAAAAGTCCATTTGAATCCAAATTCTCAGGTGGTGTCTCTCAGCTGCCCAGCAGCACAGTTAGTACAGCACGAACGTTTGGCCTCTGCTCCCACAGCAGAAGAGCCAGGATTGAAAGCTGGTGCTGGACCTGTTCAGCACACAATCCCCTTTACATTGGTGCCTGCATCGTTGCTTTCACTGCTAACACTCATACAGGAAAAGCATTTGAATAGAATCCGTCCAGAGCCTGCTCCCTGCTGGCAGCAACACAGCACAGA
This sequence comes from Pezoporus flaviventris, assembly GCF_033815535.1. Lineage (NCBI taxonomy): Eukaryota > Metazoa > Chordata > Aves > Psittaciformes > Psittacidae > Pezoporus > Pezoporus flaviventris. Next base: position 20,037 of record NW_026892732.1, on the reverse strand, counting down.
ATGAACAGGGGCATCTGCTCACACGGCAGAAGGAGCAGCAGGGAAAGCTAGTGCTCTGCTTCTTCAGCACACAAGCAGCTTTGCAACGGGGTCACCATCATTGCAGTCTCTCCTCGGTTTCATACCTAAAAGTCCATTTGAATCCAAATTCTCAGGTGGTGTCTCTCAGCTGCCCAGCATCACAGTGAGTACAGCACGAACGTTTGGCCTCTGCTCCCACAGCAGAAGAGCCAGGATTGAAAGCTGGTGCTGGACCTGTTCAGCACACAATCCCTTTTACATTGGTGCATTCATCGTTGCTTTCACTGCTCACTTTCATACAGGAAAAGCATTTGAATGGAATCAGTCCAGAGCCTGCTCTCTGCTGCGCAGCAACACAGTCAGCACAGAATGAACAGTGGCATCTGCTCACACGGCAGAAGGAGCAGCAGGGAAAGCTAGTGCTCTGCTTCTTCAGCACACAAGCAGCTTTGCAACGGGGTCACCATCATTGCAGTCTCTCCTCGGTTTCATACCTAAAAGTCTATTTGAATCCAAATTCTCAAGCGGTCTCAGCTGCCATGCAGCACAGTGAGTACAGCACGAACGTTTGGCATCTGCTCCCACAGCAGAAGAGCAAGGATTGAAAGCTGGTGCTGGACCTGTTCAGCACACAATCCCCTTTACATTGGTGCATCCATCGTTGCTTTCACTGCTAACACTCGTACAGGAAAAGCATTTGAATAGAATCAGTCCAGAGCCTGCTCTCTGCTGGCAGCAACACCGCACAGAATGAACAGGGGCATCTGCTCACACGGCAGAAGGAGCAGCAGGGAAAGCTAGTGCTGTGTCTCTTCAGCACACAAGCAGCTTTGCAACGGGGTCACCATCATTGCAGTCTCTCCTCGGTTTCATACCTAAAAGTCCATTTGAATCCAAATTCTCAGGTGGTGTCTCTCAGCTGCCCAGCAGCACAGTTAGTACAGCACGAACGTTTGGCCTCTGCTCCCACAGCAGAAGAGCCAGGATTGAAAGCTGGTGCTGGACCTGTTCAGCACACAATCCCCTTTACATTGGTGCCTCCATCGTTGCTTTCACTGCTCACTTTCATACAGGAAAAGCATTTGAATGGAATCAGTCCAGAGGCTGCTCTCTGCTGCGCAGGAACACAGTCAGCAGAGAATGAACAGTGGCATCTGCTCACACGGCAGAAGGAGCAGCAGGGAAAGCTAGTGCTCTGCTTCTTCAGCACACAAGCAGCTTTGCAACGGGGTCACCATCATTGCAGTCTCTCCTCGGTTTCATACCTAAAAGTCTATTTGAATCCAAATTCTCAAGCGGTCTCAGCTGCCCAGCAGCACAGTGAGTACAGCACGAACGTTTGGCATCTGCTCCCACAGCAGAAGAGCCAGGATTGAAAGCTGGTGCTGGACCTGTTCAGCACACAATCCCCTTTACATTGGTGCATCCATCGTTGCTTTCACTGCTAACACTCGTACAGGAAAAGCATTTGAATAGAATCCGTCCAGAGCCTGCTCCCTGCTGGCAGCAACACAGCACAGAATGAACAGTGGCATCTGCTCACACGGCAGAAGGACCAGCAGGGAAAGCTCGGGCTGTGTCTCTTCAGCACACAAGCAGCTTTGCAACGGGGTCACCATCATTGCAGTCTCTCCTCGGTTTCCTACCTAAAAGTCCATTTGAATCCAAATTCTCAGGTGGTGTCTCTCAGCTGCCCAGCATCACAGTGAGTACAGCACGAACGTTTGGCCTCTGCTCCCACAGCAGAAGAGCCAGGATTGAAAGCTGGTGCTGGACCTGTTCAGCACACAATCCCTTTTACATTGGTGCATTCATCGTTGCTTTCACTGCTCACTTTCATACAGGAAAAGCATTTGAATGGAATCAGTCCAGAGCCTGCTCTCTGCTGCGCAGCAACACAGTCAGCACAGAATGAACAGTGGCATCTGCTCACACGGCAGAAGGAGCAGCAGGGAAAGCTAGTGCTCTGCTTCTTCAGCACACAAGCAGCTTTGCAACGGGGTCACCATCATTGAGGTCTCTCCTCGGTTTCATACCTAAAAGTCTATTTGAATCCAAATTCTCAAGCGGTCTCAGCTGCCATGCAGCACAGTGAGTACAGCACGAACGTTTGTCCTCTGCTCCCACAGCAGAAGAGCCAGGATTGAAAGCTGGTGCTGGACCTGTTCAGCACACAATCCCCTTTACATTGGTGCATTCATCGTTGCTTTCACTGCTAACACTCATACAGGAAAAGCATTTGAATAGAATCCGTCCAGAGCCTGCTCCCTGCTGGCAGCAACACAGCACAGAATGAACAGTGGCATCTGCTCACACGGCAGAAGGAGCAGCAGGGAAAGCTAGTGCTCTGCTTCTTCAGCACACAAGCAGCTTTGCAACGGGGTCACCATCATTGCAGTCTCTCCTCGGTTTCATACCTAAAAGTCCATTTGAATCCAAATTCTCAGGTGGTGTCTCTCAGCTGCCCAGCAGCACAGTGAGTACAGCACGAACGTTTGGCCTCTGCTCCCACAGCAGAAGAGCCAGGATTGAAAGCTGGTGCTGGACCTGTTCAGCACACAATCACCTTTACATTGGTGCCTCCATCGTTGCTTTCACTGCTCACATTCATACAGGAAAAGCATTTGAATGGAATCAGTCCAGAGGCTGCTTTCTGCTGCGCCGCAACACAGTCAGCACAGAATGAACAGTGGCATCTGCTCACAAGGCAGAAGGAGCAGCAGGGAAAGCTAGTGCTCTGCTTCTTCAGCACACAAGCAGCTTTGCAACGGGGTCACCATCATTGCAGTCTCTCCTCGGTTTCATACCTAAAAGTCCATTTGAATCCAAATTCTCAGGTGGTGTCTCTCAGCTGCCCAGCAGCACAGTTAGTACAGCACGAACGTTTGGCCTCTGCTCCCACAGCAGAAGAGCCAGGATTGAAAGCTGGTGCTGGACCTGTTCAGCACACAATCCCTTTTACATTGGTGCATTCATCGTTGCTTTCACTACTCACTTTCATACAGGAAAAGCATTTGAATGGAATCAGTCCAGAGGCTGCTCTCTGCTGTGCAGCAACACAGTCAGCACAGAATGAACAGTGGCATCTGCTCACACGGCAGAAGGAGCAGCAGGGAAAGCTAGTGCTCTGCTTCTTCAGCACACAAGCAGCTTTGCAACGGGGTCACCATCATTGCAGTCTCTCCTCGGTTTCATACCTAAAAGTCCATTTGAATCCAAATTCTCAGGTGGTCTCAGCTGCCCAGAGGCACAGTGAGTACAGCACGAACGTTTGTCCTCTGCTCCCACAGCAGAAGAGCCAGGATTGAAAGCTGGTGCTGGACCTGTTCAGCACACAATCACCTTTACATTGGTGCCTCGATCGTTGCTTTAACTGCTAACACTCATACAGGAAAAGCATTTGAATAGAATCCGTCCAGAGCCTGCTCTCTGCTGGCAGCAACACAGCACAGAATGAACAGTGGCATCTGCTCACACGGCAGAAGGAGCAGCAGGGAAAGCTAGTGCTCTGCTTCTTCAGCACACAAGCAGCTTTGCAACGGGGTCACCATCATTGCAGTCTCTCCTCGGTTTCATACCTAAAAGTCCATTTGAATCCAAATTCTCAGGTGGTGTCTCTCAGCTGCCCAGCAGCACAGTTAGTACAGCACGAACGTTTGGCCTCTGCTCCCACAGCAGAAGAGCCAGGATTGAAAGCTGGTGCTGGACCTGTTCAGCACACAATCCCTTTTACATTGGTGCATTCATCGTTGCTTTCACTGCTCACTTTCATACAGGAAAAGCATTTGAATGGAATCAGTCCAGAGGCTGCTCTCTGCTGCGCAGCAACACAGTCAGCACAGAATGAACAGTAGCATCTGCTCACACGGCAGAAGGAGCAGCAGGGAAAGCTAGTGCTCTGCTTCTTCAGCACACAAGCAGCTTTGCAACGGGGTCACCATCATTGCAGTCTCTCCTCGGTTTCATACCTAAAAGTCCATTTGAATCCAAATTCTCAGGTGGTGTCTCTCAGCTGCCCAGCAGCACAGTGAGTACAGCACGAACGTTTGGCCTCTGCTCCCACAGCAGAAGAGCCAGGATTGAAAGCTGGTGCTGGACCTGTTCAGCACACAATCCCCTTTATATTGGTGCCTCCATCGTTGCTTTAACTGCTAACACTCGTACAGGAAAAGCATTTGAATAGAATCCGTCCAGAGCCTGCTCCCTGCTGCGCAGCAACACAGCACAGAATGAACAGTGGCATCTGCTCACAAGGCAGAAGGAGCAGAAGGGAAAGCTAGTGCTCTGCTTCTTCAGCACACAAGCAGCTTTGCAACGGGGTCACCATCATTGCAGTCTCTCCTCGGTTTCATACCTAAAAGTCCATTTGAATCCAAATTCTCAGGTGGTGTCTCTCAGCTGCCCAGCAGCACAGTTAGTACAGCACGAACGTTTGGCCTCTGCTCCCACAGCAGAAGAGCCAGGATTGAAAGCTGGTGCTGGACCTGTTCAGCACACAATCACCTTTACATTGGTGCCTCCATCGTTGCTTTCACTGCTCACATTCATACAGGAAAAGCATTTGAATGGAATCAGTCCAGAGGCTGCTCTCTGCTGCGCAGCAACACAGTCAGCACAGAATGAACAGTGGCATCTGCTCACAAGGCAGAAGGAGCAGCAGGGAAAGCTAGTGCTCTGCTTCTTCAGCACACAAGCAGCTTTGCAAAGGGGTCACCATCATTGCAGTCTCTCCTCGGTTTCATACCTAAAAGTCCATTTGAATCCAAATTCTCAGGTGGTGTCTCTCAGCTGCCCAGCAGCACAGTTAGTACAGCACGAACGTTTGGCCTCTTCTCCCACAGCAGAAGAGCCAGGATTGAAAGCTGGTGCTGGACCTGTTCAGCACACAATCACCTTTACATTGGTGCCTCCATCGTTGCTTTCACTGCTCACATTCATACAGGAAAAGCATTTGAATGGAATCAGTCCAGAGGCTGCTCTCTGCTGCGCAGCAACACAGTCAGCACAGAATGAACAGTGGCATCTGCTCACACGGCAGAAGGAGCAGCAGGGAAAGCTAGTGCTCTGCTTCTTCAGCACACAAGCAGCTTTGCAACGGGGTCACCATCATTGCAGTCTCTCCTCGGTTTCATACCTAAAAGTCCATTTGAATCCAAATTCTCAGGTGGTGTCTCTCAGCTGCCCAGGAGCACAGTTAGTACAGCACGAACGTTTGGCCTCTGCTCCCACAGCAGAAGAGCCAGGATTGAAAGCTGGTGCTGGACCTGTTCAGCACACAATCCCTTTTACATTGGTGCATTCATCGTTGCTTTCACTACTCACTTTCATACAGGAAAAGCATTTGAATGGAATCAGTCCAGAGGCTGCTCTCTGCTGTGCAGCAACACAGTCAGCACAGAATGAACAGTGGCATCTGCTCACACGGCAGAAGGAGCAGCAGGGAAAGCTAGTGCTCTGCTTCTTCAGCACACAAGCAGCTTTGCAACGGGGTCACCATCATTGCAGTCTCTCCTCGGTTTCATACCTAAAAGTCCATTTGAATCCAAATTCTCAAGCGGTCTCAGCTGCCCAGCAGCACAGTTAGTACAGCACGAACGTTTGGCCTCTGCTCCCACAGCAGAAGAGCCAGGATTGAAAGCTGGTGCTGGACCTGTTCAGCACACAATCCCCTTTACATTGGTGCCTCCATCGTTGCTTTCACTGCTAACACTCATACAGGAAAAGCATTTGAATAGAATCCGTCCAGAGCCTGCTCTCTGCTGGCAGCAACACAGCACAGAATGAACAGTGGCATCTGCTCACACGGCAGAAGGAGCAGCAGGGAAAGCTAGTGCTCTGCTTCTTCAGCACACAAGCAGCTTTGCAACGGGGTCACCATCATTGCAGTCTCTCCTCGGTTTCATACCTAAAAGTCCATTTGAATCCAAATTCTCAGGTGGTGCCTCTCAGCTGCCCAGCAGCACAGTTAGTACAGCACGAACGTTTGGCCTCTGCTCCCACAGCAGAAGAGCCAGGATTGAAAGCTGGTGCTGGACCTGTTCAGCACACAATCCCCTTTACATTGGTGCCTCCATCGTTGCTTTCACTGCTCACATTCATACAGGAAAAGCATTTGAATGGAATCAGTCCAGAGGCTGCTCTCTGCTGCGCAGGAACACAGTCAGCACAGAATGAACAGTGGCATCTGCTCACACGGCAGAAGGACCAGCAGGGAAAGCTAGTGCTCTGCTTCTTCAGCACACAAGCAGCTTTGCAACGGGGTCACCATCATTGCAGTCTCTCCTCGGTTTCATACCTAAAAGTCCATTTGAATCCAAATTCTCAGGTGGTGTCTCTCAGCTGCCCAGCAGCACAGTTAGTACAGCACGAACGTTTGGCCTCTGCTCCCACAGCAGAAGAGCCAGGATTGAAAGCTGGTGCTGGACCTGTTCAGCACACAATCCCCTTTACATTGGTGCCTCCATCGTTGCTTTCAGTGCTCACATTCATACAGGAAAAGCATTTGAATGGAATCAGTCCAGAGGCTGCTCTCTGCTGCGCAGGAACACAGCACAGAATGAACAGTGGCATCTGCTCACACGGCAGAAGGAGCAGCAGGGAAAGCTAGTGCTCTGCTTCTTCAGCACACAAGCAGCTTTGCAACGGGGTCACCATCATTGCAGTCTCTCCTCGGGTTCATACCTAAAAGTCCATTTGAATCCAAATTCTCAGGTGGTGTCTCTCAGCTGCCCAGCAGCACAGTGAGTACAGCACGAACGTTTGGCCTCTGCTCCCACAGCAGAAGAGCCAGGATTGAAAGCTGGTGCTGGACCTGTTCAGCACACAATCACCTTTACATTGGTGCCTCCATCGTTGCTTTCACTGCTCACATTCATACAGGAAAAGCATTTGAATGGAATCAGTCCAGAGGCTGCTCTCTGCTGCGCAGCAACACAGTCAGCACAGAATGAACAGTGGCATCTGCTCACAAGGCAGAAGGAGCAGCAGGGAAAGCTAGTGCTCTGCTTCTTCAGCACACAAGCAGCTTTGCAACGGGGTCACCATCATTGCAGTCTCTCCTCGGTTTCATACCTAAAAGTCCATTTGAATCCAAATTCTCAGGTGGTGTCTCTCAGCTGCCCAGCAGCACAGTGAGTACAGCACGAACGTTTGGCCTCTGCTCCCACAGCAGAAGAGCCAGGATTGAAAGCTGGTGCTGGACCTGTTCAGCACACAATCCCTTTTACATTGGTGCATTCATCGTTGCTTTCACTACTCACTTTCATACAGGAAAAGCATTTGAATGGAATCAGTCCAGAGGCTGCTCTCTGCTGTGCAGCAACACAGTCAGCACAGAATGAACAGTGGCATCTGCTCACACGGCAGAAGGAGCAGCAGGGAAAGCTAGTGCTCTGCTTCTTCAGCACACAAGCAGCTTTGCAACGGGGTCACCATCATTGCAGTCTCTCCTCGGTTTCATACCTAAAAGTCCATTTGAATCCAAATTCTCAAGCGGTCTCAGCTGCCCAGAGGCACAGTGAGTACAGCACGAACGTTTGTCCTCTGCTCCCACAGCAGAAGAGCCAGGATTGAAAGCTGGTGCTGGACCTGTTCAGCACACAATCACCTTTACATTGGTGCCTCGATCGTTGCTTTCACTGCTAACACTCATACAGGAAAAGCATTTGAATAGAATCCGTCCAGAGCCTGCTCTCTGCTGGCAGCAACACAGCACAGAATGAACAGTGGCATCTGCTCACACGGCAGAAGGAGCAGCAGGGAAAGCTAGTGCTCTGCTTCTTCAGCACACAAGCAGCTTTGCAACGGGGTCACCATCATTGCAGTCTCTCCTCGGTTTCATACCTAAAAGTCCATTTGAATCCAAATTCTCAGGTGGTGTCTCTCAGCTGCCCAGCAGCACAGTTAGTACAGCACGAACGTTTGGCCTCTGCTCCCACAGCAGAAGAGCCAGGATTGAAAGCTGGTGCTGGACCTGTTCAGCACACAATCCCCTTTACATTGGTGCCTCCATCGTTGCTTTCAGTGCTCACATTCATACAGGAAAAGCATTTGAATGGAATCAGTCCAGAGGCTGCTCTCTGCTGCGCAGGAACACAGTCAGCACAGAATGAACAGTGGCATCTGCTCACACGGCAGAAGGAGCAGCAGGGAAAGCTAGTGCTCTGCTTCTTCAGCACACAAGCAGCTTTGCAAAGGGGTCACCATCATTGCAGTCTCTCCTCGGGTTCATACCTAAAAGTCCATTTGAATCCAAATTCTCAGGTGGTGTCTCTCAGCTGCCCAGCAGCACAGTGAGTACAGCACGAACGTTTGTCCTCTGCTCCCACAGCAGAAGAGCCAGGATTGAAAGCTGGTGCTGGACCTGTTCAGCACACAATCCCCTTTACATTGGTGCCTCCATCGTTGCTTTAACTGCTAACACTCATACAGGAAAAGCATTTGAATAGAATCCGTCCAGAGCCTGCTCTCTGCTGGCAGCAACACAGCACAGAATGAACAGTGGCATCTGCTCACAAGGCAGAAGGAGCAGCAGGGAAAGCTAGTGCTCTGCTTCTTCAGCACACAAGCAGCTTTGCAACGGGGTCACCATCATTGCAGTCTCTCCTCGGTTTCATACCTAAAAGTCCATTTGAATCCAAATTCTCAGGTGGTGTCTCTCAGCTGCCCAGCAGCACAGTTAGTACAGCACGAACGTTTGGCCTCTGCTCCCACAGCAGAAGAGCCAGGATTGAAAGCTGGTGCTGGACCTGTTCAGCACACAATCCCTTTTACATTGGTGCATTCATCGTAGCTTTCACTGCTCACTTTCATACAGGAAAAGCATTTGAATGGAATCAGTCCAGAGGCTGCTCTCTGCTGCGCAGCAACACAGTCAGCCCAGAATGAACAGTGGCATCTGCTCACAAGGCAGAAGGAGCAGCAGGGAAAGCTAGTGCTCTGCTTCTTCAGCACACAAGCAGCTTTGCAACGGGGTCACCATCATTGCAGTCTCTCCTCGGTTTCATACCTAAAAGTCCATTTGAATCCAAATTCTCAGGTGGTGTCTCTCAGCTGCCCAGCAGCACAGTTAGTACAGCACGAACGTTTGGCCTCTGCTCCCACAGCAGAAGAGCCAGGATTGAAAGCTGGTGCTGGACCTGTTCAGCACACAATCACCTTTACATTGGTGCCTCCATCGTTGCTTTCACTGCTCACATTCATACAGGAAAAGCATTTGAATGGAATCAGTCCAGAGGCTGCTCTCTGCTGCGCAGCAACACAGTCAGCACAGAATGAACAGTGGCATCTGCTCACAAGGCAGAAGGAGCAGCAGGGAAAGCTAGTGCTCTGCTTCTTCAGCACACAAGCAGCTTTGCAACGGGGTCACCATCATTGCAGTCTCTCTTCGGTTTCATACCTAAAAGTCCATTTCAATCCAAATTCTCAGGTGGTGTCTCTCAGCTGCCCAGCAGCACAGTGAGTACAGCACGAACGTTTGGCCTCTGCTCCCACAGCAGAAGAGCCAGGATTGAAAGCTGGTGCTGGACCTGTTCAGCACACAATCCCTTTTACATTGGTGCATTCATCGTTGCTTTCACTACTCACTTTCATACAGGAAAAGCATTTGAATGGAATCAGTCCAGAGGCTGCTCTCTGCTGTGCAGCAACACAGTCAGCACAGAATGAACAGTGGCATCTGCTCACACGGCAGAAGGAGCAGCAGGGAAAGCTAGTGCTCTGCTTCTTCAGCACACAAGCAGCTTTGCAACGGGGTCACCATCATTGCAGTCTCTCCTCGGTTTCATACCTAAAAGTCCATTTGAATCCAAATTCTCAAGCGGTCTCAGCTGCCCAGAGGCACAGTGAGTACAGCACGAACGTTTGGCCTCTGCTCCCACAGCAGAAGAGCCAGGATTGAAAGCTGGTGCTGGACCTGTTCAGCACACAATCCCCTTTACATTGGTGCCTCCATCGTTGCTTTCACTGCTAACACTCATACAGGAAAAGCATTTGAATAGAATCCGTCCAGAGCCTGCTCTCTGCTGGCAGCAACACAGCACAGAATGAACAGTGGCATCTGCTCACACGGCAGAAGGAGCAGCAGGGAAAGCTAGTGCTCTGCTTCTTCAGCACACAAGCAGCTTTGCAACGGGGTCACCATCATTGCAGTCTCTCCTCGGTTTCATACCTAAAAGTCCATTTGAATCCAAATTCTCAGGTGGTGTCTCTCAGCTGCCCAGCAGCACAGTTAGTACAGCACGAACGTTTGGCCTCTGCTCCCACAGCAGAAGAGCCAGGATTGAAATCTGGTGCTGGACCTGTTCAGCACACAATCCCTTTTACATTGGTGCATTCATCGTTGCTTTCACTACTCACTTTCATACAGGAAAAGCATTTGAATGGAATCAGTCCAGAGGCTGCTCTCTGCTGCGCAGCAACACAGTCAGCACAGAATGAACAGTAGCATCTGCTCACACGGCAGAAGGAGCAGCAGTGAAAGCTAGTGCTCTGCTTCTTCAGCACACAAGCAGCTTTGCAACGGGGTCACCATCATTGCAGTCTCTCCTCGGTTTCATACCTAAAAGTCCATTTGAATCCAAATTCTCAGGTGGTGTCTCTCAGCTGCCCAGCAGCACAGTGAGTACAGCACGAACGTCTGGCCTCTGCTCCCACAGCAGAAGAGCCAGGATTGAAAGCTGGTGCTGGACCTGTTCAGCACACAATCCCCTTTACATTGGTGCCTCCATCGTTGCTTTCACTGCTAACACTCATACAGGAAAAGCATTTGAATAGAATCCGTCCAGAGCCTGCTCCCTGCTGGCAGCAACACAGCACAGAATGAACAGTGGCATCTGCTCACACGGCAGAAGGAGCAGCAGGGAAAGCTAGTGCTCTGCTTCTTCAGCACACAAGCAGCTTTGCAACGGGGTCACCATCATTGCAGTCTCTCCTCGGTTTCATACCTAAAAGTCCATTTGAATCCAAATTCTCAGGTGGTGTCTCTCAGCTGCCCAGCAGCACAGTTAGTACAGCACGAACGTTTGGCCTCTGCTCCCACAGCAGAAGAGCCAGGATTGAAAGCTGGTGCTGGACCTGTTCAGCACACAATCCCTTTTACATTGATGGATTCATCGTTGCTTTCACTGCTCACTTTCATACAGGAAAAGCATTTGAATGGAATCAGTCCAGAGGCTGCTCTCTGCTGCGCAGCAACACAGTCAGCACAGAATGAACAGTGGCATCTGCTCACAAGGCAGAAGGAGCAGCAGGGAAAGCTAGTGCTCTGCTTCTTCAGCACACAAGCAGCTTTGCAACGGGGTCACCATCATTGCAGTCTCTCCTCGGTTTCATACCTAAAAGTCCATTTGAATCCAAATTCTCAGGTGGTGTCTCTCAGCTGCCCAGCAGCACAGTGAGTACAGCACGAACGTTTGGCCTCTGCTCCCACAGCAGAAGAGCCAGGATTGAAAGCTGGTGCTGGACCTGTTCAGCACACAATCACCTTTACATTGGTGCCTCCATCGTTGCTTTAACTGCTAACACTCATACAGGAAAAGCATTTGAATAGAATCCGTCCAGAGCCTGCTCCCTGCTGCGCAGCAACACAGTCAGCCCAGAATGAACAGTGGCATCTGCTCACAAGGCAGAAGGAGCAGCAGGGAAAGCTAGTGCTCTGCTTCTTCAGCACACAAGCAGCTTTGCAACGGGGTCACCATCATTGCAGTCTCTCCTCGGTTTCATACCTAAAAGTCCATTTGAATCCAAATTCTCAGGTGGTGTCTCTCAGCTGCCCAGCAGCACAGTTAGTACAGCACGAACGTTTGGCCTCTGCTCCCACAGCAGAAGAGCCAGGATTGAAAGCTGGTGCTGGACCTGTTCAGCACACAATCACCTTTACATTGGTGCCTCCATCGTTGCTTTCACTGCTCACATTCATACAGGAAAAGCATTTGAATGGAATCAGTCCAGAGGCTGCTCTCTGCTGCGCAGCAACACAGTCAGCACAGAATGAACAGTGGCATCTGCTCACAAGGCAGAAGGAGCAGCAGGGAAAGCTAGTGCTCTGCTTCTTCAGCACACAAGCAGCTTTGCAACGGGGTCACCATCATTGCAGTCTCTCCTCGGTTTCATACCTAAAAGTCCATTTGAATCCAAATTCTCAGGTGGTGTCTCTCAGCTGCCCAGCAGCACAGTTAGTACAGCACGAACGTTTGGCCTCTGCTCCCACAGCAGAAGAGCCAGGATTGAAAGCTGGTGCTGGACCTGTTCAGCACACAATCCCTTTTACATTGGTGCATTCATCGTTGCTTTCACTACTCACTTTCATACAGGAAAAGCATTTGAATGGAATCAGTCCAGAGGCTGCTCTCTGCTGCGCAGCAACACAGTCAGCACAGAATGAACAGTGGCATCTGCTCACACGGCAGAAGGAGCAGCAGGGAAAGCTAGTGCTCTGCTTCTTCAGCACACAAGCAGCTTTGCAACGGGGTCACCATCATTGCAGTCTCTCCTCGGTTTCATACCTAAAAGTCCATTTGAATCCAAATTCTCAGGTGGTGTCTCTCAGCTGCCCAGCAGCACAGTGAGTACAGCACGAACGTTTGGCCTCTGCTCCCACAGCAGAAGAGCCAGGATTGAAAGCTGGTGCTGGACCTGTTCAGCACACAATCCCCTTTACATTGGTGCCTCCATCGTTGCTTTAACTGCTAACACTCATACAGGAAAAGCATTTGAATAGAATCCGTCCAGAGCCTGCTCCCTGCTGCGCAGCAACACAGTCAGCCCAGAATGAACAGTGGCATCTGCTCACAAGGCAGAAGGAGCAGCAGGGAAAGCTAGTGCTCTGCTTCTTCAGCACACAAGCAGCTTTGCAACGGGGTCACCATCATTGCAGTCTCTCCTCGGTTTCATACCTAAAAGTCCATTTGAATCCAAATTCTCAGGTGGTGTCTCTCAGCTGCCCAGCAGCACAGTTAGTACAGCACGAACGTTTGGCCTCTGCTCCCACAGCAGAAGAGCCAGGATTGAAAGCTGGTGCTGGACCTGTTCAGCACACAATCACCTTTACATTGGTGCCTCCATCGTTGCTTTCACTGCTCACATTCATACAGGAAAAGCATTTGAATGGAATCAGTCCAGAGGCTGCTCTCTGCTGCGCAGCAACACAGTCAGCACAGAATGAACAGTGGCATCTGCTCACAAGGCAGAAGGAGCAGCAGGGAAAGCTAGTGCTCTGCTTCTTCAGCACACAAGCAGCTTTGCAACGGGGTCACCATCATTGCAGTCTCTCCTCGGTTTCATACCTAAAAGTCCATTTGAATCCAAATTCTCAGGTGGTGTCTCTCAGCTGCCCAGCAGCACAGTTAGTACAGCACGAACGTTTGGCCTCTGCTCCCACAGCAGAAGAGCCAGGATTGAAAGCTGGTGCTGGACCTGTTCAGCACACAATCCCTTTTACATTGGTGCATTCATCGTTGCTTTCACTGCTCACTTTCATACAGGAAAAGCATTTGAATGGAATCAGTCCAGAGGCTGCTCTCTGCTGCGCAGCAACACAGTCAGCACAGAATGAACAGTGGCATCTGCTCACACGGCAGAAGGAGCAGCAGGGAAAGCTAGTGCTCTGCTTCTTCAGCACACAAGCAGCTTTGCAACGGGGTCACCATCATTGCAGTCTCTCCTCGGTTTCATACCTAAAAGTCCATTTGAATCCAAATTATCAGGTGGTGTCTCTCAGCTGCCCAGCAGCACAGTGAGTACAGCACGAACGTTTGGCCTCTGCTCCCACAGCAGAAGAGCCAGGATTGAAAGCTGGTGCTGGACCTGTTCAGCACACAATCCCCTTTACATTGGTGCCTCCATCGTTGCTTTAACTGCTAACACTCATACAGGAAAAGCATTTGAATAGAATCCGTCCAGAGCCTGCTCCCTGCTGGCAGCAACACAGCACAGAATGAACAGTGGCATCTGCTCACACGGCAGAAGGAGCAGCAGGGAAAGCTAGTGCTCTGCTTCTTCAGCACACAAGCAGCTTTGCAACGGGGTCACCATCATTGCAGTCTCTCCTCGGTTTCATACCTAAAAGTCCATTTGAATCCAAATTCTCAGGTGGTGTCTCTCAGCTGCCCAGCAGCACAGTGAGTACAGCACGAACGTTTGGCCTCTGCTCCCACAGCAGAAGAGCCAGGATTGAAAGCTGGTGCTGGACCTGTTCAGCACACAATCCCCTTTACATTGGTGCCTAAATCGTTGCTTTCACTGCTCACATTCATACAGGAAAAGCATTTGAATGGAATCAGTCCAGAGGCTGCTCTCTGCTGGGCAGCAACACAGTCAGCACAGAATGAACAGTGGCATCTGCTCACACGGCAGAAGGAGCAGCAGGGAAAGCTAGTGCTCTTCTTCTTCAGCACACAAGCAGCTTTGCAACGGGGTCACCATCATTGCAGTCTCTCCTCGGTTTCATACCTAAAAGTCCATTTGAATCCAAATTCTCAAGCGGTCTCAGCTGCCCAGAGGCACAGTGAGTACAGCACGAACGTTTGGCCTCTGCTCCCACAGCAGAAGAGCCAGGATTGAAAGCTGGTGCTGGACCTGTTCAGCACACAATCCCCTTTACATTGGTGCCTCCATCGTTGCTTTCACTGCTAACACTCATACAGGAAAAGCATTTGAATAGAATCCGTCCAGAGCCTGCTCTCTGCTGGCAGCAACACAGCACAGAATGAACAGTGCCATCTGCTCACACGGCAGAAGGAGCAGCAGGGAAAGCTAGTGCTCTGCTTCTTCAGCACACAAGCAGCTTTGCAACGGGGTCACCATCATTGCAGTCTCTCCTCGGTTTCATACCTAAAAGTCCATTTGAATCCAAATTCTCAGGTGGTGTCTCTCAGCTGCCCAGCAGCACAGTGAGTACAGCACGAACGTTTGGCCTCTGCTCCCACAGCAGAAGAGCCAGGATTGAAAGCTGGTGCTGGACCTGTTCAGCACACAATCCCCTTTACATTGGTGCCTCCATCGTTGCTTTAACTGCTAACACTCGTACAGGAAAAGCATTTGAATAGAATCCGTCCAGAGCCTGCTCCCTGCTGCGCAGCAACACAGTCAGCCCAGAATGAACAGTGGCATCTGCTCACAAGGCAGAAGGAGCAGCAGGGAAAGCTAGTGCTCTGCTTCTTCAGCACACAAGCAGCTTTGCAACGGGGTCACCATCATTGCAGTCTCTCCTCGGTTTCATACCTAAAAGTCCATTTGAATCCAAATTCTCAGGTGGTGTCTCTCAGCTGCCCAGCAGCACAGTGAGTACAGCACGAACGTTTGGCCTCTGCTCCCACAGCAGAAGAGCCAGGATTGAAAGCTGGTGCTGGACCTGTTCAGCACACAATCCCTTTTACATTGGTGCATTCATCGTTGCTTTCACTACTCACTTTCATACAGGAAAAGCATTTGAATGGAATCAGTCCAGAGGCTGCTCTCTGCTGTGCAGCAACACAGTCAGCACAGAATGAACAGTGGCATCTGCCCACACGGCAGAAGGAGCAGCAGGGAAAGCTAGTGCTCTGCTTCTTCAGCACACAAGCAGCTTTGCAACGGGGTCACCATCATTGCAGTCTCTCCTCGGTTTCATACCTAAAAGTCCATTTGAATCCAAATTCTCAGGTGGTGTCTCTCAGCTGCCCAGCAGCACAGTTAGTACAGCACGAACATTTGGCCTCTGCTCCCACAGCAGAAGAGCCAGGATTGAAAGCTGGTGCTGGACCTGTTCAGCACACAATCCCTTTTACATTGGTGGATTCATCGTTGCTTTCACTGCTCACTTTCATACAGGAAAAGCATTTGAATGGAATCAGTCCAGAGGCTGCTCTCTGCTGCGCAGCAACACAGTCAGCACAGAATGAACAGTGGCATCTGCTCACAAGGCAGAAGGAGCAGCAGGGAAAGCTAGTGCTCTGCTTCTTCAGCACACAAGCAGCTTTGCAACGGGGTCACCATCATTGCAGTCTCTCTTCGGTTTCATACCTAAAAGTCCATTTGAATCCAAATTCTCAGGTGGTGTCTCTCAGCTGCCCAGCAGCACAGTTAGTACAGCACGAACGTTTGGCCTCTGCTCCCACAGCAGAAGAGCCAGGATTGAAAGCTGGTGCTGGACCTGTTCAGCACACAATCCCTTTTACATTGGTGCATTCATCGTTGCTTTCACTACTCACTTTCATACAGGAAAAGCATTTGAATGGAATCAGTCCAGAGGCTGCTCTCTGCTGTGCAGCAACACAGTCAGCACAGAATGAACAGTGGCATCTGCTCACACGGCAGAAGGAGCAGCAGGGAAAGCTAGTGCTCTGCTTCTTCAGCACACAAGCAGCTTTGCAACGGGGTCACCATCATTGCAGTCTCTCCTCGGTTTCATACCTAAAAGTCCATTTGAATCCAAATTCTCAAGCGGTCTCAGCTGCCCAGAGGCACAGTGAGTACAGCACGAACGTTTGGCCTCTGCTCCCACAGCAGAAGAGCCAGGATTGAAAGCTGGTGCTGGACCTGTTCAGCACACAATCCCCTTTACATTGGTGCCTCCATCGTTGCTTTCACTGCTAACACTCATACAGGAAAAGCATTTGAATAGAATCCGTCCAGAGCCTGCTCTCTGCTGGCAGCAACACAGCACAGAATGAACAGTGGCATCTGCTCACACGGCAGAAGGAGCAGCAGGGAAAGCTAGTGCTCTGCTTCTTCAGCACACAAGCAGCTTTGCAACGGGGTCACCATCATTGCAGTCTCTCCTCGGTTTCATACCTAAAAGTCCATTTGAATCCAAATTCTCAGGTGGTGTCTCTCAGCTGCCCAGCAGCACAGTGAGTACAGCACGAACGTTTGGCCTCTGCTCCCACAGCAGAAGAGCCAGGATTGAAAGCTGGTGCTGGACCTGTTCAGCACACAATCCCCTTTACATTGGTGCCTCCATCGTTGCTTTAACTGCTAACACTCATACAGGAAAAGCATTTGAATAGAATCCGTCCAGAGCCTGCTCCCTGCTGCGCAGCAACACAGTCAGCACAGAATGAACAGTGGCATCTGCTCACAAGGCAGAAGGAGCAGCAGGGAAAGCTAGTGCTCTGCTTCTTCAGCACACAAGCAGCTTTGCAACGGGGTCACCATCATTGCAGTCTCTCCTCGGTTTCATACCTAAAAGTCCATTTGAATCCAAATTCTCAGGTGGTGTCTCTCAGCTGCCCAGCAGCACAGTTAGTACAGCACGAACGTTTGGCCTCTGCTCCCACAGCAGAAGAGCCAGGATTGAAAGCTGGTGCTGGACCTGTTCAGCACACAATCACCTTTACATTGGTGCCTCCATCGTTGCTTTCACTGCTCACATTCATACAGGAAAAGCATTTGAATGGAATCAGTCCAGAGGCTGCTCTCTGCTGCGCAGCAACACAGTCAGCACAGAATGAACAGTGGCATCTGCTCACAAGGCAGAAGGAGCAGCAGGGAAATCTAGTGCTCTGCTTCTTCAGCACACAAGCAGCTTTGCAACGGGGTCACCATCATTGCAGTCTCTCCTCGGTTTCATACCTAAAAGTCCATTTGAATCCAAATTCTCAGGTGGTGTCTCTCAGCTGCCCAGCAGCACAGTGAGTACAGCACGAACGTTTGGCCTCTGCTCCCACAGCAGAAGAGCCAGGATTGAAAGCTGGTGCTGGACCTGTTCAGCACACAATCCCTTTTACATTGGTGCATTCATCGTTGCTTTCACTGCTCACTTTCATACAGGAAAAGCATTTGAATGGAATCAGTCCAGAGGCTGCTCTCTGCTGCGCAGCAACACAGTCAGCACAGAATGAACAGTAGCATCTGCTCACACGGCAGAAGGAGCAGCAGTGAAAGCTAGTGCTCTGCTTCTTCAGCACACAAGCAGCTTTGCAACGGGGTCACCATCATTGCAGTCTCTCCTCGGTTTCATACCTAAAAGTCCATTTGAATCCAAATTCTCAGGTGGTGTCTCTCAGCTGCCCAGCAGCACAGTGAGTACAGCACGAACGTCTGGCCTCTGCTCCCACAGCAGAAGAGCCAGGATTGAAAGCTGGTGCTGGACCTGTTCAGCACACAATCCCCTTTACATTGGTGCCTCCATCGTTGCTTTCACTGCTAACACTCATACAGGAAAAGCATTTGAATAGAATCCGTCCAGAGCCTGCTCTCTGCTGGCAGCAACACAGCACAGAATGAACAGTGGCATCTGCTCACACGGCAGAAGGAGCAGCAGGGAAAGCTAGTGCTCTGCTTCTTCAGCACACAAGCAGCTTTGCAACGGGGTCACCATCATTGCAGTCTCTCCTCGGTTTCATACCTAAAAGTCCATTTGAATCCAAATTCTCAGGTGGTGTCTCTCAGCTGCCCAGCAGCACAGTGAGTACAGCACGAACGTTTGGCCTCTGCTCCCACAGCAGAAGAGCCAGGATTGAAAGCTGGTGCTGGACCTGTTCAGCACACAATCCCCTTTACATTGGTGCCTCCATCGTTGCTTTAACTGCTAACACTCATACAGGAAAAGCATTTGAATAGAATCCGTCCAGAGCCTGCTCCCTGCTGCGCAGCAACACAGTCAGCCCAGAATGAACAGTGGCATCTGCTCACAAGGCAGAAGGAGCAGCAGGGAAAGCTAGTGCTCTGCTTCTTCAGCACACAAGCAGCTTTGCAACGGGGTCACCATCATTGCAGTCTCTCCTCGGTTTCATACCTAAAAGTCCATTTGAATCCAAATTCTCAAGCGGTCTCAGCTGCCCAGAGGCACAGTGAGTACAGCACGAACGTTTGGCCTCTGCTCCCACAGCAGAAGAGCCAGGATTGAAAGCTGGTGCTGGACCTGTTCAGCACACAATCCCCTTTACATTGGTGCCTCCATCGTTGCTTTCACTGCTAACAATCATACAGGAAAAGCATTTGAATAGAATCCGTCCAGAGCCTGCTCTCTGCTGGCAGCAACACAGCACAGAATGAACAGTGGCATCTGCTCACACGGCAGAAGGAGCAGCAGGGAAAGCTAGTGCTCTGCTTCTTCAGCACACAAGCAGCTTTGCAACGGGGTCACCATCATTGCAGTCTCTCCTCGGTTTCATACCTAAAAGTCCATTTGAATCCAAATTCTCAGGTGGTGTCTCTCAGCTGCCCAGCAGCACAGTGAGTACAGCACGAACGTTTGGCCTCTGCTCCCACAGCAGAAGAGCCAGGATTGAAAGCTGGTGCTGGACCTGTTCAGCACACAATCCCCTTTACATTGGTGCATTCATCGTTGCTTTCACTGCTCACTTTCATACAGGAAAAGCATTTGAATGGAATCAGTCCAGAGGCTGCTCTCTGCTGCGCAGCAACACAGTCAGCACAGAATGAACAGTAGCATCTGCTCACACGGCAGAAGGAGCATCAGGGAAAGCTAGTGCTCTGCTTCTTCAGCACACAAGCAGCTTTGCAACGGGGTCACCATCATTGCAGTCTCTCCTCGGTTTCATACCTAAAAGTCCATTTGAATCCAAATTCTCAGGTGGTGTCTCTCAGCTGCCCAGCAGCACAGTGAGTACAGCACGAACGTTTGGCCTCTGCTCCCACAGCAGAAGAGCCAGGATTGAAAGCTGGTGCTGGACCTGTTCAGCACACAATCCCCTTTACATTGGTGCCTCCATCGTTGCTTTAACTGCTAACACTCATACAGGAAAAGCATTTGAATAGAATCCGTCCAGAGCCTGCTCCCTGCTGCGCAGCAACACAGTCAGCACAGAATGAACAGTGGCATCTGCTCACAAAGCAGAAGGAGCAGCAGGGAAAGCTAGTGCTCTGCTTCTTCAGCACACAAGCAGCTTTGCAACGGGGTCACCATCATTGCAGTCTCTCCTCGGTTTCATACCTAAAAGTCCATTTGAATCCAAATTCTCAAGCGGTCTCAGCTGCCCAGAGGCACAGTGAGTACAGCACGAACGTTTGGCCTCTGCTCCCACAGCAGAAGAGCCAGGATTGAAAGCTGGTGCTGGACCTGTTCAGCACACA